>NC_044006.1:36318195-36957426 GCF_900496995.4 Aquila chrysaetos chrysaetos
TCTGGATTACTCGGAAATCTGAGGTAAGGGTATTCACTATTCTTCTTTTCAAGAGAGCTGGGGATATTGAACTTTCCCTTCCAGATATGGGAATTAGTGGTACAAAAATAAAGCAACAAACTAAACGGATGAAAACAGCCTGAGCTGAAAAAACATCTCAACTGAATTACACTTTTCCCATTTCCCTGATGCGATAAACCTTACAGTCTTACAAGATCTGTCTTTTAAATGGAAAATCAAATGGAAAACCTCAGTGTTTTGGGGTTTTTTTTATACATCATGAAATATTGAACGAAAAAGAGGTCATAAGCCATTTTGTTGACTTTATAGGTCTCCTGAGACTTCTTCAAGCTCTCTTCTTGATTGCTGCTGTACATCTGGACTGAGACTCAGCCAGAGACAAGATGGCAGGTGTAAGTTGCTCTTGGAGATGTAATACATTTTCCTCCACAGCATGAAAGACAAACACTTCCTTTCCTGTTTCTACCAGAAGGATAAAAAAAACGTTACGAGCCATGCTTTTGCCCCCAAAAGCCAATTGCATTTTTCCCAGAAGTTTCAACGTGACCAGGATTTCCTCCTGTAAATTGAAATATGTAACTTTTCTTGTTGGATGGAAAAAAAATATTTTTAGGAACTACCAGGAAAAAAAAAGGTTTCATGTATTCTCCTAAAATAACTTAATTATTTAATGTAGTAATTGCATGTTTCTAATGACTAAGCCACAGGAATCAAGGCTTTTGAAAATAAGCATAGGTAAAGTAAGATGTAATGTACACTAAAATTAAAAACATCTATGTCTATAGCAACGGCAAGCAAATTGCTCACAAAAAGGAGTCACGGTAAGCTTGTGAGAGTCAGAACTGAAAGAATCCGTAGCACAAGTGCTGCTAAAACCACCTCTATTAGACTCGGCTTTTTCTAAAGAGAACCACCAGATGGCACTGTAGGAGAGAAAAAGAAAATCTTTTACCAGGCCCATGGCAAGTGTGAGCCCATTCATTTTCATTATTTGGGCATTTGTGCATTGCTGAAATAGTCTTTTCCTTCCTAGTATACATGCAGCTTTCTTATATTAAACATTTATCTTTCTATATCATCAGTTATTCATTTTACTGCTCTTGAAAGTTACTGGGGAGAGAAAACAATGTGTTGAAATGCGGATGTGACTCACGTTCAGCAGAAGTGCAATGTAAGAGTTGATGGACTGAAATGATTTCATTTGCTTAGCAAATCCATGAGACTTCACTATTCAGTGCTGTGATAGTTAAATCTCTGTGGTCAGTTCTGATCTCCCATTCTTTTACCAGTACTACTTTCAAAATGAACCCCTCTAAACGGCACCTGCCTGCACTACTGAGCCTCCTAATATTTTTATAATTTTCCTCATATTCACAAAACAATTTGCAGCTAACCGTGCAAACCCTGAGAGCAAGCCCACATTGTAGGATTAGGAGCCCATCAGTCCTAGCTCTGTTGACCTACTTGGTACTATTCAGACCAGCTGGAGGGTGATGTACTCTGTGCTATCTTATCTGAGATCTGATTGATTCTCATTTCATTGACAAGTTGGTCAAATTCCCCAGGAAACAAATCAGAATTCTGGGAGAAACTAACAACGCACAGATGTTATTAGAAATCATAATTAAAAAGAAATTCCTATGTTATGAGGATTTGCCTAGGAACCAAAAGACAGTATCAAAGCATATGTATCTCCTGTATATTATTAGGCTATTATGTATTCTTGAAATATGCAAATCATGGCTATTAAGGAGGAATTAAAACAAGCAGCCAAAGGAGTAAAAAGTTTGCAGGTGGCATGATGATTGTTTAAAGATGCTATACAAGAGACTAACAGCAAACATTTATGACTTATCAAAAAAGACTTTAAAAGGACCACACACACAGAGAAAGCTGGCATGATTAAACAGAAATGCGAAAGAGGCTGTTAGAAATAAGTCAGTCTTCAAAAAGTGGAAATTATGTTGAAATGAGGAAAACAGAAAAGAACATAAACTCTTCCACATTTAATATAAACCCTTTATAAAGTGGGCCAAAAATATTTTGAGGAATAACTTGTGATAAGCATAAGAACGAATAATAAAACTTTCTCTAAACACATCAGAAGCATGAATTGTGCCAGACAGTTTATAGGCATTCTGTAATGTTTGGGATATAAAAGGAGCATTTAAAGAAGATAAGCCCAGAGCAGAAATGCTAAATGAATTTTTCACATTAATGTTCTCCATGGACAAGCTTGGGCAGGTTTCCACAGCAGAACCTTTTTTATGGGGCCAAGTCAAAGAAATTATCTTGAATTGAAGTGTCAGAGAAGAAATTTTGGATTAGATAGAACCAAATGGTAACAAATCACTTAGATTAGATCAGGTTTTCAAAACACTTCCAAAGGAAGCCTGATATATGTGACAAATTACTAACTGCGATGTAACTCAACATGTAGGTTGGCCTCTGTTCCAAAGGAATGGAATGTGGCAAATGTGACCTTCCTTTTGTTTTTAAATTCAGGGGGACCTCAGGAATTACAGACCAATAAGCCTGACCTCTGCACTGAGCAAGCTGATACCAGCTGTGATGAAAAATGGGCAGACTTATAGCTAACCATGACATAAAAAGGGAAAGTGGATAAAGATTTTGCAAAGGGAGGGTATAAGGCACAAATGACCAGAGTTCATTGAAAGAATCAGCATGAATAAGAATGATCTGGATGATACTTTATAGATGGATTTCAAAAAACTTTCAGCAAGATCCTTCACCAAAGCATGCGGAAGAAAGCAAGCATGAGATAAAGCATGTTTTCTCAGGTGTTCATATGTAATTGAAAGAAGAATTTCAGAAAGCAGGACATGGAATGAAAGGGTATCATTCCATTTTCACAATGGCAGTAGTTTACTCATAGGTGTTCTTCAAGGTTTTATGATCACTCCTGTGCTACTTTACCTTTTGAATGTTTTGGGAAAGAAGTAAATGGTGAGGTCATAAGATCAGCAGATGACACAAACCAAGAGCCAATTATGATGGGGTGCAGTATGTTCTATCAATACAGAGCAATTTGTCAATAAATGGTGGAGGAAACTCAATGTTAAATACAGAGTAATACCCATGGGGACAAAAAAACCTCATTATAATTATACAAGTGCAGCTCTAAATAAGTTATAATAACCACAGAAGGATTTGTCTGAGTTCTTGGAGAGATACTGTATGCAAATGTGAGATTAATACTCAGCAATGGCAAACAAACAAAACCCCAAAGTATTAGGAGAAGAAAATGGCGAATAACACAGAAACAAGGATGCAATTGTAACCATAATTTACAGATCCAGATCTATAAATTTGACCCACATTTTGAAAAATGTGCATTGTTCTGGTTGTGCTTATAAAAAAAAAAACCTGCAGAACTAGGAAAGATAGTAATGATGGTAATATGTGTGACCCAAGGTAAGGAATGGCTTACACAAAAGATGAAACTTAATAGAGTAGGTATACTTTAAATTGGATAAGAAATAACTGTTCGGAATATGATATAACAGAGGTTATAAAATCATTAGTGACATGGAAAAAATTAATACGGAGGGATTCTTCCCTTTCTCTCACAATGTAAGAACTGGGTTGCCTGAAATGCCATTTGCGGATGGTAGGTTCAAAATCAAGGGAAGGGAGAAGTTTTTCATTTTTAGTTGCCGTGGAACAGTAGCTGCTGTCTCAGCAGCAGCTCCAGCTCTATGGAGATTTGAAAGAGCCCACAGAGACAAAAGGACATTAGATGAACAGCTAAACTGTACCTCAGTCAAGTATAAACAAATGTGATCGTCTACTGCTTATCAAAGATAGACAATAGCTTCAGGGATCTCTGTTGTGAGAGGGCAATGAAATCCATAGGCCTGAGAAAATGGTGTGTTGTGCTCATCTAAGAAAGGAGTCTATCAGTTGCACTGTTCAGTTTTACCACTCTTTCTTACAATAGTCAAATCTCAGTCAAAAGTTGCCAGTATCCTAGGAAAACATAAAGAAATTTTTCACTAAAATATTAACGATTATTACTGGACGGGTTGCATCCCAGCTAGGTTTTGCAATTTTAAGTAGGTAGATCTAGTCAGAACAACATTCCTTCTATACACTACAGATAGAAATGGGTCCTGCCACAGGATTTCTCCCATCCTAAAGTACAAGCCAGATGTGTGACTTACCAATTTCCGATGGTACCCGTTTCTTTGCATGGGAGTCCCACTAGGGACAGGAGGCATTCAAGTCTTTTCAGCACCGCAGTCCTGTTGTCTTTGCTACAGAGTTAATGAGTTAAAGTGATATCTCTGTGCATTTTTTATGCAGATGCTTTTGTTCAAGATGGCACAAGAGGAGTTAATGCAATGTAGATTACAATTTAACTCTGCAGTGAAAACAACTTCTACAACTTAAGCATGAGTCTTTTCCCAACGTATATCTCTGCATAGCATTTACTCTTTAGCAGAGTAAACATCTTCTGTGGAATACAAAGTGCTAGACACTATGAGATGCAGCCTGCAAGACTGTTTAAGATAAATGTGTGCACAATCAGTGCAGGAGATTGTGAAGCTCTGTGCAGTCCAGAAACCATTTTAGATGCATTAGTTCAGCACTATATCCAAGCTAAGTCCTGCGGGTTACTTGCATTTTTACAGATTTTTAGCAATTGCAGGTAAAGGATTAGAAAGTTAATGCTGAGACTTCTAGCTAATTAAGAGCTTAGTTATGACAACAGAAATAGAAGTAGGATGGTATATGAAATGGCTTACCTCTGACACAGAGAGGTCATCTGGTTTTGTTAATGACATGGTAAAGCAATAAACCTTGTTACATGTGAATCTGTTAAATTGGAGTCTGTGTAGAATGGGAAATAGAAGTGCATTATCATCAAATTCCCTGAAAAGGCATTTATAAGATCATGATATGCTGACACCAAGCATTTTAATATACGGTTAAGATCTTATAATAATACATTTGATAACTATAATGAGACTTTCAATGGAAAAAATATTTAACTGTAATATTTAACTTAAAAATGATAAACCCCAAATGTATTGTGGCATATATTACCACTATAACTTAAAATTAATATATACATTAGATAGTTACAAGGGAAAAAGGGGCATTTTTTGACTAATGGAATGGTTGTAGTTCTGTCTCCTTTCACTTGTTCCTGCAGAGTGAAAGACGTTGTGAATATGAAAGAGAAACAAACCATTAAGAGGGTTAGCATCTTAATTTCAGCTTTTCTTCTGCCATGCAAGCATAATATATCCCATACTAGCTGATGACTTTCCTGGGATCTTCAGAAGGATGAACAAGAAAAAGAAGAAGTCTGGCTTTCTGAGCAGACTTTGTCTAGCAACCAACGTTCATATTAAAGGCTGAACCGTGTTATTTCAAGCTGTAGCATATATACCTCATCAAATAAGGGACCAGCCAACTTATGTAAAAGAATAACCTGCCTCTGAGCAGAACTTATTAGCTTGGGCACAGTTCCACATTAGCGTGTCCAAACAGCTTTTGGATTGAATGTGTCTTCCATTTTGCACCTTAGAAAATGAGCTAAGCTATTCCACAACTGTCTCCACCTGACTACATAGACATGCCTTCATAGTATAGCTTGGACCAAGGCCCTTCCCCGACTTGCTGACACAAGTTGGCTGTCATCTACACTTTATTCCCAGATGATGTGAAGCAGCCGCAGCTAGTTGAGTTCTATATCTATATTTACATGAAAGTCATTAGATGAGCACTCAAGAACACATAGCGTCGTTTCTGAATTTTGTAGGTTCCTTAAAAAGTGTGAAAGTAAACAGCTTTCTCTGCTTGCTTGCTTCCTTAAAATAGGGATCGTCTGAAAAATGATTGCAGTTAAAACTGAGGACAAAAAAAGGTGGAAATTCCTGTAATTAACCCTATGGATCAACCAATCTCCAGTAAAATACAGACTGTGCTTGGATAAAGTTTAGGAACTCTTCTCTGAAAAACACATCTTCGTCTGCGGAGCACCTATAGTTCAGAAGAGAAGGACCATCCTGTTTAACAGAGCGCCTGCAGGGACACTGCTCTGGTGAGTGGCTGTGTTGCACTCAGTAACTGTTGTGGTTCCGGAAGGCTTTACGGGGAATGCGCACCTTCCCAAATCCCCAGTTCTTGAGTGCATATGCTTCAGTCTATTCTGCTTCTCTCCTGCCTTTCTTCTCAGAACCCAAAGCATTTTGGATTTGACATCCGGAATGTATGTGACAATTTCAGCATTACGGGGACATTTGTATAACTATGTGATTGCACGCCACAGAGGAACTTGATGCAAGCCCAAAGTGCAGAAGGCCACATAAACAAGGGAAACATTAGAAAGAAAAGTAAAGATAGGGCTCAGCAGCCAAAAAACCCCATACCACATGTTTGGGAGTGTAAGAGGAAGTGGAAAACAGCGTTTCAGAACGCCCCGTGGACATTAATATTGATGGCCTCATAAAAGTAAATCTGGGTTTCTCAAGGGAGAAGAGTGCAAACACTTCTTTGTCATTTAAAGCTGAAGTTCATGTGGAGGAGGGTCACAAAAGTCTTCGGTCTGTGTACCACGGGTATTCAATAGACCAAGTATCTTTGGCAATGTGGCTGCTCAGATGAGCGTGTCGGTGCTGCTTACTGGGTTATATAAGGGGGGATACTGCAGCTGAGGCAGTGAAGCAGGAAGCCTGAAATGTTCCAAAAGACCAACTGGGATTTCCCCTGCTGCTATTGTCACAGCATAGCCACTATTTTTAATTTAACCAGCATACATGAATTTACTTGTCCTTTTCTAAACTTAGTCTGCTGCTCAAAAAAAGGATTCAGGCAATGCTAGTGGAATTTTAAACATGTTAGATTTTAAACACACTAATTCCCTGCCCAGTGGGGAGAAAGCTAGGAGACCAAGTAGCACAGCCATGTCTGCCTCATGCAGTATTGTGATGCTTGGTGATGGGAGGAAATACTTGGCTATGGTGCAAAGGTGGTAGAAAGCCAACTGAAGCTGGCAACTCTGCTTGCATAAACCAGAAATTAGTTGAGCCAGCAGTCTTAAGGTGATGCATCGTAAAACAACGGAGAGGGCAGAGTGATGTAATTAGTTATTACAGCAGAGGGATGGGAACTAGGATGCCTTGATTTTCAGTGTTGTCCAAGTTACACCCTGAGGACCTAGTCTTGCCACGTACTACATGTCTTCTGACTTAGGTTCTTGTCTATTGACAATCTGGCTGTGTGGCCTTTCCACCTTCACCTGCTTTAGCCAAACACTTGGACTACAAATACAGTTCAAAAAGTTATTGGCTTGCAAACTAGAGGTTTTGCTGAGTCATTGTTTCTAGTTTAATAGCATTACATACACAGACGAAGAGAGTTTTAAAAGTAATTTTTTTGAGAACCTGGTTCCAATGAGATACATTGTCATATTGCTTTTTTTTGAGTGGTATTTATATGCTGCAGTAACATAAATCCCGTGACACATCTCTGCAGGGTGTATTTGCACATGATAAATATACAGAACAATATTAACTGTACCGTGGTCGAGTTGCCGAGGAAAGGACGCAGTAACAAAGACAGTGAAGTGTAAAAAGTCATACATTAGTCACATATGAAGCTAGAACTAACAGTTCTTGGACCCTGGCCCAGTGTACTTTTCCTTCGGCCAAAGGGTAAATTCGAGGGTAAACCAGAAATAAAAAGTTTAAACAAGTCTATGGTTGAATTCCAGGGTTGAATACGTGACCCAGCATATGCATCACTCAAGAGATGCAGAGGAATTTGGGAGAATGTGATGAGTACTGGTACATTCTGAAAGTTAGGAAGTGACTAACAAGTACTGCTATGCACTTGCAAAGAATTGTTTTCCAGAGATTTATAATTTGTTCCGTGATTTTCATGGCACATCTCATCATGATGTCCGGCTCCAGTCCTGATATCCCCACGAAGTCCCTTGTTTATTCATTCCTTCTTCCCTCTCTCCTCCCTGACACCTAAGTCCTATTGTCTGCCCATCATAAATTCTTGATCCAGTTTTTCTTTCTTTCCACAAGCTTCCAGTTCCTTTTTCTACCAGATTTTCTCTGCATTTTCCTCATGCATCAGCTTCACAGCCATTTGTACCCTGTATTCCTGTCAGGCAGCTTCATCCGCTGCCTGTAACAAAAAGGAAAAAGAAGGGAGGAAAAAACTGCAGGAAAAACAAGTTCTTGGTCCTGATCTGTAAAATCCCAAAGCTGCAACAGTAGGTAGAAAAAGGTCTGTCATTCCTGGCTGAGAGTATTTTTGCACCCTTTGGAATTTCTGGTGCAAAGTGCTAGTGAGTCCCTCCTGAGCACTGAGGAAGAGATTTTTCAAAGACTTGGACCCTGGTCAAGCTTGGTAGGCTTTTCACTGAACACAGGAAAGGACGTATCCATTGCATAGAAATTGTCCCCTTACAAATTTCAGATCACTTCTCCAAGGTGTGAAGTGCTGCAGCTGTTCGGAGAAAAGGTTGCGAACGGACCCAAACCCATGTAATTTGGCCATGAGTTTGGAGGAGACAGGGAGGGAGGAAGGGAGTGAGGCAATGAAGGAAGAATCAAGGGACAGAGGGAAGGAAAGGTGATTTGGTCTGCAGCAGACACATGTGACTGTATAAAATTCAAATGTGTGAAATTTCAATGGTAAAATAGCAAACAGTTGAAGTACTGCTAAGTTATAGCAACAGAATATAGGGTATTATCATAGAAAGTGTCAAGCAAACTTACTCATAGCTGATGCTATCATTACCACCTCTTACTGCAATTCACACATAGTAAACTCATTCTTTTTCTGTCATAGTTAGGTTTTATGTTCCTGAAACACATCACAGGGTGATATTTTTCTTGAATGCTTATGGCCAGAAAAATCTTGCTGTTGATCCTTGTGTTTTAAATATCAGTTTACCATTTTAAAATGAGTGCTGTGTAAACAACAGAGGAATTAATATAATACTGTGGGAAATTCTAACCCATTCATGTACCAAGGTTTTGTCAGATTGCTAAATGCAGGAGCTTCAGCTACGACTTTAAAATCATTGACACTTCTTTCTCTGTGGGCCTGATCCTGCAAATTATCAATTGCCTTCTATGAAGCAGCCACCAAATCTGTCAAAACCTTGTGAATCAGGTACTCAGCCCCCAGAGTAATAAGCCTCAATACAACAATTTTATTTGGATCCTGAGTTTGGTCTCTTAAAAGTCCAGGTTTTTGTCATTATAATTTATGTTCTTGTGTATTCAGTTTGCAGACACTGTTTTGGTTGATCACTTAAAACTTTGGCATGACTCCGAGTAAAACATGCAGCATTATGCGCTGCATATCAGATGTGGATTAACTAAACAGTGCTTGTGTTCCTAGAAAGCAAGATCCAAAAATGTACTTATGCATAACCATTCAAAATAGCAAACCATATTTTAAGATGGGATCTATTTAATCAACCATTTGCCAGATCACAGAAGCATAGTTTTATGTGGTAAATTAGTCTGCATGAGATAATCTGTATTTTTCAGATTTTCCCAGGTGCTTATTTTAAATGGCGTAAGTTTTTTCAATTTTTTTCTTTCATCTGGAGGATCACAAAGTGCTGGACAAACTATAGCATTGAGCAGTAGAACATTTCTACAATGAAGTGTGGCAAAAAGCGACAAACGGGAAATCTGTGTGCCATTTAAAGACAGATTTAAAAAACAACAACAACAAAAAAAACCCCAACCCAGGATCAGGTTGAAAGTATTAGGATGATTAACTCTCTGGATGAGAACCTTTGACTCACCTTGTACCATTCTGACATTTTAACTGAAGAATTCATTTTGCTTACAAAAAGGATGGGGTAGCACTCGGGAAGCCAGGCACACTCCTGAGCATGCGCACACTGTGTGAAGATCACTAAAGAGCTCTGCTAGTGCCTCTTGGGCCTGAGTTTATTTATTGCAGATGCTGCTAGGCAAGCTCAGTTCTGGGTAGTTTTGCAATGTGAACAATCACCCTGCAGAAACCAGCATTATTATTCTTTGTAATTAATAATTATTCTCGGTTTAATGGAGCTTTACCATTACACACTGAAATATGTTCATTGCCACGTGGGCTCTCAAAATCAAATGGATCTATCTAGCTGTGATGAAGGCAGAGTCTGCCCCTCTTTCTGGGGCAATATGTCATGCACTTTGAGAAAGGTTTTCAGGCAGGAAGGAGTGGTGGTGTGGACAAGATGCCAGAACGGCTCCAAACACAGCAGAATGGCAGGGCTATCACATTTCTGGTGGCACCTGGCAGTTTTGCTGAAGTCATCCTCATGAATGTCTCCGCTTCTGAACTGAGAGCCTGGGTAGACAAGCTCCTGGGGGACGATGCCCACGTTAACCTCTTTGCTTCCTGACCAAGACTCCCGAGCTTCCCATTCCTCCGGATCCCATGGCCAAACCCTGCACATACCACAAAATCCTCTGCTCCTTTTGTCCAAACCTTTTTACCTGCAACTCTCTTTTCCACTGGCAAGTCTCCCATTCCTTCCAGCTTCCCAACTCATCCTCCGGCCCTGCGACAGCTGCAGGGCTCCCAGCAAGGAGCCTCCTGCTCCATACAGTCTTTACCCTGTCTCTTCCTAACTCTCCCACCACAGAGCTCCCACCCCAGCCTGCCACTCCTCCTGCTCTGCCCATCCAGCTGCTGCTAGGCCCCCACCTACTGCACTCCCTTGCCCTCTTCTTGGCTGCCAGGCCCACCTGTGCATGTCCCCTCCTTACTCGCCCACCAAGCGAGGCTTAGCTCTTCTTTTGATAGTGTTTCACAAGTGCAGGCTCCAGATGTGCTTCCTGGGAGTCCTCTCTGAGGGCAGATGTATTCTGGAAAAAGAAAGGCGTGTAAGTAATCCCACTGCAGGGATTACTTAGGAAGGAGGAAGGAATAATCATGAAAAAGAACAGCATGGAAAAAACCCCACAGGTACATGTATGTAGTGAGCATGGGGAGGGGAGAGATGGAGCTTCAGGACCTGAGAGAAGATAGTGGTGGTATCAGAGACTGAGAGTTCAGGTGATTTTGATGAGGTAGGAGATGAAGGTAAGGAACAGAGGAAGAAAACGGATGTGCTGAGGCACATCAGGAAGGTTGTTTCATTGTTGTAATTGTGGAAAACTGTGAGGGAAATGTAGGACTCATGTTTTATTTGCTTTCACCTAAACTAGACTGAACAGCATTATCCCGTGCTGGAAGGGGAATGTGTTTGGACAAAGACAAAAGTTGTAACCTGTGGCATCCAGGACATCTTGTGTTGGACACCACCAGCAGGAGCCTGCTGCATATGATGCCACCGCCTTTCAAACACAAAAGCATTTGCTTTTCAAAAATCTTTGTGAGCCACTGATAAGTCCATGCAAGGAGAGATTTGACAGGCACTTTGCAAAGTGTCATGGCCACTCAGGCTTGGCAACAGCACACCCGTGTTGTGACACAGCTGCGCAAAGCTTGCAGCTACATCCCTATGGCCTCGGTAGGGACAGGCGATTATAGCCTCCTAATCCACACCAACAGCTGACTCTTGATTCTTGTTATGTATCGTGCAATCGCATGACTGCACTCACTATAGCTATTGTCTGTATCCTGGTTATTTCTGTAGCTATAATCCTAGGTCTGTGTGGATAGCTTTCAGATACTCTTTACAAGTGTAACTTGCGTTTTTTGCTTCTGGCTTCCATTGTCGTGACACTAGATGGTGACAAAGATCCAAATGAGAACCACAATGGAACCATTTAGAACCGGAAACTTGAAATTCAGAGCAATTTCTTAAAACTAACAAGTCTTCCAGTAGAACAGGCAAGAAGATTCAGCACTGCTAATGGCAATTTAATAGAAGCTAGTGACACTTAATGGGAGCTTGTTTGATTCAGACCAACCCTGAACAAGATTGTTCAAAATGAAGAAGGTGGTAACCAGATTTTCTGGGACTTTTCCAGGACAGAGTTGAAAAGAATGGAGTGGTATTGCAAATTTGAAGTAGTGACAGGAAATCTGCATTTTTAGAAGGTGTGAAATAGAGAGAGGAGAAAAACACGTAACCAAATTTAGACTCTAAAATACTGTTTCTAATATGAACGGCAGTTTTCAGTTACAGAATTATATAGAAAAATAAAACTTCTCTGTGTGTAATGTTGTTTACAAATGTGAATACATTGGTTAGGAAGTACAAAAGGTCCAGTTCCTACCTTTACAACACTGAGGAAACCTCCTTTTCTAAAACAGTCTCATACTTTGCTATTGCATTTTTATGGGCATACAATTTATTTTGCACATGAAAACAGGGTTTGGATATCTATTAGTCTCTTGTAAGCACATACATGGCAAGAGATTCAGGATCAAATCAACCATGTTTTCACTTCCAGATGCTGTAGCAATCATGTCAGGCCTTGCGTCACTTAAAGCGTGGTCTGTTATGTATGTTAAATATTTAAATTATTTAAAAATAGTAAGAAATGCTCTGCTGAGTTCATTTCCCTAACTTTATTTGCAGATTCAAAGTAACTATTTAAGTGGAATTTGCATGATATTACCAGCTCCCAGGGCCTTATCATGAAATTTGATAGAAACTGTAATGTACCGGCACTCAGAAGTGTGTAAATCTCAGCTTTCATTTCTACACAATATTTCCATGCTCCAAGACAGTGGAAAAGGAATGGAAAAAAATGAACCTAAATTTCCAGCATCTGAAGTGTAATGAAAAGAACCTCCCTTTGTTATTTTAAAATGTTATTTTAAATTTTATTGTTATTTTAAATTTTTTTTAGGCAGTCTTGTGATGTTTGGGCTCTCATTCATGACTCTCAGGGCTTGCTGTTGGCAATGCGGCGTGCAAATGGCACCAGTCTGTGCCAGCGGGGATCGCTGACTGCAGTGAGGGATTTACCTCACCCTTTAAAATGAGCAAAAGACGTGTAAACCAGTCTGATGGAAAGTTTGGGAAGAAATAAGAGATTTGGTTAAAGATTCTGGCTGATCTAAGCACTTGGCCAAAAGCAACGATGTTTAGTGGTCAGAATAAGACACAGACTGTAGCAATTGCTGTCGCCAGAACTGAGCCAGCACTTCGCCTAACAGACCCAAACTGCCTTTGCCTTCCCCTCTCCCTCTGCCCAGGCGCCCTCCTGGAAGATACAGCAGTATTAGGCAGATAGGCTGGGATGCCATTCGTGTGGCATTTGTGCACAAGGCGAAGTAAAGGTTAGAGAGAAGGTGCCTTTCCCCCGAGGGAGGAGGAAAGCCGCACGTGGATGGCAAGGTGCCTGTTACCCACTCTGGATAGCCCCTGTGGGAGAGGGGCCAGTCACCTCCTTTGGGGCCCCGTGTACTTGTTGGGTGAAGCGAAGAGGGCAGGACCCTGGTGTAGGACATGGGAGTGGAAGAGAGGCCCTTTGCACGCTTTCATAGTCCACTTTTTGCCTCAGTTTTCTCTCTAAAATAGCATTCCTGCTATAAAAATTTTCGTAATGTGTTTTGAGATCCTTATGGTCCAACAGAAACTCTGGTAAAAGCTGGAGAGGAAGAAGTTGCTGTCGTAGACGTGTGAAGGCTGAGCAACAGGGCCTGAAGTCATCCTGTTGAACTGCAGGTGCACAACCACCGTGAGTGTGTTGAGGTTGTAGCTGCCTTTGGCCTCTGGATAAGCAGTGACTGGAGAGTGACTGGAGCCTTTGGGCTTGAACTGGCCCTTCTGACCAAGTCTGACATTTGCCTTAGTGCCATCTTTTCCACCGAAAGATACACCAGAAAGCATTCTCAAGGAAATGTATATGTAACAGTTGCTTTGTGCAATCTTTTCAGTGTACTACCAGCTCTGACTGATTCTCAGAAGTAAAAAATGAGGGGGGAGCTACCCAGCAGTTGGTCTAAGAGGAAGAGAGGGAGTTGCCTTCACGCAGTGCAAGGACTCAGCCCTAGGAAAAGCAGGCAATAGCAATTAGATAATCACATAGATGGTTTGCATACTCACTGGTGGTTTTGGTGCAGTAAAAAGGAATAATACTAATGTACTCAAGATGCTGTCCAGAGAGAAGAATCCGCATTAGCAACTCAAAGACTGTGTCCAAGGGAATATAAATGGAAATCAATGAAAAGGGAAGTAACTCAAAGCTCAAGGCAGATGAGGAGCATGTGATTTTGCTATGAGATCTGGGCCTCTAACTTGCATATGCAGGACACTCAAAACAACTGTAGGTGAGAGATACCAAAAAAACATAGTTAAAATAATGCTGTTGAGAAGAATGGAAAGGCATTTATGTTTGTTTTGCTTGCAACTTTTTTGTCATACTATTTGTTTTCTTTATTTCATTAAACCACTCGGGCTATGGGCAGTTATGTGGACAACCGTGAGGTATCTGAGGTGTCTGTTATGAGTTTAGCAGCCCCACGAGCCAGGAAGCAATGCCTGCGAGGCTGCATGCTCACTGCCGATGGGGATGAGCCCTGTCCCCCCCTCGCAGGGAGCAGATGGCAGAGGAACCCCCCCAGGAGCCAGCTGTGGTCCGGATCACCGCCCTCACATAGGAGCTGCTGGGCCAACTCCGCTGCTGTTTTCAATGTTACAAAGCAGTAGACCACCAGATTTTTCAATCTGTGCCGTGGAAGTCTGTTTTTACTCACACAAATGGTCCCTGGGAAAGGGCTTTGTTGTGTTTGACACAAGCCTCCAGTGGAAGGCATGAATGCAACATCTTGCCAGTTTGTTTTATTCAACAAGCTTATTTTCTTTTGCCATTTAAAGGAAAATGCCTACTTCCTCTCAGACAGTTCCTGTCTGTGGCTATTCTATTTTTCAGTAGGAATATGGAAGGCTTTTTTTCCCCCCAGTCTCCAGACATTTGTATTTTGCTTGCTTTCTCTTAATTCTTCAGTACTTATCTGCCAAAAAATAACTGCCAGTATATTTTTCTTCTCTGACCATTGTTTGTGAGAGATTAAAATTAATTATCTGTATCTTGGCGTGTAGAAATCTAGAATATTCTCCACCTTCCTCTAAGTGACATTATGCTTTGGCATGGGTTGCAAATTGTTCATAGCATTATTAATGTCAGTACTGAAAAAGTTTACCTAATCCTGTGCTTTGAATAGAAACTATGCAGACACAGCATATTCCTCCAGGAACATATAAAATATGGTTCTAAAGATAGGTAATAAAGATATCAAGAATATACAATACAGAAAATCAATAAGGACCTTGTAAACGCTAAGTACATCTGCTTTTTAGAACCTGACAGTAGGAAAATGATACATTTACTGGTTTTGATTTCTACAATTGTTTTAAGACTCCATCTATTTTTCAAATGATCTGAATAAGCATTGTGCTAAACTGCACATAATCTCATGGTGATAAATTTCTTAAATTCATCACTGTCATTCAGTCCTGTGCCACCAGCTTGAAAACTTTGATCTTGAGCCTGTAAGTCAAAGATAAAGTCACTAAGAAGAAGTTTTTTCATAACTACCTAGTGATTTGATGGTTAGAGTCATGATTCTTTGCTGACATTTGCCATTCGTCATCACTGAAGCCTTTGTGAACTGGATCTTCTATGGTCCATAGTTGTCATGTTGCTTCAGAAGCATAATTCATACAAGATCCGTAATGGGGACTTTGCCTGCTTTCAGAGAGATCCATAGAGGAAGCAGAGCAGCTTAATTGGTTTGCGACATCTCTTCTACCCCCTGGCTTAGGAGCATAGGGCAAGCGGATCAGGCTGGAGCACTACTGTGCTCTACATATGCTTGGCTGTATGAGAGGTCTGCTGGGAACTGCTGCAGTCACAACACATTGGAAGTCTGTAGCAGCTCTGTCTTTGGTAAGGGAGCCTTCATCAGAGTCAGGAAAAAAAAAAGAGGAACAAAGGTGCTGCGTATCCATTTTCTCCCTTCCCTTCTGCATGAGCACTAAGTGCAGGTTGGTAAGAGTGGAGGATACTGTCCCACAGACAAAGTTGTCTGATGATGCTTTTCAGGATTCTTAAGTTCATGATACTACTAGATCGAGGGGTAATGACCCTAGCATATTACAGATCCTTATCTTAAGCAAAGCCAAAGGAGTAAACAAATTCAAGTATGCTAGAAGAAGCCATTGGATCAACAGAAACATTTGGGAAAGTTTCAAAAAATGGATGACAAGTTAACGTACAAAATTACATGAGCCAAATCCTCATCTGGTTAACATAACTTTTTTTCTATGAAACTGAAACCTCTAGATTCATTAACACCAGATGAAGATCTGGTCCTTATCTGAATTTTTCCAGGCAGGCAGCTATTACTTTTGCCCTCAAATACTAGCCCTATTCCTTCAATAAAACAAGGCAGCCAAAAATTCAGAAATAAGAGAGAGGGATAAGGGGAATTTCAAATTCAAGCCAATAGTGAAAACTTGCTTCAATCTAATCTGGAGGAATAACTAGTGCTTCTCCATAATGGTCACATTAAGATGGTAAATTAATTAGATCATAAGTGTAATTATGGCAATTGATATGATTGAGTGTTGTCAATGCATAGGTTTTTTTCAATGTCTCATGTTTTCATAAGAATATAAAGTCTTTGCCATTACAAACATACAGAGTAGTTGATATTAATAAGAAAATACAATTCCTTGTTTGCCTATTCTCTGCAAGAAATGGAGAAATCCTGCTGCTTTTCCAAAAATAATTCCACTGAATTTTGAGAAATCTTGCTAGCATCTGAAAAGTCTCTTTTTCATGAAAAAAAACAAACATGGGGAAAAGTCAATTTTATTTTTTCCCTGGTGATACTCTGCTGAGACTCTCTAAGCAAAACTAAGAAGTTACTGTGGTAACTGTACAAGCTGCAAGATGCTGTTCCTCAGAAAAAGACCTTAGCGTTCAAGGGACATTTCTAATGCTATATGTCAACATCTTGCTTTTTGTAATGCATACCTTGTAGCTTTTTAAATAGATCTTTTGTGAATGTTCTTAGTGCAAATCTAAACCCATGTATTTCCTCTAGTTCATGTAAGCTTGACAAAGGTACGCAGACTCTTTCCTCTGTCTGGTGGTCTGTGTGAGAAATATTGTCTATACTGCATCTTATCACTAAGTGACACCCACTGTACTTCCTGTGTTATGTCCTGACACATATTCATCAGTATGTACATTTGGTTAGATTAATATATGCATTTATTAGTGGATAACAAACATCTTTAAAATAATGGGTTCCTTCATAAAGTCCCAGTACTCTTAGGGATCTGGACTCAGTAGACAGAACCCAATAACTCAGAGTCGGAATAGAAACTTTGAGCCCTGGATCATCCAAATGCACAGAAATACATGAGAAACTCTAAACGTTGCACAGGTCTTTGTTGTAACATGTAGAGCCAAGTAAGGTCAGTGGAACTTTTTCCCTTGACTTCAGTGACACCAAGTAAAGGAGATGATGGACAGAAAGAAATCTGTATTTTATAGCTTTGGAATTACCCAAGGAATTTGCTTCTCAGTAAAAATTTAACTGCTGAACACCATCAGACATACCGAATAGTGTTCTCATCTCAAGCCCACATTATATCCAACTTTGTCAGATACTGGCTTTTCATAATTATTTTTCAATAATTAAATAAAAGGACTTTGTCTGGGATTCCGAGTCTCTTAGCAGAAGGCCTCAGAACACAACAGCTGCTTGGAGGGGTTTCCTGAAAGGCTTTGTTCAAAGTGAATCACAGCCAAACAAAACATTACTAAGACCAAATTAGTACTAGCTACAAAGTAGGATGTTTAAGAAACCACACATACATATCAGGCACTTAAGAGCTGATCATGGACAAGATAAAAGACATGCAAAAGCAGCCAACTTATGTGAAATACTCCTACCCTTCCTGCCTGCCTGCTTTCCCAGGCTAATATCACACAGTCTGCCTGCGTCGTGAAGCAATCTGAGTCGCAGTGATTAGTAATGGTGACACTTCCAGGCAGAACCACTGTTTTGGTCACCTCTCATCCAAGCATACATTTCCTCCTTAAAATAGTAGCAGTAGTGGAAACTCTGGATGGCTTCATGGACCCTCTGACCCTTATTTCTTTTTCTTTCTTTGGTGTGTATTGAAAAGAATTAAACTTCTATGAGTTATTTTATTTCTGCGGGCATATTTTTTTTTATTGTTTGCTCTGATTTCTGTGCCAAAAAGCCTTTCTGAGGATGGTTTCAGTCTTGTCTTCCTGAAACAAGGTCAGTTCTTAAGGCAATACAGAGGAAATTCCATCTGACAAGCCAACCTATTTATTTCTCCATCAGAGAAATCAAGGTAGGATCAGTCCTTATTCAAATAAAACCCCAATAAATTGTAGTGAGGCTGCATAAAGAAATTCAAGATTATTTCATAACTAGTAAGATCAAAAAGCCTTTTGAATAGCTCCACAAGTTCAACTTGGGCCAGGCTGCTAAGAATGAAAGACAGGGGCTCTCCGTAGCCTTAAAGCATTAACAACTCAGAAATTTAAAACAAAAAAAGCAAACCAAAACAAAAAACCCAAGACACGAGTCTTAAAATTTACAAGATTTGTTGAAGTATTGTGAGACTTCTGCAAGTAAACTATGACATCACTTTTGTTTTCTGCTGCTATATCTGTTGCCATTACTGTGCTCAAGAAAGACATTTTTCCTAAGACCCATCCCAGCTTCTAAACCAGTAAATACCAGCTAAGGTACCTTGATAGAATAGTGACAAATGGGATGTAGCCATTCCCAGACAGACAGTTCATTTGGCTTTGTTTCATGCGGTGAAATCTTCTTATTGGCAGGGAGTTTTCCACAAAAATGGAGGCTAAAAGTAAAAGTACATGTCAAGTCCTTTCGGAGTGTTAAAATGTAAAATATAAAATTTGGAATTGCTAACAGGTTCCTTACAAACAATATCTGCATATAGATTAATACAGTTCTTCACTGTTGTCATAGATCTCTCTACAACTTATGCAAAAATGCCTCCGGCTGAAGTACATAATTAATGGCACCCTAAAATCTTATTCTGTAATATCAGAAAATTATTTACTACAGCAGATATATGCATTCATCCAGAAAACAATAAATTCTTGTATTGGAGGCACACTGTGTTAGATAAAGTAATGTGGTAAAATTATCTTTGATACTCTTCAGGTGCTTATCTGAGAACTTTAATGAAAGTTAAATGAAATCACCTTTTGGTACAGTTGCTTTTTTATGTATATATCTGGGGACACTAAATACGAAGAAAGGAAAATTAAGAAGGATGAAACTTCTCAAAATTCTTGTCCGTTTAGAGAAAGCTAGGTAGGCTTAGTCTTTAAAAGACATGCATTGATAATCAAATATATAGGCCAGTTACACTTCTGATTTCATAATTATGGAAAAATACTGTAATATGCCCATTATATTCTGTGTTTTTTCCCAAAATACTTAATAGTTAATCATTACCAACAGTTTCAATGTGGAAACAGAGGTATTTCTCCACATCAGTATGGTATATTTCAATCCCCATGAAGGAAATCACTACCATAAGATAAGCAGTTCTACACAGCAGTTCCACACAGCAACAAAAACTCAGTTTATTTGCCTTTTTTCATGCAAAATATCTGAAAAAAATCTTGATTTCTAAGTCTATCTCAGGCATAGTTTCCTCGCAAAAAGGAAGTTTAGGTCTCTGAATATCATGTGCAATAATCTGTGCTGGAGTTTAAAATAGTTCAGACAAAGTTACAAAAATGTCATGTACTTTCTGTCCAAAAATATGACATAGCAGCCTACTACTTTTTGTGATACTGCCTTTTCCAAAATTCACTGAAGTAAGTGGAGATGTTTCCACTGATTACATGAGTTTTGGAACAGATTGTGTATGTCTTCAAGCCGGTTAAGGTTCTGCCTAAGGAAATATTACAGGAATATGATAATATTTTGAGAAATTAAGAAAATGCCTATTTTAAGAGATTTCCATTTAACATTTTTTGCTGGACAACTGAGTACTTAAGACTAAAAAAAAGCTGAGATAAAGAAAGAGTCATCTGCTTACCAGATTGCATACTTTTCTGCTCTTATTATTTTATTCTCCTAAATGACACCTTTCTTTATAAATATTTAATGTCTAAAAATATTCAAATGTCAAGGAAGAAAACTGAGGGAATTATTTGACTGATATTTCAATATTTCTAATATTTTGCAAACAATTAGTTAAAATTATTCAGTAAGGCTTAATTAAGTATAAGTAAATTCTGGCATTTGCATTGCAAGATTTAATTGACTTCTTTGACTTACTAATAAATACTTCCCCTTTCTCACACACAGGAAATCAGAAAACTGCTGGAGGTAAAATTCTGAAGTATAGAGAATTGTCTGAGCTTCATGACATAAATTATAGAATAATTATTCTGGCCTGTTTAATTTCTGTTGGTTCCAACCAATATTGTAATGTCCGTGTTTTGCAACGATATCAATAAATACATTATTGCTAAAGCATAAATATAACACATTAAATTTATGGCAGGACATTCCTAATGAAATAGATATAAGTGAAATAACCTTTATCATGTATTTATGATTAATAAGATCTTACATAAAATGAAATTTGTCATTAGAAAATGATACATTTTTCATGTGTCATGTAAATAGCAAGATTACCATACAGAAATTCCACATATGGAGAGCAATCTGTCATGATGATCTTTTTCACTAATGAGTACATATGGTTTTTCCTCATGTTTTCTCTGAACACTTGTACCTAACGCACAGCATTCCAGAGCAATCAGATATTGTGGCAACAAGCCCACACACAAAAAAGTAGAACTTTGCTTACGCAGGGAAATCAAAACTTTGCTATCATATATACATATATATAGATGAAGTTTTTTTTCCTAGGGGCACAAGGAGCACAAACTTCAAACTGTTTTGAAGAATGAAGATTGACTGGCCATAAGAGATATTGCAAAATTTAGTTGCCTGTGATAACAGAGAACTGGACTAGATGACTCAGTCCTGTGTTACTGTTTAGGACAAGTCTGATTTAGTGCATAGAAGATAGCTTAGGGACCCTCTAAAAATCAGCTGAAAAGGAATTGAATAAAGCTAACTACAGTTTTATTCATTATCTATATTTAGGCAGGAACTATGGTGTATGTTAAGACTTGTATTTCATTTCTTTTCATGAATTGCAATAAGGTATGGCTTTATAAGTACTTATGCATGAGCTAGCAAGCCATGAACCTCCTAAAAAGGAAGTTATTTTCTTCTTTTTTACTTGGATGGTAATGTAAACTGTACAGTGTGAATGGAGCCCAAGTTTTGGCATTATTGCATTGGCTGCTGCTACAGTTGTGGTCTTACTTTGACACTTGGTGATGCTGGAAGCACATAGGGTACCAGGGCCTGCCCCTGAAAAGCCTCTCAATCTATGTGTGCAGGTCTCTGTAGGAACCTCAAGAAGAAGAAGACCCTTAAAAAAATCTAACATGCCAAGGATATAAAACTGTAGAGATCAGTTTTGTGATGTAGAGGCTACCTCCTGGTGAGGCTGCATAGGGAAGAAGAAAACCTCTGTGGGCTTACCTGCACCTAGCGTCCCAATCAGCTAGACTGAGAGACTTTTCTACTCTTCTTCAAGCGTAAGTCACACAGGGGGAGTTCGTGGAGTTCTGTTGCATTTCAGCCCTGTTCTTCAGGGTTAACAAGGAACCTGCAGCTGAGTAAAACCCAGAAAGGAACTGCTTTTCTTCCAGCCAGCAGGTTCATGGTTAGCCTATCTGGCATTAATCTATCAGCTGCCAGTGCTTTGGTAGTAGAGATCCGTAAGACACTTCCTGCCAAACGCCTGGGATGAAAGGGAAGAGGGGAAAGAGGCGGTTATCAGTCTTCCTGAAATGCTAACTGGAACTGAAAGATTTGAGACATGGATGGGAATTGCTGCCTCAGTGGACGTACTTCTGGGCAGCACCTAGAAAATATATTGCTCAGCTCTGGAGCTGAATCCAGATAAGCAAAAGGAAATAAGGCATGTCTTCCATGCTCATACCCTTGCAACATGCAGAAAGACGGTCCTGAGGAAATGCAATGTCATCATCAGGGGGAGGAAATGATAATGTGTACTGTTGCAGTGTCTGTATCAGTTTGTTTTCTGTTGCTTTTATGTAATTACAAGATTTTGATAATGTTAACAACTTTGCATTGAATTTTGTTACTCTTCACTCTTTCTCATGTGTTTACATAGCGATATATAGCACGGTCAAAACAACTTATTAACAAACACAACAGGAGTCCAAACCATGCACTTTTAAAAGCCATTGCAGACTTTATCTGCTTGCCAACAAACAGTGAAAGCACACATGGAAGTTTTGATGTGCACAGAACTGAGTCTGTTCTCTTTCCTCTGGAGTTTTTGGTATGAATGTTCGGGCAATAGGTTGTAGCTCATGTGCTGATTGCTGTAAGTGGGTCACCCCAAGGCTAGGAAGGAACTGCTCTTTTGCTGTGTCTACTCATCTACACTCATCTTCTGGTCATGTTTGAGGAACTGTATTGCCTTTCTCTTCTCTCTCCAGGCTTTCTTCCTCTTTCTCCCTATGTCCTGCTCCTCTCTCTAGTCTCCTTGTGCAGCTGGCTTGTGCCCTGTCCTGTGCAGCGAGCCATCTCAATCTTCTCCTGTCGCAGTTGAGGCTCCTTTCCTTGTGAGCGTGGTGTAGATGCCCACCTACCCCAGCAAAAGATTTTTGCCTGCTAGCTGAAGAACAAACGGAGACATAGAGAAGGCTGCTGGTGTCAGGACATGGTGAGAACTGGCTGTGTTGAGGGTGGCAACAAGGCAGGCAGGGTAGGGGCCTCAATGGCAAGGGTCCAGTCTCACACAGTGAGAGCCACTGCCACATGAAATTAGCCTCTGCTGACCAGCTCTGCATTATCACAGACTATATCTGGTATCTGATCTAGTTTGTGTAAAGCTACCTTGACTATCTCAGCTGAACTCTCCAATCTGCAGGATTAGTATTCACCAAATCACAGTCTTTAGCAGAGCTGGACTTGGACTGGGGCATTTTCCAGCTCATCCTTTGAAGTGGCTGTGTCCAAGACTACTAGAGGGAGAGCTAAAATCAGAGTGCTGCTTATGAAATCAGTTCTTTCCAATATTTTTTATCTGAACAAAAGACAAATGAATGCTTTCCCTGAATTGATGAATTTGTGGGGATAAAGGATAGACTTTGCCTTGATCCTGGTTTCTTTCTGTAGGTGACAGTATACATAAGTGACCAAGGCATCCTTTCTCTAAGGTCTGAGCTCTTCATTAGTTTTTCAACACTGCTAGTATGGAGAAGGAGTCCAGATTCCCCATCCATGCCACATCCATGCCACAAGTACATGGACTGGAGTAAAACTGCAAGAAAATGGGCTGTTTTTCAAGGATCATTATAGTAAATTTTTCTAAGCTGTGCCAGCACTATTCTGAGACTACAGCAGGACTTCATGATGAAGTACTTCACAACTAACTTACGCAAACTTGACTGTAATAACAGTCCATACATTTTCACAGAATAAACAAATGCTGTGAATATTAGGTTCAGTTATTATGTCTAGTTTGAAGTCATGTCTAGAAAACAAATTGAATGTGTCACTATATCAAGAAAGCATCAGACAACCAAAGTTTTTTTTCCTCACCAACTTTTTCTGAAAATTTGTTACCAGCAATCCAGGCTTTAGTGCTTGTGTGATAGATGTTTTTATCAGCACTGGGGGAAAAGTCAAAGTGGAAAAAATTACAAGGCTTGTGTCTGTAGCATTTTATGGATTGACATCAAGTTTATTATTGTTTAGTAATATTAATGGATTGACATCGAGAAGGAGATTTATTGGAACTGTTCTAATATCAAGATGCTTCTGCAAACACAAAAATAGATTTAAGACCTGAAGGGTATCCAGGATCATTTCAATGTCACATACAAGTTTGGCAGTCCTCTTTACTTTGATTTATCTGCTCTCTTGCTGAGCCCATAGTCTCCAAGACTGGCTCCTTGCTGATTATCATAGCATTATGGATTTCACTTGCTGTAAATGGGAGAACTATTTTTATATTTTCATAAAGCATGATTTTATTATTAAATCATTGTTTTTATAATACAAATTATAACAATAGTTATGAATTACTATTTCCTTTAAACTACATAAAATCTTTAATTTCTTTTTTAAAATTACCTTTTCTAGAGATTTTGTAACTGTACCAAGTAAACTACAAAAATACTAAACAAAGTAATGGAAATACAAATAAATCTAAACTGACAAAACAACATATAACTTAGGCTATTATTTTCTCTTCCTTTAAATATAATACAGATTTCACATACCTTTCCTGCATTTATCTAGACTTTTCTTCCATAACACTCATGACTACAAGGACTTGAAAACCTCATGCAAGAATTATTCTTGATCAAAAATTTCACAAACATCCAGGGATTATTTTGTTAGCTGCATGGAGATCTGTGAATTCATTGGCCATTTCTGAAAATTGTTGCCTGTCAGAGATAATGTTTATCTAGCCTAGTTCTGGTATTTTCTACCTTTCACCATTTTCCCACTATTGGCTTTTCACTTCCACTTGAAGTATTTTTGAAAATTATTCTCCTACTGTTGTGCATTGTGTTCTATAAAACTGTGCCTAAAAAGAAAATTAGTGTCTTTCAGCTTTCTGCTCTGAGCATTCGGCAGCACCTTCACACCAGTTTCACTGTCTCATTATACAGCCCAGTTTCTCTTCCCTTGTACACAGCAACAAGGGAAAGTAAAACAGTTTAAAAAGCCAAAATATATGTTTGAAATAGCAAGAATGGTTGGGGAAGCAGATAGTGTGTGAAAATACGCTTGATATATTTCATCTCTGATCTATTGACCCAAGATACAACATTCACAAACACACTTAATGACTTGTTTCTTGTGCTGATGATCTAACCGAATTTATTGTCCGTAAATCCTTCCTTAAAGCTCACCTCCACCCTTGTGTATACACTGACCTTTGCAAGGCAGCTGGGTTGGGTTCTCTTACCTAATTTAGCCATCTAAAAGGCATTGAAGGACTAAACATAGACTAGTTACCTAGGTGCCTTCTGCAGTCAATGGACATGACCACATGCAGAAAGTGATTCATCACATCCTAAAATACCATAGAAGCATAGAATTGTTTAGGTTGGAAAAGACCTTCAAGATCATCGAGTCCAACCATTAACCTAGCACTGCCAAGTCCACCACGAAACCATGTCCCTAAGCACCACATCTACATGTCTTTTAAATACTTCCAGGGATGGTGACTCAACCACTTCCCTGGGCAGCCCGTTCCAGTGCTTGACAACCCTTTCAATAAAGAAATTTTTCATAATACCCAATCTAAACCTCCCCTAGCACATGAATGGCCCATTTCATGTATCTGTCTCTCTCCATGGACTATGGTAATAGCCTAGGTGTCTAAGACCAAATGCCTTGCTTTTATACAGCTGAAGTTAGGTGAGATAAATCCCACTACTGGTGTTTGTATTGGATTTGCTGTCTTGATTGAGACAGTCTTATTGTTCTTTTGTCTGTTCTTGCTTGTCTGTGGTAACTTGGTAACTATATATAATCTTGTTTATTCTAGACATATGTTCTGGTTTTTTTCTCCTACACATAAATTTTAAGCTCTTTAGAGCAGGAACATGGAGTAGTCCATAGGCTTTATATCCCCCCTCCCCCCCAAAAAGAAGAACAATAAAGAATAATTCTGGTGCCAATGAACAATCATTAAACAGTATCCTTTAAGCAATCTATAACTGCTAATTTACTCAGTAGAATTTATGACATCTGTTCATGAAAAAAACCCACAAATAATTTAAGGACTGATGCTGGAAACTCTTAGTCTCACAGTTAGTACTACTGAGGGCAATGGAAAGATTTATATAAATAAGGGTTTGAAATCAGTGAGAAGACATGCAAAAATAAGAATTACTTGCATCAGTAAGATTTGCTGAATTGAGCCTTTAATTCACCATCTGCAAATGTGGCCCAATAAAGATGTATTAAGATTTGCCACCCAGTAGTAACAACTCCAGATTGTGTTATGTGATAGCCCATAATTGAATAAATGCATGGTACTTCTGAAGGATTGTGAAGGGGTACAAAAAGACTGCTTTCTTTACGGCTCTTCTAGTGAAATTTCATATATTTGAACAGTGTATAACTGCAAACTACATTTATTTCTTTTCCCTTTTTTAATTAAAATTTATGAAGGCAGGAGCCAGAAACAATATCTCTGGGTACATTAAATAGGAAGTTCTTGGCACCTGATAGGATTAAACTTTCAACAGTGAAAAATAAGTGTCCTTTTCAGAATGACTAAGGCTATAACAGCTTCTGAAGCTGTTGATTTAAACAATCCATAATGACACTGTCCTCCTACACTAAACCTACTGGATTCTAACAGGCCCCATTCTAGCCGGTAAAATATATCCACTTTGTGCCAATTCTTGAGAAGATCCTTCTAACGCCATTACACCTAGCTTAGTCTTTTCTCAAGTTTTCTCATTATAATTCAGAATTTCATAATTTTAGTTGGTTGCAGTGAATACTTTGGCCAGTTGGAATATAAAGCAGCTTTGTTTCATAGAAACATTTAGAATCATTTGCTTTGTTTCATATGCTTGAAAGAGAGTTATGTTGGGAGGGGGTTTGAAGCAGACTCAGAAAGGGCAGTTCCTTCCACCACATCACAAGTGAAGAAATAACCCAGAGAGAACTCCTTTCCTTGCTGAGCCAGGAGGCCAGACTTTGTGGAGCATTGAACCACTGCCAGCTCTCAAAATTTCTCAGCAGCTACTGTTCATCCTCAGCATTAAACATGTAGCTGTACATGCTGCTGAACATATCATTTAAGATAGTTCCATGGAGTAACTTCTACCAACTCCAATGGGGATTAGATATTACCCATAATTAAATAAAAATAGTAACCCCATTGACTACTTATGTAGTAAGTATTTTAAATATCATTATTACTCAGCTTTGCAAGAAGATTTTGTAAATATTGAAATGATAGGTTAATTATCTATGTGATTGAAACATCTACTAATAAATGTGTCTGTGTATTTAAAATCCCTGGATCCAACTGCTATTTTTCAAGAGTTCAGAAACCTTGTGCTTGCATCCACAGGAGCATTTTAAATCAAATATCTCACAAACTTCATGTTGATGCTGGTTTTTACAAAGAAATCTAAGACTATGTTATTGGGGAAATCACTTAGAATAGAATCATAGCATCATAGAATCATTTAGGTTGGAAAAGACCCTTAAGATCATTGAGTCCAACCAAGTCCAAACTTGGATATCAAGTCCAAATTTGTCTGTTTCTATTGTTAGAGTGGCATTTTACTTTTTCCATTGTGTGGATAGCTGGATCAGTCCTTGACATCCACGGAGGACTATTCACAGTGAAGTCAGTGAAGCCATTTTTCACCCAAAAAAGAATTTTAGGATCTGCCCCTCTTTGGCTATGTTCATACTGGTTGAAAGCTTTCAGTCTCCTGGGGCTGGATATATGAATCCATGACCAATTTTCAGAAAAAATGTCACCAATGTGCAATCACATGGTCCCTGGCCCCAGTGCCAAGGTTTCTGTGGAAACAGAACGGGGGTTCACCAAATAGAAAAGTGCTGCTGTGCTCCTGAGTCCCACCTCTGATTTGGGTGACTGCAGAACTTGAATTCTGGAGTTCAGGCACGGTGCTGTGTGGGAAATGCATCTCTCTCCTTTCTTCAGTTTCTTTAAATTCTCATGCTGTTGCCAAGTCAAGTTGTTTGAAATATGTTCTTTGGTGCTTAAGTATTCCTTGCAGGATTTTCTTATGTAATAATTTGATTGCCTTATATTTACTTATGCATTTATAAATGATCCATCTATTTTTAATTTAGGTAATGTAGTTCTTGCTATACCGAGATATCTCCCTGTACGCATAGGTACATAGATCAGATTAAAATATTCCTAAGATTCTCTAGTTGTTTTTCTCCTAGGCTATGACTCAGTCCCTGACAAAAAGGACCTGATCCTGCTTCTGTTTAAATCAGCAGAATAAATTTGAATTCCCCTTGGACAGAGATGACACTGGGAAAAGTTTGGTTTACTTTTTTTTCCCTAGCAAAGTATGTGTTTTGGTATCCTTCTGTAAGACCGAAGTATTTGCCAATATTTAAACTTTACTTAGGCAAAGCTCCCATGACTAGGGATGTCAGTATAGGACCTACTGGCTTTTTTCAATAAAAGGGGCAAACCCCCCCAATCAAACAAAACCCTGACATATTTTGCTTTTCTATTAAAGAAAAGCAATAAGCGATATTCCTCAGCTCCTCATGTGAATACCTTAGGGCACATGGGTTGTCCCTTAGGGCAGTAGGATGGGTGCGAAGAGTTCCAAGCCGCTGTCTGTGAGAGTTTGGTTAAGGTCAGCCGCAATCCAGAGGATGGGGAGGCTGTGAAGGCTGGTCCCTATGTATGTGAGCAATCCAAGATGGATTATTGTGTGGGGCAGTACGAAGGCAGCTATAATCCCCTTGGTCTCTCTGACAAACCCACCATGGTCTTGCTTGGTCAATCCCTTGATTTGCACTTTTCCCTTACAACTTTTTATTTCTCCTCTGTCATGTTAGGACTTAAGTATTAAAGTGGAATAACTGATACATTCCAAATTCAGTGCATGAACCTTCCCTGCCAAATCCCACAAACAAAATTACAAGGTCTGGTGAAATCTTACACTTAGTAGTTATTAGATCTGTCAAATGAATCATGCTTCTGGGGAATCAGATATTGTTAGGATTTAAACATTCATAGCTGCAAATGCAGAAAAAATAATATATCAGAATAAAAGTTTACTGTTTAATGAATTTGGGCACATGATTTCTTCAACCTATCCTGTACACAGAATGTAGGAATAACACAAATGTAGTATGACACAGATAATAACTATCATAGCCCATGCTAAGCCATTATATGACAACTGCAATTTATAATTAATACTGACCCATCTCTTGCAGAAGGAGGTCATTTTTTGGATGATTTCCAAGTCATTCTTTGTGTCCCTAGGCACAGACTCACTGCAGAGTGTCACAAAGATTTCTTGCTTCAGAAGCAGGAAGGATAAAACAATGTAAAAAAAGATTTTAAAGCATTTGATACAGTGAAGCTTAGGACAGATTCATTTTGTAAAATTTACAAAGGAAAAAGGCAAGTATTGAAATATTTTCCTGCAGTTCCTTTGATTGTTGAATTCATTCATGGGTTTTCCTTTTATCTGCTCTGCTGTGTAAAATATAAATAAATATATTATTGGGCAAATATAAACAGTGTAACCAAATTAAAAAAATTGTCAGTAATTACCACTGGATTTCTATTCATTTGCAAATTCAGTACAAGCTCTGAAGAAGACAGAGACAAATCCTATTTGTACTATTTTTTAGGAGATAAAGCCCATTGCAAGAACCCCTTGTACAGCAAAGCTTCAGATGCAAATGAGGAACACAGCCTAATTCTAATCCAATTGCGAGGCCTGCTCCTGCAAATAGTTGGGGAGTACTGGAAGTGTTCAGCCCTTTGGTGGTATCTAGTGTCTAATTCAACAGCTACATTGTAATTTAAGCATGTGAGAGATCTCATTTCTTATAGTGTATGCCGTATTGAATAGGCTGGCCAAACCTGACCTGGATTATTGAGGGAAGCAGCAAAAGTCCATATTCTGATACTTTTGCTAAGTTTAAGTGGTACCTTATTTTAGAATTGTCTCTCTGGAGCCAATGAGGCTCTTATGCATATCTCTGCTGGAAGCTGCGTGTCCATACTCTACCTCTATAGACTGGACAGCCCTGTGTTCCAAGGATAAGCATATAACTACCCACAGTCTTGATGCACTGGCACCGTGTCAGTTAATCTGCTGTAGTGATGACATCAAGCTACCAGGGAATCTTTCATCTCTTTCCTATGCTCTCTGCTACAAACAGGAACAGAATTTAGTAGCTGGCTACCAGCATCCCGTGGGTAGCAAGCTGCACTGTGGAGCTGGGTCGGGAAGTGCAACCAGCTTTAGCCGCCCGCTGCTGAAATTAGTGCAGATGAGGCCATCGTGTACAGCCACCAGTCTGTTCTTGTAGAAAAGATCCCAACCCCAAATCATCTAAAGTAAAAGAAAGAAACCCCGCAAACCTCCACGAATGAAAATGTAAAGCAATAAAAAACACCCCTAATACATTTATCAGAAAACTGAATTATTTTTTCCTAGACACCCAGTATTGGAAGTGCAACAGCTTTGAAGGAGGACATGTAACACATCTATGGGATTTCATCTCTTTAATTGTATTCCCATTACACAACAAAAGTTGTCACGGAAGTGACTTGGATTTTGCTTGTCTGTTGAGCTTAACTCTGACTAGTAAATTTCCTTCTGCTACAAAACATTCTCTGATGCTTGCTATTGTAGTAAATACCCTTATGTTGTCTGCTTCTGAGTGAGTTATGTTTTAAAATCCGTTAACAAGAATGACCCTCCTTCTTCTTTGTTAAATTCATTAAACCCAAGAGACATAATTAGTGAAGGAAATACTCATTTCAAAGGAATTTAAAGTTCTGAAGTTTTAACTTGCATTTTGTTTGTCTTCCATCTGATATCGTTCTGGTATCTTCTTATTGGAAAAACAGTGTCAGGAGACCTTGATGATGTAGCTTGTATTTCCATTAATTCATTCTTGCCAGATAAATTATTGCCAGATCTTCTCAGCCGCTGTCTTTATTAACTCGGTTAAATTTCTCCTTTGGGTCATTGTCCAGTAGTTTGTCCAACTCACTGAGCTGCTGGCAGACCGAAGGATCCAGTGTCCGGAAGAGTACTCTAGCAGCAAAGATGACGAAATCCGAACTTTTGTAGGATCACACTTTTTAAAATTGAGAAACAGGTTTATGAAAAACAGTCACTGTGTATGTATTTCTCTCAGAATACAAAGGACAAACCAACTCAGTTTACTAAAATAATTTGTTTGGGTCTGACTGGTTGCTTTCAAAGTGAGTTTTCCTTCGGGCACAAAGCTTCTATTCATGAGAACATCCACGGGCTGCTTTGTTAGTGAGGAGTGGTGCAGTGTCCCTCCCACTCAGCAGGACCCATTGAGAGGCTTAAGGTTATCTTCTTATTTGTATTTACTACACAGCTATATGCTCCCTCCCCCTCTGACTCTTCTCCCACCATGTTCTCACAAGTCTGCATAATGAAACTAATAAAGCTTCAAAAGGTAACCAGATCAATAAGACTTTGTACTCCTGAGCTTTTGGTGGTGGTGAAGTAGGTGTATTCAGCATCCTCAACTAGTTCCCGTAAAAATCAGCAGAAGCTCCTGGTGCTTCAGATGGAGCCTGTCCCAGGCACTACATAGCACCTTAAATTACAAATCTATTTTCTAAAAAACGATGCTAGAGAAATGACATAACCAAGTTATGTTTTTATATTGTTCTGATTTGTTCCAGACAAAGCATATCAAATTTACAAGTGGAAAGGAAAGCTATCATCTCCCTTCTCAGTCCTAATGTATTAACTTGCCAGTGCTTGGCTCTATCAACTTGCTTAGAAGCTGAATGTCACTTGGGATTCTTTCTCTTGTTTTTCCAGTGTGTTGTCACCAGCAGGCCAGTTCTGCCACCAGAAACACTTGGCAATCAGATTGTCTTCAGTAGCTCTGCATACATACAATGGATTCTGACAGTGTACAACAGAAATAACAGAATCCATTTCACTTCCTCTGCTCTGCTTAGCTATGCAGAGCTAACAGGAGTCAAAAATAAATCCCCAAACCCCCATGCAAACAAACCAATATGAACACACACAGACCAAGGCTGCAGCAATAATGGCCAAACTTCTGCAGGGTGCTATGGGAAGCTGCCCTGCCTCAGAAAGCAACTGGAGGCTGTGCCTAAGGCACAGGCAGTCTCTCCCTTACCCCCTTGCTGCTCCTCAAACTGTGCTGTTGCATGTCTGGTCCACTCAGCAAGGTTGGATCTGTCTTTTCCTGGAGAATTGGACCACATTATTCATCCATCTTGGCACCCATTCAGCCTGCAGTCTTTCTCCTCTGATTGCCAAAAAGCATGCTAGTAATTCAGATACACTGGTGGGTCTGGATATGAACAGCTGGCCACTGGGAACAGTATGAGAACTTTATTGTCTTCCATAGCCCATCATAAACCAAGAGTGATTTGCCACATGTAACTGAGCTGGTTTTGGATTTTAAATCCTAAGATATCAAGCCTTCCAATCTATTTCAATTACGTTTTTTATTTTCCATTGCTCTAGGAGAGGAAAATAAAAGCTTCATTCCAGCACAATAAAAAAATCAGTGGTTATCAAGAGGCAGTTCAGGGATTGTTTGTGGCCTGTCAGGCAAACTTATGCAGTCCTTAAGTATACGGTCAGCACACTACTGAAAATGGGTCATTTCTGTATGTCTGTTGGGACAAGGAATTTAGCAGGTTAGTCAGATAGACAGTTATGCAAACATGGTTAAAAAAGCAATGCTTTTGTAGACTGCTTCAAAAATCAGATCCAAAATTTGCAATTCATTCAAAAGCTGACCAGAGAGAGATGGGGAAAGAACACAGCTAAAAATTAAAACATTGGAAGACAGATGGGATTTTCTCCAATAGCGTGATGAAGAACTGGCGGTGAGAGTTGACTTTTAGTGGATTCTGCTGTATTATGCTCTCAAAGCCATTAAAAGAACTGTTGAAAAATTAACCACTATGGAGGAGTTCAAGAAATCTCTCAACCATGTGTTTATTTTTCAGTCATGACACAGCTTTATGCATGTAAGAGAGAGAAGTAACCTACCATTTGTTTAAAATAACAGACTCCCCAGCAGCCCTCTCTCTTACATAGTCTAAAAAGAGCAATATTAAAAAACTATTCATCCAGTTCTCTAACTGGACTTCTTCTAGCATATTTATATGCAAGACTTGTCTTACAAGCTTGCAGAAGAAAAAAGAGGCTGCTCTTCTCACAACTGTCAAAGCTATGAGGGGGTTTATGGACAATGCCATTGCTGCAGCAGGCAGATACATCAATGTGGAAATCAACTGAGCTTTGTCCTTCCGTGTTTGTCCTGTGCCAGGCAGGAACCCTCCCATTTTTTCTCCACCTCACCTTCTCATGGTCTCCCACAGCCTTCAGTACCTGCCCGAGTATCCTTCAGCTGCTCAACTCCTTACTCTCTTGCCGTGTCAGCAGCTAGTAATTGCTAGCTCGGTTAGGTATGAACCATTGCTTCTGGTGGAAGGAGTAGCTCTTCCAGTCCACCGCAAAATTACAGTGGAAACCTGTATGGACAAGGTTGGGTACTGCCTACCTACCCTGCTTTCAGCAAGTGACAGCGTTTCCTCTGTTCCTCCTTATTTTCCTCTGTTCCTAATTCAGCCATATGCTTGTGTTCTGTACATGTAAGTGAAGTTAGCAGGAGCCTTGCTTCTAACTTCAGTGGGGTTGAATTTTAACCCGCTACCTACATTTCTGCTTGTGATATTAAGTGAAAGAACTGGAATTTCAGCAGTATCCTTGGTCACAATTATAAAAGCTGCCTCCAGAATAGCATAGCATAGAAATAATATTATTCCTTCAGTCTTTTTCTCTTTTCTCTATAGCAGCCTTCTCAGTAATACCTTCAATCATTTGGAAATGCACTAACAGTGTATTATAATACTATTTTGAGTACTGAGGGAAAGCATCTGCTGTCAGTACTAACCTTTGTTTATTACTGTGAAAAAAACACAGTAGCATGTCATGCAGATCTAATTTGAGAATTGCATGTTGAAATCATTATGTAATTTCTTTTGTTTCCACCCCGTTCAGATGTTCTACGACTATTTATGTGTATTTTGCTTTAAAGTGTTTATAACACTGTTTACGAGGCTTTGTTTAATTACTCTGTAGTGAGATACTACATGCCAGAAATGACTTTACCTCCGTTCCTCACCAAAGCGAGCTTGTGATAAGTACGTTTGAACTTCAGAAAATTCAGATTGTTTCAGTGGTCTTTGCTGTGCAGATAATGCAGTGCATTCAGTTGATCTTTAAATCCACTGATTTGTCTGCTTATTAGATTTTAGCATCAAAGTTGCACCTAAATTTATTAAATTGGTAGTATTTATTGGGTTCTGTGTGTTGTTTTTAAATGTTTTCCCTTTCTTTCTCAGCGAAAACAAGAAACAAAGGGAATTAAAAGCCTGTGTAAGAACACAGAGGAAAATGTTGGCAGTCCTGGTAGTCTCCTTAAGTCCCTTGGCGCTCAGTGTCACACCACTGCCCTTGACTGTGCTGCCATTTGGCATCACCTGAAGAGAACGACAGGTACCTCCTACTGTAAGCTGGGCTAGTGGTGATGCAGTTTTGCAGACCTAACTTTCAAGGGAAATTTTCCAGTACACACATGGGAGGATGCTGGACAGTAGATACAGAGTTTTATTTTAACATGCACGCAGAGGCCTAATACTCTGCTCCACAGTAATTTTCCCACAACATCCATTCATTTCTATTTCTAGAAGGTTGAAGTATTAATGCCCTCTCAATATAGAGATCTACCTGTAAACTATGTAAACTGCTTTGAGAAGAAGATGCAACATATTTGCTTTTCATGAAAAATACAAATATATATGTGTCTCTCTCTCTATATATATTTAGTTTATTTTAGGGAGGTTTATGTGCTTTTTTTTAAGGAATATAAATATATATATATATATATATGTATATAAAGGCTTAGTTCTAAAATTCAGCTCTGAGCAAGGAAACAAACTGGTCTGAGAAGCCAAACAGCCTGTGCAACCAAATCTAAGACTCTTCAGTTTTTTGTTGTAAGGCTTCAGGTGGGTGCTCATGATTACACAGAAGTCTATGCACTGCAGCACTTCCTATAAGAAGAAGTGGTTTCACCAGTTTTGCAACCTTAATAATTAGTAATTCTATCACAGAGAAAAAAAAATCCTATTTTTAAAAAGCATGGCATGGTTCATCTGTGTTTAAGTTACTTTTAAGAATAAACAAAATTAGTGTTTTTAGGAACACCAGTCTATGTCACGTAGCTGCTTGTGAGATACCTTATACTTCTGTGCTTCAGCTTCCCTGAGCAGCAAACACTGGTGCCTATGGAGCCAACATGAACGGATCTGATGTAAAAGTATAACACACTCATGACATGGGAGACAGAATAACTCTCCTGGATGTTTGCAGAGCCTGCTGAATTGTAAAAAATGCAGTAGTTCTGGAAAACATACCATACCGTGAGTTCAGAAAGAATTTATGTTTCCCTTCAGATTATATGCTGAATATTGGCAGGATGGTCAAGGAGTACTATCTATAATATACAGTAGTTGCAAAAAGTTATATCTTATCCATAAGAAATGAAAAAAGCAAGCTAAGTTAATAAGATGGTTGGAAAGGTAAGTTGGTAAACTAGCCTTACACTTTTAGACTGGAATAGTCAAATAATTTATGAATGGGATTGAAACTTCAGTTTAAATTCTGAGTTTGGGATGGCTTATGCCTGCCCCTTCCCTGCCCCCACCCCCCAACCTGGCCAGCTATTTGCTTCTCTTCATTCAGTTGCTCACAGGGGAAAATACAAATGGGGCCATAAGCCATGGGTTAGGCAGCCAGGGTTTCACTTTGCAGTAAATGTCAGCAGTTCCTCCTTTTCTCCTCTTCACAAAGGGATGCTCTTATCAAGTGGCTTTCCTGTGGAAGAGGAATGTGCAGGCTTTTTGTTTCTGACCCTTGTTAAGTAACTTGATGTGCTTTTCCTTTGTTTGTTTGTTTGTTTCTGCAGTTCTTATTTCCAAGAAATTTCCTGTGGACTGTCCAAGTGCACTTCAAAAGTGACACCTAAGTATATCTGCGCAGTGTCTCACTGAATGTTGGCTGTCTGAAATGAAATAAATGAAATAACTGACCCATAGCTCTTAAAATAGTCGAGTCCATCCATAACTGTGCCAAGGTTCACACTGTTAATCCTCTTTGAAGCTCTAAAACTTAACCTTATTTTGGAGGTCTGTTTTGGTTTTTGGTTTTTTGTTTCACATCCCAGACCTCTTTCCCAGTAGAGCTCTGATCTTGGCCCAGACAAGAAGATACTACCCGCGAGGTGCTAGTTTTTCTTGTTAGTCCAGTGTCAGCCTTCCTCTCCCAGAATATGAACAGTTAATGTTTTTCTGGAGCAACCAAACCAATTACATTTATAGTTTCACAGTCTCCCTGACCCTCAGATAATTTGCTGGTGTGGTTTTGCCCCCTTATTAGGTTACCTTATCATAGGTTTTATTTGGTCCCAGCAGGCATTGGGGTACAGTGAGAAGCGAGTGCTTTTACAAGGGTAGGGGAGCCCTTCCTTGGCTTTATTCTGATTGCAGCTTCAGTTGATGAAAGACGAACATAAGACATTTCCCTCTCTACAGCAGAAAACCCAGTGATTTGCATACACTTAGATCTCATCTGAATGTGTTTTTAACATGGATTTTTAAGATACTAATATCCTATTTTTAACTCGGACCTCCCTAAATATCCTCACAGTGGTATTGTTACTGTAACAGAACATACTCCTACATGATCCTACTTGGTTAGCCTTAAAAATACTTTAAAAACAGAAAGGAAGAATGGAGTCTTTGTCTACGCATGCTAAAATCTATCTTCATCTATGAGAAGCTGTCGATGAATTGCCATGGAAACATTTACTAATTGTCCATGTAGCCTATAAAATTAGCTAAAAAAAAGGTAAGATTTGTCAAGAAATGACACTCTGTGAGAGGTGACCTGAACCAGAATAGGATTCTGAACAGAGACTGTGTGGTATAGCAAAGCGCCTTTTCTTCTCCAGATTCTCTCTTGCACACTGAGATCACCTTGGTGTCTTCCCTAATGAGACCACATTCCCATTGAATGAGAGTAGTGTCACTGTGTCCCTTAATGACTGTTTACGACCCATCCTTCAAAACACAGGGGTTAGTGGACTGTGATTTTGGTCCAAATTCAGGACATCCGTCCATTCTCTATCATAGTTCTAAAGATTTGAGTAGTCACATTTCTCACATTTTTTTTTCCATTCCTTTTTCACTCTCTGTAAAAATGCTGTTTTTCAGTTCTAGGTGTACCTCTTCTGGGCTAGGTGTGATGCAAACCCAGTCAAAGCTCTCACCCTGTGGAATTTGCAAGGTAATTTAAAAGCTCACAGCAAATCAGTGCAGTAAGTGGAAGAGGCGGGACAAAAAAATACACTCACGTAAAACTAGGTTAGTCAAAAGTACATCTTGAGAAGCCCCAATAGTTGTTTTTTCTTTAAAAAAATAATCTTGATGTACTACTGCCAGAACCTTATATTCACCATTAGTGCTCCATTGGCCAACCCAGAAGGCATTTGGGTTCTTAAAAAAACCACATCTGGCCTCTCTGCATCTTTAAGGTCTTGGTGTTAATCGTCATGTAGCAAAGGAATCTGTCTGTTCTAGGAAGTATTTCTGCAGCTGTCTCGGTTTAAAAAAGTTGTGAAATGGCAGCACTGATTTCATTCATGGCCAGTTCAGACTGCCGGCTAGCAGTAGAGTAGTTATTGACCTAACATGCCTGTGTACTACTTGATCTAAACAATTCTTTACTCATTACATGGGTCATTTAACATGGGCAGAAAATAGAACCAAACACAGGGAGTTGCTGTGCTTGCTTGCTTTCCCTCTTTCTTCCCATTACAGAGGATTCTGTTCCCTACCGGGTCCCTGTGTGAACAAATAAATGATGCCTTCTCTTAAGTGAAGTGGATTCCTTACCCTCTAGCAAAACTGTGGAGCTTTGAATAGGTTTCTGCTGTAAGGCTTTCCTCCTTACTGTTCCTGCAGGGAGTTATAAGAAGAAATATATATATATATATATATATATACACACACTTGGCTTAAAATGAGACAGTATATGGAAGTCTGCCATATGGGCACTCAGAAAATTTATGACAGCATATTACTACAGAAGAAATCTTGAATAAAATTGCCATTTTAACCACTGCATGTCTAATATTGATTTTAAACCAATGAGGCCCCCTAACAGAATGTTAACAATGGAAATTTTCAGTGCGCTTTGGATCAGAAAGGAGTAAAGAAATTGCTTTGTATGTTCCTACTAGAAACATCACAAGCCTACATTTCTTTACTCTCTGAAATCCATATTGTGAAACATGAACAGCCATGCTTTCCTTTAGGTGCACAAACAGAAGATCACTTAGGGGCTTAGTTAGTCTCCTAATACCACTTCTTGCATGTTCCATCTAGGGATCATGTGAAGAGACAGAGTTAACTAGAAAGGTGAGAGGGAAAGTTAGCGGCCTGGAGACAGGAGGAATGGCCACAGCAGAGCTCTACAGCTGGCAGAAAGGAAGGGCCATGTGCAAGCAGGGACCAGGGAGCCGTGTGAGGACAGGAGCTGTCCAAGCAGCAGCGTTTGCTTCGCTAGATAGGAACCACTGCACAGTTGAGGGCTTTTCTCTTTCTGAAATTTTTCAACTCTTAAACCTATCTTCTTAGAGCAACAATACCAGGACAGTCCATGAAGTGATGTGCACAAAATTTTTCTGTCCCTTTATTTCTTCTCGGAGGATAAATCTTTTCACGTGGTGAGCTGGCTGAGCCAAAGCTCATGGCAGAAACTTTGGTCCAGATGCAGTTTTTACTATATATTCACCTCAAAGGACCATTACATTACAGACATTGCTGGTTTAAAGATAACTAGTTTAAACCTAGCTCCAGTATACATTGTGTGGTGGCCACAGCAGTGACTGGTCAGCACATGTCTTGGCAAGCTAGAATGCATCCTCCTCCATATAAACTTCAGCTTATTTCTTTGCAAGTGTAGAGAGGGCATTGCTCTTGTTCAGCTTCTGTCGTGCATCATTTTTCTACTAATCTGTTGTTACTCTAACTTCTCAGAGTGTTTACCAGCATAGCCTGAAAACAGTCGTCAGAGGAAGACTGAATAGCAAAAAAACCTAATATAAACCACATACATTTCACAGAAGCATTTGGACAGTCTCTACCCTGATTTATTTTGTTGTATCTTGAAGCAATGTGTTATGTTAAGGAAAGTAATTAATACCAATACAGCTTTATATCCAGGTGCAGCACACACAAGATGAAGCATGAGTGGAATGAGGTAAAATATTCTGCTTGATGATTAACATTGAACAAGGTTGCACTGGATAAGGAGATGCCAAAGTTTTTAATATGAAGGCCCATCAACAAAAAATGTCAGTGTAAACAATTAGTTTGGGGGTTGCTACTGATTCACTATCAGAAAGGTTTAGGCAGCCAGATTATTAGACATTAAGTGGCTCAATAGCAATATGCTGAAATTTTATTTTGCTAGTGACTTAGGTCTTCAATGTCCACTCAGGCATGTAAGACTGTCTGAAAAGGTGAGCTAAAAGACTACTGAACGTGATAGTAAACATAGGGTTAACAATACTATGCAAAAAATAATTCCAGCAAGAAACTAAAAATTCAAGTGTTGCTTTAAGAAGGCAAAGGAGTGTGAGAGATCAGTCAATCTCAACGCTTTGGCAGTAATATGGCAGCCAGCGGGGATATCTAGAAGGAAATAATGTCACAAATTGGCAAAGCGGCAACTGCATTTATCTGCTTAAATAAGATTCAGTCCTTGGAAATCTACAACTTAAAGAACAAACTGAATATTCAATTCATGTTATTTTCAACTTAACAGATGGATGTGAAAGCTGGAAATCTACCAGAAATATAGACAGTCATCTAAGAAGCCTGATAAAGCTCTCAGAAAAACTTAAACTCAGAAGAAACAGTATTTTTAAAAATAAGTGAATCTCTAGCCGATTTTCCACAACGTGACAGTATCTTATGTCCGATACCAACCGATATCAAGAAGGAAGACGGCTGTACCTGGGATATGTCTTAGCAACAAAAATGAAGCATCTGCTGGGTAGAAGTACATCCAGAAGCCGAAGTACAGGGAAAAAAGGAGCACCTTCTGCCGAACACCCCGAAGGCTAATGCCTGCGGGACTCCCGCCCCGAAGAGGCCCCGCAAGCGGGGGCTCGAAGGGGCCGGGGCCGGGCGGTGCGGGGCGGCTCTGCCTGCGGCCCCTCACCAAGGACAGCTCCCGCCCGGCCCCCCCGCCCCAGCACCGCCGCCTGCCCCGGCGGCTCCCGGAGCGGGAGGCAGCTCCGGGCGGCTGCTTCCAGGCCGAGGAACAGCCACCGCCTCAGAGAATCAGCACCCGTCTTTTACCTCGACTTTTATGCCATTCTGGCCATGGGAACCCAGGGCAGCCGTGGGTTCCTCTGAGTGCGTACAACACGGCAAACCAGGCGCTACAGCACGCTGACTGACTGTACGGGGGCGGCGGGGGGGTACAAACGCGCTGCGCGCTTAGGGAATGGTTTGTCTGCATCGGGCAGCCGCTGCATGCGGTTGCACTGGCTGGCTGGGGGTTTTCGGGTAGACTCGCTCCACTCGAGATTTTAAAGGCAAAGTCTGCGGGAGAAGATACGTCCTTTTTTTTTTGTAAGAGAATACAAAAATGCGATTCTGGTCATTTTTATTTCTATACTCTCTCTCTCAAAAAAGTCATCATTATAGAAAGTAGTGTGACAGTCTATAAGGACGCATGAACAGCAAAGCTTCAGACCCTCCTCCAGACATTGTTTTTCATTACACTGGGCCTTGTCTACTCTAATGTACTTTCCAGTTCTTCCCAGTTATGTCTTCCGTATAGTCCTTTAGCACAGAAAAAATAAAACTGCATCTAGATGAGATATATCTTTTGCTGCTGGATGGAACTATGGAGATTCCATGCAAAACAAAACCCTTAAAATGCATCTCAAGAAAGGCTTTGAAAACACTCTTCTTTCCTGATGAAAAGGAAGCTTCTTTCCTTTCACTCTTCACCATCCTTCCTTGTGCTCCTGGCTCCATCACCCCTATTGAGCATTCAGCCGGCTTTCCTTGCCCTGCTACATTAAGCTGAAGTTTATGTCCTTACTTGCCTTCACCTTGCTGCTTTGTCATTGATTTTTTTTATTTTACCGTCAGCACTCTCCTCGTCTTTTGTCATGTAGGGGTGCAGCCTCATCAGATCTTTTGCTGGCTTATTATAGTCCTAGTCTACCAACCTTCTCCTTCTACACAGAGCAACTGGACTTTAGGGACAAAGGTGGTTCCATCGCACCTTATGTATGTGTGCTAGCTGAAAAACTCTAAGTTTGTATAAAAATGAATGAATGTAATTCACTTCATTACCCCTAGCTATTTTAAAGCAGGTACTTTTTTTCCCTGGAGCAAGAATGGTCCTCCCTAGCATTTCTAGAGTACATAGAAACTTTTCTAGACAACTGTTTTCTACAGTTTTCTAGTTTGATAGATCCACAAGCATGATTTGGGGAGACCCTCTGCAATGTGCTACTGGCAGCCAGGGCCAAAGTACTAGATGACCTGAATAGAGAAGCTTGTTTGCCTGCCTGCACTATTTCCTGCTCAGGCCAAATCACGTTTGTTGAATTTTGCTGTCATTTGTTAAGCTACATAACTAAATTAATTTAAATTTAAAATATATAGCATGTTTTAGCTGGATTACGAAGAGTTACACTTTTTTGTCTAATTTTAGTGAAGACTTGAAGGCATTACGCTGTGTATAGGAGAAATTAGACTTTCAATCTATTTCACTGCACTGAAATAATCATTCTATTAGTTGAAGAGAAGATCTCAGTTGGCTTTGCAGGACTGTAATTCAGTGGCAACATCTTTCACAAGCAAACTGAGCCCACGATGCAGAAAGCACTGAGACGCAGTCAGTACATGCCATCACATTTTCAGAGCAGCATCACGTTATAGAGGAACAGCGTTCAAGAAATTTAAATGCTAGCTGGGATGGAGCTTTAATCCTTTTACTGCCTTTGAACCGCGCTTCTGTCTCAGCTGTGATATTATGAGGCTGTCTAGTGAAATTAATTGCATCCCCTAGTAGGAGTCATGTAGGTGCTTATCTTACTTATACATTTCTAACGCAGGCAGCACCGTGACAGCAAAACTACGCTTTGTCCCGGTCTCTTTTTCTTTCCTTTTATTCCTTGTGACATGTAAAAAGTGCTGGTAAAGAAGCTGTAAACCAGTTAAAAACTGTAAGCCAAACGGGCATATATTTTGGCTGCTCCGTAATCAGCCTCCACACGCGGCCACTGGCGAACAGGGGCGCGAAGGAAAGAAAAAACCACCCCAACAAACAAACTTCGTTGCGATCGGGAAGAAACACGGGGTTCAGTGCCCACCGGCCGTTTGCAAAGCCGCCCCCCGTGAGCCCGAGCCCGAGCGCAGCCCGCTGCCCTGCTCCGAGCAGCCTGCGGAGCGGAGCAGCGGGAGCCTCCAGTGCTGGTTTGGCACTTCGTTAGCAACCACGGAACTTCCTGCGTCGCTCGAGCTCCCGTTTAACACAATTAATCTGCTAGCCGTTTCGGCGGCGAGGGAAGCGTTCCGCCGGCGGCGGCGGCGAGCCGGCGCGGTGCTGCGGAGCGGGGCCGGGCGGCGGGGCCTCTCCCCGCAGCCGGACGGGGACCCCGCCCGTACCGTCCCGGGCCAGGCCGGCAGAAGCGCCCAGGAGAGGCGTGAGGCGGCCGGAGCCGGGAGAGGACCGCTGCCTCTGCGTTTAGCGCTTGGCACGGCTTGCGGCGCACAGACGGACCGCGCTTCCCCCGGGGCTGCTTCCCCCGACGGGGGTGTCCTCCTCGGCTGGCATGTGTCGTGTCCCCCCACCCCCGGCGGGGCAGCTGCGCGGCGGAGCGGGCTCCGCGCCGAGGGGGGGGGAGCGGCGGGGGGGAGCGGGGCTCCCCTCGGGCCGGGCCGCGCCGCCGCCGGGAGCCGTGTGGCGCCGCGCCGCGCCAGGCCGCGCTGCCATGACAGCGCGCAGCGCCGGAGCGGCCACCGGCCGCCGCCTCGCCGCACGGCCCCGCTGCCGGCCGCCTCCCTCCCCGGCGGAGAGGCGGCCGCCCGGCCGGCCCGGCCCCGCGTCCCGCCGCCGCCCCCCCCGCCCCGCGGGGTCAGCCGGGGACAGCGCCCGCCTCCCGCCGCAGGAAGCGCCGCAGCCGCCCCGGCGCCTCCCGCTCGGCGCTCGCCTGTGGCAGGTGAGACTCCCCGCGTCCCTCCCCGCTTCCCCGGCGGCCGCCGGGCCGCGGCGATGGGGCCGGGGGGAGCCCCCCCCTCCCCTTGCCTCCCCTCCCCTCCCCGGGCCGGCGGGGCCGGAGCGGCGGCCGGGCGGGGCGGGAAGCCCGCGCGGGGGTTCCGCCGGGCGGGGGGGGCCGGGGCCGCTGCCCTGTGCAGGCCCTCGGCTGGGGCGGCAGCGCGCCGCCGGGGCATGGAGGCGCCCGGGCGGGAGCGGCCCGGGGCCCGGCCTGCCGCCGGGGCGGGGAGGCCCCGGTGTGCTGCCGCCCGGGGAACGGCGCTCCCTCCCCTGGCCAGCCGTGCTGGGGCTCCCCTCCTGGCCCCGGGGCTCCCCGCGCTGACCGCGGGTGGGAGGACGGGGCCGGAGCCGCAAGGGCAGCCTCAACTATCGAGTGTCCGCCCGCCCTTCGGTTTACCAGATGTGTTTACTTGTTACACGGGAAGAAATTAGGCTCCGGGAAGGGCTACGTCGCTTTTGCTGCTTCTGCAGCGTTCATCCCTCATCCCTTTCCCCCACCCGTGGGAGCGGCGGAGACTTTGCGGGGGGGGGCAGGCGGCTTCCCAGGGGCTTCACGCTGCTGTCGCGGCTCAGAGCGAGTGGGAGCGCTGAGCCCAGCCGGGATGGTGGCACGGGAGACGGCTGAGAGACGCTGGGGAGTTTAGGCCACACATGGCAACGTCCGTGTGCGGTTATCGTTCCAGAGAGTACTCTCTGACCAGCTGACAAATTGAGACAAGTTGTAGGAACCCTGTGAATGCGGTAACAACGCTGTTTGTTAATTGTACTTGTGGCTGTGAAGGATAATTAACCAGTATTTTTAAAAAAGTAGGCGCTGCTGGCCTCCTAGTCGAGTGAACTCAGTGCTGCATGGAAAATCATGCAGTTGCAGAGTGAGTTCCGTGGGATGCTTCTGCGGGAGAGATGCAGACAAACTAACACAGAATACACATTATGTGGAAGGTGCAAGACACAGGAATATGGACTAACTTTTCCTAAGTTCTGCAGCAACAGGTGGCAGAGCTGAGGAGAAGAGCGTGCATGTCCTGGCTCTCGTGTCTTGCATCTCTGTCACAGCACAGTCTTCCTCCATGAGGGACAGAGCTTCCTTTTCACCAAAACAGTGGCAAAACACCATCAGCTGCAAGCAAGGCAGGATCAGCTCTTGCTCACTAAGGCTGTGATAAAGATCTGAGATTATTTTATTATTATTAGACTAGGAAAGCACCTCTGGGCAAAAAAAGAAATGTCCCTGCAACTTGTGCTCAATCCATATGACCAGAAAAGCAGTGTTCTGGTGAGGAAATTGGGGCTTTCCCGGGTCCAGATATTGCCATATGGTGTGAGGTGACCACCATCGTCATAGAAGGATGCTCTGCTAGGTCGTGCATCGTGGATCGGTTGTGCCCTGGAGCAAGCAGGATGCAGTGAAAAGCAGAAAGAGCCTCGATGAAAAGAGAGCACTGCGGAACATATCTATAGGCTAGTCAAATCACAGCTCTTTCACATGTTAAAGATTTGTTTTCCCAGAAACTATACCTGAAAGAAAATACTGCAGGGGACTGAGGTGCTAAATCAGTTGCAAAGGAAAGCAGAAAGATACTGCGTATCATTAAAAAAAAGTTAGTAGAGTCTATCTGTACAAGCAAGATTGCCAAAAGGAGTAAAACTTGGTTAAGAATTCAAAGCACAACAGCACGTTGGGCTGCAAAAGTTTAAGGTCTTGGTCTTTTTCGTTGAATCAATAAACATAAAACAAAACTATACAGCTTCTGATATAAACTTATACTGAGCAGTTGAGATAAAACTGGAACAGGATAAATGAGAAGGCATTGTTAGTAAAAAAAGGCTTGGGAAATGGTATCGGGATTTATTAGGGAAATGAAGAAAGACATATTGTCTCAGATTTAAAAAGGAAATCTCTTAAAAAATGAGGCCTAGAAGAAAGAAAGAAAGGGAACCTGCTAATACAAGAATGCTTTGTTTTCATGGAAAAAGCTGAAATGGAAAAGTTTTGGGAAAAAAGGCTGGGGAAAAAAGTGAAATCCAAAGAAATGTCTTTGATAATGAGGGAAACTTCTTATTAATAAGAAGTTGAAGTGCTCCAGGTAACAAACATTTTCAGAAGGTAATTTTGGAGTTAGCTGACCAGCTTAAGAGAGTCAAATGAAAAAGACACAAGTTAGTATTACTCAGAAAGCAGCTGAGGTGAAGGAGGTTAATTACGTTTATTTTCATCACACAAATTGTTGCAATCTGGAGATCAACCTGAGCAAGGCACAAGCAGAGAGGTAGCTTGTAGAAAAGTTGTGGAAAAGGATTAGGAAAAGAGAGCGGGAAACAGAGCGTAAGTAGGTAGCTGAACTGCTACAGACCTTCCTGGAGACTTTCGTCTGGGAGGGAGGGATGCAAAACTTCTGTCCTAGGGAACTGTGGGCTAGTTTTGCTATGTGGACAGCAGATAAAACTAGAACCCCAGACCCTGAGATCTTACTGGTTTGTTTTCTGGGCAAATGAAGATGCACTGGAGAAACCTGAGAAATTCCTGAATGTGCTAAAGGGCTGCTTTTCCAGGAAACGGAAGAGGACTAAGCAGGAAAATAGCCGATACAGAACGCTCTATCTGCCCCAACGGGGGGATGTCAGAAGGAAGGCCAAAAAAGTTAAGGCGGAAGAACTGAAACTCCCTTATGAGGCACTGCAAACCAAGGGTACTTGTAGGAAATACAGATTTTATATACATCTGAAAGAGAGACAAAAGATTGTGAGGTGGTTTCCTGGAAAGTATTACCAACCAGAAGGAGCAGCTGTGATAAGGGCTGAGGTTCAGCAGCTCTCATACAGCAGCACGTACGCGACTATGAGGTATGGTCTGTTACAGGATGTCCCTCAGACCAGAGAGCAGCCTATAGCTATCCTGTACCAAGCTGGGCCTTCTAGGTCATGGCAAAACAGCATTTCATGTAAAGAAAGGGGGGCAATTACTGGTTTCTTCATCCACCCAAAGGAAATGTAGCACTTCTAATGGGGTGTTTGCCACCGTAACAGGAAAAAAAAATAATACATGAATAAAAAGGAAAATGCAAGCAAAGCTTTTGTAGAAAGGCAAAAGTAGTGAAGCGGTGCAGTTATGAGAGTACAGATGGTTAAAGAAAAGGCGTGACATACATAAAATGAGAGGAAAAACAGAGTAAACTTCCTGACCTTTCCAGGTCAACAAAGCAATTCAGCCACACTTGCAATCAGCCCTAAATAATGGCAGTCATTCTAACAAAAGATATCCTTACATTAGGATACATCCTGACATAGACCTTACACTTAGGTCTGACCTTGGCTTCCTGAATACATACCAGTCTGTTTTTACTGTTTTATGAAGTTCTTAATACTTCCGTTACAATTCTTCAATTTGCATTTCAAACAATGTGCTATGGAAGTGAAAACATTAATCATAGCATTCCTAATCAGTTCATCTTCTGTACCTACTAGTTTAGCAAAATGTGAGGGAGAATACATGAAACCTATGAACCTATGAAACCTGAGGAACCTATGAAACTCAAGCTGAAAGAGGGCTAGAGATATGCAGGATCTTCCAAACATTCCCTGATTTTTATATTAATGGATTAGTAAACAAATAATGGCAAGAAGAAGAGGATCCACACAAAGCTTTCAACATACTAGCTAAAACTTTGCACTTGTCTGCCATGTAGTGGCTATAATTCAAATGAGAAATTGGGGGCTGTAATATTGAGTCCGTTATATAAATGGTATTATGAGCTGGGTTATCTTCCTTTTGTGAATTAAAGTTTTAGCTGTAGTTAATAAATGTTAAGAGGTTTGGTCTAGCCATTTTTGGAAAATGACAGAATACAAGAGGCACGTGGTTACTTCAGACAGATGTTTTCCTTCAGGTTTCTAGAGATGGGCGCAAGAGAAACCCTTGACTTTCTTCTATATGGCTAGGTCCTGGTGGTTACCCTTGATCAAGCTCATGGTAAAGTAAAACTTCAGGAAGTTTACCAGTCCTCCTGGTGAAGGTAAGGAGATTTTTGTTAAGAGGTTTGACTTCTGAATGACAGGTGACTGTTTCAAGCACAAGCTGAGGGAATGTAATACTTTGTGTTCAGATGAACTGATGAGATCCAATTTGTAAACTAGCCAGCTGAAGATCAAATGGCAGAGAAAGCTGAGTAACTAACATAGTGTTGTGGTTTAGCCCCAGCCAGCAATTAAGCACCACACAGCCACTCACTCATTCCCCCCCACCCAGCGCGATGGGGGAGAGAATCAAAGAAAAAAAGTAAAACTCGTGGGCTGAGCTAAAGACACTTTAATAGGACAGAAAAGGAAGGGAAAAAAAAATAACAACAACAATAACAGAATAAGCAAAACAAGTGATGCACAATACAGTTGCTCACCACCCACTGACCGATGCCCAGCCAAGCCCCAAGCCACAGTGCCCCCCAGCCAACTCTCCCCAGTTTATATACTGGGAATGACATAATATGGTATGGAATACTCGTTTGGCTCATTTGGGTCAGCTGTCCTTGCTGTGTCCCCTCCCAGTTTGTTCTGCACTCCCAGCCTCCGCTGGCAGGGCAGTATGAAAAGCTGAAAAATCCTGCTTAGCAACAACTAAAACATCAGTGTGTTATCAACGTTAGTCTCATCCTAAATGCAAAACACAGCACTATACCAGCTGCTAAGAAGAAAATTTAACTTTTTTCCAGCCAAAAGCAGGACAAATAGATAGGAAGAAACTTAGAGGGCTCTGTGTCTCAACATTGTAATTAAAAGAGCACCGGAGTGGAAAACGTTGGAAGTAACTTCCGTGACTTTGACAAAAGAATGTTGTATAATACCACCTTCCTAATTTTGTTGGTATGATGACAGGTTAATAAAAAAAGGTTAATAAACTAAAAGGGAACTGTAAATAAGTAAGTAAATAAATAATAAAATAACGAACTAAATAACTAAGTAAAGTGGGGACGATTTGTGTTATGATATTGCAGAACAAGTGTACATCTGGAATTGGAAACTCAAAACCTACTTACTATATATATGTGCACATTTTGTTCTCCTTTAGTCTGGCCAGGGTATATGGATTTTGGTTCATTTACAGTGTTATTTTCTGAATTTTTAATTACTGGTCTTCACTATAAGGATGCATGAATTATTTACCATTCTGAGATATAATAGGAGATACACTTAGGATCTGAGATCTGTCCAGTCCTCTGGGATTTAGTTGGATGATCTCATTAGATTCAGAGTCACTGCAGTTAAGTCCAGAAATGTGCAGATGCTAAACATAATGCAGAATTTTAATTATTGTTTACAGTTAATTAAAATGCTATTTTTGTTTGTTTTGCTTCCCTCTGGCATCTTCAAGTCCTAATTAATTCTGAACTGTGGGTGGTGGGATTAGGATTGGCAGCAACACACACCTCAGACAGCCCACCAGCACCTATGGCTGTACGTGCGGTAGTGCTACCGAAGCAAAGATCACATTCTTGAGAAGTTAGATAAAGGTTGCCATTGTTCTTGCCGCCAAGATTATTTTTATCGCATTGTCAACATATTTGTTAATGTACAAACATGCAGGTGAAATACAGAACACATGAAACTCAAGACTTTGTATACATGTGAAATTAGAATGCTGAAGATGAGATGTATAGAAAAATGCTGAAGGGGAGCAAGCATTCGCTTGACAGATTAAGGAACTCGCTGGCGCTGTCTTATGGTGAACTGCTTGGTGACATTTATCACGCTGATAAAGAAAATCTGTGAGCAAATATCATTAATTAATGTGGTTCAAGGAGTGGCCATTTGGCATGTTTCTATGGAGGTGGTATTTCAGGTGCATAACCAGATCATGATTGAGGGTTTTGGTTTGGGTTTTCTTCCTATAATGTTGCAATTGTTTCAGAGTACAATGAGTTTTTTTGGCTTAGGAGTGCTGCTGTAATTGGTTTCTAGGGCTTTCTTGATTTGACCTAATTGGACATTTTGAAAGGTTGCCAAAGTACAGTGTAGGATTTTGCCAGTTTTTCGTCAATGATTAATAAAGCTCATTTGGAGGATCAATTAGAGTTCCAAAAAGAAGATTTTGAACTGGAATTGTTATAAAACCAATTAATGCTATTTTATTAATGGGCATTTGCAATGTTGAATGATGAAACACGGCACTGTAATAAACAGTAAATACACACTTTTTCTGGAGAATCTCCTCCGTTCAGATGATTATCGTGTTGTATTGGGCATTCTATAGTCAGGGTGGATAAGCGCTTTCCTTCTGTTTTGTAATGACATTCTGGGCAAAATTCAAGTTGTTGTTTTTAAAAAATCATTAGAGTATTAAAAAGTGGTTTCAGTAGGTAAGATTTCTTCAAAGGTTTATTTCCTCTTGGCGGTGCTAAAAGGGTAAGTGCCAGCTTTCTAAAAAGTCTTTAGAAAGAACAAGTAGCTGCTCTCGGTGTGTCTGAAGACCTAGTGAATTGGAAGAAATGAAGTGCTATGTTTGGAGGGAGGAAAAGCAGGCAGTGTATGCCATCATCAGTTTCTAATCATCCCCAGCTCCTCCCCAAGTTCTCCTTTTTATGAAGATAATTTAGAAACAACATGCAAGTTGTTCAGCCTGTTTCTGTGCATTTCTAATTTGTTTATTGCTCTGGTACAGGAGTATAGATTTGGTGGATAGTTTTTTCTATAGTCAGAGGGCTGACTAGGGTGGATGAGTTACAAGTAGGAGGCTCCTGCATGTTGGAATTAGCTAGTTATCTGTCTCATCCATTGCTTGTTTGTTCATGTTTTGCTCATTCAGATGTATCCTAAAGAAAGGAGATACCCAGCTATTATGGTAGTGCCAGTTTCTAATTTGTTCCAGGAGTTCATAGCCGTGGGTCTGAGTGCACCAGGTAGGATCTGTAGGTGTTCCCATAATTCTTCTCATTGCATTCGGGTCATAATTAGCTTTTTAATTTTAATGTTATTGGGTTTTGGCTGACCAGGTAACTATAAAAAAGTATAGCACTGCTGAGTGCTGTGCTATGCTATGGCTTACTATATTTACTCTTTAGAAGTCAAGCAAGACCTTTTACTGAAGGACTTCCCTCTGCAAAGACTTATGCAAACTGGGTAACGCTGCCACTCTGCTGCAGCATGTTTATACTGGCTAAGGTCACTTGAAAAGCCAGAGTTTGACTAAAGTAGGACTCTTCCTTGGCAGGTCCTACAGAGAGATTTTTCAAGCTGGCCTCCAAAGCATCTTCTGGAATTCCTGGCAGATCAGGTTTTCTAGGGGAAGGAACTGCTTCTTTTTTCAGACACTATTAGCATAAGTATCACAACATGAAGCCCATAATCACACTCAGAGTAGGCTTTCCTCTTCTATGTCAGGCAAATCGTGTTTAAATTGGCCTTTACTGAAATATGACTGTTGGAACTGTACCAGCGCTACATATTACACTGAGCAGGTATATATACTACACTATGTGCTACACTTGGAGCAAAAAATGGCAACAGCCATTGTAAAATAATAGAATTATAGTGCTGTACCGTTACAGCATTTCTGCTAGCACCATGGTAATATTTCTGTTCCATACCTTTGAAGAGAACTTAGGAACCAAAATACTTCAAAGAAAACTCTGTGCATGTCTCTGAATTATTCCAGAAATCCAGCTATGATTGGATTCAGGATGAAGATGGTAAAGTGATCTCATTTGCTCCATGTTTTAGGCCTGCTAAAATAAAACTTAGCAAACTACTGCTAAAGCAAGAGACGGAGAATGAATGGAAAGATGATAGTGCATTATTTTACATGTTTTCACTTACTGAAATGAGTAGATGTCCTCGTCTTCTCCAGAGAAGAGATACTAGGCTTCTACGTTCTGTTCTGAGCTTAGTAGAAAGGTGGAATCTCAATTCCTAGTTTTTGTAATTTTTTACTTAGAGATGGAGGTTGTTGCCTGGCATCTCTATGTTTCTTGCTATGTTTTCCATAGTAATGCTCACTTATGAAGAACAAGTTGATTTCGAATACGATGAGCTGCACGTTCCTTCAATTAATACACCCACCCACCTGGTAGTTGAGCTCCATATGGTCTTAGAGTAGGAATGGGAGAACTTGCAAAGCTTTTGCTTCTGTCAGGCCTCCAAAATCAAGCCTCTCCCCAGTGGGTTTTAGCTTTCCCTCAGAGTAACCCAGTTATAATTATACCAAATGCAGGAGCCTTTCCAAGCCCTAATCTTTTAACTGAAACTGCAGTGGTTTGGGACAAGGGATCTGGTTTCAACAGGATTTCTAGCCATCTTCCCGCTCTACCTTCTCTCAGAGCTGCATTCACTCTTGCTTTGATTCTTCTCGAAAGAGATGTCTCTTATCCACTGCTGAAAGGGAGCTGTGTGCACAGCCACTTCAAACTAGAGACTTTTCTGCAGGTCAGTTAAATGCTATTTCTTCTTGCCTGACGGGCTGTCCTTACTTGTGTGCCCATCTCACCCTTTGTCCATCCCATTCAATATGAAGGAGAAGCTACAGATCTGAGCTAATGAAGCCTGTCATTTGTCACCTACTTTTGCCATTAATTTATTAATGTGGAGTTGCTTCTGCTGTGTATTTTGGGGAAATCCAAACTAGGTCGACTATCATTTTTATGAGATTTGGAGCCATGACTTGGATCATTAAAAAATTCATCACAGCTGGCAGCATAACATGACAAGAATGGCCTTGATCATCTCTTCAGAGCATAAGAAGTATGAACTACTGGTTTTGTTTACTCCGGTAGCCCATCTAGCCCAGTCACCTTTGACTGGGATGAGTAGAGGATGCTTGCAGAAAGGCTGGAAGAAATAGGACAAGTGTAGGATTTCCTAACTTCTCGCAGTCAGAGGTTATGGGAATTTCCTGAGCCAGAGATTTCACTGGATTGCATCATAATGTTTACTAGCCATCGATAGACTTATTGACCATAAATTGTCTGATCTGTTTTGAACTTTCTTGAACCTCCACATCATCCTTTGATGAAAGTCCAAATAGCCTTTTTTAGTAAAACAGCTTTTGCAATAAAAAGAAGAATATGCACAAATTCCTATTTAGTCTGGAAGGCTGCTTCAGTGTAGGAGGGCTAAGACTGTTTTCCTTGATACTTTGTTGTTGCAATTTAGAAACACAGACCTTAAAAATATTTTTTGGTGATAACTGAATCTTGCCGTTTTCTTTCAGTTCAGATTTTTTTGCCCTTGTTCATTTGGTTTTGTGGTCCTGTGCCATGTACATCCCTGCATAACTTGAAAAAAAATTCCCTGCTGTATTTTTTTGTGGAAGATCAAAAATGGATATGAACTGTGTATTGAAGGTTAGAAGGTTAGGTTTGTTTCTCTCTCTTTTGCTTTCCTTCTGGTTATTTATTTTTCTTTCCTATTTGTCTCGATTTTCATTCATTTCTCTTCTGTTCTTACACATCTGCTGTGGTTCCCCTCGAATTCTGATGGCAGGAGGGAATTGGATCTCTGTGCAAAACCAAGGTATTATTACGTTAGGTTATTTTTAGGTTCCCCAGAAATCTTGAAACAGACATATATTACACTGTATGGTGAAATGGAAATCAAAGAGGAAAAGAATTAAACAGTATATAGTATTAGTGGTTTATTATCAATTCTTTGCAGGAAACGGATGTTTGCTCCAGACAAAGACTAGAGGATGTTGGCCAAATACCTTCAGTTAACACCAACTTGTTTTAAAGTCTTTCAGGGCATTTAGAGAAGATTGGCCTCAGCTATCATTAATAATAAATGGAAGTTAAAGTCATTGTATTCACGTACTGCCTGGTAGTTTTGTTGTGCGTATAAGCGCTGGTTATCCGTGGTTTAAAGAGGGACCCACACAGGATGCTTTCCTGCTGTGCTGGCCCACTACTGGTAGTCTAAAAAATGAAAAGGGGCATGTATGCTTCCTGATTTCGACAATCCTTGTAAGGTTTTTAAAACAAAATGGTTTGGATTCTCTTTGTCTGCCAAAAGGTGAGGTTCTCATTTAATCAGCAGACTCCAGAGGGATCTTAAACTACTGACACTTTGGGCTGCTTTACTGTAACCGTTTTCGTCTTCAATTGCCATTTTCCCATGCACTGTAGTACATGCTACTTCAGAGGACTGAAGAAATAAGAGGCCTGAGAAATTACAAATAATAAGAAAACCTGCATGTTTTGTAAGACGTTCCTTCAGAAAGTGATTAGGGGCTCCTCTGTCCACCAGCTAATGTGTGCTCAGTGGTCAAGTGATTCAGCTGCCTCCTTAGCCCGTGTTTCATTGCCTGTGCTATCTGCCTGCTTGTGTATAAACAAATTAGTAACACCCCTCCTCAAAAAAGAACAGATGAGGTGTGTAATACTTCTGAGAAAAACACAGTCATTTGTATCTGAACTGATTTGCCAAGCAACCATTCTAAAATCAAAGATCCATAGGCAAAAACAATTGAAAGAACCCGTAACAAGGAAATCTGCCAGTTGATGGCAGATGCAAGATGTCCGTTACCATTAGAAAGCCCAGCTGAACTGAAGTTCTCCCCTGCCTGCCCATCCCCCAGGTATGAAAGCTAGACAAAAAATATTTAGGAGGAAAAGCAAATTGAGAGCAGTAAGGGATAAAAAGCTGAAATCCACAAGGGTACCAAGTTATGTCTGTGCGTTGAAATGTGAAAGAAAAAATACTGTTTCATTGACAAGAGCCCCATGAAAGATGTATAGATTCTCTTCCAGCTCATCTCAGAGCTGGATTACATCCTGTGCACTCCTGGTCCAGCTCTTGGTCATTTGATGAGGTCAGTGTTAGGTTGCTTTTTAACTGAAGGAAGTTTCCGACTCCTGTATTTATGAACAAAGTCATGGCCTGTGGGTAACACGGTGCAGTGGGACACAGTGGGATGCAGTGGGAGCTTACGCCTGTAGATGACCTGAACTTCTGTTCTCAGGGAGGAGGAAAATGTTGTCATTACTTTCCTGGCCGTACAAGCTATGTGCTCCCTCCCTCCGCTCCTCCCTCCCTCCCTCTTCAGTGCCTGCTCCACGTCAGGCAGTACAGATAGTGCAGCATTTCAGAAGCTCTTCTACACGCCCTGCTGTTGTGCTGAACCCACGTCTCACAGTCTCTGTGTAAGAAAAGCGTTTATGTGAATGCACGGTAGACACACCACATCCCTGGTAGCAACAAGGCAAGCAGAGATTCCCTCAAACTCCCGAAGGGAACAAGAGGACCTCTCTTTCTGCCAGGCGGGAGTGGCATTTCAGGCACTGGAGGGGCCGTTGATAGTGAAAATCACAGAGGGCTTAGGGTCCTGGATTGCCTAAATCTGGGGCCCTCTGCTCCACTGGTGTCCACACCACACACTGGACCTGGGCAGCTGTATCGCCCTAAGTCCAACTCCTTGACTTGTTACCAAAATGCTGTTGGACTCCTTCCCCGTTTCTGTCCTACTGCACGCGGCGGACTTACAGTCCATAGGCAGTATCATCTTCTGGCCAGGCAGGTGGAAGGGAGACTGTGGTCACGTGAGGACCGAGGAGCATCTGTCCTCATGTCAAAACACAAAGTAGGTGGCTAGAGGAGCACTTTGACATACTCCGACATATCTCTTCCAGATGATGCAGGGAGTCGGCATCCGGATGTACTAGGAAGCTGTAGCGCTCTAGTATCCACAGTTACTTGCCGTTCCTGTCAGTGAATGGCCTTCTGGATCAGCTTCATTCGATGGAGACAATGACACATTTTAAGGCTCCCATTCTCACTACCACGTGGCTTTGCATCCCTGCATTTTAGTCATTGCAGAGCGGTGCATCACCACCCCACTGGTTCATGCTGTGCTCTGTGTTTAGCACATATTTATGACATGGAGAGTGAAGAATGAAGTTTAACTCATGTCCTTAACTAACCCATAAGTGAGGGATTAACTGCCTACTGCATTCTTTTGCTAAGTATTAATCACTTAACATTATTTTCATTTTTTTTGAGAAGTCTTTTGCTTCCTTAGTATGTCAGTACACAACTTGGTTTGAAATCGTGGCCTTTGAGGGGCTGCCGATACATCAGTCACGCCGTTGCTGTTGTCGGCCTGACAAGGGACCTGTTGTGTTACTTTTCTGGGTGAAGGAAAATACACGTCGATGGGCTACAGCTCAGTTATCAAGGTTCGCTCCTGCTTCACAAACCTGTCTTCCTGGCTGTGGTAGAGTTAAAAAAATAATTACAAGTTTTTCAAAGGATCACCCACATACACATGGTATGAGAGCTCTTTTCTTTGTTGGTTTCATTTTATTTGTACATGACTCACTCTTGGCAAAATGAGTGAGCCTCATGAGCCTGTAAAAATTCTGTTTGGATTAAATGATTTGCATTAAATGATTTATAACTGCAAGAAGGGTTTAATATTCCTGTAATTCCTTAAGGAAAAACAAACCGATCTTATTCTTTTCAAGTAGCTATTGCTTTCACGCCTGTTACTTCAGACGCCATCTTACTCGCTCAAGCTGATAGCTGTTAATGAGACTCTGGGTACTTCTCCTTCCTTGCTTCCCCTGCCTCATGAATTAGAGATGGGTGGTGGGGATGCACTGTCATCCTTTTCCTGGCACGGCACATCCTTCTGAGCGTGACTGAAGGCCAGGGCACGTACGGCCTCCCAAAACTGCCTGCCTTGCTACGAGCAAGAAGCAGCATTTGCGCTGGGCCGAGGTGCAGCGATCGTGTTTCCGAGAGTCAGTTTCCCCCGGTTTTGTAGGCCAGAGGCCCGTCAGCCTTCGTTTTCCTCTCGGAGCGGGTGTGCCGGTTACAGCCCGCCTCGTCCCTGCGGACTCCGGCACGGGTCGGCTGTCCGCAGGGCCCGCGGCCTGCCCAGCCGCCCTCACGCCCAGCCCCGGGCCCGGGCCGGTTCCCCAAACCCAGAGGTGCGGGGCCAAGGGGAGAGGCCCCGTGGGTCATCCCTGCAGGGACGGGACCTCCAGCCGCCTGCGCCCACCGGGGCTGCCGGCACCCCTGCGATGGCGGCCTCGCGGCGACAAAGCCCGTCTGGGACAGGGACGCGGTAAATAACCGGGACAGCCCGGCGGGATGCAGGAGGTGCAATCAAAAAGCCCTTTGACTGTCTGTTTGCGCAAAGCCGGGGCTGGCCCGGGTGCCCGCTTCCAGAGGCTGAGGCGCGGCCTCCGTGCCTGCGGCGGAGTTTTTAACGGGGGCCGCTGCCTTCGGCCTCCGACCACGGGGGAGTCGTCCTCCTCCTCCTCCTCCCCCCTCTGCCCACGCCCGTGCCCCCCTGGCAGGGCGATCCACGGCCGCATCTTGCGGCGTTACCGCCGCCGGGCTTTTAATTTCCGCGGCAGAAAAGCGCCGCGGGTCCCCTCGCAGCGGCTCCCGCCGCAGCCCCGTCCCCGCACCTCGCCGCCCGCCGCCGCCCGGGCCCACGGGAGAAGGGCTGACTCGCCGGCGCCCCGGGGCCCGCCCTGCCCGGGCACCGCCCGCCGCGCCGCAGCCGGGGGGATCCCGGCCGCCTGCGGGCGCCAGCCCCAGCGGCGCTACAAGTGGCCGCCGGGGGCGGTTTCGGCTTCGGCTCCGGCTTCGGCTCGGCCGCGGTTTCCCTCCGCCCCGCGCCCGCCTCCCGGCGACCCTCTCCGCGGCGCGGAGGGGCCGCGGGGCGCGTTGCGTAACGCTGCGCTCCGCTCCGCTTCGCTCCGCCGCGCGTCGCTCGGAGCGGCGAGGAGGCGCGGAGGCGAGGCGGGTCGCCGCGGCCGGAGGTGAGCGGCGGCGGCGGCGGGGCGGGCGGGGCCGGGCCGGGCCGGGGGGGGGCGCAGCGCGGCGCGGCGTGTGCGCGGCCCCGCGGGAGGCGGCGGCGCAGGCGGGGGGAATCCAGGTCACGTCCGCAGCCAGACGGCGGCTGGCGGGAGGGACGCGGCGAGAGGCACCGCGCCGCGCCCGGGCGGGCGGGAGGCGAGGGGCGCGGGGCAGGCGGGCCGCTCCGCTCCGCCGGTAAGTCACCCGCGCTCCCGCTCGGCGGGGGCGGAGGAGGAGGAGGGAAGGGGGGGTGCAGCGCGCCCCGGCCGCAGGCGTGGGCGGGCGCTCCGGCGGCGGGCAGGGGGTGCCGGCTCCGCAGTCGGCGTCGCGGGGCGGCCGTGGGGCACGCCGCGCTGCCCCCCGTCGTGGCCGTGCCCCCGTCGTGCCGGGGGCGGGGGGCTGCGGGGCGGGCGCGGGGGAGGCGAGCCGCGCTCCCCGGCCGCTCACTATATTTAACCGTCACCGGCGGGGAGAGCGGCGGCAGCGGTGCGCGGACGCTGCCAGAGAGAGGAAGACAGCGAGAGCTCCGCCGGCCCGTCGGGGCGCCGCCCGCAGCATCCGGGGGCGACGGGGGGCGAGCGGCGGCCCGGCCCGGCCCGGCCCGGCGGGGGCCGCGGCAGCCGGCGGTGTTCGTCAGCGCCGGGGTCGGCGGTGCTGGGCAGGTGGAGGGGGGAGCCGGCGGCGTGCGCGTCTGCCGGCGTTTCCTTATTTATTTATGTTTGCAGCATCGGTGGTATTTCCCCGTTAAAGAGTTTATCCATTGAAGTTTTATTTGACTTTCTAAAGCAGCAACAACAGAAATCCGTGAAGTTAAAAAGCCAAACGTGTTAATTGTTAACTAAATATAGAAGAGGAAGGCTTGAAAGCTGCTGTGGATGGATTGATCAGGCAGCGTATGAGTAAAAAGGAAAAGGGAAAATTGTCAGCCTTGAGAAGCCATTTGCCGGTGGAAACGATCCCACCTGTTCTTGTGAGTGGCAGGAGCCCGACACATCCGTGGTCCCCAGAAACCTTGTTTGCACTCCTGTAATCCGGGCGGTGGAAGGAGAAGCACAGGTTAAAAGTGCTGTAATAAATACCAGCTCTGACTCAGGAGGGCGAATGAGACTTTTTTTTTTCGACAGTATACGCGTGTTCCTTTTATTATTTTAACTTGACACAGAATTCATACATTCGAACTCAGCCATCTGCTAGTTATAGTAATATATTTAGCTTTTATTTACAAAACTTAGTCTGTCGTAAATATATGTTTGCATAATTGATAGACTGTGGAACTTTTTATAAAACGGTTTGTTTTCCTTTTGCAGTTCAGTACTACTTGTGTGTTGAGACAATTTACTAGATTTTCTGGTTCCTGTTTTCCCAGCCCCAACTTCTGAACAAACATCTGAGAAAAAAAAAAAAAAAACCAACAGAGGAAAGGGTTAGTTCTTTATAAGAAATTTCTGTAGTAAAAAGGTAATTTTCAGGAGACTTTATCATAATCAATGCAGTTGCGTTAGTTAGCAGTATTGCCTTACAGTGAGGGGCTTCAGTTCTCTCCCTTACTTTGGACTGTAAGCAATATAACTATTTAAATGTATAGCCTTTTTTAAAGTGAAGAAGCTGGAGTAAGTCACTGGAGGGTATAGCCCTTCATTTTCTCATAGAACAGCTGTTTAAGGCAGAATAACAACAAAAGTTTTGTGAAACTAGATATGCCTACTTCCTTCCTCACAAGACTGGTTTTTTTCCTATTCTACTAACTGGCTCAAAATCACCCTTCATATTAGTCCCAGGACCCTTAAATTAGTCTCAGCCTTCCTTCAGTTTATTTGAATTGGTGACCTTTGGATGAGCTGGTGTGTTCCATTGTTACTTGCTAATGATGGAATAATCTAGTCCTGACATACCAGTTGTGAAACCGAGGGCGCTGCTGCTCGATGGTCCTGAGGAAATTTAAATGTCCTATGGCTCCCATGTTAGAAGAGGGAGGATTTAGCTGTGGTTTGCATCGGCTTTTAACTGTGCGGACTCTGACGTTCAGAGCTGAAAGGGCTCAAACCAAAGTCTGTTAGAGTCGATGGAAAATCTCCCATTGATTTTTAGTGGGTTTGGATCAAGTCTTGTATGAGCTAGTGTTGAACACATCATGGCTACTCCAAATTTTTCAGTGCTTTTGGAATTCTTTGCATATCCAAGTCATTATGTAAAGTCAAATTTATTGTGCTGTCTCCTTCTCCTGTGTGGGAATGTTCTTTTGCTGACTAGAAAGTGGTGGTGGTGTTTTTGTTCACTCTTTTATATGCTACAGCATTCATTTTATTATCTGATAATTTCCTGTTATGTGAGGACAACATGTATGCTTTTTCCCAATTCCCCCCAAAATGGGGGATGTTGGAAAAAGTGAATCTGCTTTCGCTGAAGGCTGCTTACCCTGCAGACGGGTTTCTTCAGGTATTTTTCAAAGAGTTTACGGTAGTGGGACATCTGAAGTCCTTAGACATGCTTTCTCTGATGTGCATATTGTAATTCCCTTGTTCAGTATGTGGTTGTTTGCTGCTTTTTTTTTTTTTTAAAGGTGAAGGGGAGAAAGTTGTTAGTGATAACAGATACTGGTGTTCCATAAAGAAGCTTGCAGAATAACACATGCCTGTGGTAGGCATATATCCTCTTCTGGCTTCCCTGTTGTTGATGATGAGCAGGATTTTTCCTCTTGGCTATGTATGTAAAAACCCAGCCAAGAGAAAAGTAGGGAGGAGAAGGATTACTAAACTTAAATCATGGAAGTTTGTCAGAGTTTATTGTCTAGTGTAGCCTGTCTTGAAATTTGATTCTATTTGGAAGGGAATCAAGAGATGAAACCTCAAAAAACCCACCTGATTTGAGGCAGGACATCCTCCAGCAAGAATCTCATTTGCTACCGGAAGGGTGAGACCAGGAATTTTGGCTCCTTGGAAAAGGAAATTCTGGAGCTCATTATCTCTCCTCCATCATATTCTGGTTTACTGATTTGGGGTTTGCTTATTACTAAAAGTTGAAGAAGGCAAAAGAGGCATGCATATGAAAGAAGCTCAGGTAAATAGCTTGAGATGAGGGAAGGCATGAGAAGGAAGGTAGCACAATTTCTGTGAGCCCTCGTGTCTTGGATTTCCTTCTAGGACGTGGGAAGTGCTAATTCTTCCAGCCAAACTAATTTGCTCTTTAATAGGAGATAGCTGTCATGGCAGAAGGCAGAGCTGTACTGCAGGATGCAGGGTGGCAATGCAGAGCTGCCTATTTCCTCTGTCTTGTCCTTTTGCGTGGTGGATTTCCAAAACACGTGAGCATCTGGAGGAAGGGAGGAGATACCGCTGGGGCACTGTCCAGCTACCCACGAGGAATGAGGCAGCACATCCATGCCTTGGGTTTCTACAGAGTATGGTCAGGACCTAAATTTGTGAATTTTCTGTCAGACGGGGTCAGAGGGCTGATCAGGAAAGATTTTCTTAATATTTCCACAGTTCGTCTTTGTTCCCTCCTTTCCAAATTTCCAAAGTGGCTCTCTCCTGCGTGGCCCTATTCAAATAAATAAATACATGCCATTCAGTAGCTCTTCAGGTTTAGGACAGCAGAATTCCGGTGTCACGAAGGTACTCTCCTCCTCCTATCTGCTTAACTGAAGTAAAGCTTCTGAGTGGTTGAGGAAGTCTGTAGTGGAAAATGCAGTATAGGTATGTTAGTCCGGGGCTCTGCTTGGGTTAATTTATCCCATCAAAGAAGTTAGTAGAATAATTCACGTGGCCAGTAGTGTGGCAGTACTGCTTCTGATGCTTTTTAAACTTGTCATTGTGCAGTGGAGAAATACTCTGTCTTCTCAGGGATGAGCTAGGATTTCACATATTTTACAGGGATAACTAAACAAGCAACGCATGTGTTATGAGAACCTTTGTTATGAAAATCAAGGGCAGACTATAAATAAACGTAATTTCTGTGTAAAGATTAAATAATTGTGTTTCTTCAATTCTCTGTTATTGCATCGGTTGTATGTGGTCCAAGAGGACATTTTGAATAAAGTAATTGAATCTTGCATAAGTTGTTTCTCTCATTTAATTCACAACATGTGAATGAGATTGTTTCCATTACTCATCACAACTACTTTACTTTAAATATGGTTATGGTAGGGGGACACTGCAGGTAAAAAGATTGGTTGGAAAAGTTGGTTCTGTTGTTAACCTTTTCAGCTTATGGTCACACTGCCGAAGTGCATGTAACAGCCTGCAACTAGGCAGGATAAGATTGTAAGCAAATAAAATGCCTTTTTGAAATACAAAAATTAAATCGTATGTTCAATTCTGAATGCTTTTGGTCATAAAAATTCACATTTTACTCTGACCTGTTGTAGCTTATTAGAAATCAAAGGTCCTGTGAAACTTAAACCAGTAAATTAGCCAAAGAATAAAGGAATAAACCGCAGTTTGGAAAAAATTACTGTAAATCCTCAAGTGTCTTAAATATACAGAATTGTAATTATTTTTACTGATGAACTAAACCAGCAGATTCTCTTATGTTATAATTAGATTATACGCATGAAAGCAGTGTGATCATTCTAGATTACAGAACTGTTCTGTGTCCTCTGGTGAACCTAAACCAATAAATTAGGGTTCTGTTTTCCATTGGAAGTAATAAAAGGACTGATTGTCAAACTGCCTAATAGTAAGGTAAAAAAAACAGGGCAAGAAGATCAATGTCTCTTCAAGTGAATTTAAAGTAAAAATGTAAGTCTTTCCTTTGCTGGATGAGGAAGGAGTGAAGTTGGTACGTGTAGAACCAGATTGCTTATATATATGCATACACAATGCATAGTTTTTTATCTTGGATAGAAGATCATTAATTCTGCTCACCTGCTAAATATTTTTGCCTATTCTAACACTGATGTTTGAATGTCTTCTGGATCACTTCATGGGAGTTGGTAGGCATGAACTGTAAGCCACAGGTACAGCAACAATGTTGCTTGACTGTAGGATGTGCTTTGGAACAGCTGTGGTGTAGGAAAATAAAGGACCTCTTTGAAGAAAATTAGAAGTACTTGTCAACTACATAAGTAGTTGGATCATTGGACAATTGCTCAGTAACTGATATCTTAGTGACACACATATGGATGAAGCATTTTTAAAATATTCACGAGAAAAATATACTTCTGTGGGTAAGAACAGCTGTTTTCATCACCATAGCTAAAGTCAGCTTCCTTGAGTCATGTGTCATGTTTGCTCTCGTTATCTACATCTGTACAATGTTCTTGAACTCTGGGCCTTTTGCTTTCTCATGCTTCATGGATTTGCAGACCTTCACGTCTTTCTTCCACTGCCTTGGTCTTGCACCTTGGCCTCCTTTAGTATACTGTTAACTCCGCACCTCCCACCCATGACTTTGTGTTATTTGCCTCGACTCAGCTATGCTGGCATGTGCTCCAGCCAAGCTGTACTTCAGCAGATATGGAGTGCTGCTGCTGCTGCTTCTTCATTTCCTACCTGTAGAAAGAATGAGCACTAATAAATTGAAGATATTTCTTCTTTAGCATTGTTTTTTCCTCTGCCCTTAGCACGATCTTGTAACTCCTGGTCCATTTGCCTACCTCCTTGCAACTCTTGACAGGTAGGATTGCCTTCATGTGACATCATACCATCTGTTTTCTAGCTTTACATTAAAATAATTTTGTTTCCATGGTTTATTAACTTATTCCTGGCTCTTTTTTTGATATTTCAAACATCTTTTTAAAAAATAGGGTGTGTTTGTGTGCAAGGTGCTTCAAAGTGTAATTAGGAGCTGTAGCGTTTCTGTATAAGGCTTAGAATAAGTTTTTTCATGGCTGCAGGAGATGGAAGGGTTTATCTTGAGCCTTCTTTTTTAAGTTAGGGTCTTACTTTCCATATTGCATTTATTCTCCTAAAAAAGATAAGGTGAAACACATTATCCAGTTAGATAAACAGGGAAGGATTCTGTGCAGAGTTGTATCCATGTAAATCCAGAGTATACATGCCCATGCACATACGCATTAGAAGAGTATTGGTCTATAAAATATGTGTGAAAAATTTCATTTTTAAAGCAAAATAATTACTTCCATTAAATATTAAAGTATAGTTTTATTTCTACAAATATAGAGAAAATTATATCTGGAACACAGGGTACTTCCTATGCAGTGTTGAACTGCGTGTGTTTTATGTTGTGCCTGTTTCACTGATGTGACTTACTGGAGTGATTTGATTTACTGAAGTGCTCTATGTGACCAGAATAAAACGGCTTAGCTGGGCCAGAGGACTTGGATCAACTGTTGAACTGCATAAATTGCTGATTATTAAGGTTATAATGTCAAGCACTAAGGAAAAGAAATACCGGAATTAAGGTTGGTTATGCAGCCTTAATTCAGGTGTCTTTGGGTATATGCAGATAAACTAAGGTTTAGAGTCCATGGCTGGTACTGCTTCACTTTTCAGGGTGCTTAGCATTATGTAGTAATAGTTGTGTTTGAAAACTACAGTTTTCTTAACTTTATTTGAATCTATGGAACTTCTGAACATCAGATCATAGGGAATGCAGTTGGTTACGTAGAATATGGGGAGCACGTGGTCCTTGCCTGTAAGTCGTACACATGTAACAGTAATTTGTCACTGGTTATTGTGAATTTTGAGTTGAAAATCACTTAGCTCTGCATCATGAAGGGATCAAACCTGATTATCCAACTTAGCATTCAACTGTTGTAAACTGTTCAGCTGCCTTTTTTTTTTTTTTCACCCCAAAGCCTCCTGCCTCAGATACTTCACACTTTTCTCCTTTGCCAGCAATTGGACAGGGATGCTAGAGACATTTTCTTTCCTTGAAGAGTCCTATGCATGGAGATGGCATCCCCAGCCTCATTTCCCCATGGGATGTCCTGTCAGTTGCCCTGGTTGCTGAATCTGGCAGATGTTGAAGGCAGGTGCCACGCTCCTGCTGTTGGCAGAGTGGGTTGCATTGTCCTTGGAGTCATCTGCTGCCTGGTTCCCTCTGACAGGGTCTTCTTGCCACCAAAAGGGATGTCAGTGACAAGAGTCCTGCTTGCCATTGTATTGACCAGACCTTATGCTTTTGTCTTCTCGTCTTTCTGCATCACTGAGTGTTGGGTTCTTTGTTGTTGTTGTTGTTGTTGTGGGGTTCTTTGGTGGCGGTGGTGGTTTTTTTGTCCCCAGTCCCACTGCCTTTTGGCATCTCCCTCCCTTGCCCCCCTCACTTGGCAGTTCTGCTGTGTCTGTATGTGATTGCTGGCACGTACTGTGAGACTTTGGCGAAAATGGTGATAGCCTCTGAAATGTATGAAGCCTTCTTTCTTGCCAAGTAGGTTGCTGCATAGGATACCATCTTGATGGTAGCTGTCTTCATTTCCATTGAACTCTGGGAGAACCCAGAGACTGGTTTGATAGTCAGGCCTCCTGGGAAGCCCTTTTGCTTCATCCTCTACCAACGGAAGATGAATCTCACCCACTGTCGCTCTCCTGGTGGGATGCAGGGAATGTGCTTGGAGCCATTCTGGCCATGCCTTTCCGGTTGGTGGACGGTGGGAGCGTGTTTTGCGAGGCAGAAGGATCTTCTACTGTGATCTCTTCAAGAGGCCTTGTATCAAAACATGCTTCAGTTTTGCGAAGGTAGAAGTGTTTTCTTTGCTAGGAAGTTGGGCGTGGGTGGGGATGGTGTGGCCTGGGGCAGGGAACTGCTGGATTCCCTAATTCCTGAGTGAGGGAGGGCTCTGGTCATACCTTCTCTATCGAGCTGTTCCCTGAGCTAGCCCTCCTGGTCTCCCTGTACTACCTGCAGTGATGTGGGTAAGACGGCTTGCTTTGGCGTAGGATGTGTGGGAGAGGGACAGCTAGGCTAAGGTGCTTCCCTTCCTGTGCTGCTTCCATCTCCTTCTGTCCGCTGCCTTACTTTCTCTTTAGGGCAGACTGCCTGTTTCTTACATGGACCTACAGGTGTTCGCCTTCAGGCCTCCATTTGCGGCACAGCTCTGAGTGCTGTCAGTGTTCACTGTTTATGGTCAAACCTGGTTGTGATCGAGCCTGTCAGCTGTGGTTGTGGAGTGTTTTCCCCATCTGTCTAATAGTACATCAAGCCCTGACGTTGCCTTCTTCATGAGAGGCAGAAGGGGTTAGCGCCCAGCAGCCAGGCTTCGAGAGGGCTCTTGTTGGCATCTGTTGGTGAGGGGCTTTTGTAGCTCCAAACCAGAGGATGCGGAGTGGATGGAGCCTTGCCAGCCTGTCCAGGTCACGGTTCTGGTCTGATGACTGGAGGAGGAGGGACTAGGAGGCTTTCCCCAAAGTGCCCCAGACCAAGGGTTGATGTGCCAGGCAGCTGCTCTCCTTTGGCTTCTCCTTTATCCCAGTCTACCTGGGTTTGCTGGACGGCAGTCCGAGGGGCATGGGGCAGGCACCTTGGCCAGCTGGCTGGCAAGGGGCTGAACTTCTGTAGGCTCACTGGGCTGTCCTGGGGGAGAGGGCAGACCTGGCCGCACTTGTTTCTGCAGCCAGGAACATACCTCTGGCCTTCGGGCTCTGCGCTGGCTTCTTTACAGTCTTTGTTACCTGGCATGGAGCTGTGTATATGGAGAAACATATGTATGTATAGTGTGCTTCCTTCTGCTTTCAGGTGTCTTCAGATCTTCTGAAATAGCCGATAGCTGGTAAATTCAAGAATCTGAATGAAACAAGTTTTTTTTTTTTTCCAAATACCATAAAATTTTTTTGTGGAGCACAAATAAACTTAGGCAAGCCCCTCTCACCCATTTTCCCTTTCTGACTAGGTTTTCAGAGGGATAGCAGGATTAATTCTTGTCATAAGGGCCTTGCTTGCCAAATTACAGGTTCTGTTCCAAGGAGTAGGAGAGCTCAAATAGTTGAAAGAAAAAGAGTCTAAAATTTTTGCATGTAGGAAAAAAAAGAACATTTCCTTTGGCTACTTCTGCAGAAATAGCAAGACCATTTTGACTGGCTGAACACCAGCACAGATTGCCCAGAGAGACTGTGGCATCTCCATCCTTGGAGATATTAAAAACCCAGGTGGACATGCTCCTGGGCAACCTGCTCCAGGTGACCCTGCTTAAGCAGGGGGGTGGACTAGACAGTCTCCGGAGGTGCCTTCCAGTCTCAGCTATTCTGTGACTGAAACTTTCTGGAAAAGTTCATCTTGAGATGGGAAGTCTGATATGGGGAATTGCAGTTCACTTGGTGAGAGATGAGTGAAGTAAAGAATAATTTAAGATAGATTCATTTAATGGGAAGTGTAGAGCACACTTTAAAAATAAGCTGGTCTGCCAGGCTTGCCCACAAGAACTTCAGGGGAGTCAGTAAAAATATTATGAATTCATACCAAAATAACAGAGAGCAAATCTTACTACTTCTGTCTACACAAGCAAATTAAGCTGCTCTGTAACTTTAGGAAGTGCCTTAGATGCATTTTCCATGCACACGTCGAAATTGTGAGCTTACTTAAAACTTAGAACCAGAATTTGTGCTCTCACCTTTGCACATAAGGGGCCAATGCTCAGGATCATTGCCTTTGATCCAGTAGAAAGAGTCATATGGACATAAAAAGTAGCCAGGACTTGGCTGCTATTTAGGAGTCATTTTCTGATCATGCTTTGCTCATAGGAATGTAAGTGTAAAAAGCCAAATTTACATAAGCAAACTACTCTATGAACCCTTGCCCTCCTTTCTCCCTTGACCTTTGCTTCCCAGTTTGGCTCCCAGAGCTTTTCTAGAGATCTCTTTCTAGGGTTATGTGTCTCTCCAGCAAGAAACCCAAGTTCTGAAAGCAAGAAAATGGTGGGATTGCAGCCACAAAACCTGAACTCAAGCAGACAATCTTCCCTCTTCCATTACTACAACACCTACTCATGGAGCAGCCCTGTGGAGGCCAATGTGGACACTGGCTGGCAGCCAAGACATGTACCGGACATCTCCTTACCTTTGCTCGTAGCTTGAGCTCATCCACAAATGGCAGCTGAAAATTCATGCCTGTAATGTAAGGTCACATCAGTTTAACCCGTGTTTTGCAACAACACTGCAGGCTGCCTTTTTTCTAAAAGCTTTCTATTTCTCCATATTTTTTACATAGTTTATTTCCTCAACTTATGAGGACTAGCAGGAAGGCTTGTCAGCAATTTACCTTGGAGATAGAAGGCAAAGGGGAAGTGGATTGCTGGCAGGATATTGCTCACTGTGTGGGCAAGCATAACGTGCAATAGGACTATGCTGGTTTTGGCTGGGATAGAGTTAATTTTCTTCACAGTAGCTAGTATGGGACCATGTTTTGGATTTGTGCTGAAAACAGTGTTGCTAACACAGGGATGTTTTCGTTGTTGCTGAGCAGGGCTTACACAGAGCCAAGGCCTTTTCTGCTCCTCACCCCACCCCACCAGCGAGGAGGCTGGGGGGGCACAAGAAGTTGGGAGGGGACACAGCTGGGACAGCTGACCCCAACTGACCACAGGGATATTCCAGACCATACGACGTCATGCTCAGCGTATAAAGCTGGGAGAAGAAGGAAGGGGGGGACGTTCGGAGTGATGGCGTTTGTCTTCCCAAGTAATCGTTAGGCGTGATGGAGCCCTGCTTTCAGGCTGAACACCTGCCTGCCCATGGGAAGTGGTGAATGAATTCCTTGTTCTGCTTTGCTTGCGTGCACGGCTTTTGCCTTACCTATTAAACTGTCTTATCTCAACACACGAGTGTTCTCACTTTTACCCTTCTGATTCTCTCCCCCATCCCACTGTGAGGGAGGTGAGCGAGGGGCTGTGTGGGGCTTAGTTGCCGGCTGGGGTTAAACAGTGACAAAGACAAAAAGTTTGGACTCCTCTTTGTGAAGTTCAACTCAAAGCCAAGTTATAACTTGAGCTCGGTCTCTTCAAAACATGTTTGTGTAGATATAGCCATAGTCCATTTTGATGATCGTAAGTCTGCAGCTGAATTAATTAATTGATGGTGCAAGAAAGATATTTAAAGGCAGACCTTTACCACTCATAAGTCCAGATCTACCAGATCAAATCTGAAGTCTGGATGGTTTTTGTAATGTTTTGTTGCTAAGGGTTTCCTTATACATCATGCCTAATCATCTCAATATTTCTTTAGGTCTTGCTCCTTTAAATAGCTTTGGATGAGTGGAACATCCCATACTTTTGCAAAGATGTCCTGAAGTCAGTGAAAGCCATTTGTGAACATGGGCAGCTGAAAGAAGCAAATGCATTGTGTGCCCTGCACAGTCATGAGCCAGTCTGTTTTTGGGAAATGAGAGTAGTATAGTATTCCTATGTTTGCTTTTGAAAGTAATCTAATCTAAAAGACCTTGAAACAATCTGCAAATTAGGAACGTGAAACCTCAATGTCATTTTTTCATCTTTAAGAGAACAAGTATTTAAACCCAGAAAGAGCAGTAGGCGGGAAGAATTTGAGAGATTCAGCCCGGCAGATGTTGCAGAGATTGGGTAGGATAGGACTAAGCTTTACCTATTGCTGTGTGAAGGTTAAGAGCTGCAATCTCTGTTAGGAGATCCAGATTTCACAACACTTGGGTGATGGTGTAACAGGAAGAAGGGTGTGGGCAAAACTACAGAGCGACATATGAGTAATTCAAGACCTCACCTGTTTTCCCATCTGTAGAGCAAGGCTAAGTGGGGAAAGCAGATGGGCAGATCAGAAGTTACAGTCTAAATGCTTACTTTTGCTGAGCTTATCTGTATTGAGGATAATCTTTGGGGATTCATGTTTGTTGCATGCTTTTTGTATTTTTGGATGGGTGGTTTTTAATTGAGTCAGAAAAAATGGCTGGTGTTACTCCTTTTATATACAATATCAGAACGGCAAATCTGAGCTACTAGGATATAGCCAACAGATGCCAGCGGTCTTTGTGATACTTTACTGTTAATTTACTGAGGATATGTTTTCTTCAATAATGTTCCTAGTAGTGAACGAGCTACCTTTTTAATAATATCAAAGGGGTGGAATTACTGTGTCATTTCCATGTGAAAAAGTCTCAGTGAGTATCAAAGGCAGATTATGACCTTAAGTAGTGCCCAGAAGTGATAAGTCAGGAAAAAAAAGTTATGAACCCAACAATGAATTTTGAAATTTGGTCAACATTTTGTATTTTTAGTAAATACAGAATTTCCTGCAATGTTTGAAATCAGGGGTCAGGACTCCAAAATGAGACTTAGTGTAAGTACAGCTGAGATTGACTTCAGGGGTTATTACTGCGTGAGAAATGAGAAAGGCAGGAATAAAGGTAGGTGATGCAAGCTTAATATTTTCCAAAGTTCAACAGTTTTGTGAGCAAAATGATCTGCTTACAGAGTGTTTTTAAGATAGAAATAACTTTATCTCCAATACTAAATTTGGAATCAGTATACCCAGCCATCTGCATCTGTATATGTCAAGCCTAATATCTTGATTTAGGGATTGAATTTATATCGTGCTCTTGTTTGTTTTTCTTCAGACTTTTGCTATATCACTTGCTTTTTTTTCTGATGTAATGTGGAATCTCATTGGTGAATTTCGTTGTATTTCTTGTTTACTGATGTCTTTATGAAAAACTTGGTGAAAGTTTGTGAAAACTCAGTATTAGACTCCTTATACCTTTATATGTCAGTTAGCCAGTGGTATTAATATTTAAAGCAATTAATGCTCTTCCCTTTCTAATCCAAGCTAATATCTTCTAATCAACATTATGTAATTCAACAAATATAACAAAACCTCCTGAATTAAGATACTATACTCTTTTGTTATCTCTGGATATGCAGCATAGCACATATTTTTGTATCTTTTGAACATTTTGTAGTTTGGTAGCTGAATTTCTGGTAGCAAATGCATCATATTTTTAAGTCAATACATTTAATTTTCTGTCGGCGTTCATCTTGAAGTTATGTTTCTGCTGAATTACCCGTTGTTAATTAAGAATAATTTTATCGCTTTGGTTAACATAAGAAATTGGGACATTATTAGGGTGTTGGCCTTGATGTTTCCATAACAGGTTAGCTGCTTTGATCTGGCTGTGTTGACAGTAAAATTGGGTCTTCTGCTTGGACGTGCAGGAGAGAGACATGTTTGGTGAGACCGTTATCAAATTGGAGGGAGTAACTAGAATCAGTAAAGCAGAGACAGGCACAGTAATAATAAAAAAAGAGAGAAAAAATTAAGCAATAGAGGGTCATGCAGAACACTGTTGCTTTGCTGATATAATTTATGGCTGTAAACAGAGGTCATGACGTCACGCTATGGCAATCCCAGCTCTTCTCATCTTTGTACCGTTTTCCTATGGCTCACATAAGCCCAGTCCTAGAACATTGCGTTCCCTTTTGTGTACCCTTTGTTATTTTTTTATTTTTTTCTAACCAGAAGAGATTAAACAGAAGAGAGTTCAGTGAGGAGTTGGAAAAATAATAGAGGCAGTGTAAGGAAAATGACATTAGCAAAGACTGCAAGGCACACGTATATTGGCAACTTGTGTCTGAACTGTCTGAAAGTAGTTGTAAAGGGTAACTGTAAAAAGTGAAAGTGTTTTTTTTATTTTAACGAAGGGATCTACTTATTAGAAGGGATGGATCTAAGACATTGGTCTGTGTGTGATGGTGTTAATCACCTTGGAAGTGATCGATAGCAATCTAAGTTGTGTAAAGCACCAGCAGCTGCATAATATGGAATGATACAACTTTGGTAGAATGAGGGATAGGCAGCTACTGAAGTCCCCTCTTGTATGATCATTTTTGATAGTTGTGACATGTTCTGGTTTTGAACACTAAATAATGCCCTTGACCTAATTTAACTGTAGTATAACAATATGGAGAATGTGGACCATTTACATCATGAAAAGAAAAAAGGAAAATACTCATGTTGAAGTATTTCCTATTTTTAGTGTAATATTTTTTCTTCGTTAAATATTTGCAATAATATAAAGCAAAATACAGCAAAAATAGGATTCTGTTGTATTTGCCTAATGTAGGCATATATAATCTTGCAAGTGCCATGTGACATTTTAGATTTTATTTCATTTTCCCTTTAAGCTTCAGACTGGCAGTTAAAGTGCCCTAAAGGGGTCTTTATTCTAGTTGAAGTGCTCCGATTGCACTCATCTTTTCTTCCTTTTTCCTTTTCTTTATGGTAGTGTTTTCAGTTTTGAGGATTGTTGGGGAAGAAGTGCCATCTTTTCTGTTATGATCAGCGGCAGCTAAAGCTACTCAGTGGCTTCTCAGTGATCTTACCAATCATCTGTCAGCCAAAAAGTGAGGAGTACCTCGTAGAATTGCAGGTTACATGCACATGTGACCCTGATTCAGAAGTGTAAGTGTCTGTAATTTAAGAAACTTGTAGGACAGGTTGTGTGATCCATTCTGTGGTTGGCCATCTCACTAGCTGTCTGGTTCTTCTCTAAAAAATGCTATTTAAAATGTTACGACAACTTTTTAGAAACTTGCGATTTAAAATCACATAATCTCAAAAAACTGAACTGTGAATAACTATATGGAGGTTGCAGATTGGTCAAAGCACAAGAGATTACATTTCAAGACCAATATGCTAGGAGAAGTACGCAGGGAAGAGAGGGGAAAAAGCACTCCTGCCTCCATGTCAGAACTACGAGGTTTTTGTGTATGTTCCCCTAGTTGCTTGGATATCCCAGCTGGGCAGCGCTCCCCAAAACGTGGTGGCCATACCCAGCCTTGAACAGAGGTGTCGTGGTAAAACTTCAGTGCTCTTCCCAACTTCCCAAAGAAATCTAACGCGACTATTTCATCCTCATGAAATTTTCAAATACATCCTGGCTTCCTTAATTTCAGAATGTAGCATGTCAAGTAAAGAGCATTAGTCCTAACATTTGGACAACATCCATTTCAACTTTCAATCTGGATCTTTTTCTAATGCAGCGGTGTTCACAAAGAAAGCAGGTTAGGTGCATGGTTTTTCCAATCTTCACGTAATTCCTTACTGTCCTTAAATTTGATTGTCCTTAAATATTTTTTTTTTTTGAGAGTCCAGGTTGTTCTGCCTTAGTGCTTACAAGAAAACGTTTCAGAAGGTTATATGAAAAGGCGCAGTTATGTTTATGACTATGCTTATGATCTTTAACTCTTGCTGTCACTGCAGAGCCACCACTCTCAGCTGCTGAGAAGTCACAAGGATCACTAGCTTCCATTTATTTTTTCTTTTAAAACCACTGATGAGCTTCGCAGGTGTCTGGGAGGCTGTGCAGAAAGGCTGGGAGCAAACTGTTGTAGGCAAAGTCCTTACAGACGAATGGCGTTTTGAAGGGACATGATATAAGCATATTTTTCGTAATCTTCATTCTGCTGTCATACTCCCAAGAGGAACTTTTGGAGCCTAATGGTGAACTTAGAAATGTGTAAAGTAGCATTAGAAATAAGATGCATATGGAAGTAGCAATAATGAAGGGGAGAGCATTTCACCACCGTCAGTGGTTGTCTGGAGATGAGTTCCCGAAAAGTAAATTCTCAAACTGCTAGGAAGTTGTCTGATAACATACAGTAAAAATGAGCAGTTTACCCGCATGTTATAATTACAGTGTTAGATCCGCAGTACTGCTTTCCTGCCTGATTGCTGATATGTAGCGTTTCAGTGGTCTGCATTGTTTATAAGGATAGTGTAGTAACCCATCGAGAATGACAAAATTGCCATGGTGTGTTTGTGTTGTGTCATCCAAATAAAAATCCTTCTTCCATTTGTTCTTGCATATATTTAAGACTGCATTTACCTGTTTGTGTGTCTGTAAATGGTGCTTTATAGTCATATGAAGAGAGATACAGTCTTTCCAAGATCTTTTAACATTTCTATCTAATTATGGCTATTTTCTATAGCTTTTCTAATTTTGACACTTTATTAGGAAAAATGCATGTAAGTGATTCAATTTTCAGTGCTGTCTGTTTACCCATGGTAGAAATTATTCTTTAACTCTGTGTGTTTGCTTTTTTAAGGATATCATGACTCATTATTTACTCATGGGTAATCATCTTTAGTAAACAGTGCATCTTGTGAGAGCTAATACAGAGCTTCGTGTGTATCAGTTAGAAAGAGACCCTTCGATTCAAAAGTTCCTGCCAGCTGTCACCCCCACAGCTAGTATCACCTCATAATATAGAGCTAGTTACAAAATACCAAAAATAATGTTTGTGTTTAGAGGAACAGGAAAGCTTGCAAATAAACCAGAACTCAATAACATGTATGACTTCAGGGCTGCAGCAAAATATACCTGGACATGTAATACTGCAGATTTCTGGTTTGTGTCTGATACCTTCCTGCTATGTTTGGTTGGTATTTTATACTTTTTAAATTAATGAAAGCAAAAAAAATGGCATAAAATAAAATAACTTAATCCTGTCCTTTTTCTGTTATGAGGAGAAAATATGCTTTGTCTCTATTACCAGTTACTTTTCTTAAAATGATATCCTAGGTTTAGATTTTGAATCATTCCCTGGCTAAGTGATGACTCTCTCATTTTGTCTCCTATTTATAAAAGAAGTGAAAAGATTTAGCTCATGAATTGTTCATATAGACTACAGACGTCCTGTTTGGCCAAATGCTGTCCTCAGTTACAAGTCAGTGTCACCAGTTAGCTGTCTGAGTCAATGGCAGCATTGTGAATGTATTTCAGCGTAGTATGGAGACTTAAATGTTTTGTTTCTATCGTGCATATGGGGGTAAGAATTAAGCAGATGATAGATAAACTGATTATAAAAATAGATAGGAAATAGAGGTTCATTTTCCAGTCCAACATGCTGCTGCCAGTACCGAAGCAAGAGTAAAACCATTACTCATTGCCCTGCGGGTGCTGCACCCTGCAATGAATGAGTACCATATTTTTAAATATCTAGTAACATCATGAAAAACTGAAGTTGAAGGAGAAGTTCAGATCTTAATTAATGAAACTGTCTTTCCTCCTTCGGTGCTGCCAGCCAGAAAAAACTGATTATATTTTAAACTTTCTGAAGAGGACTTTGACTTTTCACTTCTTAGGATCTGTCTGTGAAACCAAGAGTGAGGAAAGGTGTAATACAAGAGGCCGCAGCTTTACGTGCCTTCACCGCCTGGTTTCAGGTTAGTAACATCCCTCCGAAGTTTTACTTTCAGGGCAGCCCTTACCCCTGTATTCTTTCAGCCTCCAAGATTTTCTGTACTTTGAAGTTAAAAACCAAGTTAACCTTTGACCAAGAATTTCAAAATCATCTGACGGAAAGCCCTTCCCTTTCTGCTGCCTGATAAATGAAAAACTGTCCTCTGCTTATAGGACTCAAAATGCCTCTGTAGGAAAGACCTGAGGCTCTGTTAATTCTGAATTGCAGTTTTTCTGGATTATTCTTTTTAGGAGGAGGCACCCCCGTTAAGTGTTTGAAGCAATTCTTTGCTTTTGACCTGCAGAATAGAAAACTGGGCAAAAATAATTAGAGCAAAAAATGTTAGTAGCGCTGCTGTGATGTGAGGACCTTACCCACAGCTGGGGTCTGCCAGGTAAATAAAAGATTGCTCTCAGCGTTACTAGCTTGAGACCTGTCTGAAATAAAAGAAGAAAGCAAACCCAAAGAAAACTAAATGGAAATACAGCCCCGACATGTTTTTTTGTGCCGTAATGAGGAAAAAAATTCGCTTTACACTGAGACAGCTTAAGGGTTTTTTTTCCCATTGCTTGTCTCATTCAGCATCTATTTTCTGAAAAAGGGCAGAGCATTGACCGCTGCTGGTTTCACAGTCCTCTCCAGCCGGTGGGCATAGGCAGTCTTCTCAGCCCCTGTACGAAATCTCAGCGGAAGACTGAGAGCATTGTCTGGTATAGGGTAGATGGTACATTTTGTATATGAAATTCCTGTCACTGCTCCCTGCATGAGCGTCATGAGGTTTCTGAGCGAGTCTGTTAGCGGTTTCACGGCTTTCTGTCCTCCTCGTGTGATGCTTTTCCACACCACCTTCTGATCCTGTCCTGGGGAGCTCACAGGCACGCTCGTGTGCTCCGCTCTGTCTGCGGAGGGTTTTGTGTCAGGGGAGAGCTGGGCATCCATACCGCCAGGTGAGGCACCCCGGGGTGCTCCGGGACCTAGCACGGCGGCCGCCGCCGCCTTCAGTCCACCCCAGCGCTCCTGCCAGAAGGCTTCTCGCGGAGGCGGCTTGCCGTCAGACGCGCGCGGTGGCTTCAGCGGCGTGCCGTTCTTCGAGAGGGAGGGGGGTTTCCAGGCTGCATCGCGGCCTGCGGAGCTGGGTGAGCGGCCGGCGGCCGTCTCGCGCCCGTCGGTAGCCCGGCAAACTCTGCAGCGCCGTCCGTGCTTATGTGCTGTGTGCTTATGCCTCAGGTTGGGAAAGTCGTCAGAGGTCCGGCTCTGAAAACGTCGGCGTAGGATGGTTTTAGTACCCTTTCAGGAGGCGATACGTACCTGGAAGGGACGCTCTGTCTAATGCAGGCAGCGTTGTTTATTGTGGGATACACAGTGTGGGAAAGCAGGCATGACATCGACTATCTGTTAATATCAGGATAAGGCAAGATCGGTCTTTTAAGAGAAATCATAAACATGTTTGGCATATATACACAATAAAGTGCCTCCTGTAAGACTCATTCTTCCAGTGTTGCCTAATCAATATGGTATGTTGTTTTTGAAGGTCTGATTTCTTTCATGCTTTGCATCTCCTTCTGGTACTCAGATGTCTGGCTGATGAGCTCTTTTGATGCTATGTGCTGTATTTATAGCCCTTATGAACTTGCCTTGCAAAATCACTAGATTTTAATCACTCGCTTCTTTGAGTACTGGATCTTAAATATGCAGACTTGTCGGCACTTAGAGAGCTTTATTTGTCTATCAAAATACATTGAAAACAAGTCGGTCTGTTGGAGCTGGCTACCTTGAAACGGTTAGGATTAAGATACCAGCTTTACACGGCGGCAGCACTGAGGTGGAGAACAGTAGATGGACAGAAAGATTGGGAAAGAATTAACTATCAATTTAAGTATCTTGGCGTGATAAACTGATGTTTTACTAGAGTGGGTCTGTCATTACCTGTTTTGCTCTTTCTGCGGGCAGTTCCTGATCTCTCTAAGTCTGCTGCTGAATGCCATTTTTAAAATCTTTCCAAGGATAATTGCTGCCACGAAGGTAAATATTCTCATGTTCTGTGTGACACCTGGGTTATAAAAATGGTGATGTCTCTAACTACCCATTTCCTTCCTTTTTTTCACTTTTTTTCCTGAAACCTAGAAAAAGAGGTGTTAGGGAATGACACCGGTAAATGGATTGACTGTCCTTGATTTTTGAAATCCCACCTTTTCTTTGTGGAATTTCCTAGATTTTTTCTTTAACTTTTAAATTACTTTCTGTGGAGAGTTAAACTTCTCGGGGAGGTTGTTGGACATAGAATATGAGCCATGCTGAACTGATGTCTGCATGGCAACATAAACACAGAATGGAAGAAAACAGGAGTTTTAGAAGGAATTTCAAGAGTCTGGTAAGTCCCCCTTCTTGTGCTAGTAAACTATCTTAAAAATGGAGAGAAAGCTGATAAGGCACTGTGTTGGAGATAGGCAGTATACTGTATAAAAGCAGAAGTTTAGCTTTCGGCTTACATAATAGACGGGGAAATGTCACTGCAGATCATACTAGTTGCACTAAATGCTTGTCTATCAAAAGCAATTGAGTTTTTTCGTGCTGTGCTGGCATATAGAGCTGCTGTATTCTGTGCTGTAAACCAACACAATTTCAGCTACCTTGAATTTTTTTTTTTCCCCGAAAGCCTATGTCTGTCAGTCACTTCTGTCAGTCATTTTACAGAACTTGCTAGGAATTACGAATATAAAAGTTGTGCAACAAGGAAACGGGCTGCTGTGCCACCAGTCTCTGCTTTCCAGTGCCTTTTCACATGAATGCAGGATTTTGTGTTGTGCAACAGAAGCAGTCATACACAAACCCGGGGTAAAGCAGAATTGAAGAGTTTTGAAATGTCAGTTCTTCAAGCCTTGTGCAGGTGAACTGCTACTTGTGATAGTTTTGCTGGGTAAATTTTGGGGGATTTTGACTCTTAGCATTTATATTCAGTGGTAGAAATATGGTAAGTTTAGTTTAAACTCCTAGAGGCACAGTGTTTGAAGTGGGCTGATGTGGCATACATACCACCACATCAAAAAAGTAGACAAGCTTTTGTTACCACTATTTTGATTTTTCTTCTAAAATACAGGCAGAAGTTGTTGAATTTGTGAGAAATCTAAAATACGACTTTTTTCGCCCATTTAAGAAAGAGGCTTTTGTGTGTGTGTGTTTTGGTGTTTTTTTGTTGTTTTTTTTTAAACTTGTAATTTGAAAATCTTTGCTGTGGTGTTTTGTTTTGTTTTAGGAAAGAAGTCAACCAAAGAACCAAAGTGGGCTTTTCATTTTCTCCAAATTATGATGCTGCACTGATAATAGTTAAAGAATGTATTTTTTGCTGGTTTTTGATACTAGATACAGCATCTTAAATTTTCAAAAGTGACTCATGATTTGGCTTAAGGCCGTTTTAGAGTGCATAACCTAAAACATCTGAAAGATGGTATTCAGTTCTTACTGGAAACAAGGTTCCATTAAAGACATTTCAGTTTGTCAGCGAAATGCCCAGGCATCCAAAATCACCACTCGTATGTGCAAATATAGCTTATTAGATTTCCTTTCAGGCTGTGATTGAAAGCTTTTCATAATTTGAAAAAGTTAGAAGATTAAAAGCAAACAAATTCTTACATCTATCTGTAATTACATAATCCAATGTGATGTGATGATATTATAATTTATGATATAATGTAATTTATTATAAAACAATTGCATTATTGCCTGTATTCTTGCAAAGGGAAGGCAAGCAGGAATAACTGATGGCTAGACACCGTGTTAGATTTTGCTAATTTGTGTACTACAGTCAGGCAGATGGTGTAGTTGCATAGCTATAAGCTATTATGATCTTGGTTTCCTAAACTCTAGACAATTCTAGCTGGATAATAGGATCCTCTGTAATTTTCTCTTTGCAGTCCTAACGACACTGACTGATTTAGTGGCTATTTCTCCTTTTTTGCTTTTAGTTGGTGATGGAGCTGCTACAAACAGGTGATCAGGCAACAGCAAACATCAGTTTGTCAGTCTGTGATTCCTTGGGGCTGTAGTGGGGGGAGGCAGCAGGAAAGAAGTTGCTGAGTGGCCTGACATAAAAGAAATGGGTAAATCTTATGGAGCAAAATGTAAAACCTAGCAAGCGTTGTCAAAACAGCAGCACCAAAATCAAAAGTGCCACTGAAGGGCAATTTATATATTGATAGGAAAAAGCAGAGTGCTATGTTTATTCCTGCCAAGGAGACATTTTTCAGATTTTTGTCATCAGTAAATACCTGTGAGGACAATCCGAATTGGTACCTTGTCACCAAAATACATGTACGAAGACAGTCCGTAAGCGTGAGCCTGTTGGCGTGTTTCATTCACAAACGCCGGCTGTTTCTCTTCACTGCTAAAACAATGGGGAAAATAATTTGAAGGTCGTAAATAAAAAGGTCTGATTTCAAATAGATGAGACTATCACAGTCATCTTTTGTGTTTACAGCATCACTTTCAGCATAGCATAGAACGAGAAATTAAAAAATTATTTAGGAGTTTACCATGGATGCATCCTATGGGACAGGTTTACAGTTCATTATAGTTTTGAGTGAAGAAACCAGGTAAAAAATGCAAGGAAATCTAAAATGGTTCCACGAAACAGGCAGATATTCATCAAAATAACCTGATAATAACTGTCAGCATTTGGTGGAAAACATGTTCATAGTTAATCATTTTGATTCTTCATCGGTGAGGAAACCACAGAATATTCTGTCCAAGTTGTTAAAGATGCCATCCAAAATGTCGTCCAAGATTTTGATTAAAACAGAGTATGCCTTTTGCACAATGAGATGTTATGGCTGGATCTAATTAACGATGAACAATTGGAACCACAGGAGAACAAAAAAAAAATATGATTCAGATAAGTTAGAGAGCTTTTCCATTACATAGTCCATATGACCAATCCCAAATACGAAAGTCATAGATCGATCCTGAAATGAAAAAACCCAAACAGTGTTGAAATATTACATGGAACAAAAGCTCTTCTGGTCTGTAAAATGAAAAATGCAGATTTCTACTCCATTGTAGCTTAGCTGCAATATTCAGTTGCTTTGTCATATTGTACTTCTGATACATTTGCAGAAGAGAATTCCTTCCTTGTAAACAGGAAGCAAAACAAGTATGGAAGCCTTTTCTGAACAAATTAGAGAAAAGAGATAGTAGGATATTTTGTGTCTACTATTGCCTATGGACATGGAATCACACATCAGAGTGATCAGGCTGGAAGACTGTGAACCTCTGCCTCTCCCCCATATTCTCTCTGGGTTGCTTCTCTCCCCCTCTCCTCTACCAGCGGGCTTTGAGCATCTCTTTTCGCCACCAGCTTTACGATGATGTGGAAGGATAGTGGAGGTGATGCTACCCATTGCTCCCTCCTGTCAAATCAGGACCACTCAGCCCCCGTGCACCATGGGTTTGCTGCACGTGCCTCGTACCACTTTATTTCTCCCTGCGCATTCCTGACGCACTGCCTTCCCGCAGCCCTGTCTGGTTCAGGGATCAGTGCCAGAAGTCAAAACATTGTAATTAATATATTGAAAAAAAGGTTCTATATGGGGGACACATTACTCGTGGTATTGATGTCTGTTGCATTGGATCTGGATTTCTCTTGACCATCTAATTAATCATAGTGTCTGTCTCCATCAAAGCAATTAGCAATAAACTAGTGGGTTTTTTGTCATATGTTTTGGTGTGTTGAAGGGTAACCTTAAAAACCCAATACATAATTCTGCATGCTACTGCCCACCAATAATTAATTATTTAGAAAATTTAAACCATGGTAATGAATCACTGATCTTAGAGAAGAGGTTTGGGGAAGTAATTCCAGTTTTATTTACTGTAGTTTCTTGAATAACAGTCAGATTGTCCTATTTTAGTTTGACAATAGGCCAGTAGGATCAAAAGGATCTCCGGATAACTTTATACAAAATGTTTTGACTTTGTTTGTGATTCCCACCTCAATGTTTTATTGTGAGGAGACGTAGAAATGTTCCTGACTTAACAAGAACAGAAATTGTGGTAGCCATCGATAACTAAATAAAGAATGTGCACCATATTGTAAAATAACTTCTCAGCTATGTTCTGCTCATGGAATATATTGAAGTGAAACCTGACATCCTCTTTAACCACATCCTCAGACAGTGGGATGCTTGAAGTCATCTTTGCTTTTGTGTTTCTCTAGTCTTGGGACAAGCTGGCTGGCGGTTTGCTTCAGAGCATCCTCAGACACAGCTGTCACTGGTACGGGTCCCCTGGGGAATGCGGTGCAGCCAGCCACAGGTCTCTGGTGCTCAGGGAGCGCCTGTCCTCAGGAGGCTGCTGGTGAAACAGGAGATCCAAAATACTGGCTGCATCCACCGTGGGTCAGGGCCTCCCACTCCTGTGTGTCCACGTGCCTTTCTTGACCAGATGGAGCAGCGCAAAAGCAAGAACGTGGTCTTTGTCCTCGGTGGTGTGTTGCTCAGCTGATGCAGTGGCGTTCTCGTGCCGGTGGCCTGATCTGTAGCCGGCGTGGGCTCATTGGTCAGTTGTTCTGGTCGTGCTCATCATGCAACCGTGCGGCTGCTTGGCATCGGCTGGTGGGGACTGCAGGCACCACTTTTTGGTCTCTGCTTTCATTTCGCAGCAGCTGACATGCTTTGGCTGGTTGCTGGAGTACATCATCTACCTTTAGTGTGGTTTATCGCTTTGGGCTCAAAGTTTGCTCTGCTCGTTTATCATCATTTGCTAACCATAAAACAGGTATACGCTACCAACTTCAGCCTACGTAGGACAACTTGGCAGAGACTGCAGGCATCCTTTAGGGATGACATGCATTTAAAATCCCTTTTATGGTAACGTTATAAAAGGATCCTTAGTGTAAGTGGGGATAATGCTCAGAGGATTTCTTAAAAAAAATTATTTTGCGTGTAGTATTTCTTTTAATACATCCTTATGCATAAAACCTCTCAGTATAATTACAGCTTTGTAAATCCCTATTATTTGTTCTCTATTTGTAACAAAGGATTTGTTTGTTGAGTTACAACTGCAAATACCTCATAAACCCAGCAGCTGAGTATTATCTGTGATATACTGGGGGGGGGAAAACAAGCAAATACCACTGTCTTTCTAAAAGTACAGAAATTTAAGTGAAGCCTGTTTTGTGGAGCATCCAAAATGGGGAAAATACCACTTTCCCCTTTCCTGCTAGTTCTGCATGCAGACATTTTCAATGTGCTTGATAGCAGTTTTGAATTGGAGTACTTTGATAGATTTTTTTTTTCTGATCTCCTATGGTAGAAATAAACATAAAAGGCAATCGCAACAGATTGGCTTTGATACATTACTACAGAGTTACTAAACAAATGTCTAAATCTGTCAGTTTGTCCCCTAATCGGAGTTTAGCCCAATTCCACCTTTCAAAAAAAACGTGGAGCTTCAGCATGCTTGACCTTAGCTCCGGAAAATAAAGCAAATATCATTTCTTAAGGCTTTTATCCTGTTAGCTTAGCCAGAAAATCTTGATTCAATAATATTTTGAATTTAGTCATAGTTGGTTATCACTAGCAAATTATGTCATTGTCACGAGCAGTGTTTACCACCACCTCTCCACAAATGATGAAGAGAAGTTAGGCAGCTGCAGACACTACCTAAACGTAACTGTGTTTTACTGAAGATTTATATTTGCTGTATATACTGGGCATAGGGAGACATTTTCCAAAGCCCTTCTTAGAAATACCGGTTTCTATTTCATTGTCTGTTTCTTATATAGGCAACCAAAACTGCCATTTGAAAAATACTTTCCAACAGAATTGCTGGCCTGATGATTATACAGTGGTGTTGTACAGTACTCCTTAAAATCTTTACTGTATCATAAATAAGAAGAAATTACTCTCCTCTCTAAGCTTGTTTTCACTGACTTTCAAATGGCAGATTTCCATTTTATTTATTTATTCTTAGGGTGTATTTCATAGCTTTCAATTGTATGCAGAGCTTAAGGACATATTCCTTGCTCAAATCATGCAGTTTGTGCCACAGTTCTGAACTGCATTGGGACGATTTACTGGGACATGTGCTATACATGGGACTTAAATGAGGGCACATGCCATACAGATAGAAAAAAATAGAAGAAAGAAATGTAAGAAAAAAAAAAATCTTCAAATCGAAGGTAAAGCAGGTAATGTACTACAGACTAGTTCACTGTAATTTTGTTTCCCCATTAGATGCATGCATTAAAACTCTGCTTTCATAGAACTTTCTTGCTTTAATTTTGTATGGAATTACCATGAGAACTGCATTCCAGTGTGCAGATGTGATGGTTGTCATCCACCATCCCAAGCAGAACATGGCACCACCAACTTAGTTATTACAAAAAGTATTGGGGAAAAAATATGCGTTCTGGATGTATCATGAGTTGGAGGCAGCCAGGCTTTAAGCTCTGCGATGGGTTGGGACTGGCACCCTGGAAAAGGTAACATAACAAAGTCTGTCATTTTTTATTCCAGGACTCAATAACAACATTCACTGGCTGGGGATATTGTGCAGCAATATTTACTGTACATTCATCCTTGAAGATAATTGCCTTTTTAATTCTGCCATCCCATAGAAGACAAACTAGGGGCAATTAAGACAACCATAATCATTCTCATGTCAGTGGGGTGATTATAAGCAGAAAAATACGTGCTTTCTGATGCAAGGTTTGAAGGTCCAAGTCTTACTTCTGCTGTAGTTTATGCTTACTTAGACATACGGACAGTGATTAAAATGAGGCATCTGGTGTAAAACAGTCTGAATCTAAGGGTGAAGTGTCTCACCTTGTTTTGGCTGTCTCAGCTTGTCTTCTCTCTGGGTTCCTCTTCAGTAAGCTGGAGGAGGAAAGGAGAAAATTGCAGGGTGCTGTTTGCACCACCAGTCTCAGAAGTGGTGACTTCCACCAGTAACTGCAGTATATGGTTAAACACATGTGAGATGAATACCCCTGAGTCCCCAAAACTTTCCATTTCACCACCTTCATATGTTGCATTTAAAGCTTGAGGGTTTCCCTCAGATTTGACTACTGTTAGTTTTTTGTGAAGTTTTGGGCAATACTGGGAAATGTGATGAACGCTGATAGTTCAAAAATATGTATGAAGGCTTGTTTTCAACATCCTGACGCCTTTCATAATTGGGGTTTTGATTCTAGACAAGGTTTTCAAGCCTAAGGTGAAATGGAAGGTTTCTCATTGACTACAATGTGCATCACTGCACTTTCGGTGGCACTGGGCCAGGCTCTACAGAGATGACATCCTTAAATACCTTTCAGAGGGAGAAAATAATTTAGGGCGTATGATTGTGTTATGCACAGAGAGAGTAGCTGCCCTTTTCTGAGATCTGCTTAGTTCTCTTGAATTCTGTGAATCCCTATGTTACAATAATACATTAGCTTTTCCTTTTAATGGCACAAATAATATATTTTTTTAAAAAGAGTAGAGAAATAAGTCTGAGGATTTGAAACAATTATCTTTGGTACAGGTTTTCTTTTAAAAGTAATTTATCTTTGTCCTTTTTTAAGTTGAGGAAAATTGTGACATCAACATTTATAATGTAAATAAAATGTACTGTATTAGAACTTGAAGGTCTACTAGCCAAAGTATGTTTTAATCTTGTTACTTCTTCATTAAAACAGGGAATTGTAATGGAAATGCTGCCAAAACAGGACTACAGACATTACTGTCTATGGACTCACCATTTACTGGAGAGGATAATAGCTTCTGGACAGTGTATTCATAGCATTTTCAGTAAAGCAGCTGTGAGTTTTTAGCTCCTTAGGATGGCCTCAACAAACATACAACAGTAGCAATGGTGATTTATGTTTCCTCTTTATTCATCCTCTGAACAGTTGAGTCAAGCTACCTGGCTGAAATCTAAGACTTCTTAGACCCAGGAGGAGGAGTAGCTTCCAAAAAATCATTGAACTTTATGATTTCTATGACAGCCAGTCATCAACAGCAATAATGAATGGTGGGTGAAGAAAGAGGAATGTGCCTGGGCATTCGGCACTTCCCCGGGGAGAAGGCCAGACATGAGACTGGCTCTGTGACTGGTCATGCCGGTGGGGCACCAGACCACATATTCCTTTTGCAGTTGACAATTATGTGTAGGCATGTATAGCTGTGGGTGGGGTTATATGCAGTTTTTTGGCAACAATGGTCAGTTTTTAATCTCTACATACGCTTTATATGGAACTTTTTAATGTGTTTTCTGCCTTCCAGCTGTGATCTTGTGTTTGCTGTCCAATCTACACATGGGCTTTCTTCTAGCCTTCTATCCTGCAGAGAGCGTATACCCACATGATAATTATGATTAGCATTGTACTGGTAGTAAACATGTTCAGGATGCATCTGTAGGCCCCGGAGTTCAGACTGTGCACACAGGCCTATCTACTGCCTTGCGAAGAGACTGAGTCTCCCCAAGGAAGCACCAAACAATCCAAGCCATGCTGTGTAGAGTTTCAGAAATGAAAATGCCTGTCACAGATTAGACTTTGGCATGCTGCAGTCATGGCTTTTCACTCTACAAAGTGCATGGCACAACTTGCTAACTACTGCGAGTGCTGGAACTGTGAAATCAAATGGCCTTGTGTCAAGACTGGTGGGGCAGGAAGAATTAAATTACATTTCTATGCCAGCAGAGTTCATTGCATCTTGAGGAAGAGCTTTGCTGAGGGAGGTCAGCAACATTTTCTGTGTTGGTTTGGGTTTTTTTCTGAGTTCGGTTGGTTTTGTGTTGTTGTGGGTTTGTTTTTTTTTTCAGTGATGTGCATTTTAATTCTTACTGGGAGCTGCTAAACAGCAGAACTGAAAGCCAAACTTACTGGAGTGGCTTTAGGAATGAATTTATCTCCTGGTGGGAATTCTTGGTCCCCCACCTCTTTCTTTTTCTTTCCTTGGCTCTGTTGGAATGAGAACTCGGTGGCATTTCCAGGCCTGGTTGGCTTTCTGTGATCTTTTGTGAAAAAGGAGATTGTAATTGCTTTTCTCAGTCAGTCTCCTTGTGGACCTCTGAACACTAGAGCATCCTGTGGGGACTACAAAAGTAAACTGAAGCAAATTCTGCGGTGATGGTGCATCTGTCTAGAGGACAGAATAGAATTGCATCTTTTGATAACTTTTAAAGAACTTTTCCCCCTAGTTGTTTCTTTCTAAATGAAGATGTCTGTGATGGATTTCAGGAGCCTAAAAGTAATTTTGAATAGGATGAATGGGATTTTGTTGGATAATAATACATGTATAAGAAGAAAAGTAGTGCCCTCATCCCTAACGTGATATCTCTTCAAAGACTTAGGCAGAATATGTAATTTATATCTAGATTTGATGAAGTCCACCTGAATGCCTTTTCTCCTACCATGTACTGGATAAGTGCTGAATCATTTGGAAATAACTTGTTTTAGCTAATTGGGTGTATTCATTATAGGCATCAAACCCATGTTTTGGTTAATGGCAAGGTATGTTGGTGTATCTTAAGCTTTGCAATTTCTGCTAAACAGCATACAATAGCAAAGATGAAATAATAATGACTGAAACAAAAAGGAACGCTTTTATATGTACAACTCCATGCAGTCAAGAATTTTCTAAGTCTGGTAAAGGAGGAAATTTTCATCTATATCTATTCTGCTGTCTAATCAATTTGGCAGTAGTGGTTTTCTGTGGTTTGACTGGAGTTGGTGGTGAGTCTTCTTTAAACAGACTCACGAACAGCATCAGTAGCAAAGTACGTTGTTAAAGCAGTATCTGTCAGTAGGTTTTTCGAGTGTTGGTATTTACAAAACTGATTCATAAGGAGTTCTGAAAAACATGGAGCTTAAAAAGATTTATGATTTTTTTTGTATCTGAATTGAAAGGAGAATGGTAAATACCTTGTTGAAATTACAGAGCCTTTGTCACTGAGTGTGGACAGTTGTCTGCTTAGTTTAACTTAATTGTAGTGATGTGCTTTTGAGGCAGTCTGCTAGAATCCCTCCGGAGTACATCCAAAGTTAACACATTTGGTGACTGGCAACAAGTACAGTTTTTACTGTAAAGAGGCATGTGCTTAGAAAAATGACACATCTGAATATTGCAATGCAAATGTCTTCACTTTTTTTGGTAGAGATCTTCCCCTCCATCTAAGCAAGGAGGTCATTAAGCATGAAAGCAGTGCAAGCAGTTAACAGGAAATACTGTATTTTTATGTGAAAGCAGAGAGCCCACGTGAAACTCTTTGCCAAGCTGTCAGAGGCAGATAAGGCAGGAAACCTGACAAGTCTTCTGCAGGGACCGTTGAACGCTTGGAGCCCTACTTACCCAGTGGGGTTTCAGGCACGCTGGGGTGGAGGTTATCTCCGCTTGGATAGAAGCCAGATCATCTGAAGATAGAGGGAAGCTTCCTGCTACCTGATGGAGAACAATAACGGGCCCTTCTTTCTCTAGGACATGGTCCTCTTGGACAAATGTCTACTGAGACCATCAAGCTAGAGCCCATGAGAATGTATGACGGCAGGTGCTCGTGGCCCTCATTATAGCTTGTCCTGTTATCAACAGCTAGATCAGATAAGGGAAACTTACGCAAACTGTTTCTTTAAGCATGCTAGGATTTTTTTTTTCTAGGAGTCATAAACCCTGCCAAAGTCAGCTTTCATTCTTCTTTTAAAAGTACGTAGGATGAGTTAAATATGCTTCAAAGCAGCTTGTGCTGTGAGTGTTTTTAGCATAGAAATACTTTGCCTCAAAAGCTGTGGTTCTTGTCACAAGTCCAGGATGACTTTTAGTCTTAGACTTGCCTCTGTACCTGCTTTGTGGTTAAAACAGGCTATCCTGTAAGATATTCCTTTCCCTTCCCACAAAGATCCATTCTGGTCCCATAAACTTTGTGCTGTGGACCAGTCTAGTATTGGGACAGGTGAGTAATAAAGAATCAGAGACATAATATATCCTCAGTTGCACTCTGGCTAGCTTCAATGGGTGTTTCGCATGAGAAAAGTAAGAAGAATTTGGCTCATGCTGTAGTAAGTCCCACTCAATCCTATTGAAACCCTGTGCAGCATCCAATGATACAGTACCTACTGGTTCTGTCCCTTGATTCCTGCATACAAAACCTTTCTTAAGTTATCCCTTGTGGGTGACCCACACCTAAAGCCAGACAGGTAAATGTGAAGTCATCTGGTGCTGATGCATGTTTTAATAGCTGATTATCAGAAAGAGCTGTAGAAAATTACACCTGTGAGGTTTTTATAGATTATACTAAGTAATGAAGTGACCTCATAGTTACTCCTCTTCCTTTAAAGGTGTATGTGTACAGATACTCCACTGTGGGAAATCAAACATTGCAAATGTCAGCTCTGATGAGCTGATTCATAAAAATGAGATCTCGTGCCTTTTCTCAAAATGGATGGTTAATCTAATGAATTTCTGCACTTCAGGAATGTCTCTTTTTAAGTTTACCTGTTCCATTTCTGAAGTAGGCTCATTTTATAGGTCTCTCATAAAATACCAGGTGAACATACTCTAAATTAAGGGAAGAGGCACTTCCACTTAAGCTTCGCTTCCCTTAGATTGGCGGATTCACAGCCATTCCTAGAAGATTCTGTAATTAACCCCTCTGTCCCCCAAAACACAGTATTTTCATTGTAGAGCAGAGAATTCATGTCTTCAACCATTGCATTGATCACGTGCTTTGAGGCCAAACTTCGAATTCGTCCTTGGCAAAGATGAACAAGGTCTCTCCTTGTTTTCCCTTCATCTGTAAATTTCTAACCGTACTGACTGATGGCTAATGAAGTGTACAGAAAGTGCTAGAGGTTGAGATGCTTTGCCTGTGACTCAGCTTGATTTTTCTCTGCTTTTCAATAAATACCACTAATAATTGTCAGATTTTATTAGATTTGGCTTTTTGTTTTCTATTTCATGCTGTGTATTGTGCTAATTGAGAAAATGAAATAAGATAAATTGTGATTCTGCTCTTGCATATATTAGTGGCAAAAATTTCCCATTTAACTTCAGAGTTACCAGAATCCAATTCCAAATTGTAATGCTGAGGCCTGCAAATAGTCCTCCTTGGTTGTAAAGGACTGAACAAAAGTCCCAAAGTAAAGAAAGGTTAATTAATATTTTTGCAGCCTCAGAAATCATTGATTGTTCTGAGTCATGCCAGAACTTTTTCAGAATAGTCTTAAAGCTTTTTTGTTTTTCAAATTTCGTGATGTACATTGGTAAGCTATTGGCAAATGTGCCATTTAGAATGGCTTAGTTGAAGCACATGTTTAATGAAATGGCTTGATGCTTTCATTCTTCTACAGCCACTGCTGACCCTACCTGTTTTGGGATTGAGTAGAAAATAGCTGCCTTTAAAAAAACCTTCCAGGCTGGGAAACTCTTTGAATGGGCGTACTGCAATGCAAGTCCATCTTATAATAGAAAATATTAAGTGTCCAATAAAAATAATAGCAATACAAATACTGGTCATAAAATACTGCTTGCAGTGAAAATAAGCCTATAAAGTGTGCCTAATCAGCCTGCAGTTTAGGTGATGAATTGACTAGATCATTTGTTTCTATTGATATTTCCAAAGCATTTGAAATGTTTGTTCAGAACAGCTAGTTAAGATAGTAAATAAATAAAAGCCTCCACCCCAGAGTGTTGAGAATGATTAACTCTCCAAAATAATGAAAATTTATTTCAGTTATGTAAAAAGAATCCCATAGTTTTGGTGTTAATTGAAGTGAAACTTAAATAATAACTTCAGAAGGTACTTCTTAGCAAATGGATCTTTAATACAGATTTCTTTACTCTTTTCAGTGAAAGAACAGAACATGAAGCTCTAAGAAGGTAAGATTTTTTTTTTATTCCACTTTAGTAAGATATTCAAGTTAATTGGAGGTAATTTTTAACAAATATGCTCAGCATTTCAGAGTAGATCCTAGACATAGTGTGGGTCAGTATGTCAAAGCAGAAAAAGAAAAGGAGACAGTGTTGCAGAATGAGTGTAACACCATTTAACTATTTTTTATTGTTACTAAGCCACTATTTGGTCTTTTAATCAAAACAAGATACCTGCATAGATTCGGAAACTTCTTTTTGCCTATAAGGAATTTACAGGTAATTATTTTTCAGCAGACTTTATAGTTTTCTCTACTCAGTCAATTAAAATCTTCACTTATAAGGAGAACTTTTTTGTAGTTGGAAAATGAAATACTAGAGTATATGCTGATAAATTAAGGAGCTTTGTAGCAGATTTTTGGGTTTTGAGATGTGGTGGTGGGAGTTTGAGTTACATAGTTAAATAAACCTATCTGTAGAGGAGGAGTGAACCTCTTCTAGGAGTGAATATTTCCTCTTCTATATAACATGATTCACACTGCATTCTGGAAATGGATTCTCTATGCATCTGCTAGATAAGCAAAAGGCAGAAGAAGGTCTTTCAATATGTTACCAACAGCAAGGGATGTTAAAGAAGGGGAGGTGGTTTTTTTTTTTTATTTCTTTCATTGCTAGTGAGGATGCTGACATTCATGTGCTGTGTTATCTGTGAAGCAGCTATGTCAAATAACATAACCAGGTGTACGACAGAAAGTTGTTCTGACAGGCAGCTGCAGTATGAACCTGTTCAGAGCATTACAGAAATATATAATTACTTTTCAGTCACAGGTAATAGTTTCAATTTTAATAGCCATTCACAGGATACCGAGGAAGGGAAGTGTTATTGGTTACTGTTTTCCTTTCCTCCCATATTTGCCTGTTTTGGTTTTTATCGGTGGTGAAAGTAAAAGCATGCAGAATTGTTAGTTGGATTTTGTGCACCTATTTCAAGTCAAATGCCTTGCAAATGGAGGTGTCATTAAAAGCAATGTTTTTCAAACCTGCTGACATCTTAAACCAGTAAAAGTTGATACATCTACGTAAACTGTGTTCCTGATTTGCAGAGGGACATCCGTGGAATAAGGAAGAGGAAGGCTAAAAAAAATAATCAGTTAAGCTATGCAAAATGTAAACTGTTTGAAACCACAAGTGAGTAGAAATGTGAAATATTAATGGAAAAAACAGAAGTGTTGTGAAAAAGTAATGAGGTGTCATATCACATTTTTTTTGTTGTGGAAAATTTTAAAGTGATGTTGTAAATAGCAGACAATCTAGCTTTGCATATTCTTGTTTTGTGTTAGTACATGGAAAGTATGTGCATGTATTTGTAGTTACAAAGGTGTGTGCATATATAATATATCTCCAAGACAGCAAGATGCTCCTGTTCTGCACCAAATCAGTGTGCAGGACTGAAAACCCTTCTGGAACAGGGCTAAGGAAGCTAAGGAACTTTATAATGTGTTGAGAACCACATGGGTAGTACAGGGATTTAGTAAATGCCAGAAGAAATTCTAGTTCTGAGCAGTCTTTGTACACTGATCTCATCAGCGTCCGTGATCCAGGGAGGACACAAGTCCTCCTTCTGTCTCCTTACCGGGATTCAGGCATACAAGAACTGGGCAAACGTTGCAAAAACGAATTAAGCTCACTCTGTAGTTGATCACCTAACACAAGAGAGCCTTATGTGGAGCCTCTGAATGCTACAGTAATATAAATGTCTAAGTAATATGCCTAAGTAATATAGCATGACAGCAGTAGTGGAAATTTACTCATTTTGTTTCCCAGAGTCACAACTGCAAGTATTTTAGGGTACATATTGCTCACTCCTGGATTTCTGCCTTGGCAGTGCCTGCAGAAGTACTGGGTCATTCTATTAGCAGGATTTTTATGTGATTCTGACACATGAGTAGTAGAAAACCACCTGCCATCAGCCATCTATTTCTTTGTGAGTTAACTATAGTATTTAGTAACTGCCGGTCCAGTTTGAGCTAGAATTTATTAGTTAAGTTAAAAATCAAACTCTGCAGATCACAGTGCTCTTTATCCCAAATTTCCATGTCTTACAAGTGGGTGACCACTATGAAAGCTGGAAAAGCTTGATAAAGAAGATGCTCAGTGCCTTCCCCTACACTTGAATTGACTTTTCTCTTTTAGTCTCTATAGTCAAAAGCTATCTAGAATATCATCGCAGCTGCTGTGCGTTGGATTCAGGAATCCCTGTTTTGATTTGCCAAGCAGGCAAACTATTTATCTCAGGTAAGAGAATTTTGAGGTGTGATGTGGTTAGTATCTAAAAGTGGCTGTGTAGGGCGACAGGATAGGGCTCCAACAGACAAAAACATAGCAAGATAAGAAGGAGGAGTTCACGTTGGAAATATGATACCGTAGGTGTAATTAACCATTGGAAACGCTTAGAAAGGAATGTGGTAGATCACTGGGAGTAATTAAATCAAGATTAGATCTCCTTCTGAAATATCTGCTAGTAGAGTTACAAGTTCTTGTGCTTTGTAAAGAAATTGCTGCGTGAGGTATCACGGCCTGTGCCAGGCAGGAAGTCAGACCAGATTATCATAAGAGTTCCTTCAGGCCTTTTAAATCCACATCTCCACCAACAAAGGCTCTAATGTGGTACAGGCAGCCACAGGATTTCCAGAATCAGAGCTGGAGCAGGTCACTCTTGTTTCAGTGGTGAAAGGTTAAAAAGTCTGAGCAGCTCCTTGAAGAAAACGCGGTGGTGGGTACCGCGCCGCTGAGTTTGCAGGTTCTGTGTGCGGCAGTCGTACAGAACTGAGCCCATTTCTGCTCTTGTCTGGTCAGTCCATAGATACATCTTTCTTCATAATCTTCCAATATTTCGCCTGATTTACTTAGTAGCTTGCATTTTGTATTGAGTTCACTGAAAAGTAGTAATTTATCTATGATGTTTATTGGCTCCCTTCTGTGCTGTAACTGAAGTCCTGAATGAATTCAGAATTTTCTTCAGTTATTTGGTGAGCATAGTGCCGTCGTCTTTAACACAGGATCTTCTATAGCCAGCCTTAATATCCATATGAGTAGAAAGGGCAGGGTAAATTTTTAGCAGATTATGTAGAATTCCTAGTATAAAATAATCTGCTTTCCCCAAAACTGAAAACATAGTAACTTGTATGCTTGCTTTGGGACCTGCATGGGATACTGAGAGAGAGTGGAGGACACTCGTCTTTCAGTTCTCGTCAGCTACAGGGAAGTGCATCCTTGTTTTACTGGGTAAGAGGCAGCAGATCCTTTCCATAGAAAATATATAAAAATGATTGATCAAAAAAGTAATTTTATACTAGAAGAAACACAAAACACTGTGTTGAACAAGAATAGCCCTGACTCCTTTTTGTTACTTTGATAAGCTCATTAACTTCAACGTCCAAAATTAATCAGGAGTTACTCTGCAAAATCTTGCAAATGGAAAAACCCATCAACTTGAGCTCAGAATTATGTCATCCTACTGCACTTACTGCACATAGCTTCTGTTACAGGAATGTACAATGTAACTCCACAGTAGTATGACAGGAGCAATAGCTGAGTTGTGCTGGCCGTATGCGTGCATAAAAAATTATCCAGGAGAGTTTTCGTGTAATTCTGTCTCTGTTGAGAGACCTGTGAAAAAGCTCTTCTGTAAAACTTTAAGAAACTAGAACTATCCAGGGTGATTCGAGGGTGAGCCCAGGCATATCAGAGGATTTTGTGTTCCAGGATGCCTGATACCCGACCTGCTGGCAGGTGGTGGGCACTTGGTACCTGCCTTGTCGTTCCTGTACTCTGACCGTCCCTACTGCTCTCCCTCCCTGGACTAACGTGTATGTATGGTTTACACATGGCAGTCTAAACCTGAATTGGGAAAATTACTAGACTAAACCAATAGGAAAACTAAAGTAGAGAGAGAAATATCCTTGTGTTTGATAACCCAAAGTAAGGTGGCTGAGATAAGTAAGTCTGTGTCCCTGCACATGGAGGCCACACCTGCTTTCATGGACATCCAAGAAAAAGAGAAAGGTGAGGGAGGGCAAGAGATTGGAAAAAGGTAAAAAATGGTGTTGTGGTTTAACCCTAGCCAGCAACTAAGCACGACGCAGCTGCTCACTCACTCACTCCCCCCCCCCTCCCCCCGCAGTGGGATGGGGGAGAGGATCAGAAGGAAAAAGGTAAAACTCATGGGTTGAGATAAGAACAATTTAATAGAACAGAAAGGAAGAAACTAATAATGATAATAATAACAATAAGAAAATGACAATAATAATAAAAGGATTGCAATATACAAAAAAGTGATGCACAATGCAGTCGCTCACCACTCACTGACCAATGCCCAGTTAGTTCCTAAGCAGGGATTCCCCGCAGGCCAGCTCCCCCCAGTTTATATACTGGGCATGACATCACATGGTATGGAATACCCCTTTGGCCAGTTTGGGTCAGCTGTTCTGGCTGTGTCCCCTCCCAACTTCTTGTGCCCCTCCAGCCTTCTTGCTGGCTGGGTGTGAGAAGCTGAAAAATCCTTCACTTAGTATAAACCCTACTCAGCAACAACTGAAAACATCAGTGTGTTATCAACATTCTTCTCTGCTGAACCCAAAACATAACACTATACCAGCTACTAGGAAGAAAATTAAATCTATCCCAGCTGAAACCAGGACAAATGGGTAATTACGCTTGCTAGTAGGTAAGGGATTCACGGCTGTGGTGAAGTAGAAAGGAGAGACGACTTTGGTTAGTCAGGAGTCAAACATGTTTGGCTAGTTGCTATGCAATAACAGTTGTGACGTTTTAGCATGAAGTTTCTTATGCACCATCTCTCTTGAAAATATATTACATACCTATGGTTTTCTCAAATTCCTGATAGCCATAATACCGAGTGTGGAGAGTATTTAAAAACAAACTTCAGGATGTCTTTTTTTCTCATGTTTTTGCTACCACTGAGTCACTCTTAATGGATACTTCAGTTCTGAAAAGGAGTGGAGGAGCCTGTGCCATGGAAGAAAATTGCTGTCTCCATTAGTAAATGTATTTGAGCCATCAAATTGGTGCTGTTTTCTTCCACGTGAAAGCTTGTGGCTAAGTCATTTAATGTAAAGAAAAACAGTCCTTGATACCACAGAAGAAACGCCTCTACTGGACAGTGGTACACAAGGCTGCAAAATTGACTTTGGTTATCACGAGGAACTTCCGTGGCATTTCTTTCTGTTTAGGCAATGCTGTAAAAGCACTCCAGATGACAAAAAAGAGGAGTTGTGTTGAGGTCTGGGGAGCTACTTTGGCTCATTTCCAATGCACTGCTAGTCCTGAATTTGTTATTTATATTGAAGAACGGCACTTGCTTTAAAAGCTCAATTTTACTGCATTTAAAAGCTATTGAATCTTGTTTCCTGCACTTTGTTTCCTTAATAATCCCTGTACAAGAATCCATGATTTTGCCTGGGTAATTCGCTGTTCTCTTCCAAGAAATAAATATACCTTTTTTAAAATTTTTTGAATTCGCATGCTGGGTTGGAGCACAGTTTAGTGTAAAGAAGTACCCTGGTGCTTATACTGTGCTCGCAATGTCTGCTCGGATGAGAGCTAAGCATGCTGTGCTCACTGTTACATAACTTTGCAAAAAGTGTCAATTCAGGGAAATTCTGCTGCCGTGAGAGAACGGGAGCATCAGGAATGTTCTCTCCTGCTTAATGGAAATGTGGCTTTTGGTGACTAGTACATTTAAAAAATAGCAGATTGTGTATGTGCTCATTGACAGAGTCCAACTTGAACATCGCGGCGATGTTCAGGGCAGCAGGTCCTGCTGTTTGCTGCAGCCCTGGGAGGATGGATGTGGCTCCGGTAGCGGCAGGCTGGTACGGCACATGTGTGGCTGCTACCAGAAGGGATTTGTAGCCGGACAGTGTTTTGTTTTGAGTAACCTTTAAAAGACTGCTTCTGAAAAATTGCCAGGTTGGCCAAATAGATCGATTCCCGTCAGCAGGAGAGACAGCTGTTCTTTTGGCTGCATCTCCTTCATTTGGATGTGCGGGTCATCCCGCTGAATGGAGTGGGCTCCTAAGACCTACCTGTGGAGAAGAGAGGCAGTTAGGACAACGTGCACTGTGTCAGAAATTCTGTTCGTCTTTTGGCATTACGGAAATGGCCTTGGCTTCTGGATGTGGTGGAGGGGTAGGTTGCTAGTCTGATTTTTGTACCTTTGCCATTTCGCACATAGCCCCTCTATTTCAGCCCTGAGGGATCCTCTTTACAACAGAATATTTCAGATTAGTGTATCCTGCTACTAGCACTAGCCAAAGCGCCCCTCCCCCAATATACATTACTGTGAAAATATGGATAAGAAGGTAAATTAAAGGTTGGAAAAGTCAATGTTGGCTGAATATCATTAGTCCTAGTCTCTCTAAGCAACATGTATCCATTCTCTGCCTTTTTGCCCACTTTCAGGGTCTGAGACTCCATAGAAAGCCTGTCTAGAAGCTGCTGCAGATCTAAATGGTGTTAGCTAGATTTGCTTCTAGGTCATTCTCATTCAGCAGCATCCTCAGAGCAAGCTTTGGTTTTGTTGTTTCAATTTTCTCATCTGTGGCTTTAATCCAGTGCTCTTTCTTTAATCACATCCTATATACACTTGTCCTTTGAGTCCCACAGCTCTCCTCCTCTCCGAGTTTAGGGTCTCAGTTGTTTGCACTGTTGTGCAGGAAACTCTGTGAATGATTTAATTTTGTCAATTGAAGGTAAACAGACAGTAAAAACATACGCTGGAGCACAAAGTGTTCTGTAATCACTTATTTGACAAGTGCAGTTTAATTATTTAGCATAGCTTGTAAAAGTAATGAAGTCGTAGTAACATAAGACTTAGCACTCTCCTATTAATTTTTCCCTGAGAGGTGGGAAAAGACTGCTATATTTTTGTGTGCAAACTGAGAGCGTGCAAACTAAGGAGATTTGACTGAGAATACGTAAAAGGGGCTGGAACCTTTCAGTGCTTCTTAATAGTTTCACTAATGGGTAGTAAATCCAAGAGCATCCCACAGTTAGACAAGATCCTGCCTGTGTTGGCAAACCAGAAGATGCTGTCTGATGCTTTGCCAAAACAAAACAGTTTTCTTGGCCCAGCTGTATTTTTATTGAATGTGTAACTTAGTAAGAGGAAAAGCTGTAAGTCGCAGCCTTGCTGAAGACGTATCATTCAAAATAATTTTCTGTAGCATGATAGATTTCATGTTGCTACAAAATAAATATTTAATCAATGCTAATATTTTTGATTCCCTCAGGCAGCGAGAGATGTAGAAGTTCTAACATTTTACTCAAGTAAGTGCAAATGCAATCTAGCAGGAAGTTCAAAGTAAAATGCATGTATATCCTAGAGTTGTTTTTTTAAATGGATTTTAGGTGCAGCCAGCCAGGATTGATGGCTGATTTTGTTCGTGACAGAGAACAGTTTATCTCCAAGTTAAAAAGCCCTCCTCCCCAAAAAAATGAACTGCAAGCCAGCATGCCTATTTGATTGATTTGAGTTGTATGGTGAACTAGATCAGTTAAAATTACACTGAAAAAAAAAAGAAGAAATACAGCCTCAAATGCTTTGCTTTTCAGTCACAAAGCTGCCTCAACCATGCCAGCCCAACTCAATGACTGAAGGGGACTGTCTAGTGACTCTCCAGAGTCGCACTTACTGGTTAGTTTCTAATTCCGTGATGTTATGTGATATACTGGGCTCTTTATTCAGGGGCTTCACTTGCGTAGTACAAAAGGGTATTGTGCGCAGGGAATATTTCTTATCTGAGCTGCTCTGTGAAGAGCAGCAGCAGAGTTTGGCCCTTGGAGGGCACAAGCTCTGTGTGGGCTCTGGGTACCACTGAAGTCGGAGTGCAGTTGAGGGGTCAGAGATGACTTCCTACAAAAGCTGCAGCTCCCACAGTCCTCATCAGGCAGGAGGATGGGAGATGAGGACTTAAATTTCTTGTTCCTACTGCGTGTTTTCACTTGGGATGATTTTGTTTGTGCAGAGGGAGCAAGGACTAAATGGGGTGTACTATATTTTTCCTTCAGATGTGAACTGCTGACTGAGGCCCCTTCTGCTGTTTTGCCTTTCTACTCAAAAGTCAGTAAGAGCTCTTCCCTGGCACCATGATGGGCAGACCTGTATTTGTAATGAATCAGTCTCGAGACAGTCATCGTACTTGCATTTAAGAAAACTTTCAGGACACAGCTGCTCATTAATGCTCTTTCTCTTTTGATCTGTTAGAAACTCGTTCGTATCCTTCTAGCCATCAGCATCTTTCATTGTCCTTTCACAAATTAATTTAAAAACCAATTATCCCTTCTTTGATTTAATAATCACAGACAAAAACCAGAGGTAAAGGTAAAATAATAAAATTTCAGGGAAGGGAATTGTATGTTCTGAACTTAGACTTGAAGTGCATGTGCACTTCACAGAAAGGCAGCAGGTTTCCATAAAGGTCACCTAGAAACCAAGGAAAATGTTCTCTGCCATATCTGACTGTCACCATGGAAAAGAAGTACTGAATTTTTGCTGACTGTGAGGATGTCAGGTTAAAACGTGTCATAGTCATTTAGTTATAGTAGATGTGTAGTACTGAGAGAGAATCCTATTGAGCAGTTATGGCAAGTTTTGACATTTCTGACTTCCTTTATATGTATATATTTTATATATTCTTTTATATACACACCATTAGTCTTCTCACCCCCTGATTGGGGCTGATTTAGAGAGCCTTACTTTTCACCGTTACAGAGCGGGTTTGTAAAATGTAAAGACATACAGGATAGTAAAAAAATTCAATGTAGAGCCACTTTAAAATACAATGATGGTACTAAGCCATCAAGATTTCTGGATAAGTAGCCACAGTGCAGATGTTCACTAGCTCTGAATTTCTTGAGATACAGGAAGTTGTGTTTTTTCTGGCCAAAATTCCATATCTGAAAATGAACTGATTGGAAAATACTGGGATTTGTAGGAAGAGCTCCAGCTTGGCTGGCAGCAAAAGCTAAGTGAAAATGGCAGGGAGCACTGACTTCTTTCAGCAACCTGTCCTCGGTGGGAAAATGGCAGGCTGACCCTGATGCATTCCTGTTCTGTGTGGGTAGATTCAATGTTCTGTGTTTCCAAAAGTTGTCTAAAGGTAAAGCTTTTACATATAGGAAGAGACAGAGGTTAAACACGAGACTGCTGTAAAATGTATTAGCATTCATAATTCTGTTTAAATTTTATTATTCCTTGCTTCCTTGAAATAAAATTAAAACAGAACCTGCAGTCATTTCTTGTTTTTATGGGATCCTAAATACTGGTTCTGATTGACATAGTATCGGACTCATTGTATCAAAACCTTTTAGATCCTCTTAACTTTTTCTGCCTGCCTTAGAATGCCAGCACAGTTCACTCCAGCTAATTCTTAAATTAAGTGGAAATTACTGAAATGGGAGTTATTTGAAGCTGCAGAATGATTTTACACTCATGCTTATGCAATGAGCTAGAGCTGCACAGCTGACCAGAAAATAGTCCTTAATTCACAATTCCAGCCTGTTTTTCACTTCAGCGGCTTTTTAAACTTCCCTCTAGTCTTTATGCATCATTTTATGTGGTTTAACTGAAATTCTGAGAAGAGAAAGGAAAATGAACCGTGGACATGAAGGAAATGTGCAAGGACAGATGAAGAGAGAGGTTTCATGTAGGAGAGGGGCATGGAGAAAACAGTGCTGTAAGAACGGTTTGATCAGAATGCTTGGGATGGTAAAGTGGCATATAGGAAAAATTAGATTAACTGAGAAAGAATGCATGTCAGGAGAGATGCAATTTATTGGACTGGAAAAGTCTTCCTCAAGGACAGCAAGTGGCATAATTTTCCAAAGAAAGTGTCCCTATTCTTTGGGAATTCAGAAGTTGATTGAATAAGCACTAGAAAATACCACTGTACAATCTGCACTGCTGGAGGTGAGCAATCTCTGAGCAAAAAGCCTTTTCTACCTCCATATTCTGACTTGCTTGAGACAGCTCTGTGAGTCTGGTTCAGACTTGGGATAAAACCATAAGGTATGTTTTCTCTCCTCTCTCTCTTTTTCCCCTAAACGTTATTATACTGCAGCTTGGCTCTGTCCACATAGGCTGGAGCAGACTGTGTTGTAACTTGCTTTAGCCGCTGCTGAATTTAACAGCTTTTGGCTTTGTAAGCAATGCCTTAGGAGAACTCTTGCTCATCTGTTCCCTGAGCCAAAGGAAAACTCCTCCAGTAGCTTTCCCAGTGTTTTCTCTGGCTGGAACACATAGTTACCAATTGCTAGGTGAAGATACACTATCTTTAATCATCTTTTATTTTTGTATTTTCAGTTTGTCCAGCTGACATATCCTAAGACATCCACTTTGACTAGAAGGGTGAAAGAGCCCTTTCACAATGGATTTCTTTTTCTTTTCCCTGTACCCCATGTAATTAAATTCTCCCACTGGTGGGAAAAATGCTTTTCCTTGATGTAAATGTGTGGCAAGTAGTTGAATACTGAACCAGTCAGTCACATTTCCCTGCTAAGCATACTTCTCTGAATATTTTTCATAACAAAAGGATTTATCTGTGGAATCTTGTTCAGAAATTTCTTTACACGGGTTTCCTAGCCCTTCACGATTGGCTCTCAGAAAATCTGATCCTGTTGGCATTTAATCCATTGCTAGAAATATGTCCACTGGGAACTTCTTAAATAGGATCGCAATAAACATTTGTATTGTATTTTGCAAGTACAAATCAGTAGCAGATATTTGCATATTTATTTGTTGAATTTCAACTTCCACTTCAGGTTAGATGAGACATAAACAATTATATAGCACCTCTGGCAAAGAATTAATCTAAAAAGCAAGTCAAAGCAACGCTGGGAATTCAGAGGAAGATTTATAAAGTTTTAGAAGGAACTGTGAAAGTCTTGTGCTTTGTTTTATCTCCATAAATTTTATATCAAGTATGGAATTAATGATGTAGGCTTTTACTCTGATATATCTTCTTTGTTGTTTTACTCTGCTTTCTAAAAAATATTCATGGCAGCCCTGCTTAGAGTCAGGGACTGCGCCTTGGTCTGCATTGTTAAGGGAAAAAATGACCCTAATTTAAAGCCAGCTAAAAGAGTCCTGTTTTTTTGCCAGGGTCCATGGAGCAGTCTCAGCACTGTATGTTCTAACAGAGGCCACAGATAAATGTGATGTGCGAGAAAGGTGTTAATAGGTTTTCTGCAGCTAGTTCAGGCGAGGCTGGTGCAGTCAGGTGAAGTGTGAGACCTCCTGTACCACCAACCTGACTGCTGGTGATACACAGCTGGAGTCTCAGGGATGTTTTCTGGCAAGAAACCTCTAGCAGTTTCAGACTTCATGGTGGTTTTATGATGATTCGGGGGAGAAAAACCCCTTCAAACTCATTTTCACTTGTGTCCTAAATCAGTTTTAGGCAGAGGTCTGCCCAGGTCAGTAGGCCAGGTACAACAGCATGCTTCGGTGACCTAGCAGAGGATATACCTGTTTGTATGTATTCTTGGCCTGCTTCATTTCAGGAAAATCACTGCGGAAATTATGAGAGAAAATTAATGTAATTAATTGTAATTAGTATAGTGTTTATAGTGGATACACGTTCCAAAATCTTTAACAACAGTGAAGGAGACTTCATAGTTTTCAGGAACTGTAGATTTACAGGAGCAATTAGATCACTTCACCCAACCTTGAGTATCTTTTGAACTCGGCATTTACTGTCCCTTTGCATCTTTGAAAATCCTCCCAGTTATTGACAATTAAATTTGATGCCTGGATGCTTGTTTACATGAAAGCAGTCGGCATACTCCTTCTGTTTGTGTCTCAGTGTGCCTTATTTATTTAGCAGCATTGCTGGATTTCAAGTTTTGGAGATAAACCAAAGCATTAAGGGCACAAAGCTTTCCTGCAGTTCATTGCTTATCCTTCCTTGCACGTGTGGATGTGTAGGAAAGCCTTGCACTGAAAATGAAACTGATAAACTCCCAATTCTCAAACCAAAGTGCTATTTTTATTATATAATAAAAAAGTTCAGATGACACTCTGCTTTGTACTGTTCCTACACATCCACGTGTCCTTTGAAGATCTATCCTTATTATTTGTCTCATAAAATCTGTGTTGTTTCAAAGGAAAAAAACAATAAAGTGCAGTTTAGATTGTGTGATCCAACTCTTTAATATAGTTTCACACTTTGGTGGGAATAATCAAGAGTTGGAGTCTGTACTTTGATTTACAAAAAGATATCCTTGTTAAATCCTTGAACTGTTATTTGTTTTTAGCCCCATGCTTCTGCAATCATTTCCAATTTTGCAGAAAGCTCCAATAATTATGTTCTGTATCTGAAGTTCATGTAAACTTTTTTTTTTCCTACTTCACAAGCATGAGAAGTTATGTCTTAGTACCTAGCCTCTTATCAGAAAATGAAGATTACTCAAACTGGACTTACTGATCTCTGACATGAAACTCCTCCCACTACCTCTTTCATGTTCTTCTATTTAGGTAGGCATCCATTTTCTTTGAGTTGTAGTAAAGCTTCATGTACAAGAATTCCTGCCCTACATTCTAATTACTCTTTCTTCTTTTCCTTTTTCTGGTGTTTGCAGGACTTATTTGCAGTTGTCAGTGGATTAAACTTCTTGTAGCTGAAGGATATGAAGGAGGTTTTCTGCCTTTGGTCACAACTGAAGCCTTTCACCTAAGAGAGCTTAGTTCAGGCTGGGCAGATAACTGCCTTTCAGATGTGGCCAAAAATTTAAAAGTCAGTGGCCAGAGGAGCCAGTGTTTAACGAACATTTACAAGTCTGGATGGGTGTTGTCTGGGCTGTTTGTTTTTCCTTGAAGGCAGAGACAAGGAAGGATGTGCAATGATGCAGCACTGAATGAAGGGTAGCAGAGAAGACACTGAGACTGGATGCAGGAACAGAAGATTTACTTTCTTCAATGTTACCTGATAGGATCTATTTTTACATAGAAATATCACCTGACAGACGTCAGGAGAAAGAGTATCCAAGCAGTTTAGATGCAGCTAGAGGCAGGGAGCTAAAGAGACGAGGAAAAAGAAGAAGCAGTTGTGATCTGAATGCACAGCTGTATATAAAAATAGTAGTTGGAAGGGACAGGTCTTTGAGGAGGCTGACCACAGATGCATGTGGCTATAATCACAGTGTAGAGACTGGCAATAACTGGTAGTGGAGAAATGAAGTGAAAGACTGATTTTTTATGATGGAGAACTCAGGAGAAAAAGGGAGAAACAGATGACACCAAAGAAGAATAGTGGCACCAGAAAAAAGGAGGGTAAGATGATGTATTGGGTTTGTGTGGCACGGTTTTGCTAGCAGGGAGGGTTACAGGGGTGGCTTCTGTGAGAAGCTGCTAGAAGCTTTTCCCATGTCCGACAGAGCCAATGCCAGCCAGCTCCAAGATGGACCCACCGCTGGCCAAGACCAAGCCCATCAGCGACAGTAGTAGTGCCTCTGGGATAATGTATTTAAGAAGGGGAAAAAAAGTTGCTGTGGGCATAGAAACTGCAGCCGGAGAGAGGAGTGAGAACATGTGAGAGAAACAACCCTGCAGACACCAAGGTCAGTGAAGAAGGAGGGGGAGGAGGTGCTCCAGGCGCCGGAGCGGAGATTCCCCTGCAGCCCGTGGGGAAGACCATGGTGAGGCAGGCTGTCCCCCTGAAGCCCATGGAGGTCCACGGTGGAGCAGATATCCACCTGCAGCCCATGGAGGACCCCACGCCGGAGCAGGTGGGTGCCCGAAGGAGGCTGTGACCCTGTGGGAAGCCCACGCTGTAGCAGGCTCCTGGCAGGGCCTGTGGATCTGTGGAGAGAGGAGCCCACGCTGGAGCAGGTTTTCTGGCAGGACTTGTGACCCCGTGGGGGACCCACGCTGGAGCAGTGTGCTCCTGAAGGACTGCATGCCATGGAAGGGACCCATGCTGGAGCAGTTCGTGAAGAACTGCAGCCCGGCGGAAGGACCCACGTTGGAGAAGTTCGTGGAGGACTGTCTCCCGTGGGAGGGACCCCACGCTGGAGCAGGGGAAGAGTGTGATGAGTCCTGACCCTGAAGAGGATGAAGCAGCAGAGATGACGTGTGATGAACTGACCATAAACCCCCATTCCCCGTCCCCCTGTGCTGCTTGGGGGGGCTCGGTAGAGAATCCGGGAGTGAAGCTGTGCCCGGGAAGAAGGGAGAGGTGGGGGGGAAGGTGTTTTGAGATTTGGTTTTATTTCTCATTACCCTACTCTGGTTGATTGGCAATAAATTGAGTTAATTTTCCCCAAGTTGAGTCTGTTTTGCCCGTGATGGTAATTAGTGACTGATCTCTCTCTGTCGTTATCTCGACTCATGAGCCTTTTGTTATATTTTCTCTCCCCTGTCCAGCTGAGGAGGAGGAGTGATAGAGCAGCTTTGGTGGGCACCTGGCATCCAGGCAGGGTCAACCCACCACAGATGGAGATAACTAGACACTTGAGGCTGAGGAGGAGCAAGGATGCGATTAAAGAACTGGGGAGAGAAATTAGAAGATACTTGGGCAGCAGCATGGGAAAAACGAAGAAAAACCCATGAAGATCCGGGATTCCTAGCGATATGAGGAAGATGCAGATGCGTGTATCTGAAGACTCCTTTTCTTTAGGTGGAAAGACACATCCGTCAGCAGAGCTTAGCTAGGGGAAAGAGCAGTATTTTGTTTTCCAGGAGCAAAGAAACACCATACGGACATAAAGGTGAAAATGGTCCTGAAGAAGAAACTTGACACAAAGATCTCAGCATCCCAGTTGGAACAAAACAAAGATCAATATGTCAAGCCAGAGAAAAGTCTCCTAAAAGCTGTGGCTGGTGTGGTATCAGTAGAATTATATTGATCTCTGAGAAGGAAGGGGAAAGAATGACAAGCTAATGAAGATCTACAAAGAGTCATGAAGAACTCAGGGTCATGCAGGCATTAAGAGGTCTTCATGCAATGGGCATGTCTGTACTAGTAAATTAAATGGTGCTTGGAAGCATTCCCAGGCCCTGGAAATCAATTGTCTCTACTGTTAACTGTCCCTGGCCTAGGTTTGGTTTATATTTATGGGAACTCACCCTGAACTATTCCCAGGTAAAGTTTGAAAGTTATTTTGGGATTATTTCTGGTAGGCAGTTTGAAAGCAGCCACCATGTTTTAGAGGGTGAGAGAGTTTAATAGCATGGCACCTTCCTGTGCCAGTTAGTCTCAACAGTCTTGGACATGTCTGTTTTGCTCATAGAAATATAGCTGTAAATGGCTCAGTAGATGCAATCCCTTGGAAACTTAGGACATTGACTGTCCTGGGTGCAAGCTGAGACAGGCAGCGAATCTGATTTCTTAAAAAAGGTTACTGAACTGAGATGTTGATGTGCTTTCTCAGAAATCGTTTTGATGTAGCTTGAGGACATTATAGAAGAGTTGGTTATACAAAATAAGCTTGGATGAAGCGTGCATTTAATTGTTTCTATTTAAATTTAGTACAAGCATAAGCAAACGTAGATCTGTAAATAATGCTCTTTCTCACCGAAAAACAGGCTGTGAAATTAAGGAGACGAAGTAGTGAGGTTAGTAGGTAGTTAAGTTGGCTGGACTAAAAAGCCTAGACATTTAAAAGTAGAGAAAATATTTTAAAAAGTACTTGAAACTTGTATCACAACAAGGCAAATCTCCAGACCTAAATGGATAAGTAATGTGGCCCCTGGAAAGATAAATATGGATCTAGAATGGAATAGGGGTAGTGTGAAGGCGATGGAGGCATGGAAATTTTACAGTCATTGAAGAAAAATGTAATGAAATTCCATGTGTTGTGCTGTATATAATTCTGGGCTTTGAATTCAAGAACGATTCAAACTAGAACAGGTACAGAAAGAAAAGCATTTCTGAGAGCCTATATCTCAGCAGAATAGACTAGCAAAGTAAAACCTGAGGCATGATAAGATAGTTCTTAATAAATACATCAGGGAAGGGACTGCTAGAGAGGAAAGCTAGCTAATTAAGCTAAACAGTTTTGACACATGAACAAACATAATAACAGACTTCAATTTTAGCAAAAAGCAGTCAATTGACTCTGAAGCTAAGTTAGATCATCCAGGTTACTAGAGAAGCAGCATGCATCTTCGCTTGCATTTTCCAAGTGGGTTCACGAATGTGATCTGTTCTTAACCAGATGCACAGTCGGTGTTTTCTGCGAAACTTCAGAGATGCACGAGAGGAGTTGCACTTTCCTTTCAAATGCCTTAGCTTCTGAAGAGCCAAATGCAACTTTTTTGGAAAGGACAGTGCAGGGTGTTTCAGCGGTTCTCCTCCAGCCTATCGTCAGTCTTTTCAGTTGTCATGCCACTCTCATGGATCCTTTTCTCTTCAGTTCTGCCCTTTAGATTTGCTCTGTTGTGAATTGCTGTTGTGTAAGTTCTTCATGGCCCTGCCATCACAGGTGCTGCGCTGGTGTCCTGAATGACATCAAGTGTTCAGCTCTTTGGGAAATCAAGCCCACACAGCAAGTTCATCTGAAAGAGCTTATCTCCAGGCAACGTGAGTTGTGTCAGACCGTGTCAAACTGTTACATTAGTTTTTTCATGGTGTGCTGTGTTGCTGGAGCAGGATTTCATGGAGAGCATTCAAAATGTGTATCAGTGTAATGTTGGGAAATATTTTGTTTATGTGTGGCTGAACTTGAATGTGAGGTGATAATAATAACCCCAAATTGTGACAGAAATTAATTTTAATGTCTTTTTTATTCCTGTTAGCCTTGACATGTTTCTATAAATACTGTGTAGTTGAATGAATACCAGACCGATGAATGTGGAAGCCTGCCTGCCAGTGTCTCAAAGGGAAAGCTTTCAAATATAAATAGGCTTAAAAGTATAAATAGTGAAATCTCTATACTGTATTTATCACTGACCACTTTCTTTTTTCCTTTCATTGCGTCTCCCATTTTATTTTTAGTTATGCTTACTTAAAATAGTTTCCCTGCTTTCCTGTAGACAGTTAGGCCACTGTGGAATTCAGGTGATTTCTGAGCCAGATAGTGAGGAGAGTGTTCCTTACTTGAGCAGTGTGAGCTTGAACTCTTGTCTGTCCGGCCTTCTTTACTGAAGCATCAGCTTTGTCTGTTAGGTTGATTTCACGTACATATTCTTGAGTTGGTTTCAAAATGTGATTCCAGAATTGTTCAGGACCTCCGGTTCTTCTTACGTTGATGTTATTCCACGTCCCCCTCATAAGTTTGTAGCTCTGGTTTTAGCTAACTTACTAAAGTCAATACTCTTCATGAATGTCATTATGTTGGCAGCCATAACATTTTTAAATTATTTTTTTTTAATTCCATGAATTCGAGAATGTGCATGTGCTGGTGATCACGTCAGCTGTACACAAAGTAACGTGAACAGGTTTAAGTTTTGATGGCCCTTGGGCCTTAGCTTGACTTCACTGTTGCAACCACAGCCTATTGTCCACTTACCATTTGTGTTGTTACTTCCTTTTCCTCTTTTGTGTGTGTTAATAAATACATAATTTTAAAGTAGGGTTGAATCTAGCATGAACCACGCTGCTGTTTGTTACAGGCCAAAGCTGATCTTCCAACAGTACTTGCTTGAAGAGGCTGCAAATGCATCACTTGGTTCTTTTCTCCTAAACTATCTCGAGAAAGGGAACTATGTCTTGGTAAGGATCAGCTGGTTATCTATACATTGCTTTAACCATTTGTGCCTCAAAATGGCAGGGCAAGATGAAGCAGTTACATGGGAGCTTCACACAGGAGCGATGCTTACCAGACAGCAGCGTGGTCAGCCCAGTAACTGGGAGTGAGGATCCATGCTGGAGGATTCCTGGAAAAGGGTTGTATAGAGGGCATGGGGTCTTGGAGCACAGCGGGACTGTGCCTCCTGCTTGTAGCTCTGCTGCATGGTCTCATGACGTAGGTGTTGACAGCCAGCAGCAGCTCCTGATGAGCATGAGACCAAGGGCAGGGTCACCCAGATTCCTTACTAGGGTGCTTTGACGCAGTCATCGGGGTCTGAGGTTCCTGTGGGAGCATCTGCTCTGCGCCATGGCTGCTTGGGCGCTGTAACTGGACAGTGTAGAAATGCAGTTATTTAAGGCAAATAAACTCACAGTTGGACAGTGTAGAAATGCAGTTATTTAAGGCAAATAAGGTCATAGTTGGTTCCTTGTATCTCTGACTGCACACTTTGGTCTCAGCCTGAAATGCTGCCGTGGGAAGGAAGAGGAAGGAAGCAGGATGGGAAGTCTTACGGCAGAGAAGTAGGAAGAAAGTGGACTGTTTTGTGTCCACACCAACAACAGCAACAGGCTCCCTGGCACTTCAGTGGCAGCAGCAGTTCCCTCTCATACCAAGAGAAATGCCTTCTCCCATGTCACTTTACCCCACCGGCCAGGAGGTATATCTGTATGGGTGGATGAGCCAGGCCCGGTGTGCACGTCAGCCATGCCAAGGTCTTTGCTTCTGTTTCTTGTGGTGTTGGTGGAGTCCCAAGAGCAGTGGATCTAGGAGTTAAAAGTCATTAGGACGAGAGATGATGTTCCTGTCTCTGCGCAAGCCTTTGCTACTGTAGTCACTCCGATGAGACCACTTGTACCTTGAACTTCTTGCAGCTGTGGAGAGGCAAAGAAAGGAGCAGAAATGTGTTCTGCAGCTGCCTTTGAGAGGGGCAGGAGGCATTGCCCTTAGTCAGTTAGGAAATCCCTGAAATGGCCAGCTGTTGCTCATAGACTAAAGCCATGTTCCTGCCCTTGTCGGGGGGAATATTTTTCCTGCCAGTAGGCTGTCCTGGAGATGCCTCAGCTTTACATCCGAGCAGATTGCTAATGCATCCAGGCAATGATAGGTAAAACGGTCTGTGTTCATGTGGCTCCGACACTTTGGGGAATTGTGGAATCATTTAATCATCGATCTTTATATTTATGCTTCAAGGCATGCCAGCATCTGCAAGCTTTTTGTTAGTTTTAAATGTGATTTGCGTAGTTTTATTTTTATACAGTGCCTTGGGATGCTTGCTGTAGAAGGCTCTTAAAATAGGTGTAACTTAATGTGCTGTTCAGACTTCTCATTAATCTGCTTGTCTTCACTCTTACCCAGAGGTAAAATACAAAGCCTGTACAAAGAGTGCGGAGTTTGGAATAAAATGATAGAAAATGGGACTCTGAAATAAAGACATTTAGCGCTGAGGACTCAGACTAGCGGTGGAGGAAACAGAACAGGATGTTCAGAAAGTCCAAGCCCTTTGGCATGAGTTAAGGAGTTTGGAAAATAAGCAGGGCTACAGTGAATTTGTGAAACAATGTTTGTCTTCCTAAACTGAATGCTGGAAAGCATCCATTTCACACTTTGCCTTTGCCAGCACCCTGATATCTATTATAGCACTCATCTTCTGGCCTCTTTATTTTCAGAGGAACATTTGACTTTGTATTTAGAAGTTGTTTGTGCTTCCCGCTTCCTCGTGGTGCGAACATGATCGTGTTGTGGCTATGGGACAAAAATTTGCAGTCTTAGTCTTTAGTCCTGCTGTACCACCCTGTTTCTGATGTTCGCATTTTAACTGCAGCGATGGGCTTGAAAGACTCCATTTCCACTTTGCTTCACCAAGGCTGTGTCTACATTGGTAAATTAATCAGGGCCAGGACTTGTATCTTATGATTGTCCATATTGTTTAATTTCTAGCACAATCCGTGACATGGTTTTGGCCTGTGCCAACTAGCACGCTCCCAGATGACACCTGTGGCATGATGGCGTGGGAGAGGGACTGTTCTCAGCAGGCATTATTGAAAAGGTAACCACATTTTACAGGGGAAGAGAGTGTAGAGATGCGGATTTGAGCTGGCTGTGCCATTTCCCCATGAGCTTCTGGATCCTGGTGCATTTTATACACTAGACCAGTCTCTCTCAGGCTTAGTGTTTGAAGAAGATGCTGAAATACAAGCTTTTGCTTCCTAACTGAATCCCTAGTGCTGTTATCTGCAACAATATCAAGCCACCTCCTCCTCCTCCCTGTGGGCCATCTGCTCAGGCTTGCAGCACCGCTTCCACGGCGCTAAGATCTTTTCTCTTTGAATTAGAGTCAGGTTAGGGGCACAACTCAAGTTTTATGTTAAGCTAGCAACACAACAAAACCAAACCAAACCCTGCGAGCTTGAGTGAGCTTTCTAGAGAGTGGTCTTCCATCGTGCAGCTCATTTGCAAGTGCAGGTACAACAGTAGTTCACAAATCCAGTGTTGTCGCAGACCCACAACAGCAAGTTAGATAAGTAATTATTGTTCTGGTATGTGTATATTTACGTATCACACAGCGCCACGGTAATTGCACATACAGATCATACATTTGCTTGCACACATGGAATTTTTTTGAACTTCACATCTATAGTTCACTCTTCAGGCTTTGTTTGTAACACTGTACATGAAAATAGGTAGTGTTTACTTGCCTCTGTGGGAATTCTAGTTTGTAAAACCCTGTGCAGTTCTCTCTTGGAAGGGATCATTGAATTCCTGAGCAGTGCTGTTGCTTTGGTTGAATGTGTTCTTCCAAAAATGGTTTGTATAAGATATACCTATATATGTAATATTCTTTATAATCCTTGGTTGCTCCCTTTCTGAGTTTGTTTTCCGTTGTCTGCAGATTTAGTTGCAAATGGAGACGTTATTAAAACCATAGTCTTCCTCACTCACTCACCATTTAAAATATTTTTTCATTTAGGTAGTACATGGTGTACTAGTAGGATGTACATCACTAGTAGCTGTAGGCTGCACAGACTTGTTTTTTTTGTCTTGAAAACGACAGGATTGGCAGCACAGTGAACATGTATTTAGCATCAAGATTTAAGCTCCTGAGCCGGTTCTTGGTGCCTGTGGAGCGGCAATGGAAGAAACTACCCCTGAGACATTGGACTAACCAGTATAGCTTTTTTTCATCATGACGCTCTGTGTACAGCGCTGTTATCATGGGGATTAGAAACACTGAGCAAAAAGGATTTTGTTGTGTCAGTGCTAAGTGAAATGATGTTTTTAGAGGCTGGTTTGGTGGGCAGTTTTCTTTCGAGGCTAGTGAGGGCCATGACGGTAACAGTCACGCAGAAATTGCTATGAAAAAGAAAAGGTTTAGGGAGGTGCAGAGCCTCATATATCAACTGTGTTTACAGTTGTTGCCAGTCTATGCACTGATCTCAGTATTAGCTGAAGAGTCTGAAAAGTCAGTGTGGAAGGGATTGTGCTGACTACAAGTTTTTGTAGCCTTTGGTGGTGCCAGCTGCAAAAATAGGCAAATCTGGCTGCAGTGGAAGGGCGTGATGGGGCAGCTCCAGCCCAACTGCTACCCTGAGGGTATTTTGGAGGCTTTGGCTGGGAGCCATGAAATGCATCTCCCAGGGGAGGACTGCATTGCAAACAGACCTTGCCCTTCCCTATCAGTGAATTCCTTTGGCAGTAGGCTGGCACCAGAACACCTAAAAATGTTTATGGTAAAGCTGCAATGATTTTTGCCCTCTTTGAGATGGGGATGGGGTTTGCATTGTGTTCATTGATTCATATCTCACATACGACTCTTTCAAAAGGTCTCATTATAGCAGCCACTCATTAGTGGTGGCACTGTACCTGGCTGAAGGCCAGGTAAAAACATGTTTCTCAATTTCTCACTCTTACATGGCCTAAACACAACACTAACAGCTCCCCATTGACCTAAGTGGCTGTTGGTTGGATCAGGCTACTCTGTTGTAGGAAACAGAGGACTGGAGGAGTAGCTCCTATTTTCTTTGGAGTTTAGCTTTCTTAAAAGAGCAGAAGGAGAAGAACTGAAAGGTCCCCTGCACCCCAAGCCCAAAGAATACCTTTGAAATAGGATACATGTTTTACACGTATGAAGAGATTAGCATTAGAAGTAACTTAGAGGTAATAAAATAAACCTTTATGAATACTTCAGAGCACTTTCTCTTTTCCCACGGAATTAGGGTCCTTGGCAGCTTGGTCAACTCATTGTGTAGGAAGTGTCTTTGTGGGGAGGGGTTAATGCACAGGGAGAAGAGTCTGCTGAACAAAGCAGGCTCTCTGCTGCAAATTAAGAGTTTAAAACAATTACAATTACTTTATCTGTCATCCTTTTGCATTTTCTTAAACTGAGTTCATCTTTTGAAGTGAATAGTTAATGTTTCCTGTTAATTTTATTTACTTACTTTACATAGGAAAGGGAAAATGTTGGGATCATAAGAAGTCTCAATAAGAGCCAATCTCTGCTTCAGGCAGAAATTGGACCACAGCAAGTGTAGGTAGACCAGTGTTAGTTCACATGAGCTATAATGACACTTAGTTCAACAACAATTTAAGTATGCAGGTCAATGGGTAGGTCTCTCCATCCCATACTAGAGCTCATACTGCTGTACAATTTACTGCTTTTAGGACCTGCATTAGCAAGATTAACGTCCACGCTGCTTTGCCTTCCCTAGCTCCTTCCTGAATGCAGGGGAAAAATACTTGTGAAATCCTGAGCACACAGAAACAATGAGAGATCCACACTCATCTCGTTGCAGTGATTTTGGGGCTTTTCTACGCTTCCCTGCAGGACAAATTGCTGTGTTGCCTCAGTTTCATTAGTGTTGTTCAGACATCAGTTATTCAGTCCCTACCCTTGCACAAGTGCCAAAAATCACAGATGTGGAAATCTTGGACATTGTGATTTTTCACAGTGTTCATGACAAAAAGGCAGTTGGCTTCAGAGATCAGAGGCATCTTTGAATAGGAAAAAAACTCTTTAACTGTATGCTTTTTTTGTAAAGGCAATTGCTCATTGAGAAGACCACAGATGAGTGCAAGTACCCTCAGCTGGAACCCTCACCCCTCTGCTGCAGTGTGGTCTTGCTCCTGTTTTGAGTTGATGGGCTTGTTTGAGCCACTGCAGCTCATTACCCAGGATTTTCATCAGCTGCTGAATTTTTTTTTTTCCTGGAGTTTGCTCCCTTAAAAATATGGAAGCTGTCAGTAGAAAAACAACTGAAATAAGAAGTGTTGGGCTTGTTTTCTTTTTTAGGTACTATATGGTTCTATAACAAATAAAGGGTATAGATTATTTATTTTTATTCAAATAAATAATTTGCAAAAGCTGGAAAGGAAGGGGAACAGCCGTGAGCTGAAAATAAAATTTACAGCACAATTCCATGTACGTTGTCGGGGAGTCATTCCCATGCAACCCAGCAATGGCACAGAGATTTCAGGGATTATGTTCAGATTAAATGTCAACAAGAGCTGAGCCTTGGCAGTACGCCAGGAAGGTCATATGAGGAAAGTCCCAAACTTTTACGCTCAAATAAAAATGTGTTCTGCTTAATACCCATAATAAGCTGCAAATGTTAACACAGCTAATGACTTGGGTTAAGAAATGTCATCGTAACTTGATTTTTTAAAATTTTTTTTTAAATTTAGATTCAGGACTTTTTGCTCCATTTTGGTATTTAAGACTTTGTCAGCAATTTTATTTGGGGGTTATGCCTCTACTGTAGAAATATTTTCCTAGTAGCACAAAATAAAGAAACATTAGTCTAAAACGTCTACAAGTTCTAAATCTTCAAAATTTTCATTTTCAAGTTACATATAAATGGAACAATAACCTGCTAATACTTCTACAAGGATTATTACTTCACAGAAACATCCCTGTGGACTTCTAATATGAAGTCTTAAGATGCTGTAATTCCATGGTATTTATGGGACAATACTTTATTACTGGGAGGGAATGAGAAAATAGATACAAATACATAGTTGGGAATTGCTCTTTCTTTTTATTTATCTGTGGTTGGTCTGTGCCATTCCAAAATACCTGTGGAATTATGAAGGAATATGCTGACAGTCTTGTACTGCATTGAAAATGTCTTCTTTTGGTTTAGTCTGATCTCTGTTTACAGTAGATTGGTTTTGACTACGAAAGGATGTTCTTACTCTGAGGGATATCTACACATGGAATAGTATGGCCTTAGCTATACCACTTGTAATAAACACTCTTAATCTAATTGCCATCTCTGAAAAAAGCTGAAACTATTTTAAAATTGATTTATTAAATCCCTTAAGTACTCTAAATGTGATCCTACTGGATGCAGTCAAGGGTATATGATGCTTTTTTATGTATCATTTCATTTGCTCCCTAGCACTAAACCCTGCAGTGGTGTGAGCACACCTTCCTGATCCCCTTCATGGGCATTGGGTTTTACCGAGGGAATTTTCATGAGACTTTTTTTGGATGCGACCGACGTAGTGAATCAAACGACAGCTGTTGGATTTGGTTTGCCAGTGAGGTTCAGTATATGCTGCATTGCTCCAAAACTGCCTCGTTTAAATGGGAGCAAAACTTGGAGTCGTTAGCCAAAGCAGCTGATGATTCTGTGAATTCAGGACTCCACCTTTCATTTCTAACTATATATACATCCCGTATTTGTAAACCTGATTTTAGGTATACTGTATACATGTAAGTACATATTTATATACACATGCATGCGTGTGTGTGTGTGTGTGTGTGTGTAAACGTATGCGTGTATGTGCACGCTGAAGTTTATTTTCCCCTTCCCCCTCCTGTCTTTCTCCACCTTGCCTGCTGCAGTGAGGCACAAGGCAGGGGAGCAAACTGCTTTAGTTGACCAAGGCCAACATTGCCACGGGAGGGTCTACAAACTCCTCTGCGGTTTATTAAGTATGGAGGTTGGGAGATAACAATTAGAACTGTCAGATTCTGGAAGGGGTCCCATTGATAACAGCGGGGTCAAAAATCAAACTGAAAAGTACCACGAGACATGGCTGGCTGCAGCAGCAGCACGTGCAGGCTGGGTGACCAGGGTCCTGAGGCAGAGGTGCTGCTGCGTTTTGCAGTACAACAGATTCAATTGGTTTGTTATTTATGAAGGGTGTGGTATGCAACCCACAACGCATCAACACTTCTTTAAAGTGCAGATTTAAGAAATTTCAGTTCAGAAGTCAGTCCTTTAGATGCTATGAATAAATAAGGTATATTCATAAATTATTTTAATAAAGTTAAATACCTTATGTCGTACCACTTGTTTGTCCTGATTTATGAAATTGATACGATTTTTTCCATTATTTTTGCTAGACCTTTATTTAAGCTACAGTCAGTGGAATTTTACCGTCCTACAGCCTGAGACACATAGTAATAAATCAACCTTTATTTCCTTATTTGTTTGAAGTTAATGTGACAACAAATAGTCTGTTAGCATACATCATTTCTTTGTACTACAAAATATGCAAATATTTCAGTGATGATACTTTTATCTCTGTAATATTTTAAAAACAAGATACAACATGTTTCTCTGATAAATGGAGTTACATAAAAGCAGCTTCACATCTCCATAATGCTTGTACAAAACACTCCCTCTATTTCAAGTTAAAATGCGTGTTCAGCTTGGGAATATGCTCAGAAAGAAACTTCATTTACCTTATTAAGAAACACTTGTGTACTCTCTTAAGTTTTGGGTTTTTTTTTTCAAATAATCATTTTATCACTTTCCAGACTCCTGCCTGCCCAGGCTGCCTGGGCCTGGCAAAGGTTTGGTAAGTTATGGTGCTGCTGATTTCTGCAGTTTAATTCAGTTGCTTTCTTGTTTATGAAGAATGCAGTTTGACTCCCTTGCACTTTTTTCCCCCTTCTGTGCGTCTTTTCTGTAACTGGGTGTTTGTTTTCTAGTATCAATCCTTAGTGGCCTGACAATTGACAGTTTTCCCTCTAAAGCATGTAGAACCATCAAAACTGGCGTTACCCCGGCAGGCTTCATCCAGCTTCGTAACCTGTGCAGCGCTGTGCCGGCAGCATTTACGCAAGCAGGATTGTTTTAAGGGACTGCGAGGTCTTTTGCCTCGGCAGCCAGGCAGGCACGGCGCGGCCTCACTCCGCACGTGTCGCTGCATCGCGATACCTTGCTCAGAGGGGCGGGTGTCGCGGTGCCCGTGACGCTCACGAGGACCGCGAGGGCAGGTGCCCTGCTCGGTACCTGTGTGCTGGGGCGGGTGGGGGCGGCCCGTGTGTGCTGGCCACCCAGCCTGGGCTCCTCGGCGCACGGGTCAGTGCTAGCTGGGTATTGAGTACTTAGGGCTGCTTAAGGTTGCATCGGTTGTACCCTGAATTATTCAAAGTGTTTTATCCTAACGTGAGAAGGAAAATAGGCTAGGGAGGAGTAGGGATGTCTCCCCCTTTCCCAAAGAAGGGAAAGATAAACACATAATGGTAGAAGAATTAATTTCCTCTTAACTCTGCAGCTCTGGCTGTACTGTCTCAAGGTTTTCTCTTTATAAAACCACGTAGCCTTACGTAGCATCTATTTGCTGGGTGAAATAGCCAGGTGTGCTTTGTGTACAAGCAAGTGATTGTGGCCTGAAACATTGCTTCAGACGCTTCATGAGTCAGATCGTTCACGACTGCAATAACGAGATTATTCGTGGTAGGCTCCTTGTTGTGACAATGGTCCTTTGTTTGAAGTCTGCATTGCATATGTGTTATACTTCCGATTTGCAGACTGCTTCTCTGCTAGAAAACAGCATTGCAGCAGGGAACTGAAAGTGAAGGTCAGTGCTGCTAAATTCAGGATGTTACTCAGCGCTGCAAATAATTGGGAAGGTTCATAGCTGAGTTAAAAGCTTTAATCATGACTTTCATTGAGATGATACTGCTTCCTGTTGTTCCTGAGGTTGGTTTTTTATTTGTTTTTTAGTGTGTTGTCTTTTGGGTTTTTTTTTTTTTTTTTTTTTTTTACTCTATCTGCTGATTAGAACTGGGTAAATACTGCCAAGAGCTTTTTGTTACTCATGACTGTGTAAGAGGTGTTCTCTCTTGATAGCGGTGGTCCTTTATGTGCATGTAATTTTGTTTAAGGAAAGGAAGAAAAACCCAGCATTTCTTTACTGTTTGGATTCAGCTGAATTTTAACATTTACCTGTAATCTTAATTTTTTATATAAAATGATGCTCATTGCCGTAGAATAGCTGCCGTCAAGTCCCTATGTTACAAGGTGATTATCTCCCACGGCAAGGTGATTACGCTTTGTGATGGAACCGTGACCAGAGTGGTTTAGGTTTAGGTAGTGTTTCTGCTAGCTTATGGCTAGGATTTGTCTCCTGTACAAATGGGTGGTCAAGTTGAAACCAAGGCGTGTTGCACTCCAGACCTTTCCCCCAAGGGGAGCATCCCTGTGTGATCTTCCTCTGCCTGGGGCGCAGGGCGGCTGGGGCGCTCGTCCCTGGCGAGGCAGGCTGGGGAGCAGTCGGTACCGGAGTCTTCCTCCTCTCGTGGCATCCCACAAAGTTTGCAGGCAGGTCTGGTGGCTGCGCGGAGAGGAGGCAACCTCTGCCACCACTGGGAGGAGGAGGAGGAGGAGGATGATGATGATGAGTCAGTGACAGTGGCTGTGCACAGTATTCCTGCTTCCCTTTGGGAAAACGGAGAGGCCATCCCAGCGTGGGGCCAGCACTTCAGAGGGAATCGCTGGAGCTGTTTGCTGCAGTAGAAGTCTAAAATAACCGTGTTTCCCATGGAGGGTGTTAGCAGCTTGTAACGAAAACACAGAGCAAGCTCGGTTCCTGAAAAGCACATGTGAAACTAAAATAGTCCTTTTGTTTTTAATTCTTTGATGCCAGATTTTATCCTTGGAGCTCAGAGATTTCCTGATGTTTTCATTTGAAACCGTACTGTTTCGTGCAAGGTGAATACGGCTTAAAATAAATCCACTGCAAGCATTGCAGGGACTCTGTCCTGTGCTTGGGCATGTGAGTTTTAATTTTTTTTCCCTACTAATTACTTAATATATTCTACAGGAGAAGATTGTTTAGGTTATCTATGTTAACTATGAATTTTCAGCCCCAGTGTAAATTTGAATTTCAGGTCATTTTGTTGCAAGTTAGCATAATATTTATATGCTCACTTTCAGTGATAAAAAAGCAGCAGTTAATTGTTTGACAGGAAGAATAAAGCATTTAACTATTCTGTATTGTGTGGGGCGTTATGACAGATTTCTTTTGATTGTGTGGCATTCAAATTATACATCAGTGAGGTAATGTTACATTATGTTATCTGTCTGCACTTCTACAAGCAATTTCATTATTTTAATAAAAATTTACAGTGATCTGAAAGCTACTTTTATATATATAATTATACACATATGATTTTGCATGTTGTTATACAGATCTACATTTTCTGCATCCTATAGCAAGAGATAGACTACTATTACTCTTGAGATACTTGCTAGGTAATTGAATATAAAAATGGAATTTTTTGCTGAATGTTTTGGTGGTCTCTGAAGGTATTCAGATTTTAGCCATTTCAGTTGCAGCTGGCAAAAATGCTTCCACTAGAATGGAGATCCATTTTTTGAGACTTACTTATTTACAAATGAGATTAAATGGGAACATGACTTAATGATATTGTTTGCCCTGAACAGTTAAAGGGTCAGTGTTTACTGATTACCTTTTCCATACATCTCTAGATCAGGGCTGTTTAAATTGCAGGCTTTCATCTAGATTTGGACTGTGAGTAGATTTGACCTTGCTACAACTACATGAAGTTTCTTAGATTTTATTGGAAGTGTGGCACTTCTTGCTAGTTTTTGCAATATCTTGGAGAGCAGATTCACCATTCCTGGTTGTCAAGATTGTGCATGACTGTCTGATGGGCAAGAAGATGCAGATCAAGTGCGCTACGAATACTTGAACAGACTGTAGCAAATTAACTGAGTAATGCAGATTGATATAGTGTTGTCTTGTTATTTAGTGCAAAAGATTATTTTTTGAATGAAAGGCCAAAAAATTTAAAGTGTAGGATCCTGTTCTCAGTGAACTCCTTGATAGAGCAGTTTTATTTTAAAAAAAAAATCCTGGTGTATTTCAGGAGAAATAATTTCTATGAAAGTGTATCAAGCCTTTGTTTTTGTGATCAGAACTTAGTTACCTAGTTTAATAGGTGTTCGTTTATTTTTTACTATGCTATGCTTCAGGAAGCCCTAAGGATCTTATGTTTGGTTGTAAGCATTGTGAATGTTAGCAAATATATTGGGAGTCAGGGTTACTGACTTCTGACATTGTCCCCCATCTGTAAAAGTGCAAAATGAGCAATAATTATATTGTGACTATAATGATATGTGTAAGCTGTAATTGTAGAGATAGGAGAAGATCTCCTTGGAGTTACTAAGTATCAAATTTCAGTTGTCTTATTTCTTCTTATGTTTTGAGAAGTTCACAGATTTACATTTGCAGTTTTATAGCAAATACTAGATTTGAAACTCTTTTCAGCAGGACCACTAACACCATTACTGTGTGTTCACAACAGAGCAAAAATCTTGAAAAGATATCCCTCCCATTTCCAGTTCCCATGAAACTCTTAATAGGAACAGTCACGTGAAAATGTTTTCTTAAAGTTGTTCGACAATGCCATTCAAAAATGGCATTGTTAGCCTACTTGTTAGCCTACTTGCTAGCTGAAGCACTAACAGATAATGGTAATTCTTAGACCTGTGATTATTCATTGCTAAATTTATTAATAACACACTATTTTATTCTCTTATTGTAGCACTCCAAAGCAATCGTATGTTTTGCAAGGCAGTCTGCTCAGGTTTTATCTTTTGCCATCATTTGCTTCATTTTTAAATTTTTTTTAATTATCATATAGAAAAGGACATGAAATTTTAATGTACAGCCTTGCTAGGGGAGAGTAAGGAGGAGAGTAAGTAAATTAGCCCTAAAAGCAAAAGGCAAAATGAAGTCTAAAATCTAAGTAAAGCTCTTAACTGAACTGAACTTTGAAATATTTATCTAGATCAGTAACAATTTCCTCTGTGAGCACTACAAAAAAAATATAAAATCTGGAATTATTTGCCTAAGGTTGAAGCATATCATTACTAGAGATACGTCACTGCTACCTGTGGACCATTCAGTGGTCAATATGTAACAATTATCTTATTCTTTTTAGTGGTCAGTTTATTTGTATCAAAATTTGCTCCTTAAGATCTGCACAAACACTGAGGAAAGAGGGATTTTTTTTAGTGTGGTGGAATTAAAAAAAAAACCAAAAACACTACCACTAAAACTTTTTTCGTATACTTTTAGAAGAGCTTCCTTACACACATGCTTTTAGCAATGCTTTACCCGAAAGCATCTTTTCCACTTCTCTCATTTTTTTGTCAATGTCCCACAATAACTATACCTCAAGGGTGCCTTCACTTCCTTCCCACCTTCTCCTGGGTTTGGGGTTATTCCTCCCATACACAGAGACATCAAAATACTTGTCTACTGAAATGTTTGTTCTCAAGACCTCTGGAAATCATTCTTGCCCTGAGACTGAATTGGTCCATTGTTCAGCTTAGCTCTAAATAAACAAAACATCTTCATGCTTAGTAGGAATGGAAATGTATTTCCATGTTCATGAACTTCTACAGAGAAATCCATTTGCTCAGTCTTCAATGTAACAACATTGTGACACAATTTCTGGATGCCTAGCATCATTGTTTGCCATTACCAGAAGAATTTGGAACGCATGTGGTGAAGGCCATTACCACACCACACCATAATAAGGCTATATTTCCCTATATTCCTCTATCTGAATAATTCTGACTTTGAACAAGTGATGGTACCATACTTCTGTACCATACGGGTGAAATATTTAAACAAAGTTACAAATGTGAAGAGGGGCTGTTCCAACTAGTTTGGCCAGCAGACATCATTATTAAGTCTTCTGCATGTACACACCCTTCTTAATCACTGAAAATTTCGGAAGGGCTTTTTGGCTTAGTGCAAGAGCTTGGCTGTAGAGCTGGAGTAACTGAAAGCTGAAGAAGACCTTGAAATCTGTCCGGTGGATTATCTTCTGTACACCATAGAGATGGCCTGAATCAAAACTTTACCTGTCAGAAGGTTTCAGAACAAGTAAAAGCAAACTGAATGGGGTTTTTGAACTTTTAGTCTTGATTTATTTTTTTAAACTACTGTACTTGGAAAGGTACTGGCCAGTCCTTTTACAACAGCACCAAAGTCTGCATTGATCAAGGCAGATATCTTGGTAGGCAGAGTCACAGAAACCTTTTGGAAGCATCCTTTCATCTAGTGGTGCGATGTGTGTGGAATCCCCCTGAGGTTACTGTCATTAACTACTCCCACAAAACTCCTAACGGAGAAGGCTTTTCAACACCAAATCTGAATCATGAAGCGTGCCTTCGATTGATTGCAGTCTTGTGTTTGGGAATGTAACTAACTTCTCGGCTCAGCTGCCAACACGCTGGTGCCCAGTGACACTTGACGTGTTGCAGAGAGTGTCCCACTTGGCCTCCAGCAGTGGCTCTAGAAGGGTGTCTGTCTCCTGTGGGAGATAACCCCCAATGTTGGTGTGGTACCTGGGAACAGGCAGTAGAGTGTGGTAAGCCTTGTGTTATTTAAATTAATCTGAGAATTTGGGTGTTTTTTTCCATTTTCATCCTTTTGCCTTTGATTTTTTCCTCTGTTATAAATAAGACTTAAATGTTTATGTAAAAGGGGACCAGGTTGACAGCAGGGATATCAGCCACTTCTCACAAGAGAAGAAGTGTTAGTCTTGGTCTTCATCTCATCTAATAATGGCCACGTGACCAAAACTTAGGTTTTTTTCTTTAGTCTTTTTGACATGGAGATTAGCAAATCATAAAATGTCTTTTACTTTGGCTGGTGACCTCCTCATTGTAAAATTGAAGGCTTCTTAGGGCAGTTCAGTGAAGCTTGCAGTGTGTTTCCTCTTGGATGAGAGCCAGAAGATTCCAGCATGGTCGCTCTGGCACAGTTGGTATGTTTTATAAAACAGGTGTGTACATGTGTGGAATAAATCTAGTTATTCTGATAAATCTGAACAGATAATTTTAAAGTATGTGTTACAGTGAACAAGGCTGGTAATTTACCATGTCAATAAAACAAAATATAAGCAGCTTTTCCATAATGCATGTAATGTAGAGTAATTCTGTAATGTAATGGCTCCATTGTGTGGGCCATTTTTAAATTCCTGTTCACTATGTTCTTGATCTAAATGTTCATATATTTTCTTTTATCACTAGCTGTCTTTCAGTTAAAATCTGCAGAACTGATTCTCTTCTTGCTTACAGTGGTGTCAGCCAGTCAGGTTAACCAGCAACAGTCCATGACAAAGGGTATAAAATTAATGAGGAAATGGAGAACTGAATTATACACATTACAAATATATGTAGTAAACTAAAGCCATCAGTAGGGTTGCATTACCGAAGAGTCATTTTTCCAGGTGATGTTCCAGTCTATTCTCTGAAATCAAGAAAGCTTTTTAATCCTACCGGTATCACTTACATCAGACTGTTGCTAGTTAAGTTACTAAGATTCAGCAATGTCTCAGGTGTTCTGGAAATCGTAGAGAAACGGACTGGCCATTTTACTGCAATGAGTTTCATCATTAGCGTTGTGAGGTTTTGGGCTTTTTTTACACATTTTCTTAAAAATTTTTAAACTCTCCGTCCTTATTTCAGATTAATGCTCTGTAAGATTGACCTAATTATCACCATATTCATTTGGAGTCCTGTGACCTTCAGAGAAAGGTAGAGGATCTTCAGTGTTTTGTAAAGCTCATGAATAGCTGAAAAAAATTTAAGCTCAAATGCTATAACCTCCATGAGTACCATTACTGAATTAAAAAATGAGGCTTTACAAGGAGACTAGTTACTAGTTAGCAAAAGTTCTTCGAAGACCTGAAGGGTGTGCTGTAGTTTGGATTCTGTTCCTCAAGTGCCTGAGGCATTCCAAGGGTTGCCTCCAACTCTGGGAAGAACTAGCAGCTGTGACCAAAAATTTCAAAGATGCAGAGAGAACCGCCACAGAAAGTCCTGGATTCTCCATCGATTTGGGGTTTTCCTTAAAGGCATCAAGCCTGGATACCTTTAAGGAAAGTGCAGTGAATTTGAAGATCAGTTAGTCAGAATCTGTAGTGGAGTATCTATATAGTATAACTATATCTATATATTATATCTATATTGTATCTGTATATTCAGGATCTATATATGAGTTGATTATTTAAGGGGTGTGGCCTCCATAACATGTTAAATGATAATCCAATCCCTCATTCCTTTCAATGCTCTATTTGGAAAAGTCGAACATCCCTAAGAGATCACCTGGATGCGAGGTGATAAATGGGATCGTAGCAGGCTCTTTTCCTCTCTCTCGGATGGCTTGTCTTTGCGCAAGAGCCCTGAGAATAGGTCTGACCCTGCACAGACTTACCCTAAATGTCTTTGCACGGTGGAGTGCGTATATTGCTCCTGTTGCCTCCCTTCCTCCTGCTCAGGATACCCAGCTAGAGCTAAGGGTAGCTTAGGTGAATTAACAGCTTTTTCACTTTATTTTCAGACTACTTTGATCATCTTGAGTTTAGGAGTGTAAATTCCCCTTGGGGTCTGTCTGAGCTGCGGGATGAGAGTGAGGGGGTTGTTCAGTGCGTTGTCTGAAAAAGTAGGTATATGAATCCTCTTCAAACTGGGGACACCATTTCAAGTAAAGCACTTCTTTTATGTGTCCTGATGCAATGATAGTCAGTTAATCATAGAATCTAGTTCTCTTAGCTGTGTATTGTGGGGAGTCTGCAGGTCTAAATTCAAACATCTAAAGACCATTAGGATCTGTAGATAAAAGGCTCGATGCACATGCAAAACACTGTGAGAACACTTTGTGCATTGTGCTTAGATCCAGCTATAATTACATTTTGTGACCAAGAGGAGAAAGGAAGGATGATTTACAGTGTTGGGATTTGTGATGCTTTTCATGAGGTTTGGAACTGCAACAGTACTGGGGCTCTTTTATTGTGTACTGCAAATCTTTCCTAGATGAGAGTAATAAGGATGAAGGCAAGAAAACCATGATATTGATGACCATGCTTTTAAGAGAGTTGCATGATAATCCATTCTAAATCAAATTATGATATACAATAAATAAACACCTACCACAAAGAAAAAAGCATTGGGATGTCTACACTTGGGTGAAGAATAGAAGTGAAATACTTTCTGTGATACTGCATTTCCCTTGATTGTCATATGTATAAATTGAAAATAATTTCACCTAAATCAGTGGAATTATATTACAGCTCAACAAAAGATGGGAATTAACTCCTGCTACTTGTTTACTGGAGACCTGAAAAGCTCCAGTACACGTTTTGAAGGCAGCATACGTTGTGGTCTCACCATACCTGGCATTAATGTGAATAGTTAAGAAATTGAAATGAATAGAAAGTGTCTGTGTAGCAATGAGTTACAGATCTGATCAGGAGGAAGAGAGCTCATGTGAATCAAGTTCCTGCACTGGGAGCTGTAGGGTTACCAGTCTTTGGACGTATGTGGGTGATAGTTCTGAGAACAGGTGCCAGTTTAAGGCAAACACTGGCATAGAGGTAATCTTTGTCTGATGGCTCCATCCTTTCCACCTGGTGACAGAAAGTAGTATATTTAGACAAGCGGTTATTTATCATAGTTTTTATGTGTGTTTGCATGCACAGGATGATTTAGACTTTTATATACAAAATATGTGTAAATCAAATAATGTACAAGTTTGTGTATATGTTCTTGGGGTTTTTTGTGAAATCTAAAGTACCGAGATATAAAACTATTGAAATATTTTTTCTTGCAGAATTAATGTTAAACTCTATACTTACTACCAAGTCAACACGTAAAATAATGAAACACTCATACAAACGTTCTGCTTACCATTTCTATGCTCAGAAAAGTTTGAGTTTTTATTGTCTCTCTCGGCCAATGTATAATGACCCAGCATTTCCACTGCTGAAGAAGATTGATTTGTTGTGCTAAAGTTGATGATTCTAATGAATCTACTTGAGCTGTTTCCCTGAGTCTCTGCCCAGTCAGTGTGGTGTTGATGTGGGGGTAGGTGACCAAGCCTTAGGTGCCTGAACTTCTTGCAGTAAATCTCAAGAGCATGCACAGGGTGTATCAGAACATGGGTGCAGTATGCAGTGGATGTTATGCTTGTAGTATGTTGGACCTTATTTGAATAAAAATATTGGAGGCTTTATGCCTTACAGATTGAAAATGAGTGGAATGAATGAAGAATTGGACTGGAGTTGAATTAATTGTTCCAACACCAGCTTTCAAGTGAGGCTGGATTGAAATTACCCTGCTTCTGATTTAGAATTGGAAGAGTTTTTAGAAACCAAAACTAAACGGAAACAGAGGATCGAAAGTTACCATCTGGTTCATGGAGAACAGTCCTATGCTTTTGGCAACATCCACTGCATATATTCTCCATAGTAATATGACCAATGTAAAAATAGTTTGTCACTGTATATTAATGTTTTGTGCTTGCATGGATACAACCTCTAGGCTGCTGGTACATCTGTAAAACAGTGACATGGACAGCAAATATGACACAGACCAGATTAAGGAAGGAACCAAACAGGTTTTATTGATGCTATCTCCAGTGTTCAGAAAGAATTGCACTGGTTTTTGTCAAAGTGAAATACATGCAATACTAGCAAGACCCTTCATGCTAGCCTTGCCTTGAGATTTTTTTCAGTGATGATGCACGCTCTTTTGTACCAGAAGGGAAAGAAGCTAATTAAGTCCTTTACAAATACACGTGACATACGCAATAAATAAAATCTTGTAAGAGTGCTGCTTAAGGTTGTAGTGTTCATCTGTCAGCCTCAGAAGAAAATTCCAGTTGTAATCCCAGCACGATGAGTGGTTTATGTTATGTGCGTAGCACAGGTATTGTAATAGTTTTCCTTCTCTTGATATATCGGTAATTTACTGAATAGTGGCATGAGGTACTGATTTGTTTTATGGCTGTCTAAGGACATGGTATAGTGTTAATGCTCCGTATTCTTCAGACTGAAATGGTTTGGATGCCTTCTGTGTTTTATTGAGGTCTAGCGCTATATTTAAATGTGTTTTATCTTACTAATTTATCAGCTTTTCATAATCATATCTGAATTGTCTCAAATACCCTCCTATCCCAAATCATTCAGTCTGTGTTACAGTCCCTCAGACACCAAGTCCTGACAGCTGCCTGTCCTGTATGATCATCTGTGCTTTTATTCTTTGATGGAAAGTGTAATTAGAGAGCAATGATTTACCTTTTGGGTTGATATACACTTCAAACTTAACTACAATACTCTTCTCTTTTCATCTGCTGCTGTTGTCGTATCCAAGTATTATAAATATCTCTTACTTCTCTCCAGTTAACCTCCCAGCTGTCTCAAAGGTGGAATGCTGTGTCCATTAGCCATATAAAAACTTGTTGTCTAGGAGGGGAAAAGAAGAGTTATTTCTCTTAGTCAGCCTAGTGTGGGAATTTGGAGAGACAGAATGTAATTAATTATCGAGCTTGAATTTTGGCCAAGGCTCTGTTAGACTGAGAGTTACAGTTTATGAATTTATTTCATTCTTGTGATGATAGGAGGAGCAGGAGGGAGACAAGAGAGTGGGATTTTATGCTAACTTAGAGAGTTTGGACTCTTGCTGTGGCAACGTGTTTCAGTTGTCACCGTTTTAAGCTGGACTGCTTTATGTGGCTGTGGCAGGAGGATGGGGGGTAGCACAGCTTCGAATGAAATTATTTGCAGGGGAAAAAATGGTTAATTATACATAAATCAAGCTCACAAAAAACAACCAGAGCATGAAAGAGCTACAGTGCATGCCCTCTGCCTTTCACAGACCGTTTCCAATTCACTTGGTGCTTTGTGTTGCTTTTCTGAGGCAATTCTTTTCAATTTATGTGCATCAACACACATTTTGTCATAATTTGTTGATGGTAACTTTTGGGCCAGATCTAGCAAGTCTTTAGTAGGCTGTTTAGCAATTAGATCAAATATAAATCAAGAAGTTGCAGTATAAGTTATATTATATTTTATTTGATTCCCCTGCTAGCTCTAGAGTTAATTTTTGTAGGGAAGAAGTAATGACAGTGACAAATATTAAGACTGAATGCATCCAGAATTGGGGGGGAGGAGAAGCTATGTATCCACCGAGGCCACTCTTCTGCCACGTTATTGGGAGCATATGCCACATCAGCCAGTGCTAACGGGAGCAGTTTCACGCAATGGAGAAGCGGGACTGGGGAGCAGATCTGTCTTTGACAAATACATCTCTTGTGAAATTTCAGTTGTGTTCCTTTTCATCACCAGAATTCTTCAAATGTTATCTAGTAGTTTACATTAAAATGATGGAAGAAAATTATTCATGGTCCTAACTTTTCTGAATCTCTTGTTTTTATGTATTTGTCTTCTTAAATGCATGGTATGCAAAGTCCCAGTATGTTTCTGTTCTTAAATAATAAGAAAAATAATAATTCACAGAGAATTAGATCTGGTTTTCTTCTGTCTCTAAGGAAATGCTTGCATTCTGAAAAGGTTGTAGCACAGTGCTGTGTAATGGTTCTGCCATCCTTGTAAAACAAGATGTACTTTGTCCTGTTAAAATTAGAACTACTTAAGAGACACCGCAATTATGAAATTGCAAATCATCTCTCTCCTGGGAGAAGGTGATTTTCTTTGCTGAAGGAAAGTCGGCATTAATAAGCACATAATCAATGAAAATAGTGTTGTCATAATGGGTATTGGAGTTTATATCTGCGGGAATAAATGGTATTGTACGGGGTAGGAGGAAAAGCAGGGTCCAACTGCACAGCTAGCACTCCTTTTCATCTTCTGCCTTTTAGACTAATTCATCGTATAACCGGCTAGTTGTAGAAAGTGGAACTCGCTGCTGAAAGGAGAACAGGTGAACAACATAGAAAGTGAGCTGAAGATTGAAAAAAACAAAAAATTATAATCAGTAACTTATATTAATACATTTCTATGTATATATCTAAGTATAATCTCTGGGGACAATCTTGAACCCCCAGTCACAGAAAGTTTTCTGCCTTACTTTGTTCCATTTCGACTCCGGACCGTGGTGTAGTTGTGTGCGCAATACCTGCTCTGTATTGAGCAACCAACACAAGAAAGGTAAATGATTAACCAACGCTTGTGGTTCCTTTCTGGCTGTTGCTCAAAAATCGCTGCAGAAATCAGTGAAAACCTTCAGAAATTCTCCTGTGCCGAGGCAGAGTACCCATCCCACTCGCCTGCCTGCAGAGGACAGCGGTTCAGGACCTCCCTATCGTTGCCACTGCCTTCTGGCAGGGTGACCTTGGGTGCCTCGGCACGTTGCAGCCGTGGTGGAGCAAACACGCGGGAGCTGGGTCTGAGCTGCGGCTGCTCCGAAGGCAGGGGCACGGGGATTTTGCCCACGCCGACCCTATGCTGCTGCTACGGCTGGGTAGTAGGTGGCTGAGGAGGTGTGTGCTGGGCTACACAGTAGCTCTAGGGTAAACACAGTGTTTGTCTTTCCAAAGGGTTTTGTTTAACGTTTCGTTCTCAGTCGTGATTGGTAGCTCCAGTGTCCTCTCCCCAGGACTGCTGAAATGAAGTTGTCTATAGCTGGATTTGTAAGGAAACGGGGAAGATTTTCAAAGGCATAAAATTCCATAAAAAACTCAGTAAGAGCCATCCACCTGATTGCTGTTTGAGGTGCTTCAAATCGTCTTTCTTGTTTTTTATATATAGGTTTCTAATCATGGAAACAGGGGGCTAAGTTTATATACCCTTTAACCTTCTCCTGATAAACAGAGCTTTATTTCTGACTGCAGTTACAGGGATGCTTAGAGTCTAAATAACAGGATACCTGCACGGAGGTGCCTAAATATATAGGAGCAGCATGTTATAGCCAGTATCTGAGAACATTAGCTTTGCATTGTCCATTTCTGAGTTATCATGTTATGACATCCTTTTAAGTGCATTTTATTCTTATTTAAGTGCTGTACACACACAACACACAGAGTTTGCAAAGTCAAGCGCCATACCCCAACCATGACCCTGTCTGGCTGTTTCTTTTAATCGTAAACTCATTATCCAAGTCACTTCAGTCAGCCAATTAAATCCTCTTCTTTTTAACCTCTTCTTCAGGGGATCCTACTCTCTGTCCTCTGAATAAGTGGCCTATATGGGCTATACCTTCTTTCTCCTCCTCTTTTCAGCAGGTTCTCCCCCCAGGAGCCTGGGTGAGCCTGGTCCTGCTCTCGGTGCCGCCTGACCTACATCCCGGGCTGCGGCACAGGCAGCAGCAACGGCAGGGAAGGCATCTCGCCTTCCTCTCCTCGTGTGAGGATGGTGCTTGTCAGCGGTACCTGGCATTAAAGCCCACATCCAGCGCTTCTCGCAAGTTTGCAGAGGTTTGGAGTGTCATCAGATTTGAACTAGTTTTTAACTGGCCTGGCAAAAGCCACTTCCCTGACTAAAATGCACCTTCTGCGTGTTTAAAACAAGAAGGATATTTGAATTCTTGAAGGAGGAGCTACCAGATACTATTTTCTCATTGTAAAACAATGTCTTTTTTTCCTGGCTTTTATCTTGGAAATCATTGAACAGTTTTGGCTGATGTAAGAAAAAAATAGCCTGAGGCACATATCCAACATGGAAAGTTTCAGCCCAAACAATTAGTCTGGCAAAATTATAAGCAAGTGAAAATCGGATCTTATGGGAAGTATTGGATAATCCTTAGTAACAGTCACAGTTCCCACCTATGTGTATTGAATTTGCAAGAACACTTTCTTTTCAACATGCATGCAACTTGCACACACTCTTATCCAGTGCATTCTGCTGAAATGCATATCACTTCATTAAATAATCCACTTAGCGTGCATAAGAATCACTCTATCTGAATATGACTGCAGCTAATCGCATGTGTTGTTAAACCTGTTAATTGCTTATCATCTATTTGCCTAGTTTGCGTTTTATAACAGTGAACAGAGGACCAAATGCTCAGCGTCCTTTATAACTATTACTACTAGACGTATTAGAATAATTATAAAATTTTTGTCCATCCTCAAACATGTACAGTAAATTTATCATAGAAAAGGTCAGTAAATTGAAATGCTATTGTGATGTAGAAAGCTCTCTTGCAATTAATGATTCACGAAAACAATAACTTAGCAGAAAGCCTTCAGTCTTCATTCTTCTAATACATAATTATGGTTATTGCCATATTGCGTTATTCTCGGTGGGAGTCAGAGGAAGGCTTTGGCTGAATATTCTCTACCCCTAGCTAAGAGACTCTGTTGTGTTTTCATTAGGTTTGCCTCACATAATCACTCACTGTTAATTTCAAAAAGCCTTTGATATTTGTGTGTGTGTGTGTGTGTGTGTGTGTCCTAAACAATAAGCTGATCCAAAATGAAACGTGATTTATTGCCTTCTAACCTTACACACAGCTTTTCTTTGTGGAAAACAGCATATGAATCTGGGTGTTAACAGCAGCTTGAGCATAGATAGCTTTCCTCCTGTGTACGGTGCCTGCGTTCCTAGTCAAGGTCAGCGATCTGGTCAAGTGAGGCTTTTTTGTTTGGATGGCCTCTCTTGCCCACATTCCTTATAATAATTTTTTTCCTATATCCAGGTATGCTTCCTGAACCAACTCTATCTTTGTGGAGAGGTCTCAGTATTTACTGTGGCCACGGGCTGGCGATGCGTTGCATCTAGCCTTAGTACTCCTATGACGACCAGGTTGAAAATGACAGGGTGCTATGGCAAAAGCAGCACTAAGCATGAATGCCTTTCCTTCAGCTTGTTTGTTCTGACGGGTTCATGTTGTGCCACTGGGACAAGTCTGGTGTTGGGGATGCTGGGGCAGGAAGGCTGAAACTTCCCAGGGATACGTGGAGAAGGAAGGTGGTGTGCAGAGAACACTGCCTTAAAGCTTATAATTTTCAGAGGAGCTGTCTGCAGGAATGCAGCAGGCATGGAGGAGCGATGATCTTGGGAGATCGCTCTGGCTGCACCCTGCGATGTATACCGATTTATGGGAAGAGTCTTCTCACAATGTTATAGGTAGAGCTCTATAAATTTGAGTGGCATAACTGAACCCAGAAAATCATTGCCCAGCATTAAACAGTTTGATTTGGGACTTTGAGTCCAGGAACCTCTGCTACTTAGTTCTCTGGTAGACATAGTAGATATTTGCTGCTTAGAGCACACAGGAGGGAAAGGAGTAAAAGAAAAAAAGTAAGCAAAGCATTTGGAAATTCAGTGTCCCTGCACAGCACATATGATCAAAGCCTGCTAGAAACCCTTTGTGAGAGAAAGGATGTGCAGTTAAATGGTAATTGGTTGTTTGGCCAAGTTCTTTTGGAAGAAGGAAGGTGGTTGACTGAATCTTCAGGTGATCATGGCGAGAGTGGTGGTGGTTACTTTTCTGGTGCTGCTCACTGACTTGGCTTGGCCAATTTTTCCTCCTCTGCTAGTCTTTTCAAGGTGGGCAAAGCCAAGGATGATTTCGCCCCGGTACAATAGCACCATGCCTTGCAGCCAATTCTAGTGTAAAGGGAAATGACGGAAGAAAGAACAATAAGCAGGTGGTGGTGGGAGAGAAGAAGAGAGGGTACAGTGGTACTGCACTGTTTTGTGGGAGTGAAGGATCGTACGTTAGGGGAGAAGCTGGCTCTCGTGTGCATTGAGATCTGCATCACACATGCTGATGTGCTGATCGTGGCCAGTGACCTCATCCATGTGCAGGTCTGGATATTGCAGCGGTTAAGGTTTGCCAGCCAAGGACTGACTCTCTGGAGGAAAGTGAAGGCTCTCTATTTTTGGCAGAGAATCCTCGCTCTGTGCGGAGTCACTTGGAGACTTGTGAAGGCCATGAATCTTACAGTCTTTTCTGTTACAGGGCTTTAAAGGTGGATGGCAGATGGAATAGGTTCATCTTCTGGTTATTTCATTCCTCAACTAAAGCTGCTTTCTATTTGTGCCTGCGTGAGCTCAGTAATTTGCATTCCCATGCTGTGCTCTCTCTTTTTTCTTTTATTTTTTCCTGGACTATCTTATTATAGAGTCTCCAAAATCCAATACCCTACTAAGTCCGTTCAGGCACAGAGGAGTGGTGATACCTGTTCCATGCGCAGGCTGATGGGAATGTCAGTGCTCCGTGGAAAGGGTCGTGGCAGTCTGCATCAGCAATGTAAGCCTAGGCTGAAGCCTCTGTTCCTGCAGGTGCTCTCAGCTGGGTGCAGGGTCATCAAGATGTCTTATCTGAGCTAGGACTTCATCCCTAACTCAGCCTTTCTGTGCAGGGAAAAGCATGCTTACAGGAACCAAATGGACTGCTCTTTCCCAGCAGTGCTACCCAGCCCTGCCCAGGACGTGCCAAGGCCTCATAAACATCTTATGCCTGCTCTTAACATAGTTCTGGGGTGGCAGTGGTTGGTATTTCCATTTAGAGTGACTGATTTTTAGGTTCCTTTAGTAGTTCTGCATCTGGCAGTCCTGGCTACAGCATACTGTAAATATATATGAAACTTTCCTGTGGTCCCCACAGCTCTGCAGTAAAGGTAGGACTGTCGACCCCAATAGATAGAGCATTTTCCCATAAATTCTTTGCCCCATCTGTTTTCAAATTAACTGATGATGGAGGAGTGGGAGGATGAAGGGAAAGAATAGCATAATAAAACTCCTCTGTTGCATCACTTGAATTCTCAAAGAATGTTTGTAAAAATCTATGTTGCTTCTCTTCAAGTTGCTGGGGGGCACAAGTCTTTAGTCAATTAAATCCTCATTTTGGGATTTTTTTGTTTTTCCAGCAAGGCTTCTTAAATGCCTTTGTGCTGTTACGTGTGTCTGGTGTCATTTTACTAGCTAAAATAATCAGACAAGTTTTGCGTATTTTAGGTATATACCAGATAAGCAAATAATAATGGGAAACATGAAAGTATTGTTCAAATTAGGAATTAAAAGTTGATGTAATCTGAATTAAAAGTTGATGTAATCTGAATGTGAGCCACATGAGTCTGAATTGTCTGACTAGCTTAGATCATGCAATTGGGAAAATAATGGAAAGGAAACCTAAGTACATGTAAAGTACCTTTCAGATCCTACATTCGGTTATTCTGGATAAAGCAGATAAATATCTAAAATTCCCTAGGTTTTTTTGTGATCATCCTTTCCAGTCTTAGGAGGGCAATCAAGATAAAATGAGATCTGTGAGCTGCCTTTTTCCCCGCTAGCTGTAAAAAAGTTATTGTGGTAATTTGTTTTTGAGCAGGTGAATGTGGCTGTTCTTATTGTAGTCCCGATTTTCATTTTGAATAGAGATACTAATCTGGCAAGCCGCACTTGATTTGTGTTTCAAAAAAAAACAACTGGTGGGATATCTATAGGCCAGATAGGAATAATTTCATCTAAAGATACTAGCTCCCTTAATAACAAGTCATCCGTTCTTCTCGGTGTAGTTTATCCCACTACTTTTTTCTTCTGTTTCAACTCCACTGAGGACTGGTATCCTGAGAAGACCTCCATCCCTTGCGCTTTGTGTCTGACCTCCCAACAGTAGTACTTGTTTACCTAGAGAGATAATTGTTTTCTGGAGAGCATCCAGCTGATAACTTACTTTTTCATTAGACCCCTTTTTCCTATTAGTTATCTCCTGTTAGTTGATCTGTGTCATTTGATAAAACTAATTAGGTAATAAAAGACTGCTTCTGAACTCCTCCCTTTAATTTTGGCATGGTGAAATGTACTTCTTGGCACCTCGCTCTTTCCTCATAAAGACAGCCTTCAGTTGACAAACAACATTAATCCAAAAGAAAACAAGCCAGTTCACGCATCCTCTCTTGATACATCCCTGTGCCAGAACAAAATAGTTCCTAACAAATTATTTGTACCAAAGATAGTGGCATAACCCTGGCTCTGTTTTAGAGTTTTGCAAATGTTTGCAGAGCATCTCAAGAGGCCAGGCTAAAAATACTCAATGAAACCATTCAGCATTCTACTAAAAGCAATTTGTTTCCTAGGACTTTCCTCCCTTCTGAAAATGCCCTCCCACAGCTGCATTACATTTATTAGAAGGTGATGCAGGTATAAGGTAGGAACATTACATTTTATATTTTATTTTAAAATTTAGCCTAATTTTCAGGTTTCCTTTTTAGATTACGTACTCGTTTTGTTAAAAATAAATCTCAATGGAAGGGAAGTTTATTATTAGCTTCAAGTTGAAGTATACTCATCCAATGAGAAAGAGGCTGATCAGATTATCCTTCCTAAAAGTTTTTAGTTGGAAGGTTTGAAGTGTCATGATATGCAGCATTTCAAAGGCAAATAGCAAAGAATTGCCATTTCTGTATGGCTAATGGCCTCTGGTACATCCTAATGAGGTAGAAATTGCCTGAGGACATGGGTGGATTTTCTTCTTGATTGCTGCATGTGTGCACCCCAGGAGAAGGAAGGTCTCAAAGCTTCAGTTGAGAAGAATATGGAATATACTCTGCTCAGATGTGAGATCTGTAGAAATCACTGTAGTCATCTTCTGTTTGTGGTGCTCCAGAACCTGGAGGAGAAATATGTCCAGGATCCTCAAGGGCCCAAACACCCAGCCCACCAGAAATTGGAGGGAAACAATCATCCAGGTTCCAGATGTTTTAGAAACAGCAATCAGTTCATGGAGGGATGACCAAAGGTAGGCATCTAGCTTGGCTGATGCTACATGTGACCTACCCAGACTCATACAGGGTCTGGAGCAGCTGGTGGAGGCCAGGCAGGATACCTGAGGTCATGAGTGGACAACTGAACTGAACTCTTACTAGTCTTGGTCACTGTCACAGCACGATTTTAGCCTGGAGAAAATTTATCAAAGCCAGTGAAATTACACCAACAGAAGGATCTCACTGGAATCTGGCCTGTGTTTTACACTCAGAAATGTCATCTCTCTTAAAAGAGTGGCCTCTGCCTGTTCATTATTCAGAGTTAAATGCAACCAGCACTTTGGTCAGATCTGAAGAAGTGTTTTGATATTAGTTGCATATTTACTGTGCGCTGGATTTACTTCCACGTCAGAAAGATGTACCGTGGGGATGTTCAGAATCCGTTGTGCTCACAGAGATTTGGAGTACTACATCTTTCAGGGATGCAAGAGCCCCAAAATAGCAGCATATGAAATTTTAAAATCAGTGGTATGATAAACTCAGATAGTACCAGGGTGTGTTTATAAGTGAATCGTGATAAATAAATTATGGGAGTGATAGTGAGATGCAGTTATAGCAATAAGAAGTGACTGGTTTAAAATGAAAGAAAAATTGAAGTTTGTACTTTCCTTTGTCCTAATTAGATTCAGAAAAAGTTTTGACTTGCTTTCTGCCCCTGAACATTTTTTTCATATCTTCTCTAGATGCACTTACAGCCAACTCTGACTCGGGGGGCATTTAGCTAAGATGCCTGAAATGGTTATTATCCTCTGGAGCTGCTGCTTTTCCTATCAGGAAGACTCCTGAGCTATTGCAGTTTATAACTTACCATAATGTCAGTTAAAATTTTGGCTATTTTGACTAGCATACCTTGTGTCTCAGGCAGATTTGATTCTGCATTTCCAGCATTAAACATAATTGAAAGCATGGACTAGCCTGCCATTGTGTCAAATCTGATAATTGCTTTTTACTCATAAGCAGCTCTGGAAATCCAAACGACCAAGCTTGTTTGTCCTGTGTGCTTTCATGTAATGTACTGTTCATTTTCACTTTAGGAAGTTTCTCAGCCCTCCTGGCTGAAGTTCAGTGCCACAAGAAGACCCTATCAAAGCTTTGCATGAATTGTTCCAGTGCTGTGCGTAGCAGTGCATCAGCGAATGTATCCTGCGTGCCATCACTTAGAGCTTCCTATGAACAACTTCTCCAGGATTATAGATTTGCTAAGAGGTAGTGTTGAGAGTCTCTGTATTCATAGGCAGCTCTGTGGTGCCGGGCAGCATGACACCCATTTCCCCCCAGTATCGGTCCCCTGTCTGGGCTGTGTGCTGCTCACCCCCGCTGTAAGCGAGGATGTGGAGCAGTGCCAGAGGTGCTCTTGTCAGCAGGCTTATGGGCTCTTTCTGGCCTGACCCCAAAACAAGGGCACAGATAAGGAGCAGAGGAGGCTACAGCCTGGTTTTGAATGGAGTTGCTGTTGGTTTCTGTGCCTCAGCTCAGTGTTTAGCTGTGGTCTCTGCAGCGCTGTCAAGATCTGGTCCATGGGAAGGGAGAGAGAGTGCTCGGCTTTTACAGCTGCAGTCCTTTTCTAGGCACCGCAAACATAAATGAAGAGGTGCTGTTGAGCAGGAGAGCTGCTCTGGGTGTCCTGGCAGGAGACAGCATAGCACCTCTGCTGCTTTTTTGGCTGGACAGGACGAGAAAGCTCCCCTGCCTGCTGCCCATTTGTGCTGCCGACAGATGCTGCCTGTCCAACTGATGAGATAAGCAAACCTCTCCATCCCCACCCTCGCATGTGAAGGCAATGCACTTTAATATAACATGTCCTTTTCGTTGCATATTAAAACTAAGCTGTTAACATGTTGTGGATTAAACCATTAACATCCACATTTTCACTCATATAGGGTCCACAAACGCTATCTATAGATGGGATTAAGAGTGCATAGTTGTAGGGGTTATCAGTGAACAAGGAGAGCTGTGTCCTTACTAGCTAGCAGCCGTGCGGCGGCTTCTGAATTCACAAGAAATCCTTCCATAGTGTGTAAGCAGTTGCAGTGACTTTTTGCAGGATTTCTTCTATAGTAGGGATTGCTATTGTGGCACTAGATTCTTTTCAGGTTTGACCAAATTGTGCTTAGGTGAGGCAATTATTGTAATTTTTTCCTGAATGAACACATCAGAGAAATGCCTAAACCCGTTAGAAGATTTTAAGGGGAAAACCCCACCCTATTTCACTGCCGTGCTTGTGTGAGCTTTGCTGACAATTCAGCAGTGGATGACATTTTACAGTGCTTTTGTCTGGTGCTAAAAAAGAGCTTTCTTATGTATGCCAAAGTTACTTGGAATACATGTAAGAGCTAAAACTGAGCATACCTCTTGCAAAGGAAAATTAAAATTGGAAGGAAAATATACTAAATCGCGGTGAGAGTGAGATGTGACAGTGACTTTCTTCTATGCAAAATTTAAGATAGAAGGTGAAAAATGCTAAAAACTAAATAACAGCTGGCACTAGTAAACAGTATTTGTCTTCAAAGGGCCGTAGGGATTTTCATGAATTTCAAAAGATCCATAAGAGGAAGGGATGATTTGGCTTGACTTACAGGTAATGCAGTCGAAACAAAGAAGTTAAGTAACCGTCCATAGCAGAGCCAAAATGAAATCTGACTCGGGTATTCCTGGTCTCTCGCCTTGTTCTCCAGTTGCTTGACTGTCAAGGCAGACTGACACCAAAATGTCAGGAAGGTCTGCAACTTCTTCTTGATTTTTTTTTTTTTTTAACTTGTTTAGCAACTTTGGTTCCCTGTAACAGACATAGCTTGTACCACGGATGCATAAAAGTGATTTGAGCATGTCTGCTTCCAAATATATTTTATTTTTAGAAACTGCAGAATTTTCCCCTCTTCTTACCATTTCCTGTAGTTTTGCTCTGGAGCGTGATGGATGAAGAAGGCTATTTGTGTGATTAAGGTATGAGAATAGAAATTGTACGTCCTGGGTTTACAGATGCAAGTCAGATGTGATGGTCAGTCCCTTAAGCATGCTAACAACAAGTGAACTTCCTCATCTGTAGAAGAATATTTGTCTTATTAGAAGCATGTAGAAGAAGAGAGGCTGCGTTGAGATTTGAAAAGTGCTGTGGGATCCATGTAGGAAATTGTCCCATAAAAGTGATGTTAAATCAGTGAGAGTATAGAAACAGTATGTTCACCTGTAGTAAGCAGTGAGAGAATTAAGCTAAACAGGAACAAGACACACTGGAATGAGTGTTGACATATGGAGTTAATTGAGAACAATTAAGTCTGTGTGTAGACAAGATCTACATAGTCCATTTGAACTGCATGGTATTATGTGAGTAAAGGGTGCAGGATTAGACCCATTGTTTACAGATTTACCTAATGCTTTAAACTATTTGGATGAATGGTGTTACACAAATGTTAGTCATAATTATTATTTAATTATGACCACATGTTTACTTTGAACATAGTCCTATGCTTAATATGTAGGAAAGCCAGGATAATACTGCAGCTTCAGTGTGTGAGCTACTGTTTGCCAAGCAGCGTTTCGCTAATGGCTTCTCCTTTCGTGTGATGAAAATGCCTCCCTGGACTGTGAGGTTGCACTGGTTGTGGTATGTAATAGGCAAATAGCTTTCATAAAAATACCTTCAACTAGAACATTTTGAAACAGATGCATCTGAGATAGAATGCTAACTTACTAAAATTAATGCTATTAAATGTGCTGCTTGTGTATCATTTCAAAATATCTGAGACGCCAGTATTTCATTCTGGTTACATTGAGAGTGCAGAAGCAAATTTCATAGTATGATTCATAAGATCAGGAGTGCTACAGGATTTCTATAATTCATGTGTTGCTACTTGCATTTGCATTTAGATGTTTAAACTGTTATAAAATTTCAGATTCTTTAAACTTTAATCTAGTTTTTTCCCTCCTAAGCAGAATGAAGTTATTCCTTCTTTAACTCTGTGTTTTGAGGTTTTTCCTTTGCTCAGATCTTCCATTTCAGATACTGTGGAAAGCTTAAGATAAGTTTATGAGTGGCTACAGGTATAAGCAAGGGAAAGAGCTTAGTGGGGTTTTTTTTATCTTTTCATTTTTGTTCTTTTTTTAAGGAACCTGATAAGAAATATAATTCTGAGGGGTGTATAGTATATCCTAGTTTGCAAGAGATGGGATGCTGTTCTATCCTTTTTACTAAGTTAATGCTTTTTTAAGTGACTAAGATAATGGGGAATGTAAGCCTTTTCTTTAGAATGCTTTTAGTGCTTTGAATGGCGGTATGTCAGTCTGTCCACGCGTGGCATTTTACAATGATTGTCGGTGCTACTGAGAGGGGAAAAAGACCTCTCTTGAGCACAGGCTGTGCACATGGACTTCTGTGAGGGATCAACCTTATTAGTTCAAGAAATATTAGTCTTTCCTTTAACCCCATACAGGAATCTTCAGATTCCTGACTCTCTCAGTTCCTGAATCCCATATAGTGATTGCAGCTCATATTTTTCTTATTGTTTAAGGCACTTGTTTTTCCCTGTGGGACTCCCCTGACATGCTTGCCCCTCGGTAGACAAGCTTGTGAACCCTGCTCACCAGCATGTAGAAGATCCGTGAGTCTCCTGACCGTGTCAGGCTTAAGGTGACATGACTCTTACCATGTGCACCAAAAAGGCATGTGTTTCTTCTATGTTTCTGTACTTCAGTTGTCCTGAACGCCTGTTTGCTTTGGGGGGAAATGACTTTTCCAATACATTTAAAAAAAAAATTAAAATATTAAATCATTTAGAATAAGTGTATGTTTTTTAAGGGGAAAAGGGAAGACATGCTGATTCCTGTAGGAGAGAAGAAACTTTTTAAAAAGTCCTAGGTGTTCAAAGTTTACTTAAACTTTCTTTCACTCGAAAAGACATTCTGTTCTAGATTACTGTTTCTACTTGAAAACAAAGTATTTTGGTAGAGGTGATTTACGTTTTATTTGAAAATATTTCTGAAAGGAAGCTTGGTTTTAAGAAACCATTTCGCCCCTTCAATTTATTATTTTGGTGTAGAAGTGAAGGTAAAAATAATTTGTGAATGCAGTTTCCTTGCGAGGGCTTGAGTTTCTGCCCAAGGCTCAAGCGTTCCTTTGCCTTCCTCTGTGTTTTTCCAGCCCTGCCATACGATTGAATGTTTGAATATTGTAGTGTCAACAGCTCCTTGTATTTTCACTTGATACAGTTGAGCAAAAGTTTTGACATTCAGCTGAAATGTTTGAGGAGCCATTACCAGCATAATTCTGCTTCTTAAGTAAATCTCATCTTGGTGCTTGAAATCTAAATGGATTAATATTTTTAATGTCTTGTTTACAATGCTGCCTATGAAAGCCTGTATTTGTCTACTTGCCAACCTTCCTTCTTGGCTAGGAACCGTTCTGGCCTGAATCTCCATGCTGGGCTCCCATCCATTTTCCTTGAGTCTCTCTGGTTCCCTCCCTTTTCCTCAGGGGCTCTCTGGAAGATTGTCAGAAGGGCTTTAATTTCTTAAGCAAGTCAGCTTTTTTTGACTCCTAAATATTTCTGCCCCAGCCCTGAATTTCAGAGTTTGCCAGCCAACCACAGATGGCTTGCCCTGGTGGTGTTACAAAAAAACACATATTTTCTCAGGTTTTGATGAAAACAAACCTAAAAACAAACCAGCGTTAGCTTTGCGAGTAGGCAGAAAAAGATGGTTAAGAAAAAAGAAGCTTGCACTGTGTGTGTGCGTATGTCTTGACAAGGTGCCCAGCAGCCGTGATGGAGTAAAGGTGAGCTAGTAGATGACTCCTAATGTAGATTGTATACATTACAGCATACTACAGTATTTTACCAGAAGAGCCATACTAGCTGGGAATGCCGGGGGGGTGAAAAAATCCACAAAAAAACCCCACCCAGACCAAAACTGTGCAGTCTGGTGGCACTGGCTTAGCCATGATTGCTGAGGGTCTTCAGGGGTAGGCAGGCGCTTAGAGGAGAGTCAAGAGATTTGCTGAGTGCGACATAAGCCCAAGTGCTAAAGCAGCAAGTTATTAGAAATTAGAAACCAGGGGCGTATGATATCAGACTACATTACGGTAAAATTACGCAGCTGTAGGTATGGTGAACCCTCACTTCTGAGCAGGCCAGCAAATCCTCACTAGTGGTTATTGTGATATGTGATACCCTGATGCTAATCTAAGGAGTCGAATGCAAAACCAAAGAAGTCCCAGCAACAATAACAACCCTTAGCCGAGTGAGGAGCACTTGGCAGTGCTCGCTGCCTTCTTAGAAACGGAGAGCGAGCGTGAGCTAAGTCAGCGACAGGGTGCGAGGTTTGCATAGAGGGATGGACGGATCTGTGCACGGTCCCCTGAATCAGGTACGTGTGGAAGGAAGAGGTGGCGTCTCCGCATCGCAAGACTGAGACCGGTAATCGGACAGCCCCCCCCAAAGCAGCAACAAAAATTTCTGCTTGGTCTGCCTGCGAATAAGGTGGGGAGTTAGAGGGGAGCGCAGCAGGGTGGCAAACCCGGAGCAAAGCCTGGCCGGAGACCCGTTTCCCTCGGACGGGCGGGAGCCGGGAGCCGCCGCGACCCGCTGGTGGAGGAGCAGCCACGTCGTCCCCTTGCCATCAGCAGGGTGCTGGCCTGGCTCCTGCCCGTCCTCTCCCTCGGGAGCTGGGCTCCAGCCTCCTGGGGAGGGTCCCCTGCGCGGGAGGTGAAGACGAAGGCACGGGTGAGAGGAGGCAGCTGAACCCCTGCATTGCTGCCCACGAGGGACTGACTGCAGGCAGGGGACGGCCGTACCCCCGGAGGGAGGGAGTGAATGCATGTTGGTGCGTGTAAGATGCTGATTTCCAAAGAGTTTTTAATTTCTGGTTCTTAACGTGCCATTTAGTTTTGAAAACATGGTATTACTCAAAATGAGGTGGATTGATGAGGCAAAATAATCTTGACAATCTTTCATTACAGATACGCAAGATACGTAAGTATCCTTAATGTTTTACGGACTAGCGTGTCTGGCACTAAAAAATTATAAAAGAAGTATAAATAGCAGGGATGAGGAAAAAGGAAATTTGGATTTAGTATGTGAAGCAGGCAGGTGTTTGGCTACCCTTTATCAGTTATTGATCACTCTCCCTGCTGTTCAGAAATTATTTGGAGTGGGGGATTCTCAGGATTTTTTTTTTTTTAAAAGCCTCCTTGCCTTTCTCAAGACATCAGGATTACAAGATGAATGTGCAAACATGAGTGTGTGAGTCAGGAAACATGGCAGCGGAGGTGGCTGCGTGAGCGAGGCTGTAGGTAAACAGAAATAAAGTTAATTGGCAGTTTTCTTGTATAGCACGGGCAGCTGAAGTCCTTCTCGCTGGAAGAAATTTTCTTTTCCCATTATCCTTCAGCATTCTCTTGGAGGGATTGTCTCAAGGGAAGTGAGTGAGTCAGAAAATATGCCAAGTTCATGTCACGGCTGTTTCGGCATTTCTTTCTCTTGCTGGCCTCCAGGAGCTTTATTGGCAAGTGTTTTTAAAGGAAATGTTGGCACAGGAAGGCCTTATTGTTTATGTCATGAAAGTCTCTTGGCGTCTTCTGCCTTGTTATTTTCTCCCTTAAATGGGGAAATTAGGAGTGGGGGGACTGAGAAAGGAAAAGAGGAGAGAAGCAGAGTATTAACTTCCAGACTGTTGAGGGTTGCTATCAAAACTGTTCTTCCTACGCCAGGATGTATCTTGGTGAGTCCTCTCTTTTCTTTTTCTCCGTTGCTGCTTTGCAGGCTCTGCTGCAGCCAGTGGATCGATTTCTAAATGTATGGTTCCTCTTCATGCTTTTCAAGCTGTGGCATTTAGAGAGCTTTTTGAAAGAGAGAAGCCAGCAGTTTTCTGGTGGGCTCTCCTCTGCAAGAACCAGGCAGGGAGAGGCAAACGCAGAGCCCAGCCGGGGTCAGATCACTGCCACCTTCTCACACACGGAGCAGGGCTCTGTGATGGGCTGTCAAGGACATTTCATGAAATTCTTTTCAGTTCTGTGTAAGGTTTGCATACAAAATACAACACCATTTACAGGGGAAAAAAAATATTGGGAAGTTCTGTGGAGCAGATGTGGTGGGTACGGACAGGAACAATAGCGAGATGCTGCATGGTCAGAAATGCTACTCATTGAAAACCAAAGCAGAAAGCAAAAGCATTCATTTAAATGTATACACATTCTTAAAAAAACAAAACACAACACCCCCCCCCCCCCCAACTTAGTCATATGCGCTTAGGCAATTTTGGCATAACATAAAAGCACACAAAAAAAGAATTATGTCCAGTGCAGCGATATAAGTTGCTGTAACCTATTACCCTCAAATTAGGTGAGAGTTGTGAAGTCTCTGAGGATGCTATTAAAGAATTAAATGTTAACATTTCAAAGAATGTTTCAGTATTTAATATTTTGTGATTTGGAAAGTAAAAAAGTTAAGTCTCTGCTTGTGATATGTCATGGCAGAAAGTCTGTTTCTAAACTAGGTTCCTTCTTATCTATGATATTTGCCTCTGATATTTATGTGTGCAGCTCAAAGATACAGGATGGAAAATTCTTTCAGGTTAATGTAGCAGAGATATGCATTGATGTACAAAAAGAGCAAAATTCTTCTGGATTTGTTACCAGCAGCGAAAAAAAAATTCAAGGCAAATGCCTATTTTTGTGAGCTAAACGTAGAGAATGTGACATCTAAACCACTTTTCTTTGTACCCAGTTAAACTAAGGATTGTCTGTGGGATTAAGTATCTATTTCAAGACTGTGATGCAGTTTTTGTGATGTCTCTTCAAACACTAAGTATTTGTTGGTACATAATACATCTTTTTATTGTGGCATCTTACTTGCATTTTGGTGATGCTTTTTTGGAATGCTCTTTTTCAAAGGAAAGAGAGATGATTAATCTTGGCTCTTAAAACCTACACTGTTTCACTTTTCAATGCTTTCATGTGTTTTTGTTTTCTGACCTACCTATTTGTGGGTCTGTACAAAATTCTGTAGTGTATAGTAGTTTAATTTGTGGAAGATCCCCCCCCGCTTCCAATTTTGCACTTTGATTTGCTCAGACCTTGCCTTGACTTTCTTTAAAAATGTATATGCAATTGAAGGTTACTTTAGAGTAAAAGTTTTCGTGGAACATGCATTTCTAGACCTGAATATTCTTAGAGCTTGTTATTTTTTCAGATTTGGGATCTTGTTCAGACTGTTACAGGAAAAGTAACTGGCTGCCAGCATTAGAATCCAGGGAACTGGAACCTGGATTTTGCTTGGAAAACATCTTTAGGAAAGGTGGCTGTGGCTCTTATAGTCCTGCTTTCAAGTATTTTTACCAAGATTGATCCGTAAGAATTATTTTGTAAAATCATTAAGCCAGGAAAAATTACCCCTTCTAATAAGCACTAGCTGATTTGTTTATAATTTCTTTGGATGAACATGAATCTGTAACAATATAGTCACTTTTAAAAGGCCCTCCTAGTTGCATATAGTATGTCGTAAGTGAACCATTTTCAGTATGTTGCAACTGCTATCTAGAATAAGACATAAGCTTTTTCTGTTTTTCTCTGTGTGTCTATACATGTATCTGTATCTATGAATATATTCAAATAGTTGTAAGTATCTCAAAAGATAAGCACTGTAATACCTATGGGAATATATATTACCATGGACTTTTCTTCTGTGTTAGGAATCCTGCATTTCTCTGTTCTAGCAGATAGAAACCTTTGTGCTATGTTTCTTGCATCTCATGTCATAACATGAGAAAAACCAAACCATAAAACAGGGTGTGAATAACTGTACTTTGGCCTTTGTCTGTTATCCGCTTTACCAGCCAGCCAAAATTCTTTAGACATGACAGTAAAAGCACAATATTAAATCATCAGCCAATACCTACCACTTCAGTGTCAGATACAGTGTGACAAAACTGCTTTACTGCTATGCGAGAGCACAAAGTGAAATACATTAGAGCTCTGTTAACAGTGTCACGATGAAATTTGAAATGGAAAATTACAATTTTCTGAATGAAAAGTTCAGTTCAAAACCTCTTGGGTTAGATGAGCCTGTGCTAGACCCAGGGGACAGTTCCCTGATGACCCTGTTTTCATTCCTGACAGACTGCTCTGTAGTGAGGTGCCTGGTGTTGCCTAAGCCAGTGGGTAGGACACGCTCCCTGACCCCCGGGAGCCGGTGGCCCTGCACCCCTCTCGGCTGTGCCTGGGTATCCCAGGGTCCCCGGCTACACCTATGTTCCAGCTTCTCTGAGAGGCTGCAGGTCCAGGGGGTGCATGACCCCAGTTCCCCAAACCGGCTTTTCTTGAAACTTTGTCTAACGAGACATCAGCAACAAATACAACATCAGCAGGAAGGATTTTTGTCAGATGTGGAGAGAAACTAGGCACAAAACCACCAAATGGTGCGCTACACCCCGTTCTTTCCTAGCTCCGCTGCGGGTCACCCCAGGCTGGGTGCTGCTGCGGCATCCTCCTCCTCCTCCTCCTCCTCCTCCTCCTCCTCTGTCCACAGCCGATGAGTGGTCCGCTCCTCCCGGCTTCCCACTCGAGGGAGGTGCCACCGGCTTCTCTTCCCCTGCGTCCGGCTCCCACCTTGCCATGGCACTTGCCAGAGCCTACAGGTTTTTCAGACTTCGGTGTCCTCGGTGTCCCTGTCGAGCTGGGCGAAAGCCATCCAACGGGCAGAAGGTGCGGGGCAGAGGGAGGGAAGGCAACGGTGGAGTGGTGCACAGCCACTCCAATAAACTTTATTTCCTTAGGGAACTGCATTGGAAATGTCCTTCTCCTTTGTCCGCTGAAGCTTGGAAGCCACCTGTGAGCTTGGAAGCCACCTGTGAGCTTGGAAGCCGTCAATTTGGGGTACTCCGTTGGTATTAGGCTTGTTGGTTTCCTTTGCAATGAACTAAAAGGAAGCTACCTTTTCCATTTTGAGAGCTTTCTCCCCTCTCCCACACCTGCATTCATTTTTATTGCAGTGGAGAAAGAAGGAAGTTAAAAATGGGTATGGGAACTAATGATCTTGTAAAAGATTTTTTTCCATAATTCATAACTCTTCCTTTTCTGACAGCCAACCTCTGTCACATGTGCATAAAGAGCTGATCGGGGTGATGAGTGCTATCAAACCACAGCTACAGTTTAGTGCTGTGGGGTGGAATGAACGGGAACAGGGAGTTCTGGCTTAACAGAGAGAGGTCAAAATTCACAAGTCTATCGGTTCTCCAAGGGAGGCAGTGATTTGGGGAAAAAATGTGATCCGGTTATAATCTACTTGGATTTCCAAAAGTTTTCAATAGGGTTCTTTCCTGAAGGCTTATAAAGAACTAAAGCTGCCGTGCAATGAAAGGAAAACTCCTGTTGTGAATTAATAGCAAGTTAAAAGTTAGGAAGCAACAGGGAGTAAATGGTCAAGTTTTACAATGGAGGGAAGTCACCAACGGAGTCCGGTAGGCATCAGTCCAAGCATCTGGGTGGTTCAACATATGGAAAAGGGGGTTAATATTGAAGTAATAAAGCCTGCTGACAGCTCTAGAGTCAACTGAGAAGAGTTGTAGAAGGATCTCACAGTATTGAGTGTGACCGAGTAATAAGATGGCAGAGGAAATTCAATGACAGTAAATGTTAATATTTTTAAAAGAAGAAGAATTACAGTCATAGTGGAGTTGCAACCACTTAGGAAAAAAAGTGCTAGTGTTTAATAGATGCTTTTATAAAGATAACGGCTGAATGCCCATCAGATGTCAAAAACAAACATTGGGAATTTTTAGGAAGGGGACAGAGAAAAATGCCATATTCTCCATGTTTCACTCTACATAGGACTGCATTCAAGTGATGCAATCTTTGTTCTGACCTGTGTGATTTTCATGTCTGTAGTGTAAGAGCACATATAACAGCACAGTATTTTCCATCCTTAAATGCATCTTTTTCTGACGTGATCTAGAAACCCTGTAATACTGAAGAACAAATGAAGATAGGCTCTGAATTTTATTCCTATTTTTCCAATATTAATGCCTATCAATATCGTAACACTTTGATGGAAGGATCTAGCAGTTAATCTCTACAGGTAATTAAGAAAGAAAAATATGAAGAGCATATCTGAAAGATAAAACAAGTAAAGCCCTATCTGTATGAAAGCTCGTGCTGGGAAGAATTACAAATGTAAGTAGCTTTATGCCAAATGGAAGCCCTCCTTAATAAATAAGAATAGTTCAGCTGGGCAAAGTAATCTGTACTTCGCTGTAGCGTGCCTGTCTTCCATAATGTTTTATTCCAGGATGTGTTAGTCTCAAAGGACTTTTTGAATGGGTGGATTTAGATGTATGTGCATACAACTGTTATACCTGTCAAATCCTGTATTTATTCCTGAGCAATTTACCCAGCAAAACTTGTGCCTGTGGGTATTAAGCACCAGTATCATGTCCATAAATATGTAAAATTAACCAGTTTGCCATAGGTACTTTGCAGGTACAATAACTGTTACATATTTTGTATATATTTCAGTTGTTCTCTTAGTTACAAACTTGCACATTAAGTGTGGTATGCATACTGCACTTAATGATTTCCGCTTTTCCCTCCCCATCCATCTGAACATTTCAGATATTTAATAGAAGAAAAATATTATAATCATGCATTCATGAAGTCATTGGTCTTTGGGTCATTTCACTTATGGTTTTGTATGTTGTTAAAAGTTCCCAATTTCTAACAAAAAAAATTTGCAAAATTCTTTGTCACCTACAGAAGTCTCAAGTTCATACTGACCAGACTGCTCTTCAGAGTTATGCAGTTGCATTCAAATAGCTTAAAAGATTATTATTGTTTCCCTGATACAAAAAAAGATAGGTTATGCTAATGTTGTTCTAAAGTTCATTTAATATATATAGAAGTAATAAGTAATTTTACAATTTACATATATACCCCAATTTAAATAGAAAAAGATTGAAGTTGAAGAAAAGCAGAATAAACTTTGATTGATAATCAGCATGTTTTTTCATGGAAAAAGTAATGCAAAGATTGCCACTGTATAAATAGATTGTGCATAATGAAAGAAAATGTTATTTCTGCATTACTTAATTTCTCATTTTTCTCCCTGACATTTTGAATCAAGCATTAGTCTGTAGAACAGATTCAAAATATCAGAGGTAAAACAAAAAGCTAAACTTTGTCTTCAGGATGTAGTTTCATTAACTTGATTGGGCATTACTCAGAGCAGATCCATTTTTAGCATATTGCATTTGCATACTGACCTTTTCTGCGCTGTGAATGAAAATTGGTGCTGTGATGTGTTGATTAATCCCATAAAATAACATTCAAGACTTCATTTAAATATATTCTTAGGTGAACAATAATGACATCTAATCCATTACAATAATAAAAATATCCATTACAATAATAAAAATAAATCTAGATAGCTTCCAGATAGCTGAAAAAGATGGTCTTGCAAAGCTAAGTCTTATTTTCAGAAATGCTGACTGACGTTCTCCTTCCGTCTTTGGTAGCTGTCACTAAAGTGCAGAACTTTTGAAAATTTAACCGTCTTATGCAGGATAGATCTAGACATCAGGTCTGAAACAGGGGAATGCATACATTTGCTTGTGTGCACATACTGGCAACATTAATTTAGAAAAACATCAGCTAAAAACTTGGGATGGAGTCGCTACTCCAGGTGAGCTACATAAATGGATGCTTTTATTCCTCTTTCAGTGTGATCTCTACATAGTTTAGTTTAAACTGAAAGCAGGCTTTCTCCAGAGGAAATAATCTGGAATAGTTAATGTGTAGATTGCCCTAAGTAATGACTGAAAAATATGTGCGTAACTATGTTGTCCTGCTGAGGTCCCAGGTGGAGTACCCACTCCAGTTTTGTATTGTAGGAGAGATAATGAGCAACAGGGAGAGAGTCTAGACAGGAGTATCAAGAAATATCAAAGGCTTGGGAAGCTTGAGTTCAAAGTAAAGGTTTAGCGAAACACAGCTGCTTAGTGTTGCAAAATATGGTTGGGAAGGCTGTGGTAATAGTTCTCATGAAATGCATAAAAGTTAGCTACGAAGAGGGAAAGTCAGCATCGCTTGTGGATATAGCAGGACACTGGGAGCTGAATTTGCAGCAAGAGAACTCTGTATTGGGAAAAATACTCTAATTAAAGGAAGAGACGAGCAATAGAAGAGGTTGCTTAGGGTAGGTGTGGCGTTTGAAGCTAGCATAAATGGGCCTGAATTTACAAGAGACGTACACCAACTAGCAAATCTCCCTTGGTCCCACATGGTGAGGTGTACACTTTGTCTCACGTAAGACATGCTATAGTAGTCTCGACAGGTAACCTCTAGTATACCAGAATTTATATAAAACCCTGTAAGATGAAAACCCTTTCGAACTTCCCTGTCCTTCACTACTTCACCCTGCACTTATTGTAAATCCTGTTCATGAATTACAGCAGTACCCACACTGCTAGGATGTCCATATGGACAGACAAAGTGAATCCACTGCTAGACTGGAGCTGATGCCTGCATTGAAAGAATGAACTTCAGACTTGTCGAAATGCTAAAAGCCTGTTGAAAGCTGCAGTTAAGTTCTTAACACAAGGCTTAAGGGTGTTTCATTGCCATACACAAATTGGGAAAATACATGCAGATTGTACTATTTCAGAGAGTTTATTTGGTGTTTAACTTTCTGCTATGTTTCTTGGAAAGAGGAAACAAGCCTTCCGTCCTTCACACTCCAATGTTCATTCTGAATGCCATTTGCTGTACAGCCTACTGTGGCACCTTATTTAATTAGCACTTGCTGCTTTTCTTCTTCTGAAGAGAATTGCAATAGTGGCAGACTTCATGTCTTTACTACCAGCGAGATGGGAAAGGCTCCTGTAACTTTTATAACTGATCAGCTGAGACAGTCTGGTTGCCCATGGTTCCTAATGAGCAGCGCATGACACAGTGCAGAGTATTGGCAAGATTAACGAACCCAGATTTCCTTACCAGCAGACTGACTTGTAATAGCAATATAGAGAAGGAGTGAGAGCATTAGCACTTACTCAGTAATGTGGCATTATACTGAAATGAAAATCCTTTGCAACCAGCTACAGAAATATGCAAAAACTTCAGGTTTGTATCTGCAAATCAGAATTCATGCAAATGGTTGTGGACTGACCATTGCTAGAAGACTGAAGCCCTAAAGGGGGAATCCACCATTGACCTTATTTTGGGAAAGTATTCCCATGTGGGAAGACAGATCAGAATATGCTCCCCTCCAAAAATGTTCCCAGTTCTCTTGGCAACATCCAAGGTTATTTTTTCATAGTTAAAGTCCCTGACAGTGCTTTTGTGACATCTTTAACAGCCCCCCTCATTTTTTAGCAAGAAATAATTATCACATAAAACCCTTGAATTAAATAATAGTAACTCAGATGTCTTCTAATCAATGGATTCCTGGTAAGTTTTCCTCTTTATTGGTGAAATTGTTTTCTACATGCTTTTGTTTGGAGAGCTAATGACACTTGCTATGGTTTCTGACTAAGAATTTGCAAATCCCAGATTTTCATTTGAAGTTTCTGATTTGGCGATACAAACAGCTCTAAGGAAGTGTAATCTTTTGTGTAATCTTGAAATGGTGAGGACACAGACTCATTTGAGTTGAATCACATATTATAACCATTCAAGTCATACTTTGGCAACTAAAGTGCTTAAAAACACCCACTGATTTCTTTATATTTCCTGATTCTTAAGGAAGATCAGAAAGATGAAATGTTAGGAGTCTGTATGAAGAGGGGATGAAAGAAGACTAACAAACTGAATATGGGCTGTATCCTACATTCATTCAAGGAGCTGAGCATCTGCACGCTGGAGGGACCAGTGACTTTTTTTGAAGATCAAAATGCTAAGCACGGTACAGGAGTCCTTTGTAGGTAAACGCGTGAAGGTTTTGCTTTGTGACACCTGTTTCTTGGAGTCTGAAGGTTATTTCAGGCTCAGTTCTTGGGGTTCCTTATGGCACTTACACATGAACCAGCTCCAGCTGCCCATAGTGAGAGATGCCTTGGAGAGGAGTGGAAGCTAAGTCCCACCCCTAACCTAGTGAATTTAGGCTGACAGCCCTCACTTCTGGAGCCAGGCAGGTCAGACGCATCCCTATCTCCCGAAAGCAGGAGGAAGCACTGAGGCTTTCCTATTCCCATCTCTCATCTTCTCTGATTTGATCTCCAGCTCTGCACCTCCTTTCTAGGTGGGTAGCATTGACCACGGTGGGGGTCTCTCAGTATCCGTGCTGAAGCTGTTCTTCTCTTTATTTAAAATATTTAAATGTTCCCTGAAACCACAGAAAGAAAAATGTCCATCTCTTCTGGGAGAAATCTGTGCAGTGTGGAACTGCAATCAGCCTGGAGTTGTTTTACATGGGTTTAGAAAACAGAACAAAACGAAACAAAATATCCATCAGCTGTGAAAGAATACTGAGAGAAACAAATATTCCCCAGCATCAAGTGAGGGTTCATTTGGTGAATACGTAAAAACATAGATTTCTTCAGGAGGTGAATTACATGGTAATACAAATTTTGTAAGACAGAAGAATATTTCAGAAATCAGCTATCCAGTTCCAGAGCAGCTGAGACTTATAAACAATGGGTATTCATAGCCTGGTAAAATTTCAGTTGAAGTCCTTGGTCTCAATCAGCGCATTTGAGTTGTGAGACAGTACACTAGTGAGGGCTGTGGAATTGCAAATGAGCACCGCAGTCCTCTTCTCCTTGGTGGTGTAGGCAGCTTTCTGCTCTAGGCTGCTGCCTACCTTGCCTGCTGCCTTGAGCTATCTCTGCTTTTCTGTGGAAGAATATAAGCAGTGGGTGGAAGTTCTCCTGAGTTAAATGAGAACAGGATCAGGCTATGATTCAGGATCAGACTGCTTGTCGGTGTTTTGTTTTTGCAAAGTCAAAGTGTTTCAGCTGGGAATCTCATCTTTATCCAACCCATCTGAAACAGGGAACCGATGATCGTTGTAAAGAGGAGCTTCACTTGTGATCATTCTTGTTTATAGCTACCAAATGTTATGTCTGGGTCCCAAATAAATTCTGAGTTTTACATCAAAAACTTGGAGAATTGTGATTACTGCTGCTAAGAATTATGGAAGGGCATTCCCATATATTCATCTTGGGTTTTTAAAATTAGATCAGTGCAAGTTCTTTCCATCCAATTTCATTAATTTACAGATCTGTTGGGAATTCAATATTTTCTAATAAGAGATAAAAATCGTTTTACCTGCATGTCAGAAGTTTTCCCCACAGTGCAATAACAACAACAACAACAAAAGCATGCAGGTTATTTTATGTTATTTATCTTGTAAATGTGATTTTTGACACTGCAGGTAGTTGATCTACTTCCAAACTATTGGCTATTTCAGGGATGCACAAATCCCAACAAATAGAGCTTTTTCTTTAGCAGCTTAAAATCTTATTCCTACTGAAAAATGCACTATGTATAAAATATCCCTTTTCACGAGACAGTGTTAAAAAAGAATGTATGTTATCGTTAAATATTCTGGTGGGCTGCTAAACCAAACAAGAAAAACGCTGGTAATGGCTAACATCCCAAATCCCAGATTCTTCCTGGTAGTGCCTGGATTCCTCAGTGTTACGCTGCTTTGTGCAACTCTTTGCATTTGTAGCATTTAACAGTGCTTTGCTCAGTTGTAAATGTGCTATGAACGCAGGGAGTGCTATTCAGTGGCGATTCAGTCACTGTCTCTGAGAAAATGGAACAGTTTTTCATTAAAAAAATCTTGTAGTGAGTAAGAGGCAATATATTTAGTGAAGTTCCTGGGTTTATATCTACTGTAGATGTCTTGGTGTTGAGCCAGTCAGATTTCTTTCTACAAGCTGGTCTCTGGATTTTATTAAGTCTTCTCCTTAATGAACAAGCCCCTTTTTCTTCTTTTTGTCTATCACCAGTTGAGAGTTGTAGGACTCGCCTTTTTATTTTTGAAGATAGTAACTCTCATAGACGAATTCTTTTTCCTTTCCAATATCTGACTTCGTATTTGAAGCAAAGCTTCAGAAGCGTAGCCGGCACCCGAAGGCAGCACATCTGTCTGCTGGAAAACTAAGCCTGAGTTATTTTACCCATCAGCATCAGTAGTCTGCACTCAGAATGGGGGTATTTGGATTCATATATGTCTGAGGATAATACGCTACATAGTCTTTTTAAGGATAGTTTGTGCGGTATCTGAAGACGGTAATATTTCCAAGGGAAACTCTGTCTGTATGAAACTAGCTGAAAAAAATATCTAAGGGTTATTTTAGAAAAGTGTCAGTGGAAGAAACAATTTGAAAGGAAGAGACTTCTGTTTTCACCTAGTCCCTATTGTCACAAAAATAATACTTTCAATGTAAGAACGCAATAGTTTTATGTAGCGTTTTTGTGAAGAAATAGGTGCAATTCAGTTTCATTACCCACTCTGCCACTCACTGAATTTGAAGGCGTTAAGTCCTTCTTTGGGACTGGGCAAGCAGTGAAGTGACTTCGGGTGATTTTGCCAGCAGACATATGTTGTGTACAGGCATATAAAATTAATCGTCCCCTCCTAGCAAGTGAAATTATTCTGGCAAAGCCCCTAATACAGATGAAGCTATTGCCACTGCCTCCGTTGGTTTAGCCCAAACCATCTTGGAGAGATGACGCCATGTTGGTGGGAGAGGGTTTCCTTCTGCTGGTGTGTGCTTGAGGAGGAGGAGGTCGGGAAGAGGCTGACGCTGTCAGGCCTGGCACGGGCACCACCATGGCAATGCCGGATGCTTGATCCATCCACCTCGGATCTTCCCTTGCGCCCATCCCACCCGGTCCTCCCGACCGTGCCAGCAGGTTGGCACACACAGTGTGCTCAGAACAACAGGCTTGGTTGGTTGTTCTGATTTAGGACAACGGGCTGCAGTAGTCAAGGGCATGGCCACCTGATAGATACCCCCAAGCAGCCCCGGTTAACGTTATTTGTATCTGCTGTTATCCCTTTTGCCATTTCTTGGCCCTCCTTTTTGCTGCCCTTGTACCTTTTTTCTCCACTCCAGTCTCCTCCCAAATAAAGAACCTGCCCTTAATTGCTTTTTCCCTCCCTGATCCCTTTTTTTCCACATCCATCCCAACTTGGTTTTTCGGCCACCATTGCCTAGGTAATCCTGGCCTTAGGTGACATGATAGGTCCTGGTGGCCCTGCAAGGTTGTACTCTCCAGCAGGTCCTCTTCCCTCATCTGTGACACTCGTCCGTTTCTCGCCAAGCTCCCCTTCACCCATCAGTGAAATCCAGCTATTCATCGCTTTTGTTAGCAGCGTTGGCAGCATCACTCTTCCTGCCTGGTGTCTTCCCTAGGGATAGGGATTCCCACGCTGACTTCACAGATGGGTTGGGGTCAGCATCTTGGATCCTACAGGAAGTTTTCAGCATCAGAAAGAAAACAGACCTTGGGCACTGCTGTGGGAGCGGGAGAGCGGTGGCCGGAGCATTGCCAGTGGCCACATGACCTGTGGCCGAGGGCAACAACTTGCATGAAAGTGGCAGGCACAAGCCAATTTGGCAAGATGTCAAAGGGGTCTGGGCTCCAGCGCTCGGCAGGCAGACCCTTTTGTCCCTAAAGGTAACATCCCTAAATGATGCAAATATTTTGGGCTCGATTTTGAAAAAGCCGTCTTTTATTAGTGGTGTTATTTCTTCCAAAGGGTAGATGTCCAACAAAGGACCGACCTCTTTGTACCTGGTGAAGGAAGTCCAGTAAATAAGAGGGTGAAGCGAAGGAATAAACTCAGGCGAGCAGAGGAAAAGGCTTTCCTTTGTAAAATATGAAGGCCTGGCTCCCTGCCCAGACAGAGTGTATAAAGCAAGGTAAAAGTTGTATAAAGGTTGTAGGACTGATGGTCCCAGTAGACTGTATTGAGCCTGCTCAATAAAATTGAGCGCACATGAAGAAGTAAGTACAGAATTTGGCATGAGAAGCTCTTCTTTGTGTCCTAATCCATGCTAGAGGAACATGGTACAAAACAGCTGACGTCAATAGAAAGACTCCCTCTGCTTCAGTGGGCCTTCCAGCAGACCCTTATCTTTTCTCTTACTATCTTAATGCTGGCAGGATGACTAATACAGACAGATATCCTAAAGCTGACAATGACATCTTAAATCTGTCCTGGAGGATCGAACAGAATATTTATTTCTACAGCTGCGCAGGGTTTTCATGAATTGTAGCCCATTACTCTACGAAAAAGTGTAAGGATGAATAAGACCAAAATGAAGAAATACATGTAAAATGTAGTAAAAGGATGTATGATTTTAAAAAAGAGAACTGGAAGAGAGACACATACTTTGGCTATAGTTGTTGACCATAATAGCTCAGAAATAAAGCCCAGTGTGGTTGTGAATGCCAGCAAATTGATGGATTGTAGTGATGTCAGTTTGTTCAGGAGAGAAGAGATGTCTGTGTTACTAAAGCATTTCCAGTGATCCAGTACTGTCAACTTCAGGCACTCGGGAACTGAGAGCCAGGTCATTACTGGCAACTCTGCTTTTTCATTTTGAATTTTTACGACTTTTTTTTGTTCCATTTTATTGTCTGTATGTGAGCAAGGACAGCACTTTGTAGTCCACTGTACCCTGGACTATAAAGCTGTAGGTTTTGTGCCTGTTCAGAAAAATCCTAATAGTATACCCATATCACTTTTGAGAGATCTACAAAGACGTTTTAAAAAAACCAAGCAGCTGGTTTTAAAACCTACCTCATCCTGTTTCACAAATCTTTTTTTCTGTAATTTGGTTAGGATACCTCAAAGAAAAATCTAATTTTAAGTCATTATAAATAACTTCTTATGTAAGATTCTTCAACAACTTCACAGATACTAAAAAATAAGTCCTCTTTAGAAGCTAGTACATTTTGTGCTTCCCTTATAATCAAACTGCTTTATCATTCAGACGAAAGTCTCTTAGTTAGTGGATGGCAGAACATGAAAATAAATCTGGAAATCCTGTTCTGATAAACTATTCCCATAAAAAGCACAGTTGGTTGTAAATACCTTCCATGGACAGTATGAGGTGTTCTCTCATTCTGTCAATATCTTCAGGGGGGTTCTAATTAATCTATCTGCTTTTCATAGTAAAGATACTCTGTTTTGATTCGCACAAAAGAACAACTCAGAAACCTCTATGCTGTAATTTTTTTTCCACAGAAATTTCACTATGAGCTTTTGCAATCTCCACATACTGTATCTTGGCACAAAACACTACCTCTACTTATGGTTTGCATCATTAACTATCAGATTGGCTGCTCACTGTGTTTATAGGATACAACAAGAAATAGCCTGTTAAATCTGGCTGGTTGGTAAAACTGGTGTTTGTTGAATCATTGCGCTACTGTGTTCCCACATCATACAGAGAACAAAATCCCATAAAACTAATAAGCTGTAAAATAGAATTAAAGTCAATGGCAAAGAATATGCCCAAATGTAGTAAATAAATTGAGAATACCTTTTCTGAAGTCTAAAAAAGTGATCCCCAAAACACTGGGAGTAGACCAGAAATGTAATTTATAAAACTGCTTTTAAGTAAAAAATGCATGCCAAGCATATATAATAATAGCAATTCTGATGGCTTATCTGTAGATCTTACTGGCATACTGTTGGAACTGAAGTGAGTATTATCATCTCCACCTTATGGATGAGGAAGCTGGGTTACCATAAGAATAAATTTTCAACACGGAACACGAGGCAGTGCTGACTCCAATTCCCATTGCAACTCCCAGCTTTAATTATTTTTCTGTGAGCTTCATTTGTTTCTCTTCATTATACAGAACTTGTTCTTTCAGCACAAGGTAATTTGGATAACATTGAACGTAGATTAGATCCATATATTAATACTTACGAAACTTATTAATTCTAAAATTGCTCTGATAGATTAGCTCCTTCCCACCATTGGATGGGAAGATGCTTACATCCTTAATTTAGATTGGTGTGTCGCTTTTGACACCTAATATTTTATTGCTCAAGCCACTATGGAAAGCAACAGAAAAAGAATGTCTCTGATGCTTTTCTAGCATGTTTCCAGATAAGTCTAGTAGGAAGTATGTGGCATATCACTTGTAAGATCATGTATTTCCACTGTCCTTTTCAATATCTATGTGATGCTGCTGAGATAAATCATAGGAAGCCTCAGTATCAGCAATGCAGAGATGACATCGCATTCTGCTTCCCCCTATTGATGCGAGTGGCACAGAGACACCTGTCTCTGAGTGTCTGGCTAAAATCAAACTGCTTATCAGTTAAATAGAGATGACACTAAATGGAGGAACGAAGTCCACTGAAAAAGTAGCAATTTTCATCTTGTGTTCAGGAGTCATTTTGCTTGTGTCTTCTCCCTTGGCTCTCTGGCTTCTCTATTGTCTGCATTTTCAGGGCAATTTTTCCTGAGATAAGTAGAGAGAACTCATCTGGTAACTTGACTTGGATAATCCTCACATTTGTGTCTTCCATCCCTTACTAGTGCAGTGTGTTTACATAGAGCTTTAGAACAGAAAACTCTCCAGTTCTTTGAATCTGTCCAATATGCTGCACCGCTGGGAGCACACCCTGTTTTATCGCTGTCTTGCTTCTGGGGCTCCATACCAGGTGAGATTCAGTATCTTCCTGCTAACCTTTGAAGTCATCTCTGCTGGGTGTCTTAAAACAAAGTTTTCTTTGAATGTTGATTGCCCCTCCTTGCAGCTACTTTCCTCGATGATCTGTTCTTCAGATGGCAGACACACAGGAGCTGTAGACGAAGATCGAGTCATTAGGGCCATGGCTTTGGCGTTTGGTAGTGGAGCCCCTGGATCTGATATCCTCGGGAATGAAATGCAGCGTCCAGTTTTCCTGTTACACATTCACACGTACAAAATTAGAAGCTAGAACAGAAAGGGGGATTAATTGGAAAATTGGCAAATTGTAAGGGAGGAGAAGGGAGAGAGGAGAGAGTTATGTTTTAAGAGAAAAGCCTGGCCCATCCCACCAACTCAGGAGAGCCAAGAAACTCTGATTGATACCCTGGTGTTACCTCAGTCACAAAGCCATCATGAAGCAGTATGGTATTGAGAGTTTAATGAACTTAATAAAGGGGGTGGATAAGATTTCCCCAGGTAATTTTTGGTGCACTCTCTGGGGAGAGTGTGTCTGCTCGTACCAGGGTTTTGCTTAGGACACTGGCAGGATGCTGCTTCCATACTGATCTCCCTCTGTCCTCTCAGGACCCTTAATGTTACTGCTTCGATAAATAAATACATGCCTTAAGTCCCAAATACTTCACCTCTGTTAGAGGTTGAATGCAGGCAGTGGTGAAACTGGAAAGATCTGAGGGTAGGAAGCCAACAACTGGCAAACTAGGGAAAGCGAAAGAGCTGCAAAAGTCCAACTCACACCTCAGGCGAAGCCGGCGGTGCGGAACAGGGCTTTACAATTGAATTTCCTCTGCTTGTTCTTTCTCTGCCATTCTCCCGGGGGCTTGGGCTGCTTGTGTGTTGTCTCCAGCATGGACCTGTCTCTGTGTACCTATGTGCGGGCCACCCTCAAAGCTGTCTGCTTTTTTTAGTGGTTTGGTTTTCTCTATTGGTCTAAGCTTCTAGAACACCTGCTCAGAGCCTCATCATCTCAAGATAGGTCACATATGGGTCAAATTAAGATGGGTCATATGATATTAAAGCATATTCAGAATACAGCTGTTAGGAATATCTTTCTGACTCTTAATTCAGTTCTATCGCTGCATCTTTGCCCCTCTTCCCCTTTTCTACACAAACGTAAGCTTTCCGATTTCATCCTTCCTCTCTATACAACAGATTTATCTATTTCTTGAGCTTTTGATGGCTTCTCCCTGACAGGCCCTGCTGTCCCTGAAGGCCATCCAAAGGCTCCTCATTAAAAATTTGTAAGTCGCCACTATGTCTCCTGTTCTCCTTCGCATCATTCTGCAGTCCCTTACCTTCCTCTACACCTGTAAGCCTTGTCTCACAGTGGAAGTGCTAGCAAAGTGAATGCAGAGGTGGGGTACTCTGCTGAAGTATGGTGCAAAGACGAAGGAGCGGCAAGGTGAGGTCCCCAGGTGTGCTGCCTGTGGAGGTGTGGAGTTACTCAGATCAGTGAGGAAGGCGTCAGGATGAATGCGGTGGTAGAAGTCTGGCAGCAAGAAAATGCTGCACCAGAATCTTCCAGCCATGTGCTGTGTCTTGGTAGCCCATAGCCGAAGGTAAAAAACACATAGATGACATAGCAAGCTTCAAAGGTTAATTACAGCTTCCTCACTGGACACAGAGACTGTCTTTTGGAAGCCTATATAGGTCTTATGAAGGTGTGCTCTGAACCCCCCTATAATTTCGTACACTTAATTTTTTTCTGGTAGGAGCAGGGAAGAAAATATTTAACATCTAGGCGAATCTTGGATTTTAGTATTGTTAATGAATTCTCAGAAAAATGTCTATGTGGGAAGTTCATCTTGCTAAATCTGTCAGCTTTCATATGTGTGGACTTCATTTATTTATTTGACCCATAGTTATGTTTAGGTAACTGAGCAAAGGTGTGGGCTTGGGTTCTTGCTGGAAATTTATTCTCATGTCTCATCAGTACTACGTTCTTGACTTTATTTAGTACTAAAGGGAAGGCTGACCTTACCAATTCATAGTGCCATTCTCTAGAACATACAGCAAGCACTTTTTAGTGCCTTTCTTCAGTGTATAAGGATGTAATTTAAAAAAAAAAGTTATAATGAATTGTGTTGTCTTTAGTGGTTTTTTGTCTAGTGCAAGACTTACAATCTTCAAAGGTGTTTCAGAAACCTTCAGAAATTATTTTAACAATTAAAAAGTAATTTCAATGCACAGAGTCCTAAATACCCTAGTTTATTATGAAAGGCATAAACCCATACTGTGTTCCTCGAGGGTGCCATTTTATGAGACAGGGTGAATGTCATCTCCCTCCCCTTCCCTTCTTGCAGCTGTGGGCTCCTGCCACTTACTTTGTGCTAGCTGCAGTGCTCGCCAGCCACCTCGCAGGGCTGATTCAACTCACTAACCCAGCGCAAAACTAACCCAGCAAAAAAGTGAGTATATTCTGCAGGATCAGTGAAGCGAGTCAGGTCACGCAAGGGGTAGAAAGGGGCTGTGCTACAGAGAACAAAATCTTTTGTGTCTGTCCTCAGCTTTTATGGTGTTATGTGAAGATATTAAAGTTTGTTAACTGTTAGCTCCATACTTAAAACTCCCTGTGTCCCACGTGTTAGGTCTTCTCTATTCTCTTTATTTGAAGTTCAGCTGTTAATATAAAGTTGTGCTGCGTTTCACAGAGTTCTACTATACAGCAAAATAAGCATTGTGGTGATAGGCATTTTCTAGAACTATTAGCATAATTATTCCTTTATTAAAAATTATTTCAAGAAACAAAATAATGCCCAATGTGATCTGTATGCAAGGAATAAAAATGCCCTCCGATATTTGCAGTAAACTTTTGTCCATTAGAAATATGCCATTAGACATTAAAATCAAATCACCTAAGGAAAGCAGCTTAACTCTTCCTTATCTTCAGCAACTTCAGCAGTTTTGCAGAGAGCCACCTGTAACTCAGAGTGGTTCAACAGCTCCCCACTCATGACCCCGTACAACCATACCAGGAACTAAATAAACCCTATTTACTAGCAATTAAAGTGATTTAATTTAAAACACAATGACAGATGCATAATGGGTTAATTACAAAATACGTAATTAGCAAATAGGATGGAAAAGGTTAAAAGGTTGTGGACTTTTGTTGTTTGCTTGGGAGGGATAGCAAAATCATCAGTGATTAAACTTTTAATTTCTGGGCCTGATTCTATTATTGTTAGCTGTAAATGAGGCAGCAAACAAGGAGAGGTTTAAAAAAAAAAAAGAAATCACTGCTTTATCGGACATGCTGAAAGGCCATTGTTAACACTGACGCTATGTGATTTGTTTCCAGTCTGCACCCAAAAGCAGGTCTGCATCTATAATGTTTGTTCTTATTAGGATATATGCCTCTTCTGAGAAGAAGTAGTCGTCCCCTCCACTCTCAGTAGTGGGCCCCAATGAGGTCAGGAAAAAGGCTATAAAGAATGGTAGAGGTTAGAGCACACCTTTTAGGAAACTCTGCCTTAAAGAGTAAAGCAGTGAATTATTTAGTTGGGAATATGCCATAATGTGTTTGTTTTCAAAAAAAAAGGGGGGGAGGGTGGTAAAAAGGAATGGGACATTGAACAGGGTAACTTCTGGGCTGCGAAAATCCTCAGCTGAAATCCAGTTAACTTCTCGCAGTGCTGGTCATATAGAGACTGCCATTACAGTGGGTGCAAGCAATTTTCTGTTAAAATAAGCAAAATAAGAGTTTCTACTTCATTTTCACAAGTATTATTCCTTTTCTCCATGACTCCTGTCTGCCCAAAACCATAAGCAAATGGGTGTTTAGATAGTTTTAATACAGTCATATTTTATGACCACCAGCTTATTGCCAGGTAACTTGAAACTCTTTATTTATTTATAATAATTATAAATATATTTATGTATGTATAAAACATGTGTTTTGTATTTTGAAATTTCAGAGGAGATGTTTGCAGAAAGCTTTCTCCAACTTGAGCCTAATTGTTACTGAAGTCATTGAATTTTTTCTTTTGAAAAATAAGCTTTTGGGTAAACCTCAGAAATAGCAATATGGGCTTCTCCATTTCAAAATATCAATTAAAACCAGGCAAGAATTCTCCTTTTTAAATATAGCTGCCCTCTAACCTAATTACGTGTCCACCAGTAACCATTAGCATAATTTAACCAAATTTCCCATAACAGTCACATTCTTCCATCATCCCTTGCTCTCTTTTGAGCATGGTTATCATATGCTCACTTTCCTGTCGCTTCGCCAAGCCATAGTTAACTCTCAACTAATACATGTCAGTCCAGCCCCTTAATCATTTAACTTTACTTGTCTGTCCCTCCTTTTCTATTATTGATACTTTTTTGTGTCTCTGGTATGCCTTCATCGTGCCTCCAGGGATATTATCTGCCTTACTGCTTGACACAAGGCCTAAACCTACACATCCAGAAACGCACTGTCCCCTTTCGGTGCGTATTACACTGTCAGTGTCTGTCTGATGCCATTTTCCCTTGAGCTGCTTCTGCAGTGGCAGGCGAAGGCTCCAGGACTACCAGTTTGACTTGTAGAAAGGATCTGTGCAGATATTTAGCTAGTCTTTATCCCCTTACCATAGGTTTTGCTGGCTAGGAATCTAGATTTCAGAAAACAGCTAACTTCTTGTTCTGGTCTGTTACCTTAATTTTGTTGAAAATAAGCTTATTCAAAGTTTTCCCCCAATTATAATTGAATTTAAGCTGTACATTTCAGGTCTGGAATCTGTGTTGAACATTTCAGAATTCAGTGGTTTTGCAATTCAGCTATCAGTTTTTAGGACAAATAGATTCAAGTTTGGAAACTCGTCAAGTCACGCAATATGCAAAACCCATGAGGCTAAATCCATAGCTGTAACAGCATCTCTGTTTTCTTTTCCAAGGGTTTCTGCAAAGTTCTATATATTTGCACACTGTAACTCAAGGCCTGAAATACAGACAACGATTTTTCAATATTTAGAATTTATTTTTTAAACTAAGTGGTGACTCTCTGAAGCTCTGGTTAAGAAAATCAGAAAGCCTAAAGCTACATTAATTCTGCTGTTCATATCTGAACCCCTGAAAATAGCTCAAACAAATGCCAGTACCAATCTTTAGGGTAATACTTATCCCTATTCAGAGTGACATTTGTAGTTTAGAACATACTCACTTCTGCTTCACTGATTTTTTAGGCACAGTGTATGTAAGATGCATTGACAAAATGCATTCTTGTTAACAAGATTCATCCAGGTACCTCCCCTCCTGCCATTTAGAAAACATTCTTTTTCTTAATCCATGTCATCATGAGGGTGGAAAATCACCAGTTCCAATAAAAGTCTTTGAAATTTAGTATCTTTGGGATTATGTGATGTTAGTCAGTTGTAGAGATTCACTGGGTAATTCAAGACAGCCTTCGTCTAATACATGCTTTGCAGTGAGTAATAAGAGAAATTAACATCGAAGACAAACTGTCCCTTGCTGAAATTTCAGGGAGACCTAATGTTGCCTGAGTTGACAGAACAAAAGAGACAAGAAAAGTTTTACGTCAAAGCTGGTGTCTGAATGAAACTCCTATAGGCTGGAGAAGGAACACGTAAGCCATGAAGTGTCTCAAAGCCTCTTCAGAAAACACAGGAATAATCACTTAAATGCGAGGTCTTTTATATTATCCCTTTTGCTTTTCTATCATCCTTGGTCCTCCAGGATCCTTGCTCAACTGGATATTTATGCAAGTAGGTAGAGGTCTTTCTGAATTAAGGCCTAAATCTCTAATGATATAAACATCACTTAATGCACAGTTACTGATCAGCTACTCTTTGGCAAATCTGGCTAGCTTGCAACTGTAATGCTTCAAGTTAAGAAAGTCCCCAACAGGGAATAAAACGCTGGTTATCAAAATAGTGGCTAAACAGGGCTGCTTCCAGTTTTGTGCTCCTCTCATGCCCTCCTGTGTACACATGTAGTAGGCCAAAGCAAAGTGCTAGAGAGCTGACATTTCTGCAAGGGGATGAAGTAGAGCAAAGAGGAGGCTACAGCCCACTATGCTGACAGTTTTAAGCCGAATATAAGCAGATTTCTTAGAGCCTTTACATCTTAGGGCCAGTCAACAGCTCCACACTGTGATAATAAGTGATTTGAGATGCTCTGTGAGATAATGTTACTCATTTCTGTAAGTACAAGGCAAGAGGAGTGTTACGTACTCAGGTTTCTACTTGATGGCCAGGTGGTTTAAAGGTAATGTTACAGTCTTCCCCTGCATGTTTTCGATGATACCTATGAGACTGCCTTTCTAGCGTGTTCACGCTACTGGGCAATGGACAGAAACACTAAAACTCTTTTCTTTTTTACTATGATGAAATCAATTATTATATTTTCCATTAGCTTATTAAAAGGTATATTTACCCCAATGCAATAAGACATTAAGTTCTGATAAAATCATAAAAACAACTTTTATCTTGCTTTTATCTTGCATGCCTTCATTTTGTGGTGCCATGTCTGTTTTTTTGTAGATACGACCAAAACAACAGCTTTATCATTCAGCCTGTCCTGCAAACCATATGCCAGAACCAGAGTCTCACCAGTGTGGGACTATAGGAGGAATGACTTTGTCCATCTAAATTGACATTGTTCATCCTGCAGTTCTGCTTATTTTAACACAAGTGCTTTCAAAAAATTGTAAAGCAGTGAGGTTACCATTTTAATTTATCAAGCTTATTGTCTGCATATAATAGTTTTCTGGCTTTCATGCTGGAAAAAAGCTGCCGATGCCTGCACAGAGCTGAGCATGTATCATACTATGGTCTGATCCTGACTGATGCAGAGCATCCATAATCTTGACTTGTTAGTGCTCAGCAACTTTTAGAGCATTTAAGAAGCAAGTTAAAATAGGAAGTTCTGAGCCTAAAAGGTAAAACCGGTACCCTATTCTAAAGAGCACATATTGAGTCTGTGTGAGGAAGAAAGTAAGACTACACAGAACTACTGGACTTTTCATATTGGAAAGCTCAGTAGCTCCTCGCCTTTTTGATCAAGTGGTTCAGGATAGACTGTAAATGTTTATACAGGTAGTGCACTGTGGTTTGGATTTTATGCTTTATTGCATGTTTTTGTGTCCTCATGAGTTGAACTAGACTAGCAATAAAAAGCATGAGTCGAAGTCCACTTCTGAGCTTGTGCCTACAAGCCAGTTCTGAGGGGGACTTTTCCTTAAACGTATCTAGAAAACTAGGTAGATTTTTATTTCTCATACAGTGCACAGTTGTTCAGTATGTTTTATCAGGGAGAGAATACTGCTTGCTCATTATATAGGTATCATGTACCATAAGCCATAGCCTAGTACATTTTTCACTGAACATGTATTAGGACAAAATGCTCTGTATAACTCTGCTCTAAAATACGAGTTTTGCTTTGCTGTTAAATATTGAAACAAATTTAAAAGTTCAGTTAGGCATCAATACAGCCTTTAGGCTACCTTGTCATTTTTCCTGATGTGGAGTTGCTATTTCAGATTTTTCACTACAGGTGAAGTTAAAAGTGACAGCAACGTTCATGGAGGGAGTTTGCAGAACAAAATGCTCAGATGACACATCCCGTAATTCATCACCCTCAAGCCAAGATAGCCCCCAAGAAGAACAAAAGTGCCTTAACTTGGGCCAGGGCAGAGCGTGAGGGGCTGGCATCCTGGGGCGCTCGGTCTGACCGTGCTGGAGCTTTCCCCTGTGCCCCATTAGAAAACCTATGTGCTCCGCTATCCCGCTCCACACCCTCGCCTGCTCCCCACTACATCCCAGGACCTGGGCAGGCTCCCACCCGCCCCGGGGTCTGCCAGCATCCCTCCCCTCCTCTCCATGCAAGGCTCCTCTCCCTGGAGGCAGCCCGGCTCCCAGCAAGCCAGAAACGGCAGGCAAGCGTTGTGTAAGAGCGTTGTGTAAGGGAGCCGGGGATGAGCCAGAGGCATCCGGCGTTGCAGGTAGGGTTACAGGAGGGACTTGTGCGGATGAGCCAGGTCGCCCCATGGCCCTCCCTCTACCTTTTAAAATGGCATGTCAAGGGACAGTCTGGTGAAGGGCACGGAGCCGGGTGGCTTGTCAGTCCTTCTGAAAGGTGCAAAATCCCTTTTCCCACCCATTCCTGCCTTGAGAAGAGACAGGAGGCAGCAGTGCTGGTCCCCCCCATGCTGCTTGGGGCAGCTGCTTGCTGAGTGGGAAGGGAAGCCTGAGGGTGGCCGGGAAGCGTGCGGTTCATGGTATAGATAGGGACTGGGATTCAAACCACAGAAGTACCGTGCCCCTGGCCTAGGGGAGACTGGCAGCCACCACCTAAACCTGAATCAACAGAACAAAGTCAACACCACCCTCATCCCCTGAGCGGCGCAACCCTTTTATATAGCCATTTGTTAATCCGATGCATTTGTGTGAAGGAGGCGGCCCTTGGTGAGAGTGGGAGAACGCTTAACCACATTGATTAATGTTAATTGGTTAATCGCCTTTCATTATGGGAAAAGAAAGTAAGTGCAGTAATTGGCAATATGGCTTGACAGTGTTTCTAGACTGGAGACCAAAGCCTGAGAATTAATTCCAATTATCACCTTTTCAGGCCAGAGGAGATGAAGATCCCAAAGATGTCTTTTTTCATTTGGGGCAAAATGGGAGTATTCTTTTCATGGTGCAGGGCTGTAGATCCGAAACACAAGTCAGTATCAGAATAAATAATCGATTTGCTACTTTTCTATGAGGTATCCAATATGAACGTGAGGACTACCTTGTTAAAAAGAAAAAGTAGGGTTGAACTCCAGTGATGGAGAAAGAGCACGGTGCCTGGTCTGCCGCCTCAGCTCTCTGGTGGGGAGATCATGTGAGATGTGAGATAGCAACCTCTGAAGTTAGTGCTGCGTGCTCAGGGCTTGTGACTCAGAGCCATGAGACCTTGGGTAGCGCTTTGTGGGCAAATGAGCACTTGACACACAAAAGATAATCTAATGAAGCCTGCTCCCTGTGATGTTAGCAAAGCTTAACCATAAAAATTGTGTCACTTTTGGCAAGAAAGAAACTTACTCTGCAATGTCCGTGCAGACTCCCAGACATTAATTGGCCTGATGTGGTGGAGCCTCGCCTGTGACTCATCTGCCACCTTCCCATTTTTGCCTGTTCACGTACTTTTTAGTTGTAGACTCTGAAAAAGAACCTGATTTCCTCTGACATCTTCCTCATCTATGCCTTCAAGAGGAACTTGCTATAATTAATGTAGACACCACTTACTCTTCTTGCTCATGTAAAGTAGCAACCGTGCTGGGCCTTCAGAAGACGATCAAGGTTTTGGGTGCCAGAATGGCTAAATAGTTCTGTACTCTACAATGTTTCTGTCCATGTGCCAGATTCCTTAGAAGGAAAAATTACTTCCGGCATATGAAGTGTGGGATAAAAGCATCCTTTTGAAAACATTTCTGATACATTTGGAAAGATTATTGAAATCACCATCACATACAAAGCAGGTGTTACAAATGGGCTCATTTACTATCTATCTTTTGGCTGCTGCTAAATTGACCTAGTGGAGATGCTAGATGAGCAACATGCTGTACTTTCACACAGCAACACCCAGACCTGCTCTGAGAAACTTATTTTCTAGGCAGGTATGAGGAGAAAGAGGATGCACACTCTGCATTTCAAACTGTGGGACACTGGAAGACTGTGCCAAAGCCAGATACGTTAGTGTAATGCTTTAGACAAAAGACTATCTTTTCCTACAGTCATTTCGTAATTAGTTTTTTTACACAAGTGACAGCTGCCTTCATGCCAAGTCCTGGTCTCATCAGGGAAAATGGCAAAACTCCCAGGATAGCTAGAATTTTTCTCTCTATACAGAATTCATTGAAGAACTTTGTATTTCTCCCTTTTTTTTTTATCCTTTTTAATAGATTGGCGCAAAAACAATAATTTTAGGATTAGTAACTAATTACTTACAGGAGGGACAGAATTTTTATTTAAAACACTCAGTTGTTTACTTCAAGAGCACTTGTGTGTCACTGAGTCACCAAACCACAATTAAATTCTGCAAAATGGCTTATTGTTGAGGTTCACAGCGTCCCATGACATGGTGGGATGGGTCAGAGTGATTTTAATTGGAGGCCTATCTAAATTTGTATCCTCTTTAATCTTTTGATTAAATTTTTTGATTAAATTTTGATTGTTAAGGATTTTGAAGTTCCACAGGATGTCAGTAGCAAAAGAAAGACTTTGTATCGTCACCTCTGGTTGTGGTGTTTGTACATGGCAAATATCAAGCGGAGTATTGGCTTTTCCCTTAAGAGTTTAAGGAGATACTGTCTTTTCTGAGAAGAGCCCAGACGGAGTCTCGGGTGGTTTGCTTGAAAGAAAAGACAAGGAGATAAAAATACATTGCAACATGTATGCTGGAGGATATTTTACCAGTTCCTGCTGTAAAACTTTCAGTAGGTTTTACTTTGCACTTGCTTTACAAATAGAGTAAACATTATGGGTTGGGGTTTTTTTTCCCTTTTTTCTTGGTTGGGTTTGGGGGGGGGGGAGATGTTTCTGTTTTGGTTTGTTTTTTTGACTCATGAAGCAATTCTGAATCCTGGAGTGGCACTTAATTTAGTTTAAAGATTTACAAGATATGCCCCGTTAATGTAATGAGGCATAAAGTGATGCAGAAGATAGGCAATACATTAGGGAGAAGACAATAGAGCTGTTAATTCGGAAGGTCGAGATTTGCATGGGAAGACACCCCCCCACCCCCCCCCCGCGCAGTGCTGCAGTGCAGACGCGGGTCCGGCGAGCAGCGCGGCCACGCTTCGCGCTCTCCCGCGCCTCTCCGGCCTGCTCCCGCGCGGCCGCTAGGGGGCGCCGCCGCACTGCGCCGCACCGCACCGCACCGCACCGCACTGCGCGGCGGGGCGGGCCCGGGGGCGGGGGCCGGCGGGTGTTTGTGAGAGAAACGGCGCGGAGGGCGGGAGGGGGGAGCGCTGCGTCCGCCGGGCGTTTTGGGAGGGCGGGCAGGCTGCGGCTCTTCGCTGCGCCTCACGGGCGGGCAGCCGGCCGTTCCTGGGCGCGGGGGAAGGAGCTGGCTATCACCCCGTCTCCAGTTGTGGGACGCGAAGTAGCGCCTGGGGCGAGGGGCCGGTGCGGTGCGGGGCCCGCAAAGCGCGGCGGGGGCGTCCCGCCGCCATCTTGTGGAGCCTTTGAAGGGTGACTGCAGAGCCTCAGGTGTCTGAGCTCCCGGGAGGGTTTTCAGCACTCGCCGGTGTAGCGCTGGGAGGGTTGATGAGCTTAGGTGAAACTGCGTGGCTGCGTCCCAGATACATTAATTACAGGGTACACGTGATTGCTGCAGTTCACCTGCTTTCTCATTCTAGTGTTGTAGTCTGCCTAAATAGAGCAGATGCGCTCATTGTCCTTTCAGCCTGCTGTTGGCAGAGGATATTTATTACAAGGATGAGGAAGGGAAGCGCTCCCTGTGTGAGGAGAAAGTGGCTGAGAGGAAATACAGACAGGGCTGTGGCGCTGAGTGGATGGAGAGAAATAAAAACCAAAAGTTCCTTAACAAAGTAAAAACCAAAGGACCGTGTCTTAACATAAAATCTCTTATCAGGACAATCTGAGAGAGGTTCTGTTTCCCCTATAAAATGTCACTTGCATGCTAACATTAAAAGATACGTGTTTCCTGATGATCGAGGAGTGTGACTCTGATCCCAGCCTAGTTTTCCACTGGCATTAGCGGGGTCACTTGTCGGCCTGGGATTTCTTATTTAAAAAATCTAATGCGATCTTGTCTCTATTCTGGAGTAATGCCTTTAGGATTGTCTCTGCTCGGATTGGATTGTTAGTGCTTAAGCTAAGGAGCGAGCCGGGATCATCCAACTGGGCACCGTGTTTTGGGCTGGGATGACTGAATGAGTGCCTGCTGCCTGGGGTACCTCTGAAAAACGTTATGGCTAGTATAAATACAGATGCTGCTGAAGGATGATGCTGTAACTGGTATCGGTGACTTTCTCTCCTGACACAAAATCATCTTGCAGGGCTTCAGTCTTTACTACCAAACAGAAAAGGAGACTAGTTACTATGTCAGTGTGTATGTATGGACATATGAATAGGGGAGGCAATCTAAATATTAAACCCATGACTTCAGGATGCCAAATCCAGTTCCTCACAGCTGCAGTTATCTCCTTAATAAAATAGAAGGTGCCATTGTTCAAAACTTAAGTAATGAGTACATATAAATTAGTTTCCTACCAAATGAGTAAAATAACTATTTACATCTCAAAACTTTGTAAAAGTTGATAGGCTTCTGAGTTTCAAATGATTGAAGAAGAATCGGTGTAACTGTGGACACAGATTTTTCTAATTCCTTTGAATCCTCTATTTTTACTGAACCTGAGAGTAATGGGCATGTATCATTAGAAACTGTAAAGTAAAAAACAAATAGCTCCTGAAGTTCCATATTAGACCTAAAGGAACTTCTGCAAAAAATTAAGGGAAGGTGTTCCATGAAGTGGGCAGAAGTATTTTTTTTCTGCATCACTAGCCACCAGCTTTTTGACCTTGCTTCCAAATCCGTGTTACCTACAGCTCTTCCAGGCCACCAGGTTTTGGACCTCACTTGCATACATTGCCTCATGCAGTTAAGCAGCGTGCATTGAATTTAATGGTTATGCCATCAAACATGGACCATGGTATTCAAGATCCAAAATGTACCATCCTGTTTAAATGTTAATGGTATTCTGCAAATTTGCATTTATGGACGTATTACATGGGGGTTTTTTTCCTTTTTTGGCAGGTGACACTGGTGAAAGAAGAAGAACGAGAATGATTACATATCCATAACTCCAGCAGTATGTCAGGTAATCATAAGACGATCTATACAATATTTCTTGCTTTGCTGGAGTGATTATTATTAAACATTTACTGCAAAATACTGCTTTAACAAGTTCTGAATGCACTGGTGCTGGGAATTGAAATCTCTACCTGGAGGATAGAGATGCAGGGCACACAGTAATCTTCCCCAACATTTTTCTGCTCTCATCCTCCCATTTTCCTCAACTCTCATCCTCCGTTTTCCTTCAGAAGCAAAGTTGTGTTTTGTTCTAAATGCACATTCCAACTTCAACATTTCTACTAAAACTGACAGTACAGTGACAGTTTCTGCTGAGTACATTGGCCTAAGTTATTTTGTAACATGGACATATCCCCTGAGGTTCAAAGTGAGACAGTCAAATTAATTTTGATTACCAAGTACTCTTCAGATAATAATTAACTAGGTTTGCAGGTGGTATGAAGATCCAGAGTTGAAAGGACAATTAACCATTTTAAGTCCACTTAACCATCTTATCCCTGCTAATTGTAAAGCAGTTGAAGGCTATACATAAATCAGGTTTGTAAAAAAAAAACGTATATTCTCATCCCAGAACGGGGTATGTAAAAAGATGTACTTACTACGTAGAGATCATATAGAAAGCCAGAGAATGTCAGACTTCTGGAATTTGTTTTAGTATTCATCAAATTGCATAAGAAAAGAAAATGTTCTGCTGATACTGTTTGCCAATGCATATTTCAAGGGGCAAATGCCACAAATGGGACCTTTTAAAAGCCTGTTTGTAAAATGTAGCATGTGCTACACAGGGAAAATCATAACAAACAAGACTGAATTCATGGTGTTATGCTCAAGGGACCATTTATTTTTACTGGCTGGACAGATCAAATATCCTTTCCTTTCCCCTAGAAGGCTCCCATGCTTTTGTATTGGCCAGCAAGGGGTAGCAACTGCATTCACCAGCAAAGCTGGTCTTTTAAGTTCAGGGTCCTAGATACGAGGTAGAGAGTAAAAATCATGGGGAGAAACAGAGTATTATTTAAATGCATGCTTTCATAGTAAAATGTATTATTTTATAATATACAGAGATGTGTCATTTTACTTCTATTTTTATGGTTTCTTTGCTGTCCATTGAAGCGGAGGTTAGGCACAGATGAATATAAGGTGGAGGAGGCAGAGGGCATCAAGGCTTTTCATGGAATGAAGTGGAATACCTGACCCTTGGTTGGTGTGTCAGGCTCTGGATTACCATCACCACCACATGAGGACTGGGAAGGAGTTAGTATCCTTAGGCTACATTGGCAGGGCCCAGTAAAGTGTTTTTGCATTCTTCTGCAGGCATTCTAGGCATTATAATTTCATTTAGCAAATACCTCTTTTGGAAGAATTTAAAGCATTAACATGTAACTGGGTCTCTCTAGCTCTTTGTTGTGCTCTCTTCTGTCTCATGTTAAAGTGTATTGTTTGACCTTTTACTACAGGGCTTGATTTTGCTGTGGTTTTGGAGGGAGCAATTAGTAGCTTGTGCTATTTGATGGCAAGAGATGGGGAAGGAAATGCAGTGTACCCAGTTTATCCTTACCTTATTTGTTTGGGGTTTAGCTTCCTATGGAGGGGGGGGTTATGGAGAATTCCTAGTAGCACTCTAACCAGACCTGTCTCCCTGGACTTCCCCCTGGCAGGGCAGCTCTGCTAAGCTCAGTGAAACACAAAGCCTAATTGGAAGGACCTACCTTTTCTGCATTACTTTTGAAAGAAGTGGGCAGAACAAATATGTGCAAAGAGAATAATTGCCAGGCAAAATAAAAGGTTCATTGCAGAAGATGACTGTTGGTACAGCTGTAGATGTCCAGCACTTTTCATTATGAGCGGTTTATATTTTCTGTTTCTCATTATAGGAATGAAATTCCCTACATGAGTGTGAATGTGAAAAGAAGCATGGATGAAATAAAAATCTTTCAAACTCTATAAAAACTGCATAAATACCACCATCCAGAGCCAGACAGGACCCCTTTCCTAATGAATGAAAATGAAAGCTTAGATTCTGTTACTGAGTCACTGGAATATGAGAACAGAATCTAATCCAAAACCAAACCAGTTGCCTAAAATAATAGGCTGTATTATTCTGATTTTTTTGATAGAAAATTTCTCTGCCCATATGTTACTTTTTTACTGCAGTAAGAATTTTCCTCTTGTAGGCACTGCCCAAAAGCCTCCAGTTTCTAGTGCAATCTAGAGAAGTTTTTCTGACAGAAGATTGTAGAATTTGGCCTTTGGTAGTGAAGCTAGGCTTTACTACATTTTGCAGTTGCCATAGGAAAAATATTTTGAATATTTTGACATCTCAGCTTTAAAAACACATACTGCTGTGATTATTTTATGGCACACATCTCTAATTGTATGTGCTTATAGCTTTTAATAGAGTTCAAGTTTTCCAAAAGTATTCCAGGAACTTCAAAGTTATGGGTAACATGGAAAGATTTCAGAAGTGTAGAAGCCCTTACTTGAAAGTAAATAAAATTAAAAATAAAAAGCAAAATGAATGCTACAGGTACAATTTTTGCATGCAGAAAGATAAACTGAAAGGCAAATGTTGAGTTAATGAAGTCCAAACTACTCTTCCTTTTCGCACAGCGATATACATGGAGTTAATGAACGCCTAATACTGGATACTTGATGACATTAGAAGCTGACAAGTGAAAAGCTGGACCTATAGGTTTTGTAAACACTGTGCTTGTCAGTATACTTTTGCAACTCTGCCAGTTCTAAGTGTCAAAACTTGCCTAACCAGTTTTATGTACACATAACTCAGATGATGACCAAACATTGAGATAAAGGGATGCTTCTGGAGAGGGAGAGCTGGACATAATATGTCTTGCAGTTGAGTACTAAGTCTGAGACAGGCGCATTCTGTTCTCATAGACTGAAGCTTGGTACATGCCTAAAATAAATAGTTTTCAGATGAGTGATCACACACATAAATGTAACAAAGCAAATCTGAAGTTTAGCTTTCCTGGTTTGAAAACTGATTTTTTTAAATGTTCGTTGTCTTTTATGATAAATGCTGCAGCAGATCTGATGCTTTTAAAGAACAACATCAAAAATGCATTTAGGGAATGTAAGTAAAATATGTTTGGGGTTTTTTTTAAATAGAAATAAGTGGAAAATGACTGATTGGATGCTCCCCCCCATAGTTCATCAGCAGCTCTACAGTTGGTACCAGCAATTACTGTCCACAAAGTAATACCTGGGAAAAAAAATATAAGCATTTTAAAAATTAGTACTATCTTAGCAATAACTACAAGTCTTTCTGCCATTCATTGGCACAGTAGAATAGAAAAATTTAAAAGTTGGAAAGTATTATTTTCTCATTGAGAAGATAGTACTTTCAAATAAATCAGTATGTAACATAGTTCATTAAAAAATTCTTGCTGTTTAAATACTGTAGTGAAGCTTATGGCTTTAGCATCACTATTCAGTGGCAATAATTGTTATTCACTGGCAATAATCTATCACTGAAGGCTTCCTTCTGTACATTTTCTCCCAAAATGCAGGACAACCCCTGAGACAGATCTTAGTCTTACTTCATTTACTGGAGTGAGAACTGAAGAAGGAATTCATGAATGGGTTCTAAAACCAGAAAATAGTATTTGTAGAATACAGTAAATCTCATTAATTTCACCTTCATGGCAGATGAAGATTGAATGCAAAGAATGTAATAGCAGTGTCTGTGAAGTCTGCAGTAGCTCTTTCACTGACTTCAGTAAGGCTAGGATTTTACTCTGCTTTTACTTGGAGTTTCATAATCGACTCAGACATTGTACTTCTACTCTCAAATATTCACACTGTTCTATTTGGTAATGACTGTAAAGTTAGATCAAGATAGGATTTATAATAAAATTAAGTGCTTACATTAGGGAATATAATTTAAATGTCATAAATGCATGTTTTCAGTAAGTAGAATTTAATATGCAGCATTTCTTGTAACAGGTCACTCATTTGGAGAAGAAAATTAATCAGCTTTTGTGCAACAAATCCATTTGAAAACCAGTGTCTCCAAGGGTGTTGCATGTAGTTTCCAAGAACTGGGAAAAGTAATAGGATAGGAAAGGTACCACCTTTTTTCTTCATGAGTCTTTTCACTGTAATGCTCATTACCCTGTAAACTTGTCATTAATTCAGATGGAGAACAGTTTATTGTGTAACATCAGTTGAGAAATTATTTCTCCTGAATTTCTACAGTGATTTTCCTAGGATAATTTAATTTGATATACATCACTGTCTGACACTTCTCGTCTGCCAGACCATGATAAAATCCGGCTATTATTTCTTTTAAGTAATGGACTTTTTAGAAGGACAGTAAATACTTTAATATAAGGTTTTGTTACGCCAGGATTCAGCAGCTTTGTAATGAGCTTTTGGGGATTTTCAAAAGGTTAACAAGATTTATATTGTGGGATGTTTTTGCATGAAGCTATGAATCACTCCATGATGGCTCTTATTACTTAGAAGCGTATTTTTGAATATGCAGTTAAAAATATCACACTTGGTAAGTTCTAGGTTACAGACATTCTGGTTTAATTTTAACTTTTTTGTTTCAAACTTTAATGTTTTAAAAAGTGCTTTCAAAAAGTGCTATATAAATCCAAAAGTTTCAAAAGGCAAGTAGTCTGTGTAACATTTTGTAATGTTTCAATTTTTTATGCAATTCTTTAATAATGTGTTGGGGTTTTCTTTCCCTTCATGGGAGGAAAAAAGACTCTTTAAAGAGTGTTTTTTTTTCTTTAGGAGAAACAAGATCTTATGATTATGTGTTTCTAAAGGTGTTTAAATTTGGTGTTTACAACTCATGGATACCTGCTACATTTTCCAGATAAGATACACACATTTTTCAAAAATTTTGGATCTGGTTAGATTTCACAAAGAACAGAAAAAACAAACAAGTATTTTTTTTACCTTTGCAACATCTGCTAGCTATTTTCTTAAGTATGTTTCATTATGTTAGTGCTGATATTTTTTTCCTTTTCTATTTTTTTTTCAATAATTTGTCAGTATACTTAGTCCCTTTCTATAATAATTTTATTTAAACCAGAGGTGCTACTTCTTGTTAACTTGTCTTTCTGAAATTTATTTCTGATGGGAGCAGGCCTGTGTTTGAAATGTTGAGTATCATTCTTAGACTGTGTAACACTGTGTTTCACTGCTGCCATCAGTTAGGAGTGCATAGTGTTGTCAATACAAAACATACTTTCACAGGCAAAAACCTTTTAAAATAGTTAATTAAAAACCCCAAAATGTCCGTGTGTTTCTTCTAAGTCTTATGCACTAGCCTATAAAATGAAGCACTTCCCTTTGCTGTGCTTGCCACAGGAGTTGCAGCCTGCCATTTTATGGTCTTCATAAGCCTGACCACAGACTGCTGTTCAGTTCTGATGACTGTGTGTCAGAACAATGAACTTAGAGTACTTGTCCTTGATATGCAGTCCTGTATGTAGAGAGGACTGTAATTTTTTTGTGCCAAATGTAAAGCTGTCGATGAACTATAGGAAAGCTACTATCCAATTGGGCATTTTCCAGTTATTGCCATATAAACAAAATACCTTTTACATTCCCTAAATGCATTTCTGATTATGTTCTTTAAAAGCATCAGATTTGCTACAGTGCTTATCATAAAAGAAGACAAATGTTTAAGGAAATGTTTAAAGGTTGCAAAACATGAAGGCCAGACTTTCAGATCTGCTTTGTTATGTATGTGATCACGTGTCTGACAACCTTTTAGACCTGTACCAAGCTTCAGTTTATTTCAAATTTTAAAGAATTCTCTCCTCAGATCCCAGTCTGTCTGTCTTTCTGAAGAAGCCTTTGACTGCATTATTTGGGCAAACTTTATTTGTTTGGGGGGTTTTTTTGTCTTTCACAAATTACATATTTGTCAACGCTGCTAGTTTTAGTACCTCTTTTTTTTACCTGGCCATTGCTGAAACCTCCGTCCTTGAACAGGAGGTGTTATTTCAAGATACGGGGTATCTCTTTAAGCAACTCTAGAACTAAAATAGCTTGAACTGTTTCATCACCTTGAAAAAACAAAGACCTCCAATTATGTGCACATATCCTCAGGATTTGCTCTTAGTAAATAGTGGCCAAATATATTGTCCATTCCTTGGTGGGAAGGGGTGGAAAGTCTAATGTGGGGTTGAGGAAAGACCATGTGAACAGATTGGAAAGCTCATGGCAAAAGCAGTACTCAGAATCTGGATTTTACAAAACGATGGTACTGATTGGAAGTGATTTGAGTGATTTCCCAAATGGTTTCAATGTAACTTACACGTTTTTAAAGATTTTATGGTATTTTGATCTGTAATCTGGAAATGGTGTTTTGGTTTCTCACTGTTACTTTAGTAGGTTCCCAGGCATTAAAAGAATTACCTAACATAATACAAAGAGTGTAAAAAAACATTAGCATTCCCATATTCACACAAGCAGTAGTCGGTAAAATGAGTGCTGGAGAGGTGAATCGCTGTCTGTTGGGCATCAAATTAATCTTAGTTTGAAACAGAGGGAGGTGGTTCTGCACATTAAAGAGAGACAGATTCTGGAGCGCCTTGCCAAAGGGTGTTGTGAATGCAAGAAGTATATGCAAGAAGAGACTGGGCTGCACTTCAAAGAGAGATACCTTGGGTATTACTACAGTTTAGATAGGCTAGAGGGACTCAGGCAATCCCTTGGGCTGACAAGTAGCTGGGGATCCGGAGTCTGTTGGTGGGAACTCTCATACATGCTTGCTTTGTTCTTACTCTTCCTCGGGTATCCTCTTATGGCTCCTGTTGGAGAACAGTAACCAGGCGAGCCCTGTGGTTTGAACAGTGCTGCCATGCTCAGGTATACCTTGTTCTCAGAAAAACTCCCTCCCATGTGTTGTACAGAATTATGAGAGGGTCAAATGCATTTAGCATCTATGTGACTCTATTGGTTAATGTCACCTTTCTAGGTCCACTGTGTATCCCGGTATCTTACTGCTTTTTCCCATATAGCTTTGGTCATTCGTTTCTTTCAGTATTTTTATTGTATCTGTAGCTGTCATGAGATTCCTTATTTGGGTACACAACTCCTGTTCATTTTTCTAAGGAGAGGGTTTCAGATAGCTCTTTACATACCAAAACCTGAACCATTTGCTTCTCCATGCTCAGAACCTGCCTCTGGTTCTTACAGATGAGCTGTCACGTTCTTCTGGATATTCTTTTCCTCTGATTAATTTTTTCTTATGTTTAGAAATCTGAGCATAATGTCAAGCCCAGGTTCTTGATGAGATAAATATATGTCTAGTATTATTTTAATAGCTAATAGAAATTCAGTGTGTTTTTAAAAAACAATTACACTGGTTCACACTAAGGAGCTCATTAAGATAACTGTCAGCAAGAACAAGGATAAAGCTATTACACTGTATATTGCAAGTTTCTTAATGTTACCTTTTCTTACTCATTAAAAACTCTTTACAAAGTTTATTGGAATATCTGCGCACTCTTCTTTCATGATGATATAATTTTTGTCCAAAAGATTGTTTGAAAATATTGACATTTAATTTATATTGAAAGCCATATTCTAAAACGTAATATTTAAATATTTTATAATATTGCCACTGTTAAAGCGAGTAACAGTACAACAGTCCTGCATTAAATAATCCTGGCTCTGTTTACTTCCACAAGCGTACACATGCACACATCTTTCTGAAATACTGGAAACCACCTGGTGCTTTCAGTAGACATCACTAGTTTCACCTGCTAGAGTCTCTTTCTCTCATTGTACAATTTTTTCTTACAGTCGTTGTCATTTTTACACTTTAAAATTTAGGAAAGAAATCACATGTCATCAAAAGTTTTATTTAACACATTATATGGAGGCAGGTTTTGCATATTTATAAAGAAGAATCTGGCTAGTCTGTATTAGCTGTGCTCCATCCTTCTGCTTATTCAAGGATCACACAAACCTAGTATAAAAGTTGAGAAACTGAGTTGTGAAGTGTTTTCCTGTTTGATAAGGAAGAATAAGAAGAAAATGCTATGGTGTTATTTGGGAGAAAATGGAAGGAAGGGAAAGGGGAAAGGAGAGGGGAAGAGGAGAGGAGAAGCAAAATAAAGGAAAGAAAAGAAAATGCTGTGAGCTGACTGCAACATTGGTGAGAAGAAACGAAACCTTAGCCTTGTCTGGCACAGATAGTTTTATCATTCCCAGCACAAACACACATGAAAGCTTTACATGCTTTTACTTATAGTTACTTTGTGTGCTTTAAAATGCTTGTACAAAACATGAATCGGGTTTTAGTTTTTCTGGGGAGATGTCATTCAATTGTAGCCTGCTTTCTTTTTTTCTTAAGTCAGTAAGTAAAAATCATCTAGTGTTATTGGACCGGGTCCATACAAAGCTAGGCTGCTTGATCAACCTACTATGCACCCCTCAGTCCTAATCCTGATTACATTTGCCTTAGTTGATCTCTCTGAAGCCAACCCACTTCAGTGTCCTTAGATGCTTGCATACTTCAATGTTTTTTTTAAAAAAAAAAACAGTGAAGTGCTGTTGCCTTTGCTGCTCTGTTTTCAGTAACTTCAAATATGAGAAGAGGCAAAACTTTATATAAGAATCGCTTTTGTCAATCTTATGTTTTGCAATCAAGTAAGTTAATGACAATTCAGAGACTGCTAGTATATTCACCTACTGCTACTATTTTGATCAGCTACAAGTTGAAATTCTTACAGGCTGTGAGCAGTTTTGGAATATAAAATAAATTTCTGTTGAGAGAGGAAGTGTCTTTGTAACTGTAAAAACAGCAATCCTCTGACATCCCAGAACTGTTGATTTACCTTTTGCGTCGAAACTAAGTGATAGCCTGTTCCTGAGGGTGAAAAAGAAATGTTTGCACTCCCCAAAAAAGTGTGAGCAATGTAGTCTCTGAGGAGCAGGGACTGATTGCCTGTGTGGTCACACAGCAGCTTTCATCACCAATGGATCTAGCTGTTCAACTGGAGCTACTGCAGTATAAAGCAGTAATGGTAATAACAGTAATACAAATGCCAGTCTTGAGTGTAACAGGGCAGATCCCGAGCTAGGAAGGATGGGGGTAGCTGTCAGGGCACAGCAGGGAGAGTTAGTGCGATGCCTCTAGGTTTGTTGTGGTGAGCACAGGGAACAGGCAGTCTTTTCAGTGTGCTTTTTGGTCCTGTGCTGTGCATCCTCAGGTTTTGTCAGGGTCAAAGTTCAGAATAGGTACACAGCTCATTCCAGCAAGAAACGCTGTCCTCCTGGCTGGCTGGCTACCACTCCCGTCTTTCTGGAAAAACAAGTTATGACTCCCTTTTCTTGAGATGTACTGAAGAAGGGAAAGGATTTTTGTATCTCTTCCTTCACCACTGTTGGCAGATACTAGTAGAGAAGTAGGGAAAAAAGCATATAACTGAGAGGAAAACAAATGAATTGTTCCATTGTTTTTATAGTCCTTTATATACTGACATTCAGATAACACTGCATATCTGAGAACAAGCCAACCTTTACTATCACCCATTAGGACTCTTTGTCTTGGGCTGTAATAAACAATTTCTGAGGGATTCTCCTCAGCTGTCCTATTAGTTTAGCTCAATGGGCACTTCATCTGCTAAAACTCTTCTGCTTCTGTAAAAAAAACTTACTTTTAAAGACACTCTGATGGGAACTTGAAAAAGTCTTTCGAACTGTTAACTGCTCAGATGCCCGTTATTGCTACGATGTGCTGCTTTTATATCTCTGAAATTGCTTGATGATTCCTTTACTTACGTTGACGAGAAGAGCTCAAGGCCCTTCTTACTAGTCCCTCTTTACTCTGAAATAGGGCCTGTGGTTTTAGTCATGATTCATCCCAGTAGGCTGTACTTCTTTCTGCCTTGATTATAGCCATGTTAACAGTAGCTAGAAGGAGAGAGAGGGATGCTTCTCTTACAATTAGGGAGCTCAGACAAAATTACATTATCATCCTTTATCAAGGGTTTTGGTTTGACAAAACCAAGAGCAGATGTAGGAGATTTAAACTGCATTCTCTGTTGCCAAAAAAAAAAAGAAAGAAAAAAGCTTTTGAGGCATTCAGGCAAGATATGTTAAAACAAAAGGAGTAGAAAAAATAATGTTGTCCTATAGTGAAACTCTAATTTAACATTTTAATAAGCTAAATGGTAATTTAGGACATACCTGCTATGCCACAGTATAGGAGTATAAGAAAAGGAGACAATAGATGGGACCCCTCAGTGGTAGGTCCTTAGAACTTAATCCTCGTCTAGCAAAATTTGAATGTAAAATGTCCCTGGTGACTGAAGGGAATTTGTGAAATAAAGTGGAAGCTCATGAAATTAAATAAACTGCAGCTAACATAGGAGTCAAAATAGTGAGACAAATTTCAGAGAGAACTAAAAGGAAAAGAGAGGATAAAGCTGCTTGATGTTGGGTTAGCCTTTGTAAACTATGCCTGGGCAAATTCCAAATGATGGAAGCTATAATAGAATCAGTTTCTTCTCATAGTCTAAATGTGTCTAGAATCATATTTTAAAATCGCACAGATGCTTTGCAAACACAGAAATTGGAAAATGTTTTAATTTTATTTTTTTAAGTTAAGGATGGTTTTAGAGTTCCTTGCTAAAGTTAAAAATCTGTAAACCTTGTGTAACATCTTCTCTGAATCCTTGGGGAACAAAAGTTTTACCATTGTGGTGAGTGTATGTTTTTTAATTAAAATCAAAGGTATAGCAAATCCTCATAGGCTAAAAGACAGCAAAGATGACCTTTAATATCAAAGATAAACTTGGGAAAAAGATACAGAAATTTTTGCCTAACAAGATTTAACAGCCTGGGTTATGAATCACTGATCTCATTTCCAGGACTAATAGCAAGAACTGAGTAACTGAAGATATAACTGACTTTTTTTAAACAGGGTTGAGAATTGTGTGGGATCAGTAGTCTGCTCAAGAAATCAACAAAGCATGGAAGTATCTATTTATGAGTGAATTGTAGAAATGCCTATATTTTTTATATACATATTGCACATGCCTGAGTCTTGCATTTATATAAAGATGCAATATTATCCATGCAGGGAGGTAACTAGAACATGAAGGAAGACAAGGAAGAGGAGAATAGCCTTGTACTGAAGGGTACGTTATCTGAGGTTGCACAAAGCCTAGTGGCAGAGTGGGTTATAGTGCACAGTTCCTCTCCGTGCCAAGAAGAGTGAAGTGGCCAAGTTCGGTTCAGATCTTACAGGGAAGTTCTGTGCAGCTCCCAGAGGGTCTTGCCAGAACAATCCAGTCTCTCCCTCTGAGCTTAAATTTATTATGAAGTCTAGAAGATACAAAAGTGTTCAAATTATGAAAAAAAGTTTTATATTCTGCTCTTTTAATTTTTTTAAAATTGCCTAGTATTTTCTGGGTTACTTTCACTATTCTATTTTAAATCTGATTGTCCTCCTACAAGTGATATTCTCTTGCCATATGACCTGCATTTACGGTTAGTTTTTAATTTTACTAAGAAAATCAAGTCTGAACTAAGAGCAGATCTATAAAGCCAGAAGTAAGCAGGTAAATGCAAATTCTGTAGTTAACTTACCTGCCCTATGCATTGAAGTCTGTGCTGCCAGATAGTTTCTCACACAAATTCATGTTGTTGATGTCCAGCTGAGATACAGTGAGTAGAAGGAATGGACTTCTCACTGCAAATATCAGGTGAGCTTACACTCCCAGCAGAAAAAAACGTATGCATTTACATTTAAAATTAAATAAGATATTGAGGAAAGCTATATGTACTATCAGGGATTAACACAGGATAACAGTATTTAAAACTAACCATAATTAAGTCTTCTGAATATATCCTATATTAGCGATGTTTCACTTTAGAGAAGTCTTAAGACAAAACTTTCAGAAACAGCAATAGTATCATAGATCTGGTAACTGAAATCCAAAGTTATTTTTAATCATTTTTATCAGGAAATTACTGACTTAGTATGCACTTATTTACTAATAGGTATATGAATTACTTTACTGAGTGAAATGTATGTAAAATTAACTCTTAGGTCTGTTAAAATAGCAGAATCTTTCTATGATTAAAACCACAGTGGATATCAGTCATCAAATGTCTGGAATTTGCTATTTTCTATATGCAAGTTAGAAAGCTGTTTTGTATTTGAATTTTTATACATATAAAATAAAATAATTTCTTTAAATGTGGAATATCATCTCTGATGTGTCATTTCTATAGCATTTAGTTTTGCTACCCAAGAATAGAAGATGGGCTATATTTAGTTTTACAGATTTATCAACTAGTGGTAGCTCAGTTTCTTCTCTATCAAAGAATAAATAAATTTGATTAATTATTATGACTAATTAGATCAAGTCATGCAGCCTTAGTATTGTTTATTATCTACACTGGACCCAAATGTCCATAGTCCTGTGATAAAATTAGCGTCTCTGATACTCCCCTGTGACCACAGCTAGAGAAAGGCAGTAGGTAGCAAAAGCGGAACTGCTAAGCATGCCCACATAAGAATGTCACACTTAGGTAACAGAGTGTCCCTCAGGTCAGCCTACGATAAGAGCAAAGTCAAACAAGGCTGAATCCTTGATGTTTTGTGTTTTAAGTATCTGAAAATTGTTCACGACCAGCCTCGACCTACAAGACCTCAAATGATCATATGAGCAAGGCAATAAATTGGTGGTAACTTGCCCTGAGGCCCATGTTGTAGTTGTGATGTTGTGAAAGTTACATCTAGTGTTAGCCTGTCCACATAGATCTGCCTACTTGTTCAGGCTTCAGACGGGAAAATTTTATATTTACTTGTACCGAAGGGGAACTATGGTGGCTGAATGGGCATGGCTGAAAGGCTCTGCATCGTATCAGTGCGGTCAAGTGGAGATGCACAGGAATACCACGGCATCAGGAGAGCTGGGGAACCACTTGCTTTCCAAAACTCCACACCTGAGCAAGATTTTGGCAATGCCAACAGTTTGTAGCCCTGCAGTATTTGCCAAACATCCAGGACGTGGCCTCCTGTCATGGGACAGACTGATTCACCTTCCTGACAGAAATCAGAAATGGAATGTAGTGGGCATAGCAGAAGACCGTTTGTGTAGGAAAAGACACTCCAAAAATTATGATATCCAGAGGAATGGACAGCAGCTTTCGCAATGTCGACATGCTTCAACTTGGACTAGCAAAATTTTACAGCCAGGCCATACAAAAGCAAACTTTCAAGTCATGTCAAGTGCCCAGGAGTACCAAAAAGAAGAAAAAAAGTGTAAAGGTAACTGGCATTATTATGCAGAGCACAGCAAACGCTGTATTAAAAAAAAAAAAAACAAAAAACCAAAAAACCCTCATCAGGTTGTTTTATCTTTGTTTATGGTCAGGGGTTTGGCCATTGGTAAAAGCATTATTATGTGGGAGGCGTTTTCTTATTACCAATGTTTTTAATTTTAATTTTTTTTTTTTTCCAGGAGGGATAATTGTGATTTTTAGTATTCCCTTTTACTCAATTCAATAGCTTTGTGAAGAGCCCTGATGACAATGTGATGAGTACTTACTGGGGTTTTCTGTGTGATACCAAACATAAAATAATATCTATTCCTTTAGCCCTTTAAAAATTTGTCTCTCTCTTTTACGGTCTTGATAAGCTGATCAAAAAATCTTTTCTGAAGTTGGCCTTTTTAAATAAAGCATATCCTTGATACATTAAAAATGCAAAGGCAAATGAAAGCATTCTTTTACTACTTTCAGGGTGTTCATCTCTCACCTGTGACTGTGTTGTTTATCTTTTCTTCTTTCTTATTATTAACCATCCCCAAAGCCTCAGTAAGCGCACGTACAGAACTCAAATAAATGGAACTTCTTGTTATGAATATTCTTTGCCTCAGTAGTCAGGAGAATTAACCATTTTCTTTCAGGTAGCTTTTTTGTTCACATCAGTGCAGCATTGAAGGAATTCCTTTAAAGAATCACAGTTGCTTAGGTATTAGCACAAATTTAGTGCTTAAGTTATTTTTATTCCTTTTTAAAATGGGATAGATAGTTCTTCATTGTTCTTTGCCTAAAAAATAATTACTGCATATTGGGAAGGAGGGACTACAAGTTGTTTTCTTTTATTAAGTCTTGCATCACTCCAGGAAGAAAGATTACAATGTCAGGCAGGATATCACCTCATGTAAAAGTTAAACTGGTCTAAGTACCTGATTTCTTTAGATTTAGTTGCTCTTTACCTCAGAATGCCTCTTTGCTAACAGATGTCAGGTGTTGATCGCTTTAACGTCTTACTAAGGGCTGTCAGGAGGCTGCCAAACCCAGACAGTCCCATCCAAGAGTCTGTTAATTATGTTGTGTCAAGCTACATTAGCTAGCTTTCTGCTCTGTTTTATTTTTGAACAAATGGAACTTTTTACCTTGGAAGTGTTCTGGTGGAGTTGTGGTAGGGAATGACTCAGAAAAGGTACATGTTTTAAGTATTGACGGTTACTTTCTCAAGAGATAAGCTGTGTAATTAACTGATGTCTGCTAACAGGGTCTTCCAATTATAAGATATGGGGAGACTTAACAAATTGGGTTGTCTGGGTCACAGGTCTATAATTACTCTTTGCAATATTTGCTCAGAGACCATTTTAAAAGTGGTCAAACACTATTCAAAGAATTTTGTTAGCCGGTTTGTTGGCAAACCTCTCAGGGAGCAAATGCTTTCTGACAAGACCGTGTGCTACCTACACGTCGTGAACGGTGCAAGGAACTAGTGCAAGAAAAAGCAACCATGAACCCTGGAAGAGTCTTGATCGTGAAAGAGCAAGCTCCATTCTCTTTTAACCAAATTTATTCAAGGTGTCAAATATTTTCAGGGAGAACTGGATTTGTAGTGAATCTGAACATTTAAATATAAACTATGACATTCTTTGTTATCCAAACAGACTAATGAGTCTGAAGTGTTTCAATAAAAGGCACATCATACTGGCATTTTATGAGTCACATACAAATTTAGTGTCATGTCATAACCAAGGTACAGCAGGTTTTGTGAGAGAAGCGCTTTTAGAGAAAGAACTGACTTAATACACGTTAGGAAAAGAGGTGTGCTATTGTGTAAGAAAGATTTTCCTCAGGTTTAAACCAGGGGCAGCTAGTTTGAAGCTTGCTGCATCTGTTGCAGACTCAAAGGAATTATTTTATGCCAGAAAGCTTTAGCTCTTTTTCCCTCAACTGTATCGCTTGCTATAATAAATATAGTGGTGATAAAATGACAATTTTTAATGTCTTTGATTCCGCTGAGACATATCCAAGAACTGTCAAATGCTATTGTAACTTTACAGCACTAAAATTCCATAATTCTACATACTTTCTGATTTAGTCACAAGTATTGTTTTCAAAATAAGATAAATACTATATAGAGTTAATTTTCTGTTCTTGTAAGTGCTCGGTATTATTTTGGATTCTGATGTTTGAGGTTTTCTTAGTTTAATCTATAACAATAAATTTGCATAGTCATATTTTTGAGGGACCATTTGGAGTCTCTGATCGTAGTACATAAAGTGAATGAGTAAGTGCAAATAAATACATTAAAGAGAAGTGGTAACTTATCATGTGGGCACAGAGATGGCTGTATTTGACAAATGATGTGTGTTGCAGAAGCCACATTAGTACTTCTTCTCAAAAGCTGTTAGAGTTTTCAGTATATTTTTTTATGATATGAAAAGATAGGGACTGTCTGGGATGTGTCCCATGTTATGTGGTGTGATTCCTGAAAGTGCAGATTTGTGTTCTCCTTGAGGAGCTGTGATCTAATTTTTTTTCCCCATAACCTTCATCAGAGGTGGCTGAGAGAATGCAGGCAACAAGAAAATCTATAAATAGGAAATTTAACCATTATTTTGTAACATGTAAAAATACATATTACAAAACTAGTTGCTGATAATACAAGTGTACATAACTGTTAAGAGTTTGGAAAGGTATGTTTAATCCTTGCAACTACATGTTCAAATGTGCAAAACTTGTTGACCAAATACTGGATTTTTATTCATCTGTATTCATAAAGTATGAGCACAACCAACATAAGATCCTTCCATTTGCCACTTTAGAAGTGGCACTCTGCCCTGACTAACTTGAATGCTCTGCGATACCTGCCACATGCTGACACCGCCAAACCTTTTAGAAGTGGCACATAGGGGCCCTCACTGCAGCATTGAGATAGCCAGGACTCTAGACCAGGGGTGCACAGTTTGGAAATGGTCAGGAGAATACGACTCTTGGGGGTAATATGCCACCTGCGCATTGATGCAGCTAGCAGAGGTACACAACAGAGCGGATTGTGCTGAATGACGCTTCTTTTTTGTGCGTCGGGGATCTCAGTCGGTTGGGGTGTACCGTCAGGAGGATCAGTCACAGGATTGCCGTCTTGCCTGAACATTTCTGTGGGTTCATTTTAGTCGGTTTTGTAACTGAGTTAAGTCACAAGAGAAGTGCAGCTTAGTGGGGCATTTGATTGTTCATAATTAAAAGTTTTAGTCAGAATTTTTAAAACAGGAGTTGATGAAGAGCTGCATGGTCTAGTGTAGGGCAGTCTCTCCTGCAGACATCTCCTTTCAGGCGTTCTCGGCCTGACTTCTGCCCACCCAGTGTAATATCCCTGACTGCACTACACTTACTTCTGATTTACACCAGGGTGAGTATTTCAAAACCTTTGGGGCATTCAAGACTCATGTTCAGCAAGTAATTTCTGCCTTTTTTAATACAATGAACTGACACCTCAGACTGTGAAGGGTTCAAACTTCGGATCTTCTTCTGCCGCAGTATCAAAATTTCTGTTTCATCACTGGCCTGTTTGCTCACCCGGTGGTTTTATTCTGATAGTGATTAATTTCCATGTGTTCACATAATCAGACACTTGTGAACTAATAAAATTCCAAGTGCGAAACTACATTGCTGAAGGCAATGAAAGCTCAACATGACATGATTTAAAGACTCTAATATTCAAATCAGAATACAAGACAAAGAAAAGCTGTTAATATTATTTTCCACTCCACTTTCAGACTTTTGATAAAGACCCTGTCTGACTGTCTTTTATCAGATTATTTAATTCAAAGTGATACATGAAAAGGACTTGGAGGATTGGACGCTAAGAGACTAAAATGAAAATATTTTAGAAATATTTCAGTTTTAATAGGGATGTTAAATCTTTGCCGTGTTTTTTGAACTGATTTGTTTCCAAGGGAACAACAATCTGCAGTGCTATAAACCTCTTTAATGTTACCATATTACAGGTAAGGAACCCCCATTCCCTGGCAGTGTTTATCATTCTTTTTTTTTGTCAGAAAAGGCTCTCATCCATTTTTCTTTTTCTCCTCATTCTTCACAGTTTCATGTAATTTAATTCCCTTGCAGTATTACAGTAATTCTGACAAAAATAGTAGATATGACACATTTCTAAGCATTATTGACATAGTAATAGAAAATAAGAAATGTTTGAGGGTTTTATTTTGGAACAGAAAGTAAGTGATGGGCTGTGCCACATCGAGATACCATCTCCTCAGGTGCCGTCCTGGCTGGGACAGCTCTGTCTACACACAGTCTCAATTCTGTTTAGTTTTTCAGTAACAAACCTAAATCAAATTGGGGGGAAAAGAACAAGAGAAGAGAAAATTTGTAGGAATTTTGACTCATCTGGCAAAACAAATGCACATGGGGAAAAATTCCCACTAAGAATTTAAAGCCTAGTTCTCCAAAGCTTTTCTGGGTGGTGTAGAAGTATCTAGGTATTCTGCTCTGCTAACCTGTAAAATACAGCCTCACCTCTGTGCAAGCTCTCACATAAATTCCTGTTAGCTGTACAGGAGATCATTTTGTGGTAAAAGAACAACCCACGTATTGCACTTGTGGAATGTTTTCTGTCTGGGAAGTGTGGAGAAGTAACCTCGGCAGGTTGTATGTGTTACATTTCTATGTACTGCAGTATTACCAACTGATCATATAAATGGGTATGGTTTGGGGGTTTTTGTGTAAACAACTATTGCAGAGTTTCTTAGGAAACACGGGCATGTTTTTATGAAGTGCTGAACATCCGTTCTTGAAAAATCGGATCTTGGCTAAGACATGCGTTTTATCACAGACAAAATCATTGTTTGTAAAATCTAGATCATGGGCCTGAGCTAAAATGAAAATTAACTTTTATTGTGTGCTTTTTGACATTGTATTTCACAATGCTATTTGTTGAGTTAGATCTTTGGTAGAAACAGCATGGAGAATGAGGGTTCATTTGTGTTTTCATTCTGGGATTTCAGTAACTATTAGTGCTCTTAATGAAGTAAGATGTTAGTTTAAATTATCAGAGTTTTAGAAGAATAAGTTCATTTTGGAAGCAACTTCATTGACTTCAGTAGAATGGAGCTTGAGAGAGTTCATTTTGACTTACCAAATGTATTATTATTTTCTGAGCAAGTTAATTAAAAATGTGTGTTAAAGATGCTTCTTTTATAGTTAGAGGAAACAAAATTAAAAAATCCAAGCATTAATTTTAACTTCTCTGATCCTCAGAAGCACTTATCCTGAATTGTGTTAGCCTGCACATTAGATCCTAATTGGCAATGCTTCTTATTTAGATAGGTTAGTTAAGGTTGTATGTTGGAAGGGAGAACATATCTCCATTGGCTCCCTGCACTAGACTGAAACATTAAACAATATTGGAGGGGGAGAAATATGTACATGTCATGCCCAGTTCTTACGTATTTCACTGAACTTTTGAGGACCATTTAGGTGTGCGTTCACCAAAGTTGTTAGATGTATACTTAAGATCCTAGATGAAAAAGGGCCAACCTACGTGGTAATTTTGGCAATCCTGTAGATGGTTTAAAATGAGTGAAATAAGAAAACTAAGACCTCATTATCAAATCAGTAATAATTCTGCTTTCTAATAATAAGAACAGACATTAAGGAGGAATACCATCTTGTTACTGACTTCACAAGTTTTCCCATATTTTAGCTGTGCTGTAAAGAAAAAATGTATTTTGCCTAGTAAAAAACAAATAGCAGCTAATATAAGTTAAAAATAAAATAATTTATTTTAGATTAAAAAGAATGGCTGATTAAACAAGGTATATTAACTGTATTGAGGTTTGGGGTGCATTAAGCAATTATAAGATCATGTAGTTTTTGTTGTAGCGGCATTGATGTATTCATAGCTCATAGGTGAGCCAAAGCGAGCAAAACTCTCCTTATTCTACTCAGTCTGTTGTTGAAAAAGATGCACTTCTAAAAGTACTTCATTACTGAAACATAAAAGATAACAAAGCAGAATAGCAAAGCAGTTACCTTACTGATAATATTTAAGCAGTGTTCTTTTTGCTGATTATATTATTTTGAAGTTTCCCACCTGTTGAACTCAATAGAAATTACCTCCCCAAATCACTGAAGTTTAGAAAAGCTGCTTTCCCATAAATGCATTACCAGGCAGTGGGGAGGATTGTGTGTGTGTGGAAGGCTGGGGAGATTCATGCATGTAATTCTGTAAAACAAAATCAATAAAGCTGATGACAGATTAAGTTGCTAAATTTTGTAAAACTAGACTACTGTTTGGGTCATCAGCACAGCACTATTGGATTTTCTGTGGTTTAATGCTGAAAAACAGGATTATTGATTTTAGGATTTTCAGCGTATCCCCTCTGGGAGTTCTTAAGCAGTCCTTATAATGCTTCACACTTAAGTTGACAACTACAGTGACATAACTGTGTCCTCACCTTAGTAATCATTTTCTAATCATATTGGAAAAGGCTGGAAATGGTTTATAAAATGATTATTCCAGACAAACGGGGGAACAGGAGGGTTGTCGGGACATCGCTTCTTTGTCTGGTGGTCATTGCTACCTGCCTGCCATCTTCCCTTGGAATTAACTTACAGTCACAGATTAAGACCTTTGACTGTCATAAATCTGCTTCCCAATATGTTTGACTGGCAGGGGAGTTCACAAGCTGTCCCAATATAAATAGGATTTTAGCACATCAGGTGCTGCTCCGAAGTAAAACGGGCTGTTTTGCAGTCGACTTTGTTGGTGTATATTCATTGCTCCTCTCCCGTTCCATGTGTATGCATGCCTGCGTGTGTATGCATGTGTGTGTGTACGTAAAGTAGAAGCTGAGATAGGGTAACAAAATGAACTACTGTATGCAAGAAATATATGAAGTGCACCCAGCTGCTGGTAGCAATTGCTACATGCAGTCCACTGATTATTGCACATATATCGAAGATAATCAGGGTTACAGCAGTTGTGATGCTCAGGTCCTGCACAGTAACAACATATATATGGAACAGGCCTGGGCGGTGAATCAGCCTTATACCTGTAGTTACCCTGGAAACGTGTTTAAAAGCGAGTACTCTGACATGGACATGGCCCTGAATCAGTACAACCAACCTGAATATTTCACCGAAGAAAAACCTACTTTTTCTCAAGTGCAGTCGCCATCGTACTCTCAGAAGAAAGGTAGGGGAAATTTATTTAAATAACAAAAAAAAAAATAATCTCTGTTTTTGTTTCTGTTTTGCTTTAAACTTAACAGTTGCATCAGTTGGCTCAGATACATCTTTGAATGTGAAGGCTGCCTGTTCAAAATTGAAAGCAGCAGTAACACAGGTTGCTAGGTGATTTGTGAGCGATGAGGATTTCCAAGCACTTTTTCTTAATCTATAAAAGACATTTGCAAATATATTGCTTGTTTTCTGCTTTCTGGGGCTATTAAGTTCATTTGCTATTCACCAGTGAGCTAGATAAGAAAGTTTCTCTTCTGAAATGTCGTCATTATATGTTCTGCATCTTAAAGCTGTGTTTCTGGTACATACAAACAATTTGTGTGAGTCCTCATTACCAGTAAATGTGCACTCTGTTTACTCATCAACTTGGGCAAAATATTTTTAAAATAGAACTGTAAATATGTATGGGAAGATGATTACATTTAATAGAGTTACTGTCTTCTCAGTGAAAACCGTGTAGTTTCTGATTATGCAAAGCGAAAAAGACTGAAAATTCAAGAATGTGTCTGTGCAAGAAAGACTATTCTGCATCCAAAAAGTTGATCTAATCAATATGTTTGTGAGAGATAATCAAAGTGCAATATCTGCTCCCTCAGGGTTAAATCATTGCCTGTTTTTAGAATTTATTCTTTTGCTTTCAAGTAAGCAAAGCAGATTCAAAAAGAACCCAAAATACCAACAAACACTTGGAAATGTTTTCGGTGTTATTTGTTCTGAACTCAGACAAGCAAACTGACGCATACAGAGTATACATTCTCTGTGTTTCTTTAAAATCACGTTATTAAAGAATAAAAATACACAGTCTCTTGCACCAACATAATGTCCTTTTTCTATTAAGACCAGATTTTCTGAATGTAGTTATCCAAAACCCAGATGAATCTGATGTAACTAGGTGGGTAGAGAAAACACCATTTACTACTTTTGAAGTGGCTTTGTAGTAAAAAGTAGACTGTTTAATCTTATTAACCACATGGAAAACTGAAATATTCTCCTTTGTGCAGGCAATATTCATTAGCAATTGGTGCAATAAATCCGTATGTTCAGTAGAAAAATACCTTAATTTTGTGCTTTGAACAGCATTGTATTTCATAATAAAGGAAATATTTTTTAACATCCAGTTCTAGGAAGCTATAAGAACACTATCAAATTGTAGACTAAATGTAGTTGTGGGTAATGCATGGGTTTTTATTGTGCAACATTTTCAATTCTTTTTAAGGCTATTTATCTGCTGTTGGGTTTTAACTAATGAATTTTTCCCATGTCTTATTTTTGGTTAAAGAAAAGTAGTACTCAGGATTAACTTAGAGAAAATAAAGACTTGCTATTGCAAAGTCAGTGAAGGAATACATTTTTCATGATGTTGAAGGTTATAAATAATAATTGATACACCTAGATCAGAGCTTTAAGTAAGTTATTTCAGTACTCAGACACCTGACATCTGCTCTGTTTAAAGTTTTTGTACTTGTTTCGTTGAAAGAATACAGAGTTGTTTTTAAAACCTGCTTGTCTGCCCTTGTTTTTTACTACCTCAGTTTCACTAAGAAACGGCAGTGAATTTTGGTGGAAGCTGGCTCTCAAGCAGGCTTTTAATTGATCATTCACAGAGACTGAGCAACTTGCTTTGGGATTCTTTAGAGCCTTATTACTGTGATAATCAATAAAAAGTTGCCTCCCTTCTGTCAAACCTTTGCAAATGCTGAGTTTGTTAAGCAGAGGAGATCTAAACTGTGGGGGACATGTGCATCTTCTCTTTTTTTTTTTTTTTTAATTTCCATCTTTTAACCAAGCTATCGTAAAACTAACGAATCTTTTAATCCCGTCCTAAGAACAGAAGGCTCTACACAGGGCATGTGTGTCTGTATTGATCTAGAATTGATTTTGGGGGGGACAAGGGAGTTTGTTAGAGAAGCCTTGGTAATAGCCCATTAGAGCACAATTAAGTCACTAAGCAGGTGTTCATGAGGAGTCTTGATTGTTGCAGTTGGTATTTCTGTTAGTCCCCTGAAATTTGTAGTAATCTCAATAATACACTGTTCAAATCAGATTGTACTTTACAGTAGCACATGGAGTTTTTCCCTATCAAAACTTTTGCTAGTTACTAAATGGTTGAAGTCTTTTCCCTCTGGGAAGAAAAAAATATCAACGTTTTATATGCTGAAAAAATTATCATTTATGAAGCAGAGTTTAATTACTTTGCTATGTCACTTTAAAAGAATTCAGAAAATAACTTTAAAAAACAGGAACCAAAGAGCGCAACAATGTGTCACTAAGGGAAAAAAAAAAAGTATTTAGAAAGTATAGCCATTCTAAAATATAAGAAAGCACTTAAGTGGCTCCAGTTATTACAGTATATTAAAAACTATTACTTCCTGATTATCTGTCACAAATGCTGATGAAAGACTTGAATTTTGAAGGAAAAAATTGTGCTCCAGAAAATCAAGAGATGGAGGTGTGGTTTTAGCTTTGCATCTGCTTGTTGCTCAGTTCTCTTTTGTACTGTAGTGTACGCTGTTGAAAGGTAGCAGCACAATATTCCTGCAAGAGCTTACTGTTTCATTAAGGAAACCCTTTTGGACCTGATCCTACCATAGGAGACAGGCAACCAGATATGCTTTGTTTTCTACATGAGGCTGTGAAATCCGATGAGCAGAACAGAGCTCATCATTGCGAGAACGATGCTATTCCCAGTTCTGTCCCAGATTGCTGAAACTGGAATATTTTTCCCCTCTCACGGTGCTGCCAGCCACGGTGAGCTTGCAGCACTGCACGCTGGATGGGTGATGCTCTGGGGGAGTCCCTGGATGGGCGATGCTCTGGGGGAGCCCGTGCCACCCTACCCTTGCACGGAGGCTGAGCAGATAGGCAAAAGTGACCCTGGATCTTCTCACACCGCCCGTACAGTGAGGAGGAGAACTTGGTGACAGGGTAGAGGTAGTGCAGTCAGGAAAGTGTAAAAGAAATACGTACAGAGGTCCGGAAACCTCAGTATCCCCACGTTTGGTGTGTGCACAGTGTTTTGGCCATTTGGACAACGTGAGAAATAGGTCTGCAAAGTTAAAACCAGGATGAGAGTCAGCTTTTACTTCCCTTTGCACAGTCATTTCCCACACAGAGTTAACCGAAGATGCCCACAGGTGTCTATGAAGTTAGACTTTAACTTCAGGCTCAGTGGGGGCGGACCAGAAGTAACCAGAGGCTGCCCCCCACACCACGGGTTTGCAGGCAGGAATTCTTGAGTGGGGCTGTAGCAGTGCCGGCTCCTCCGCCCTGTGTCTTACCTTGCTTCCCAGGTACAAGGTGAGGTTAATGCCGTCTTTTTAAGGGCTCTTGGTATGGTGGGAGAATGGGGCTTTGAAAGTTATTATTGTTGTTGTTGTTATTATAATTGTAATTGTCATTATTATTTCCCTTTATATTTTCTCAGGCAATTTACGTGCAGCTGAGAATACGTACTGTATGACTGCTAGAGTATGGAACTGAATTAGTCCAAACCGAGTTCTCAGCAGTGTGAAAACATTAGGGTCCTTTCTGAATAGCTAAGAAAATGCAAAATGGAGGTTATGTCAAAATATCTTCTCATCAGTGCGGGGAGTATGTGTGCATATAGTCAATTTACAAAAACACTGAGCGTTTTTCATCTTGGCCTTTGCAGCAGAGCAGCTCCCAGTGAGTTAACAATTATTTGGGGCTTAAAAATGATTAATTTTGCTCTTGGGAACCCATCTAAGGAGATAGCACTGATCAGAAAAATTACATCTTATTCAGCAAATCATTATGCATTTGGAATTATGTTTCTTTTTTAATAAAAATGTCAGTGGAAAAAGTGTTTTCAGCTCCTTTACTGTAACCTTTCCACAACCAAATGAAGGATGGGAAAGTGAACTAAGTCATACTTGATTTTGCATCAGTAGTAAAACTGATGTTCAGTGAGGCTTAGAGTTCTAAATAACTAAGTTACTTGCGATACGAAGCTATGGTGTCTAAAAACATTTAAATAATTTGGGGGGAAAAATTGCATGGTCTGACTCTTACCGTAGTGCAATTTGCACCTGTAGTTGGTAATGGATGCGAGTACAGGACCAATCACAGCAGTTTAAGTGAACACAGTTTGGGCTAAAATGTTTTCAGCACATCTGTGCAAAATGGAACTACTGTTGATAAGGTTTCTGACTCAGCCCAAAGAACAGGGTTAATACATAGAAAAGTCATTGGGGGAAAAGAGACTACAATAAATGTTCCAAATTCTATCTTTGCACAATCTCTTGCCAAATTTTAGTAATTCCATAAATCAAAGAACATCAACAAAGATGAAAATTGCGGACAAGCAAGCCAGTTAGCTAACGAAGAAATGTGTGAATCTGTTTAACAACATTCTCAGTGCTTCCAAGCTCAATGGAGAAATAAGCAATTTTTCTCAGTGGGAGTAATTTAAGGAAAGTGGGAAACAAGGATCAGTGCATCAACCCAGATCAATATTGATAATAGCACAAACAAGAATGGAGTATGCTTTTTCTCACTCAGCTCTCTGCTTTCTCCGATAAACACTCTATTTCAGCTTTTTCTACACAAGTGTATCAAGGGTGATATCTGGATGGTTCTTCTAATTTTTTATAATTTGCGAAGAGTTACAATGTGACTGTGGAATTGGTAGAACAGCAGTATGAATTTTCTTTTCAGTTCTAATACAGTTGGGGATTCTCAAGGTAGTAATTAATTTAATCTTTTTCATTTTCATACTGCAGTGTCTAGTAAGTGAATACGAGCTTACTGATAAGTCCTAAACACCTCATTTTAGTGAGTGGTCTCTAGTCATGCAAACCATACCAGATGGGGGAAAGAAAGATTTCAGGGAATATATTTAATATATGACTCTGCCAGTGTACAGTGAAAATCAAAATACTGAGTAATGATCTTAAAATACAAGTGTCCTTGTGCAATAGCAAAAACCAGCTTTTTCTGCTTGCAAGGTATAAGCCTATGGTGGATCAGGAACAAGCTATTAAGGAACATCTGGTATACAGACATAATTTGTTTGCGTCAATGTCACTCATATCCCTGTTTGCTAGTCAAATATGGTTTGGGTCCTAGAATTTTTTTAAGGTGTGGTTTAATCCCTAAGCCAATATTATATTATCTGTACAGACAGAGACCTGGAGATGTAAAGTCTGTGCAACGATACTTTAACAAAACTGAAATTGGTTCTTGACTTTTCTCAAAACATGCTTCTTTTTAACGTGTGCCAGGTACAGAGGAAAAAAACAGTATCATTTTTCAGGGATTGTTTTCATTTAAATAGCTTTTCTTTGCCTTGTTGGAGGGGTACGAATAGCCACTGAGTGTCTCATTTGTGTTTCTCCAATCTGTTACACTGTGCAGGGTCACATATACTGCTTTAAGGTATCATTCCTGCAAATGGTAATTTGAGAGTGTAGGCATACAGTATTAATGAAACAGAGTACCTCAGGTGACTGCATAGGTTAGCAGATCTCGTTCTGTCCTTACAGCTGCTGGGGCAAACTCATTGCGTGTTTTCTTATCGAAGAGAATTGTTTCTTGCCATATCTCTACAAAGCCACAGTTACGATTTAAAAGGTACTGTAAATCACCATCAAGATTGGTTATAATGGATTATACAACATACTCTTCTAGATAGGGTCAACTGGTCCTGCTGAGTACTTAGCGTTGCCAAGACAGTAAGATTAGGCGGGCTGGCAGGTGGGAGTCTGGGGAGCAAAGGAGTTACTTTAGGCTGCAGGGGAAACACCAGACGTGGCAGGTCAAGGTCATTTATTGGTGTTCCCCACTCAAGATCCAAGATGGGCATGGGGATGAACAATGTCAAGTCATACTTGAAAGATAGTTAACTTTGAGGATCATACGGGATGCACCAAATGATAGTCCATGAGGATACCAGAGTACATCAGACAGAGGTCTGAAAGACCAAGGAATCATATTGGTTATTGCTGTACAGTTCAGTGAGATTGATGTTGCTTTTGAATGGTTCCTCTTAGCTATGTACTTAGTAGGTTTTTACCAAGAAATAAAAGGATGCAATTTGAACACCAGAAATAGGAACCTACCCAATGTTTCCATGAGATTTGTCATCAGACATTCTTCTTTCATAAGAGAGCACCTGGGTTACATCCAGACAGCATCTGCTTCTTCCACATAGGAGTTTCCATGTTTGGTTCAGAGTTATTAAACACATAAGATGCCAAAGTACTTGCTGATGTGAGAGACAAGTCCCTATTAGTCTGCCCCTCTTTTTTTCCCCAAGTGCTGCAAGGAGTGAGAGGTCAGTTGCTCTGCTTCTTCCTCACACCATCCAACAGACAACTCTGCTGCCATCCATGGCTTCCCCAGGAATCTCCATTGCACTATTCGTAGCTTCCATGCTGGTACCAAGTTTAGAAAAACACTGTTGAATTTCCTCCTGCTGATATTGTTTCTAACTCTGAGTAGCAGCAAAAATGCACTGAGGCTGCTTATCTGCATGTCTCACAAATGAAATTGCATTGAATTTATACAGAGATCAGACTGGATATTTGCAACTACTAGAAATTATTTACAGCGGATGTTACGGTTTGTAAGAAGGTTTAAGGAAGTGGTTTAGACAAGTGGTCTCCTGCTCCTCCAATAGAACAAAGCTGCCATTACATGAGCAGTACTAACCAGATTATATACTTAATGAAATATCAAGGCATTTAATTCAGAAGTAATTCTTGAGGAAGCAAACCAGGGATACTGAATTTTAGAGGACATAGTCTATGCTACATTAAGTCTGCGTTTCATGAATAGCAGTAACCAGCAATAACAAGAAGCCATTATTCTTTATGAGAAATGTAGTGGAAAATTCTGCATCCCTTTGCTGACTCTGCTGCCTCCTGTGTCAGCTCCATGTTGTGTATATGTTGCATGTGCAGAGGCAGGTGTGAGCAAAAGCGGGGCAGGATGGAGATAATAGCCTCTGCTAATCCCCCACTGGCATAATGTCCATTAGGAGTCAGTGATGTAAATTAGAGTCGAAACCCTGCTGTCTCTCTTCCCTCGAGGTCACAGAACCAGCTCCACCTGTCCACCAGTCTTTATCCAAGCACAACTCGTTCATCATGGAGAAATGTAACCTTAATGTAAATCTGATCTTTTGCTGTACTATAGACTGGTATGATACATCAGTAAGATCTCAGCTCATTCCCCCACTCCCCTTTCAGATGGCAGTAGGAGTATTGGCAAACCTGAGACGCAACGTACCTGGGCATGGCTTCAGAGTGCTCCTGCTTCGCAGCATTACGGAAGAGGGATATATGTTCCTCTGTAATTTGAAGTTCTCATAATTATGCTCAAACTAGATATATGAAGTAGACCGTTGCCCTGGTTTGGCTGGGATAGAGTTAATTTTCTTCCTAGTAGCTGGTATAGTGTTATCTCTTGGATTCAGTATGAGAAGAATGTTGATAACACACTGATGTTTTCAACTGTTGCTAAGTAGTGTTTATACTAAGTCAAGGATTTTTCAGCTTCTCATGCCCAGCCAGCAAGAAGGCTGGAGGGGCACGAGAAGCTGGGAGGGGACACAGCCAGGACAGCTGACCCAAACTGGCCAAAGGGGTATTCCATACCATGTGACATCATGCCCAGTATATACACTGGGGGGAATTGGCCAGGAGGGACGGATCACTGCTCAGGAACTGACTGGGCATCTGTCAGCAAGTTGTGAGCAATTGCATGTTCATCACTTGTTTTGTATATTCTAATTCTTTTATTATCATCATCATTATTATCATTATTTTCTTCCTTTTCTATCCTATTAAACTGTCTTTATCTCAACCCACATGTTTTACTTTTTTTTGATTCTCTCCCCCATCCCACTGGGTGCTTGGGAGTAAGCAAGTGTCTGTGTGGTGCTTAGTAGCCGGCTGGGGTTAAACTGCGACAACCTTACAAATACTTCCTGCCTTCTTCCTTCTTTACTTTCTCCTAATCCACTCACCAGCCCCCAGAAAGTTCAAGTATTTTAAGCTCAGTTAATTTCAAGTATTTTCTCTCTGATTTGGGCTTTTCTTTCTGGAGAACCTCTGGCAAGTGTAGCCTTAGGAAGGCACTTTCATTTAAGCTTGTCTGTTACTGAGCTGACCCTCTGGCATGTTAGTTACAGGAAGATGACGGCCACCCCTCTCGCAGCGTCCTCCAACAGCTTTCTGCTGCCCTGAGTCTTGTTGCTGGTTGCCCTCCATGTGACCGTGGTGTGCCGAGTCCCTGGGCTGTACCGAGCCATACTGGTGTGAGGGCTGCATAGACAGCAAGCGTGGAGTCCAGTCTGACACGTAGTGCTACAGATGGGTTCAGCAAGCCAGTGGCAAGGGATAACGTTACAGGCAGCCGCATCCAAAGGTCTCTCCCTCGTTGCACTCAGAAGTTGTACTCAGCCAGTTGGCAGATGACGCAAAACTGGGAGGAGTGGCTGGTACACCAGCTGGGTGTGCTGCCACTCAGAGTGACCTAGGCAGGCTGGAGAAATGGGATGAGAGGAATCTCTTGAAGTTCATCAAAGGGAAATGCCAAATTCTGCACTGGGGGAAGATTAATAAATGCAGCAGTACAGGCTGGGTCCTGACCGGCTAGAAAGCACTTTGCATTGAAATACTTGGGGGTTCCTGGTGGGCAGCAAGTTGAACACGAGCCAGCAGTGTGTCCTTGAGGCAAGGAAGATCAATGACAACCTGGTCTGCATTAGGAAGACCATCTCCAGCAGGCTGAGGAAGGTGATCCGTCCCCTCTACTCGGCTCTGTTGTGAAACACATCTGCAGTCTTGGGTCCAGATTTGGGCTCCCCTATACAAGAAAGACATGGACATACTGGAGCGAGTCCAGCAAAGATGATGAAGGGACTGGAGCATCTGTTGTACGAAGAGAGACTGAGAGAGCTGGGACTGTTCAGCCTGGAGCAGAGAAGGCTCAAGGCGGGGGTCTTATCAATGCATATAAACACCTCATCCCCCATCAGGTAGAAGGCAGAGCCAGATCTTCTCAGTGGTGCTCAGTGACAGGACAAGAAGCAATGAACACAAATAGAGATAGAGGGAATTCCTTCTGAAGACAATAAAATAATCTTTTCTTTTCACTATGAGGGTGACCGAGCTCTTGCAGAGATGGCTTAGGGAGGTTGTGGAGCCTCCATCCTTGGAGATACTCAGAAGCCATCTGGACACGGTCCTGGGCAACTGGCTGTAGGTGGCCCTGCTTGAGCGGGGGGGTTGGACCAGATGACCTCCAGAGGTCCCTGCCAACCTGAGCCATTGTGGGATTCTGTGAAATGCTACACTTTAATAATCTTACAGTTACACAAATAGCTTTCCTCTCTCCCCTCAAAGTGAATCTGAGATCTCTGTTTTACATTTTTACAGAGAGATTTTTCAGAAGGAAAAGTTATGTACCATAACTCCATTAATTATGAGTCATGGGAACACTTATTTTGAAAAGTTTGTATTTTACCCTGTTTAAAAGTTCTCTTTAGTTTAGAATTACATTTTGATTGCCATCAGAATTGTTTTGGGTTTTTGCTCAAATTGAGAATATGTTTATGTTATCAAAACAAATGTCATTGTGGGAAAAGAACCAAGCATTGCCAATGTTTTTCATAGCAGTAATATTTGATTTCACTTCTTGCGTGTGTGGTAAACCACTTCAGAAGAGAAAATGTCATTCTAACACATGCATGTACACACACACGCATATTTGAATGCCCACGTATTTTGCCCTAAATTCAGGCTATACAAAATGTTCCTGCGGAACACGCCCAGGTCAGGTATGATCAATACAGCTTGGGCTATCTGTTGCTAGTACTTCTCTAACCACACCTGTGGAGCTGTTTTGAAACAAACGATCTCTCAGTAAATATTTCTTACTACCAGGTCCCTGAGTCGCCCTGCAACCCAGGATCTCATCTTCACTATACAAGTATATAATTTTTTTTGTGAAACAGAAAAGGGAAATACATTGTATGGCTCACTGTTACTGTATTTTTTCACATCAAAGCCTTTGAGGTAAAAATAAATATATTTATTTTTCTGAGGTAGTATTTCACTCAGGAGAGTGCAGTCATGTTCTGACTTCTCCCTCTTGACCAGTAGACACTGAAACAGTCTGAAAAGTAGAAGATACTATAGACTGTGTTTAAATAAGTCTGTAACATAGTATGAGCTTTTTATTCAGGAAATTCGGTGAGTTCAGAAGTATGGGGCTGGTAGACAAGATCTGCAGTGGATTTTAATATAATATTTTTATATCGAATGTATATCATTTTATATATATCAAGTTTACATGCCACATCCTCTTTTTCTTTACAGGGTATATACCCAGTTACTTAGACAAGGATGAGCTATGTGTAGTATGTGGGGACAAAGCCACCGGATATCATTATCGCTGCATCACTTGCGAAGGTTGCAAGGTAAATGGCACAGTGGGAAAGTGGGAATCAGAAATAGCTCTCCAGCTCCTCCATTATACAGACTTCCTGAACTGTGCTGTCAAATAAAACAAAGACAGATTAGAAGCGAGTAAGAACATCCAGTACTGATGATAAGCCGTATCTGGCTATGCCACTGCTCTTCATATGCATAAGGAATTTAGTTGATTTTTGCCGTGTTTGCTTCTGAAAAGAAAAGGAGAAATTTAGATTTTTGTTGTTGCTGTTTAACTGTTAGCTTTTACATTTCCATTTTTTAATGTTTCTTTGGCCATGTTCTCAGCCAGTGTACATCAGCATGCTGCCAGCAACTCCAGTGAAGCTGTTTACGCAATAGCTGAGATTCTGCCTATGGCCATGAAGAGTCTGTAGCGATTAACAGTGTTCCAGTGCCTCTCATCATTGCTGTGAAGAAGCAAAAATCAAAATCCTTCCACATGCTCATGCAACAGTAACATCCATCACTTTGGGAAGCATTGACACTCAGTTAAAACAGTTTCAAAAAGATTTTTACTTCTTTAACTTAAGCATATCGAAATGTGCTTTCAGCCCTAAATTGCATCTCCAAAGCTACATGCAAAATTAAAAAGAGATTGCTTTGGGCAAGTAAATTTAAAAAATTGAGTAACACAATCAGGCACATCTTAGATGATTTTACTGCCATAAATTTGCCTGAATAGCTCGAGATCCTGTAAGAAAGCTATTCTTTCCTGCAGAAAATAAAAAATGATTGTTTTTCTAAACAAATGGGACCACACATGTCATGGACTAGTGTCATGGGACTAAGCCACAAAAGTCATATTCTGTTCACCCCCAAAGTCTGGAATATTTGGATCTGAGATTTTGGGTTTGGAGTGGCCTTAGAGCCCCACATCACAGTAGCTTGTGTTGAAGTAGTTCCTTCAGTTGTACAGCATTCCCCTAAGTTACATTTATGAAATGCACAAAGACCTAAATATCCTATGTATAGCAGATTTGTGGTAATATTCATAATATAATATATTCACAATATTCACAATATAATGAATAATACATACATAATATGTATGAAAAATATTTATTTGAAATATTTGAATATTTGAAAAATATTTATTATTTGAAAAAAAAGTGAAACTGAACAAGTGATTCTTACAAATTTGCATCCCATATACCAGATGATAACAATACATAAAATGTATGAATATGACTTAATTCAGATATAATGAGAAGTAAGCAACCCTGTGGCATTATGAAATATCTTTTGCTCCCAGCTGAACAGCTATATCTCTTGCCAACTTTCCTGCTAAGCTTTTTGTTACTCCAACTGAAGTATTTCTTTTTATGCCTACCAGCTATTTTAAAGATACAGCATACAAAATCTACTTTTATCTTCAGATACAGTTCTTCTGTCTGATGTACAATTTAAAATAATGCTAATGTGCCTGAGAAACTGAGCTAACAATTTGCAAAAAGTAATTAATTTCTTTCTCCTACTTACAGTTGGCTTACAGACTGTTTTGTTTTGCTTTGTTTTGATTTGTTGCTCTTCTTGCAAATGTATTCATTGTACAAGATGGGTTTTTTTGTGTGGACAATTTCAACCCATGCTTTGGAGGATCTGCATACACATGTCAAGTTGTATGATATATCAGCAAAGTTACATGTAATCAGTTCTCAATGAATTTGACATTTACTAGTTGCTTCCACTCAAAATCACTTTAATTGTGTAACAGCATTAATCAGGGTTGACAGCCAAAAACTTGCTTTGGCAAGTGTGCTTTCATGAACAAAGCATCCTCACGCATGATTTCTGAAGAGTAGATTGTAAGGAATTTAAACACAAATAAACCAACAGTGAGTTCTGATGTCACTGAAATGTTTCTCCAGACTGTATCCATTGCATCTATTGCTATATAGGTGCATAGTAAAGGAATTCAGGAAAAGGGTGGTTGCCTTACAATAAAATGTGGTTTCTTTTATTGACAAAAATAATACTTTTGTGATTAAGTGTTTGGACAAATAGAGAGCAGCTTCTTTATTACATTGTATCTAGAGATCATCAAAGAGGTTTTTTGCAAAAAGTTTCTGAGAAATGCAAAGAAATGGGAAGATGAAAGGTGCTGGTCCCAACAGAGGTGGTGAAGAGCCTTGCCATTGTAAAGCTAGAGCTACGTTAGTCCCATGCAAGGTTTGGAAAACAGAAGTCAGTACCACTTCCTGAGATTCATCAGAGATTTTTCCATCTGTTGCTGTAACTAGAGATTACCCCATGTCCCTGGTTGTCCAGAGCCATCTTTGATCTTTAGGGAGGAGAGGGGCAGATCCTGTCTCTAGGAATTCATCACAGGGTGGAGAGTGGATCCAAATCCAGTTGTTGGGTAGATGAGAGTTTGAGATCTGATCCAAACCCTACATAAAGGACATCTTGCCTGTGATTTCCTGGATTTTGGTTCAACCTGACAGGTCCCAGTCTTGCAAAGTGCTTTATGCAACTCAGTTTAATTGAGATTTCAGGTCTTATCGTTATTAAGGAAGAACGAGTTGTACTCTTAGCTCGAGCTGGATCTTGTAAGATAAAACTCTAATGAAGACAAGGCTCTTTATTGTCTTCACTGGAGTTAGAGCTCAAGCTGAAATACAGACTTATCCGTACGTCTTAATTCAACATTCTGTGTTAAAAGAAATTGCACACTGCTATAAGATTTTACCAGGTGTTATTTAACATGATTAAAAACAGACCTTTCACCTAGTGAAGTGAAGAGACTATTCATTAGATAAAATCCCAGCTGAAGAGGCTATTCATTAGGTAAAATCTCTCTCGAATTTTGCCATTGTTTTCACTGAAACTAAAGCCATTCTCAGCGGCCTCAGTCAAGCAGGACCAGGGTCCCAGTGTATTCTCTATGTCAAGGTGGTCCCAAGCCACATTGCTGAATGTAGATGGTCTTAAACTTGAAATTAAAGTCAATGAGAAGAGTCATGTTGAAGTTAGTACAAGAATTAGATCCGTAATGTTCAGAGATAAGTTGTACCTGATTTCTTTACCTAAGGCCAGGGTCTATGGGTGTATAAATCAGTAAATTCAGTGGAGCTACATAAGTTCGCATGAGCTTAGGATCTGATCTCATATCCATGTTGCAACTGGCAATACAGATCTATATTACGATTGATAGGCAGATAGATAGATAGATAGATAGATAGAAAGAAAGAATGGATTTATATAGAGAGGGATCTTTATTGGTGATCTTTGTTTTGATTACAGAGGACTGTGGTAAATACAAATCAAATCCTCTTCTCAGAAACACAAATAATTTTAAATTATGAGTCCATTATTTAGAACCAAATTCAAAGATTGTGTAAATTGTGTTTGCAAGACTCTTAGTCTTGCCCAGATTTGGTTGGTTGGTTGGTTATTTGGCTTTGATAGAAAGAAAGGAGTAGAACTGTTTGTTCTCAATCCTTTAGTAGCAGATACACACCACCATTGTTACTATTTGCAGAAGCTGCTCTTTAACTAAAAGTATGTATATGCATCTTAATATCCCTCAAAATGATTGTGTAATTTAGAAAGGGGCTCAAAATAAACTCTGTAGTTCAAATTAAAAAAAAATTAACACACAGAAATGTAAGACTTGAAGAAGACATGTAGACAGTATTTGTCCCTCAAGACAACATTATTTATGCCTTTACTTACCTAAGATGTCTCTGTGTTTTTAATTTTTAGGCAGGAAGTGTTTTGCGAAACTCAGAAAAGAAATGCCATACACTATAAAACTGGTTTGTTCTTTTCCTCTTTGAGAGTTTCATGGAATGAAGTATGTTATCTTGCCTACTTAGGTAAATTCCTACCAAACCAAAGTGGCTCCCAAATTGAAAAAATTGCACAATGCTAATGCTTTCCAATGTATTTATTTATTGCACTTAGGGTTTTTTTAGAAGAACCATTCAGAAAAACCTCCATCCAACCTATTCCTGTAAATATGAAGGAAAATGCGTGATAGACAAAGTAACAAGAAATCAGTGCCAGGAATGTCGCTTCAAAAAATGTATCTTTGTTGGCATGGCAACAGATTGTAAGTACATTTTTCTGGTTTTCTTTCTTTCCTCTTTTTTTTTAATGTGTGTGTTTGCTTAAAGTATGTTGATTGGTGAAGATTGTTAAAGCAGAGCAGAACTGTCAGCACTTTTTTGTTTTTAATAACTTGTACTGGGGAATTATGCTCATTGCATCAAACCACTTTCATAGGCCTGTAATTTTTTGTTTATCCTTCATCAGACTGCACCTTCTCCTGGCCTTCCCAGGCTGAGTAACAGTAGGAATGTTCACTCTTTGGAGGAGAGGAGGGAGAAGTGCATCTGGATGGATACTTTACTTGAGAAAAAAACATCTTGTTTAGAAAATTCTGGAGGATGTGAAATTGAATGTCGTTGTATGAGTCATCCTGCAGTTGTTTGTTTTATTTTTAGCCCTGAAGAAGTTATGCACTACAAAGAATTCGACTCTCATTCTAAAGAACTAGAAAATATGGCTACACGATTAACCCTTGGGGATCTTCTTTCCCTGCCATTGCGCAGGGATTTACACCGATAACTTCAATTAGTGCAAATGGGAGGAAGTCATGTAAATCCCCCTGTACATTAATGTTAATGGTTGTTGCCGGCGTAATCCTCTGCAGAGGAGCTGGCAGGAAAACAGGCCCAATAAACACCAGAAAAATATTCTAACTTAGTATTTTCCATTGTTATTGTAACGTATAACAGTGCCTTATGTCTAGAGAGAAATAGAAGAAATGACACAATTTCATTTTAGCTGGGTAGACTTTCGGGAGAGGGGGCTGGATCATCCTGGGTCACTGCTTCGCGCCCAGCCCCGTCTGACGCCGCAGGCAGCGGTGAGCCTCAGCCAGGCAGCGGCTGTGCAGAGCGAGACGTCTCTCTCAGCCTGGTTCTGACCAGAAGGTGCCATTGCCATAAAGCTGCCACAGCCTCTGTGGGCTGCACCTACGTACGCCCCAAAGGAGCTGTCACTGAGCAGGGCAGACCGGCCAGTGATCGCCCAGCTCCAGAAGGGTTTCTTCCACCTTTGAGTTAAAATGCGTGAACAGAAGCACGTAAGCGGGGCTTTCCTTGCTCCTGCCTGCCTGCCGCCAGTTGTGGATCAGAGTGGTCCTCCTCTGCTAAAGCGGGCCGGTCAGTTTAAATGGCCTATTCATGTTTGCATGGAAAATGGGATAAAACCTTCAGTGGTGGTCAGAGATGCGCAGCCCTGGGGCCTGTGTGTCTGGCATCACTGGAAGTAGCAGGGCTCTAGGGCAATGCTACAGAACAGCACCGTTTGTAGGTCTTAAGGAAAGAGCTGAAGGCAGATTGTTTCTGATCATGTCGTGCAACGGGTAGTTGAGCCTCCTGTGAATAAGTACTCCCACTTTCTTAAATCCATGTTGCCTTCTGCTGGCTGACAAGAGCACATTCTACACAATTCAGAGCAGTGAGCGTGCTGGTACTACTTTAAAGGAAACAAAAGTGCATCTTTCCCTACATGGATTGCTCCAAGTCCATTATAGGAGCACTTTGAGTCCTCACAAAGCTTTTACATACTAGTTTTATTGGTCGACTTAGCCTCTGAAGGCAATGGCGGTATACAAAATGTTACCAGAAGGGTAAGTCGTTCTTTGCAATCCAGGCTTCTGAGGAAATGAAGTTCAGAGGGAGAAATAAGAGAACTGTGTCAACTGTGGGTCTTACCAAACTACTTCTTTGCTGATTAGTTAAGGTGTTTGTGATCAATTAGTACCTCAGGCATAGAAAAGACCAAAGTTCAGACATCCTTAAGAGCTTCCTGCCATTTTTCAATGCTTTTTCCCCTGCTAGTGGTGTTGGATGACAGCAAGCGGTTGGCAAAGAGGAAGCTGATAGAAGAAAATCGAGAGAAGAGACGTCGGGAAGAGCTGCAGAAAACCATTGGACACAAACCGGAGCCAACGGATGAGGAATGGGAGCTCATCAAAATTGTTACTGAAGCACATGTGGCCACCAATGCGCAAGGAAGCCACTGGAAGCAGAAAAGGAAATTTCTGGTAAGGACTGTAGCCTTTTACACTGCTCTTGGTGCCAGGTGCCTTTCTTTCTTCTGAAGTCCCTTCCCAACACTGCAGCCCTGAAGAGGGTATATCTGCCAGTGTATTGACATTTATGAAAACCAGGTGATTTCTTGCTTATTCTTGCCTGAAGCTCAGTGTTTGATCAGACCATGTATTTCAAATGATAAACAGCATGTTGCTAAGTTAAGGCTTACCCAGCTGGATACTTTTAATGTGCTATGATAAGAAAAAGTAGGAAAATTGTTTCACTCCTGATTAACAACAGTAGCAGTCTATAATGCATACCTTATCTTTTTTTAATATATTATATCTAGGGATAGTTGTCTGTGTTAGGGTCTAGCATATGACATATTGTAAGTGTTAAAACAATGTAAAGTTTTAGGTGAAAGCTGATATTTTTTATTAATAACTCATTTTTTTTGCTTCCTTGTTCCAAAGTGAACATATTAATTAAAATAAATTTGGCAAAGAAAAATGAATTTCAATGAAAGCTGGATGATACATACACTATAGCATTGGGATTGCAGACTACAAGACAACTTAAGTTTTCAGCCTATAACTAAGGATCAGAAAATAAATTATTTGTGATGCTCAGCCTAAGAGGAGGATTTATTTGATTTTTCTAAATTGATTTTTAAAGGAAATAAGTGCAGAATGCAAAATACCTATACAGCACAAAAGAGGGATTATAGACTGTGTTTCAGGAATACACAGGGGTCTTTAACAGTCTGTGTGTACCCAATCAGATAGAGAATACTCATTTTTTGCAAGCCTAGGCTCCTGCTGCCTAATTCACCATGTGAATCAAACCCCACTGTTAAATTGCTAAGAGAAATCATATATTCAAACCAGCAGATCCCTTTTATAATGTTTTGCTAATTCCAGTGGCACTATCTAAATTTCTATATGAATGGCTGCATGTTTGTAACAGCTTGCAGTCGGGAAACCACAGCCAGTGATCACTGGCAAGAAGCAACGGAGCACTTTGCAGTGCTGCTGGACAGCAAGGTTTGCGATGCTGGTTTTAGCAGACCAAGAAGCAGCTGCAGTAGTGCATTTGGTTGCTTAGACAGGAGTGCTGTTCTTTGGGTATCGCCTGGTTCGGGATAAAGCACGGGGAGCTTGAGGCTGAGGCTGGGAATGAGTACACTGGGCCACGTAAAATATGGTCGTTGAGGGACTTCAGGCTCTGGAGACAGTCACCGCGGAGGGGGAGCCTCCAGCAAAGGGTGCCCAGAGGCAGAGCATGAGGTGATGTAACGACAGGGCTACTGGGAGAGGGGACTGGTGGGGCAGAGGCAGGGGTGGCAACTGTAATGAGCAGTTCAGAAACCAGCTGTGACTTCCATAGCTGGTTCCCAGGTCAGACAAAACTGCTCTCGATGCAGCCCTTTCTGCAGGGCCTCCTGGTTCTTTGAGGTGCTCATATGCTGAAGCCCAGGGGTTTCAAGGCAAGCGTAGGAAGCTCACTGACACCTTGCAGTGAGCACAGAAGGGAAAGTCTGGGACGGCATGCCAGCCCCGGGTGCAGGGCTTTGAAAGCCCCTGCCACAAGCTGCTGAAGAGCAAGAGGAGCTGACCACACACCCCAGGAGCTGTGGGTCGGTCCTTAGGCAGCTGAGGCTGGTTCTTCAACAGCAGGAGCTCCTTTGAGGTCTGGACCTCTTTTCCTGTTGAGGTGAGTTAGGTGGCAAGGGCTCTCCAGTTGCATGCCCTTCTGGAGTGTGTTAGCTTTTGCCTTTCCCAAGAAAATGCTGTGTTCTTTCTTCTTCTCCCTAACAATGTTATGCGTGGTTTTAAGCGTTTGGTCTTCTTGCTTGGAAGTGATGAAGGTTGTTTATCATGAGCACACAGACAATGTGGTTTAGTTTCCCAAGATTCAGGGAGGCAGAGAGCCTAGAACTGGGATTATTTGAGTTTTTTAGTAGGAACCATCGGATAATTGAGCCCAGTCCTCTTCATTGTTCCTTTACAATTGGTGCTTGCTTTATTAACACATTGCTGAGTTTTTTCTTGAAAGAAATTAGATTTGGATTCAGATTGGTGACAGAGCTGTGGAAGGATCTTCATCTTTATGATGTGTTGCTTTAAAAAACTGCCTAGCACAAGTTTTTATTACAGACAGCACTTTCAGCACCTCCCTTGTTCAAGCGCCCTTATATGATTTTCATGAAGTCCATCAGTCTTAAAGGCCGCCTTCTCTGGGTTTTATCCATTTTTTGACTCTCTAATGTGAACAAAATGGAACCTCTGCATGGTGGTTAGCAGGTCTTTTACAACCACAAAGCCACACTTAGCGAACAGAACAGCTTTGATGTGCCTGCTTTTAAAATACACGGTAACATTGACAAGCTGTCATAAAATCAGGGTCAAGTACAGCTGGAATAAAAAAAAAACTCATCGCAGATTCTGCTTGAAACTATTGCATTGTATATCCCTATTGAAATTCTCAAAATATGATTTTTTTTTCTCTTTTGGAGAAGCCTTGGGCTGAAGTCACGCAGAATGTGATTTTCAACCAAAATTTTACCCAGATGAGTTCAAATTCTAGTCACTTTATCCAGACTAGCTTTGTGTTAGCCCATTCTTAGTCATCAGTTGTTTTAGCCTGGTTTTGGAAACAGGCCTTGGCAGTTGCCTGGAGCTCTGTGATACCAAGCAATCTGTTCTGGGGAGGATTTCAGAACTTCAAGTAGGTGAGAGAGCCTAATTCTGCAAGGCTCTCAGCATCTTCTCGGGGGTAACAAGTCAGCTCAGCTCCCTTTGCTTTTAGAGAAACTTGGGACTTCTCAGCACTTGTAAGAAACAAGAACATGCTTGTATTTTTAAGCAAAAAATGCATACACTACACCCACAAGATACTCAGATAGAGGCACAAAGAAGAAACTGCATGTGCACAGAAATGTAGCTGCCCACACAGGATGGGTATCGGCATGCCAGTTGCCCATTTCTCTGTGCACTCACCTCTTTCACAAATGTCTTACAAACAAATTCACGTTTTGTGGCGTAATGGGCATTACTTATAAAGTGAATAGTGTTATTTTTTATTTTAGCATGTCTTCTGTCACCAAGCAGGCCTTTTTAAGTATAAAATACTTGCTCTAAGATAGATTGTTCCTTTAAATATTTTTTTTTATATCCTTAGCCAGAAGATATCGGGCAGGCACCAATAGTTAATGCCCCAGAAGGTGGGAAAGTCGATTTAGAAGCCTTCAGCCAGTTTACAAAAATTATCACACCAGCGATTACAAGAGTGGTGGATTTTGCCAAAAAGTTGCCTATGTTTTGTGAGGTAAGAAGACTTCCTTGCGCTCCTCATTTATATGCCTGTTGTTAAAAACTATTCAAAATACTCCTGGCATGGAACTGAAAAATTCACTATGTTTAAAATCAGAAAAAATAGAGAGACTCAAAACAGATAGGACTAGAATCATCTGGATTCTTACGAGTTTTCTTTTTCTTGTGATCACTGAAATCCTGATTTTGTTCATCTAGAAGTCATCATGGTTCATTAGGGACTCGAATGTGTCTTTAGAGGTGGCCTTGAGCAAAGCAAATGAACAAAAAGAGACTGTCTAGAAGCATCTTTGATACGTTTAATCAGATCTTCCAGCACACAGTTCCCTCTGTGCTTTCTGGCTCCTTGCAGGTACAGTATTGTGGAGTTGGGTCTATGCAGTAACAAGTTCTTCAAATTCAGGAAAGCATCCCTATCCAGGAATGACACTTGCCTTATTGTGTTCCCTAGGCATGCTTTTCCTGAACGGGGAGGTTGTGCATAAAGGAGTCTGTAAAAATAAAGGATTGTCATTCCAGGTAGATACTGACATGTAAAATACACAGTAAATGGGCTCAGATAGACTTGGTTGCACATTGGGAATAGAGAAGCCCTAGGCTGATCTCATTTACACCAAGATATCATTTTTATTGAAGGACCAGATGCAATTGATGATGATTTTTTTTTCCTAACTTAAAAAATGTTATCAGAACTGCAGCCTGAAATAATATTTCAGTCTTAATAATCTTAATAATTTTAATAATTTTAAGTCTTGTGAGTCCCTTAGGATCCACAACCATGGGAGTTTTAACATGGAAATATCCCCAATCCAGCCATGGAAGGATGCCTGCCTGCTCACCCACACTGCAGAGCAACACTTGACTCTGCTGGTGAAATGCCAAGTGAATGACAATCAAAATGGGAGGGACCACGGTCAATGAGTTCATTGGGCTTCCTAACTCAGCAACAGTGTTTCCTCCTAATAACATCAGTCAGGAAGGAAGTTTAAGGCAGCCATAGAATTTTACTCCTCTGTGGCTGGCAGCTTTTCTTGAAGGTCAGTCAAGGAGAGCTATTTATGTCCTTTGGCACCTACAGAACAAGAAGAGGTAAATATCAATAGCTGGCATAGTGTAAATAGCTCTCCCTGGCTAACCTCAGCATTGGCTTTATCAGCCAAGAAAGCATGAAATAGTGGCCAAGCATGAAGATTTTAAAATACAAGGAATGTGTCCATAGATCAAGAGGCGCCTCCAGCATTCAGTGTCTGAGGGAATCTGTCTCCTCTGATTTGGCATTTGTTGGTGGGAAGTTGCAGTGACATACCAAGGTAGTCTTTTTAATTTAGAAAGCTTTGCTAGTCACACACAGACTGCAGTGCCCATCTGACATCTCCTACCCCTCCTGGCTACTGTGGGCCCACTTGTGTCAGAGCTGGGCAGGAAGCATGGATGAAGAAGTCAAGGCGTCATTGGGCATGACCTCTGTAGGTTATGCAGCTCAACTAGGACAGGCTTTGTTTACAGCTGAGCCACTGTGTAAACCTGACACCCATACACAGCAAGGTCTGATGGCAGAGTGAGGGACAACTCCTCTTGAACACAAAGGAATAGGACAGCCGTCCTCCGAGTTGTCATATAGTTCCTGCTGTAGGATAAAGAAATGACAGATGTTTGCTCCTTTTGAAGGGGCTCTGTCCTGTTAACTTGATTTCGGTTATAGTTTTTAACCCATAGCTTTTTCTTAGAAGCAACACTGAGTGGGCTCTGGATTTGTTTATGAGAAAAAGCCCTGCTTTCTCCCATAGGACCTGCAGAGCATTTAAACATTATCTCAGTTCTTAATTTCCACAGAGGCTCAGGCTGAGAGTGTAGTAAATCTCTATGAAGGAGGGGCACAACAAGGAACATCCATGGCCACTTATATATTCACGGTTACTTTTCCTTCTTTCTCTCTTTTTTGGACACATGTGCAAGCCAGCAAAGCACTATGAGTGCCCAGCTTAGTTTGTGTGCATCCATTGGCCCATGCCTCAAAGCAAAAGTCTAATCCCAGAGTAATCGAAGTACTTAAGGAAAACTTCATTTACTTCTCAGCATTTCTGCTGTTATTTCCTTCTTGCATTTCCTTCTGCAGAGAAGATGAAGATTGAGGAGCATTTAATCAGTTTGATGTGAGTTTAAGTGTCACAGGCATCAGTGGTTCCACGCTGGGTGAAGCTGTGTAAATACCCTTCTAGGTAGCTCAGCTCAGCTCAGTTCCATGGTGTTGCATTACATATGTGCTGGCTGCCAGTATGTCCTGCCAAGGTGAGCACCTCAGGTTCCTGCCTTTTGCTTTTTCTCCCTGCAGAGAGAGAGAAGGAAAGGACAACATGTGGCAGATTAATCAGTCACATTTGTTGACCCCACTCCTAGAAGGTGCTCTGGTAGCAATGATCAAGTGATGAGCATAGGTAGCATTGAAGCCTGCATACTTGGGAGCAGAACTGAAATTCAAGCTCCCTGTCTTTGGTAACTGCTGCTACTGGCAGATAAGACGTGAGGCTTGTCGTCCATGAAACAGACGTCCCATGTATCCTTCAGAATTAGGAAAGCAGGTGAAGGACGGGCATAATGAGATCACCACTACCATAAAGAAGTTTCAAGAAGGTTCAAGTAGGAAGAGAAATTCTCCTTTGTTTAATGGCTCACTGATAAAACAGCTGAAGGGTCAGGAAGTATCTTCCCTAATGTTATCTATTTCTTTTCTACCATTCTTCCTCCTCCTTAGTCTTTTTTTCTTCATTTTTCTTCTGCCTTCTCCCTTCCTTTCTTTCATGTCCCTTTTTTTGCTGCAGTTATCTATTCCAATATCTCTTCATGGTTGCTCTCACACTTCTTTTCTTTTTTCTTTTCCTTTTCTTTTCTTTTCTTTTCCTTTCTTTTCTTTTCTTTTCTTTTCTTTTCTTTTCTTTTCTTTTCTTTTCTTTTCTTTTCTTTTCTTTTCTTTTCTTTTCTTTTCTCTTTTCTTATTTCTTACTCTGTTTCTTTGCCTACTTCAGCCTCAGCAGCCAAATAGTGGCATTATCATTGGGTAGTGAGACTGCCACTGTGCCTGTGCAGCCTTCCCCACACTGCTGCTGAGCTGAGTGTGATCTGCAGAAAGTGATTTGCCCTGAAGAGGATGAGTCATTTTTCTTGTGTATCAAACACTTCACACCTGAAGTTGGCATTGCTGGAAAAATAGCTGCATGATTCAACTCCTTTTTCTGATTGTGGCTAGCTTTGTATTTAAAACTCTTCTCTAACAGGGAACTGCTTTCCACTTGTGTTAGGTAACTGTCTGGCATCCACTCTACATCATTTTACGCCAAATCAATGTATTTGCTTTGCGAGTACACAGTTGCCACATAAACCTATAGTTGCTGGGGTTTTTTTCATTTTGAATTGCAAATCAGGTAAATATAATAATTTTATATGCATCAGAAATGGATGGATTTTTGCCTCCTTTCAAGGAGGTAAGAAATAAGCATGGATGGCAGTGAGTTTAACCGGGATGGCTGAAGTCTGTGCCAGCCCCAATTATAGTTTATTCTGTTATGCTAAGTTGTAAGCTGAGGGAGCTCAGCAGTAGAGGAGAGAAGGGTGAACAGCTGAGAACAGTGACCACTTCAGCCATCTCAGTTAGATCCACCCCTGATTGGAGACAAAACCAATAGTATATGTTACCACCAACCTGGCATCTGACAGGTCTGCTTAACCCTTCACACTTTGTGAAATGTTCTGCAAAATGGAAAGCTACATTCTTAAGGTTTATTGGACTTAATTCTATAATGCTCCCACAAACTGAGTGGTCCCACAGAGAGCAGTGCTTCTGCAAGTTGGATCACTTCACCTCAGCATCTGAACCAGCTTGGTTTGTGTTGACTGTCTTGCCCAGGATGACTTGCCTGCAGCTGTGTCATCACTAGATTTCCTAAGGGTGTGTGTGGATGGTAACCTGCTGGCAGCTTCTGAAAGCAGGAATGAGAGTCTTGGAGGTTTGTGTGGTGCAGTCGGTCAGCAGCGGTTTTGGAGGGTAGCTGCACTATGCGAGGTAGGGTCCTGGGGTGTGAACTGCAACTTCATGCTCATGGATTTACTGTAGTTGTAAAACAAACTCAGTTTGAAAAACATCTTTTTCTTTACTGTTTATAATTTCTGCAGCTGCCATGTGAAGACCAGATCATCCTTCTGAAAGGCTGCTGTATGGAGATAATGTCCCTCCGAGCAGCAGTTCGCTATGACCCCGAGAGTGAGACTTTAACACTAAATGGGGAGATGGCGGTGACAAGGGGCCAGCTGAAAAATGGGGGTCTTGGCGTAGTGTCTGATGCCATTTTTGACCTGGGCATGTCTCTTTCTTCATTTAACCTGGATGACACCGAGGTTGCCCTTCTTCAGGCTGTTCTGCTCATGTCATCAGGTGAGAACAGAAATATATTGGAACCCCAACCATTTTTAAACTCTTTAGTCTTTGTCACAAGCCTCTTTTTAAAAGAAATAGGGTATGTTAGATCTTGTAGTGCTGACTAGAGTAATGTGGGAGAAATTTTCTCTCAAAATCCCGATGCAGCTTAGAATTAGTTTGGTGAGCACTAGGAAAAATATTCAGGGTATTCAGATAGATGGACATAAAAGTGGCTTTGGTAACACACCTTGCTCACTTGAGTAGTTGGGGAGGTGGCAGGGGTGATCATCAGAAAGATATCAGATTGATTCTGAGCCAATTTGCCTTGAATGAAAAACTAATAATTTAGCAACAGTTGTCCTTACAAAAAGTTCCCTCTTCCTCTAGGTACTACCATGCATTGGGCAGGAAGTACAGTTCATACACATTTCCATCAGTCTCATATGCTTAGTTTGACCTGCCATCTTGTTTTCCTACTTAACAGCACCACCACTTGCTAATGGGCATTTGAGAGCCGTGCTGTTTCCCCACACTGGGACCATTTGCAACTGGTCTCTTGGTGGCGTGATACAGAAGCAGCACAGACCATTTCATATGATTTCCAAAGAGTTTCTAACCTTCTCAAATTGAGTATGTTTTCAAATATGCTTCCACTGTCTGTGCCAGCCCAAAGAGGAAATTCCATTCTTGGGCAGTGGCAGATTTGGCAAGATTTTGTTTTAAGACCACTTTGAAGATTGGGCACTGAATAACAATACACACAGAGTGATTTACAAGCATTAACTGCATCTGAGACGGAAAGGTTTCCACATTAATCACAACGCAGCACTTGACATTCCCAGTCAAAACATTTTGATTTCTTTTTAGTTCCCTACACAGTGATACATGAATGGGGGTTTCAGAAGGCAGTTCAGAGGACCTGCTTTCCCAGAAGTGTCTCCTGAAGAGTGACTTGTGAAAGGAGCTTTCCCAGCACCCATCTGCATGCCGGTTGAGACAATTAGCCAAACTTCTGGCCTTTGTTGTTCCTTGGTGCTCCATAACAGTTTCCTTTGCAGCTCACCTGTGGATTAAAGCTTGATCAAAGCATTGGTCAGACTGTAGAGAAACAGATAGGAAAGAAATGTATTTTAAATATCTGACGAGGACGTTTTTTTGGTTCTTCATTGGTTGTTTTACAGAAAGGTATAGGTAGAAGCCTTAGCTGAGATCAGGAATCTGTTGCTGTAGGCACTGTAAGGAAACACTTCCCAAACAGCTATACTCTAAATGGGCAAAGCAGGCAAAGGATGAAGAAAGGAAGGATTATCTCCTTGTTTTAACAGAGATAGTACTGATAGTGAGGTGTCCAGAGTCAAAGAAGTTGTTTGTTGCAGAAACCAATGTCCTTGGTTTCTCTCCTTTCTTTCCTAACGAGGGAATTGTCCTATTTTTCCTGACTTATGATCAGTAATTTGTTAAAGTAAATAAGTAATAATGATATTTCTCCTTCTTTGTATCTACAGATCGCCCAGGCCTTGTTTGCGTCGAGAGGATAGAAAAGTGTCAAGAGGGTTTCCTCCTGGCATTCGAACACTACATTAATTACAGAAAACACCATGTTGCACACTTTTGGCCAAAACTGCTGATGAAAGTGACAGACCTGCGAATGATTGGAGCCTGCCATGCCAGCCGCTTCCTGCACATGAAGGTGGAGTGCCCCACAGAACTCTTTCCTCCATTGTTCCTGGAAGTGTTTGAGGATTAGAGAGACTGGAGCGGTTCTCCGCACCCCCGTCGCACTACTGGCTGTCATTTCATCCCGTTGCCCGACTCTTCTCACCTCTGTTTGTTCCTCTTCTTCTTTCGTGCTCTTCTGTTTCTTGAGGCGGGGTTGGGTTTTTGTTTGGGTTTTCTTTTGGGGTTGCTGGGGGGCAGTTGTATACACATGGATGAAAACATCCCCTTAATGCGGGTACTTGTGACTATTGCAGTTTGTTCTTCGGTCCTTTGATGTGAATGCTTTGGCAGCTTAACAGTGAAAATACAAACAGACCAATCTCATTCACCAGCACTTGCGTGGTCACCAGCTCACACACATCATTGCTTGGAAAATATGGGAGAGAAATTGAAGTGGCAGAAAATAAATTGGCCTCCAAGTTAAAACAGCTATTGTTAATTTGACCCTGGCAATTCTGTCTAGTATTACCTCATTTTGCAGGGCACAAGTGACCAATTCGTGAGATGAAATTTCTAGTCTTTATGGTTGTTTGTATTGTGACAGTCACCATTATGATCTAGGATCTTCATCATCATCATGATCCCATCATTATCTGAGGATTGTTCCAACAGATACAGTTTAACTGTGCCCCATAAATCAAGTACTTAAAATAATGCAGAGTGTTAGAAGGGACTGACTTTTTTTTTTTCCATGTGTATAAGAAAGTAAGATCCTTCAGTTCTTACTACATTTGAACTCCAAGTAACTTCACTGGAAGGTCTGTTGGAGTAAGGAGGGGAATTTGGTCCTCTGAGGTGCTTTTCCAGAGAATGAAGTCTGCTTTTTCTGAGGTGTGTGGAAAACTTGTCACTCTGAGGGAGAAGGCTCTCTGTCAGGATAGCAGGCTTTCCTCAGAGTTATTCAGGGGTATGAATGCTCACAGAATGAGGACAAGGAGAACGAAACGTTCAGGGTGACCTTCAGATGGGACAGAAACCAACTGTGTTATTAATGACACTCAAGACTGTACAGCTTTATCCCAGTAATACAGTGTTGCTTGGCAGTAATCTTTTGTTTTTTATATATATATATAAAGATTATATGCACGTATATATATAATTTTATATATATATAATTACAAATGTTCAGCAGATGTCTTAAACATATTTCCGTATTTTTATCTTCTCTCTCTCCTTCTCTCACCCTCTCCTGTGTGAGTATGCGTTTATGTGTGTTGATCAGCTAGGTTCTCCCTCCTTGGTGTCTGTATGTGTTTCATTTGGCTAGATTCTCTCTTGATTCCTTTAATTTATTTCCACTAACTGCACTAGCAGGAACCGAACTGAGCAATGACAGGATGTCCTGCTGCCGAAATCTGCAAGCCAGTACTCACAGTCCTGGAATGTTTGGAGGCCGGTGATGAGGGCATTATAGCTAGAGGTTCCTCTCTGTCATCCATCCCCATTCAGGGGTGTTGTCCCTGGGTTTTATAAACTTGATATTAAACCATTCTCTGAATTTGTATGATCCATCAAAAGCATCCTTCCGTTCTTCCTGGGAACCAGAGACTTAGTTCACGTATTTTGCACTTCCTCATACCCCATGTTCTTTCATGTTATGCATTCATTTGTACCAGTTTCTTTCTCTGCTATTTATTGATATATTTGCCTGGCAAGTCAGTGGGCATTGTTAGAGTGGATGTGTTGACTTTCAAAGCTCATGGCCCATATCTAAACCCATATGTTATGTGTTTATCCCTTCATGAAAACATGATACTCAGGAAAACTTATCTCATAGGTGGAACACAATATGTGTGTGTCAGGGGTTAAATTCTTTCCACCCCTTTTTCCCTACATCATTGATATAGCATTTGGAGTGTTATTGGCTATGTTTTCAGGGGTGTGGAATCTTGTCCTCCATGTTTTTTGATACCATATGCACCTGTGATAAGTTGTGAGCACTGATGTTATCACTTAGGGGTTTGTACCCATAATTTTGTGAGAACATAAAACACAATGGGGTGTTCAGGGGTTTTTTGCAGGTAGCAAGGAAGACAGACCATTGGAAATTTGTTCTTAAATGTTTTCTGAAGTTCAGGAGCCTCTGTTGTGGGCTGTGTTTGCTCCATCTTGAAGCATACGTGTTAACAACATCAGTCTATCCAAATTCCTTGTAGAGCACTATGTCTTGGGGACAAGGAGTTAGAAACTTTCTAGCTTTTTGGAACAAGAGGCCAGGCAATGTGATGAACTCACATGTACTCATGCAGAATCTCAGATGAGGAGCATCCATAGCCAGTAAAGAGTGCTAGATACCTGATTTAGGGGTGGCTTGATAGGGAACTGATAGCATATAGGGAAAGCAGAAAAACAGCTGATCCATTATTTGCATCTATACCCACAGTGGCTTGCAAAGAAAAGAGAAATGTGCATGTCTTTTGGAGTTCTATCCTGCCTGGGATCTGAGCATGGAGTGCCTCCTGAAGCCAGCGCAAGTATCTCACCTGTTCGCTAAATGTGAGCTTAGTGTACAAGCTTTTCACTGTGCTGTGGATGAGACCCAGGAGAAAAAAGTCACATTTCTCCCAGTAGTATTCACAATGATCTCACTACAAGGTCCATGGTGCTTCATGTATTTTTCAGAGCTTCAGTTCCTGGAGTTGTGCTGCTGCTTAAGAAGTTCAGTCTGTCATTAACATCAAGAATTCTTACCCTTTGGGCTATAAAGAAAATCAGTAGCCTAAATGTTAATTATTTAGGTGGGAAGTCACTACTCAACAGTGACTTAGCACGTAACTATTGGGGCCCTCATAACTGGCTTTTGAACACTTGGGATTGTCAAGACTGCATTAATCAAAAAATAAATAAAGATCAGAGGTTAGAAAAAACTGTGAGAGTTACTGGATTGATTTGGGGAAGCAGCAAGACATGAAAGAACTTGAAATACCCTGGACAGAACTGCAGTTTGAGACAGTGTTGAGAATTAACACTTGGCACACTGGCTGCTGTAAAAATCATTGCTTATACGGGAACTTGTCCCCCAAGGTCTACCATGGCAAGTTACAAAGTTTTAAAACAGCCTTCGTAAATGGATGTCTGAATTCAGGCACGTAAGCTGCATTTAGACATCCGAGCTAATGGCCTGACTTCCCAAGATGCTGATGCAGTTTGGAGTTGTGCTTAATCAGGGTTCAGAAAATCAGGCCTCCTTCCTTAGGTGATTGCAGATGGACTGAAGTGCCTAAAATCAGGCAACCAACTTTGACAGGTTTGGCAGTGCTTTACGCAGAAAGGACATAATGTCAACATGCTTTTCTAAGCTTTATAGATTAAGTTGAAGTCTGGCATTAATTAACAGAGGGGGATTAGTAGTATTCCTCAATTGAAAACTAAGACCAAGCTCTTAGTTTGACAGATTTGATGTACTGACATCTAATGGCCTCTGATCTCCTACCAGTCTTATTTTGTGTGACTTCATTGACTCCCTCAGTATGACTCCTGATTTATGTGATCATGAGGGCAAAACTAGATCACATGAGGATACTTTTGCAGACTCTTACCAGTGGATACTGACCTTAGTTCTGCAAAGACATACTTGTTTTTAAATATCAGTGGTCTCAAGCCATTGTAGGCTTGAGCCACTGGATTGACCATCTGAGTGGCAGACATCAGTACTACAGTCAGCAGCCTTTGTAGTAACTGGCCTTCTGAGTGAAATAACAAACGTGCACTTTCCAGTACAGTCCAGAGTCTCGTTTCTGATGGTGCCACGTAACTCTCATGTTTGCTTTATGGTCTACGTGTGGGTCTTACATAGAAGATTCTTCCTGTCAAACCTGATTGTCACCATTCATGGTTTTGCCCTGAGTAACACATGCATTTAGATATTCATTTCATGTGTAATCTCAGTTAAGTTATGATATTTATAATGACATACATAGTGTGTGATAATGATTTTTGTTTACATTCTGCCAAAATGTAGACGTTAGAGTTAGACCTCCAGGTCCCAAATCATCCTTGAGCACGCTGCTTGCTTCCTCAGAGGCAGGCATCAGAAAGAGGAAAAAACTGTCCAGAAAGACCATTTATATCAGTAATCTGCCAAGACAGGGCTGTTGATCACAAGCGGAGCATGTCGTTGCTAGTGATGTATTTTTATGCTATGGAACTCTAACCTGTATGTGTCATATTGACTTCTTGCTGCATGAATCATAAATTATAAAAATCAGTCTTACGGTTTTGAGATGTAGCCAGCATTCCTAAGGCTAAACCTTTTTCATTGACAGAATCAAAATCCACAACCAAGAAACGTATTCCTCTCACTGTGAGAGCAATTGAAAGTGTTCAACATTTATCTTTTCACAAAGGAAGAGGCGACAGGACCTCTTAATGTGTCTTGTTATTGTGATCATCTGGAAATGATTGCCAGACGTTTCCTTTTGATACAGCAATGAAGTGATCCGTATTTAAATTTTATAGAGAGAATTTTATTCTAGTGTGATAGAGATTTATTTTCCACTTAAAGACTCAAAACGGTGTGAGCACATTTTTTTACTGCGGTATATTTTTGCTTTAAAATTAAAAACAAAAAAAAGGTTTGGCCTTATCACAAAGTTTTAGTGTGTCGTATAGATGTTAGCAAATGCAAAGAGTATGCATTATTTGTGTGTATCCACATTGACTGATGTCGCCTTCAAAAAGCAATATTGTGCAGGTAATAAGTTGTTTGTGACTGTCCATTGCACAGTTTACCTTCTTTAAAAGCTAACCTTGTTTATGCACAAGACAATCAAATGTAAATCTACATCAGCACCCGGGTGTAGATTAAATTTATGTAAATTACTGAGCACAATGTAAAACATTAAAAGACACTTTATTTAATTACACATTTAATGTTGGTAAAGATAGTATCAGGGCATGAACTAGCTGACATACTGTAATTTCTTTTTCTCTTTTCCTACTTCCTTAGCACTCTTCAGTTTTAGTTTGCTCATAAATACATCAAATTAGTCATTCGTAATTTTTTTTAAAAGAAGGGTGGTTTGGGTTGTTTATTTGTTTTTATGAAGTTGGTTGGGAGGACTTCTTACTTTGTCTATGAGGTTTGTGGGTTTTGCTTATTTGGTTTATTTTTTTATATCAGTTTCGTGCCCTGAGGGTAAGGCAAACATTACACCGTACGGTAAAAAACAAAGTACCTTGGATGATGTATTTTTTTGCAAACAGTGTTAAGAGTTATGCTAGATTGGTAATATTTTTTCAGCCTAAAATATATTAAAAAAAAAATCTGTGATCACAAATGTTTTAAACTATCTAAAGAGAAAATTTGTATATTTGGGGGAAGAAAATAATTTTTACATAGCTTTTGTATGCAGATATTAAAATGTAATTATGAATATAGTGGGCATAGATAACTGTGTAAGCTTGAATTCTAAAAAAGAAAAAGCTTATAACTGAAAAGTTGTCCTGGTGTCTCTGTCTCTTTGTTGCAGGCTGTTTCATCAGCTCTGCCGCACACTTCCAAGCCCCTGGAATGGGAAAAGTAGGACCCAGAGCAGAATGTTGGATCGACTCTAACCTGTTCACATTTCTATCCTTCTGCATCCCTTTCATCATGTACCTCATATCTTATCTCCCCTCCTCCCCACCCTTGGGCACCCAGCCAAAGGTTTTCACTTCCCCACTGTTCACATCAGCCAAACTTAATTCACTCCAGTGAACTGGCTCTTGATTTATGTCTCACTCAATTACATTTTTTTATGGGAATGCCCTTTCTTTCCTTCTCCATTCCCAGTCTAGATGGGGATGGTGTGACAGGAGCAGTAGGCTTCCCGTCTCTTCACGCTTTCCATACCTTGGTCTCCGACCTGTTGGAGAAGGTGTCCTCCTTCAGACGTTATCTTTGTTCTCATACTCGTTTGCAGTTTTGGTTTCTCCTCCAGCCCTTTCACTCCCCTCAGGGAGAAAAGCAAGACCTAGCGCCTGGATCCAGACCCGCTTCTCGGCCTGCCCCAGGCGGGAAACCTATTTCCGGCGGTTGCTTCGCGCTGCTTTCCGCAGGCGGTTGCCGGCCGACTGCCAGCTCCCGCGCCTGGTCCCCTTCCACGCCAGGCGCTGGGAGCCTTCAGGTGGGTGCCGGGCCCCCGACCGACCTCCGCCTGGCGCGGGCGGGAGCGCCTTGCCCACGCCGGGCCTGGCGTCCCGGGGGAGCGCGGTGCCGGCACCGCCGGGGCTGGTTCCCGCCGTTGCCCGTGGGAAGAGGGCCTGCCTTCGAAGGCAGAAGCTCCATCCGAAGGGCCTGAGGGAAGGTGTGAAATCCACGCTCTGCCTCACATTAACTCCCTTCGAGCGCTTCAGTTCAGGCACCTGCGTGCGGCAGTCGCGCCAAAGCCTCTGGTGGGGTTGCACTGAATCAGCACTGAAGTGGGCTGCTCGGGCCCTCCCGGACCAGCTCGGGAGCGAGGAATTGATTTGCTGCGCCACACCTTGTTTACTTGAGGTGAAGAAGTAATTCTGCTCCCACGGACCCCAGTGCACTGGCTGTGACGTTTTCAGGCTTCCTTTGTAGTGGTGAAGTCTGTGTTTTTAAAAAAGTAGCGTGAGGTCTTTGGAGAGAAGCAGTATTCTGGCAGCCATGTGTATTTCCTTCAGTGCATATTTATCACTGCAGAGAAGGATGTAAAAGATGGTCAGTTCTCCCCCCTCAGCACTGGCACTGCCAGCAAGAGTGTGTTCTCGGTCTGTTACGATCTGCCTCGGGCATCCTGAGCCTGTTGTTGAATGTATAGCTGCAGTTTGTCCTTCCTGTTGGTGACAGTGGGTGAGGGTTTTCACCCTTTGAAAACTGAGCCACATCTGAAGGATTTTCTCAGTGCGAACTTAGGAGTCTAACTTTAAACAGCCCTGTGTCTTATGGTCATGTGTGCTGTGTGGTATTCCCAATAGCATCAATGGTTTCAAAATGAAGCATGTTCTTATTAAGAGTGACTGCAGATACAGCACTTTTGAAAGTACAAAAGTACAAGAGCCTCTCCACTCTATTTATCATATTGCACCTCTCCTTTACAGTTTACCAGGTAGAGAAGACTCCTTTCCACATTGGATCACAGAGCATCTTTCTCTCCTTGCTCATGCCTATGTCTGGGGGAGCACAGACTCTGCAGGTACTGACTCAAGCTGCCTTGGTAGGCACAAAGAAAGATGTGCCGGAAGACCCTTTTGCCAGGGTCAAGAAGCAGATTTCCAAAAGAATTTAGAAAAATGAGGAAGCACCTTTTAATCATTTTTGAGAGCTTTGAGACTTCTGAGGTCAGACAATATTGAAAGACTTGTGGGATCCCTGAGTCAGAGGTCCCAAAGGGAGGAAAAATGCTCCTAGGTCATCCTGACCTTGTGGTGCCTTGGAAAGCCACAAACTTGAAAAAATTGTACAAGTTCAGTACCCTGCTGTGCAGAACCACGGTTGCCTTCTACAGGGAAAACAAGGCAATCTATAGTGGATTGTGTTTGGAAAACAGAGTGTAAAAATGTAGAAAAGGACATCAGCAAATCAAAAGCAAAACCACGAACGAGTCATTTCCCAAATGCCATTGGAATTTGAATTTGCAAGAGGCTGTCTGAGTGGGTATGGGGGTAGCTTTAAGCAGTGTCTCTCTAAACAGAAATACTCTAGTTGTAAGAAATAAAAGCAGTTTGCAAAAAAAAAAAAAAAAAAAGGTAATTAAAGGGGAAAAAAGTGTGTGTTATATGTAGTTGCAAGGTCTTTGATATCTCCCTGCTCAGAGGTAGGAGCAAAAAGGGGATGAAGCTGTCTTTGCTGGAATAACTACAGAGGCAGAAAGCTTCATTGCCTGATGTGATGTTTAAAATAGAAATGAAAGCCTGGGCATACCTTAGTGTGTATATAAAGTTGCAGTAGGAGTTGGCTAGGGCTGAAAACACAACCAAAGTGAAATCTCAAAGACATACTCTCCACTCTAAGGAGCAGGAATCCAGGAAAATAAAAAGTTAAAAAGTCAAAGACCTGAAAAAACCACAAATACAGCAATATCTGATGATGAGTCAATTCCTGGCAAGTGGATAAAGCACTAAAAAAAATGGACACTGATGAAAGAAAGAAAAAGAAAGAAAAGAAAGAAAGAAAAGAAGGGGGGGGAGAAAAGAAAGAGGAAACTATTAGAAAAACAGATCAGAACAAAATGCGTGCCCAGGGGTGAGCAATTCAACGTGCACAGAGACTTCTCGTGGTCCAGACAATCCTAGATTTGTTTGCTCATCATGAAAACATGCATACTGGCTTTAGATCATTATTTATTCTCTCCAGAATTAGCCTTCTTAGGAAAAGGCAAAGGGTACTGTAAGCTAACCTTGCACCTTGGATCAGTGTTTACTAAGGTGTAAGAGAGCAGCTGCAATAACTGCAGGTAATGGGCTTTGCAGCTTTGCCAAAAAAGCATGGCTCTGACCATGTGGTGCATCAGGGCCTGCTTAGCCAGCATGCGCTGGGGAGCGGTGCTGTCAAAACTGTAAGGAAGATATGGAGCAAGGCCGAAGGGTCAAATACCATCTCCTGCTTTAGCACTACTAAATTATAGGCTAGCATCCTTCAAGCTGGGACCCTTACTTGATGAAGACTGAGGTATGTTGAGTTCCTGTGTAGTCAAATTTAAAAAACAAAGCTGGAAATAATTAATGGGTCTGAGAGGCCAAATCTTGTGGCCCCTGAAGTCAGAGCTGTAGATAATGGCAAAAGGCGAGAGCCAGGCTGTTGTCTTGGTGAAGTTGTACCTTGCTCCTGTGGAGTCTAGATCACAGGTACTGTCAGTTGCTTTCACAAAAGGCACAAGAATGTGTTTGGCGACTAGGACACAAAAACATAATCCACAATTTAAGAATAGCACAGCTTGCTGAAGTGAGGCAGAATCAGTGAATGTGAGTAGTGGACTACAAGATGCAAAACCATGAACATCCCAGAGGACTGAGTCAGAGAGGGGCTAGGAACATGTAACTCAATATGCTTGTGTTGCCAGGAGTTCCTTTACTTCTTCTGGGCGGGAATAACTGTCCTCTTCAAATACTCAGAGGAGTCTGATAGGCATCAGCTGCCAGCATCTCCCCTTCCTTCCTTGCCCTCTGCCAACCCTTGGAGCTCCTCTCCTGCATCCCCTGGGTCCCCTCGGGCTGAGCTCATGGGGTTTATCAGGGCAGCCTCTAATGTGGCAGTCTTTGCCACCTCTCCCCGTCTTTCAGCGGAGGTCTCCTGTGCTCCTACCACAGGTGTCTGCAGACCAGAAGCCACAATCTTCTGCTAGCCTTCTGCTAGGACCCTTCTTCACACTCTTCTTTTCAGACCTATTTGCAGGAGAGATTGCTCTGCGCTGGAGAGCCCAGCTGGGCCAGAGCACGTGTGCTGTCCCCAGTGAGAGCCTGAGCTGGCTGCCCTCTCCTGTGGTGAGCCCCTGCTCCCTGGGCAGGCATGAAGCCTTGCTCTGAGATGACTGCATCTCCCAGTGGAGAGCACAGGGCTTGGACCTTAGTACTGGATGCAAACCTTGAGGTATGTGGGGCTGTGCAGGGCCTGATCCTGCATTTCTCCACCCCAATACCTGCCTGCCACAATAAGAAAGATGGTGCCGACAAGGCAGTCTGCAGACCAGAGGGGAATGGTCTTGCCCATCACTCCCAAGGAAGAGTTCAGCAGACTTGCTCTTACCTTGTGCACGTGTCTGGGCAGGAGGGATCTATTATCTCCTTCCTGGCCCGTGGCTCCTGTCTCTGCTGCCTTGGCAGGCTTCCTCCAGCTCGTGTACCAGAGAAATGGGGCAGCCCAAACTAAATCTCTTCTGCAGATCTACCCGTGGCAGGAGCAGTCCTTGAGCCAGCTGGTAAATTCCTGTGGGCTGTAGGGAGACAAAGTGTGCTTCTGGAAGGAGCAATATGTCTTTAACCCTTCACAGCTGGGTTGCATGGCTTGGATGTCCTGTAGCTTGTGTCAGTCTCACCCTTTCACTGCTGTGCTCCTCCTGCCTAAGAAGCAAGTGGGGCAGTTTTGCCTGCCTGCTGTCTGACAGCAGTGGGGATGTTTGCAGGGGCTTCCAGGAGGTGTCAGAGCAGGGCTGCAAGATCGGTGTGCAGCAAGAAGACGCTTGAGATGGATGGCAAGAAGTGCGGGGAAAGGACTACAGCCAGCACTTGGGTTGTGCCTATCAGGTTTGTACAGCGGAGTTAAACAGTTCTGTCCCAGCCCTGACTCTGCTGACCACGAGGGCAAGGGCTGCTCTGGTCGAGCTGCAGGAGCCTGGTTTCAGGCAAAGCAGCGGCTGACGGCATGCTGGAGGCTCCTGCTACGACTGCCAAGTGTCATTTTCTTGTCTCCATGATGCCCAAGTTGTCTTTCAAACCTAACAGTTGGTGCTGGAAGTGCAAGTTGCTGCTCTGTAGTGGTACTTGAGGCCAGAGGGAAGTGACCTGTGCTCCACAGCCACCACGTGCTTTGTGACCCTTCTCTCCATTGTCAGATCCAGAAGCACGGGAGGCTGGTGCCGTCACTTCAGTGCAACGAGTGAAGTCCTTCACCACACTCTGGACGACCCTGATAGTCCCAGCTGAAGCCAGGTTATGGGTTTTTTCCGTAAGTCTGGGCATTTCCTCCCTGTGACCCAAATCCCCCTCACCAAATACGTTTTGGCCATGAGGCTACACAGGGCAAATGCATTGCCAAGCTCCCCAAGGCACCAAATGTACCTTTGCTCTTTTGCTCTTGTCCATACAAAAGTACCCTGAGGTACAGGCCCCAGGGAGCAGGACACAACCTGCTTTTGGCTGTGCTGTTCTGACAGGTAGGAATTGGGCTGTTTTCTCTGCATGTGCCTTGAGGAGCTGGAGATGTGGGGCATGTAATAGACAGTGAGCCTCTCTGAGAGCTATGCCAGTGAAGCTGCCACAGCACCCAGAAGCTTTAACGTTCTTCTGGCAGATTCAGGGTTGCTAGGAACTAATACAGCCCGGCCCTCTGCAGTGCAGTGCTGATTCATGCTAACTGAGGGCCTGGCTCTGCTTAAGGTCCAAAAAAAGCCAGGGCATGCCCATGGGAAGGAAACGCCAACCTCAAGCTGCTTGACCAACCAGAGAGCGGAGGGACACAGTGGGCAGCTAATGACTGTTGTGCGGTACCTTGCCAATTAGCTGTGCCCGCCGGTGGTTTGGGTAGCGGTAGCTGACAGAGACCGGCTGACTTATTCCCAGCCAGGCATGAAGGCTGAGATCCCAAGCTGCAGCAGGAGGGGCTGAACAGAGGTATCCAAGCTGCTGTTGCTGGAGGAGCAGGAAGAGGGAATGGGCCACCAACTCCAAGAGTGTCTAAGGATGGCAAATAAAATCTATAGACACCATCTTGCTAGATATCTGAGGCGGAGAAGTAGCCAGTGCCCAAAATGTTTCAGAAGAAGCTGAGCACAAGGAGCTGAGCAATGGGCTTTGCTGGGGTGCTTAGACCTACAGCTCATGGTTAAGCACTTCAGGCTGTCCTCAGAGGATCTGACTTAGGTCTTAGGTACTGGAAAAAAGTGGAGGGGCAAGAAGGATAGCTTGGTCTCCTGAGTCCCACAGCACACACCAAAGCTGCTGGCCTCTCCTTCTCAAAGCGAGCTCTGCTCTTTGTGTCCACACTCCTGGGTCTAGCCCTGAGGCTTCCCCATGGGATGGAAGAGCCGAGCATGCTCTGCTCTGGCACAGCCAGGTCCCTCAGAGGGGAAGACCATCTTTGTGACTGTCTGGACAGTGAACAAGGTGTTTTTCCATTCAGTCAGTAGCTGCTTTATCTATCGTGTGCAGATCATCTCTGTCCTAAACGCTGTTCTCTTCCAGAGTTAAGTCATGTCAGGAGGGGAGGGTTTCTCTGCCACTGCCAGGTCACTCACTACCTGTCTTGCAGCATGGTGAGAGAGCATCTGACAAGAGGCACCCAGGTAGAGTCTCTACCAGGTAGTCCTGGGGAGCCCAGCAAGCTGGTGTGTGTGGCAGCACCAGGCTCCATCTGATGCTTTGCAGGAGACATGGCAGCCTGCAACTCTTAGAGAGAATGCTTGTCTCTGCCTGGCACATCCTGCTCCTTTCCTGTACACCAGCCTTTGCAGCGCGGGAGGACAAACAGGCCCTGAGCTCCCAATGCAGCATGTGTGCAAAAGAGATGTACCCCAGAGGCATGAGCCTTCCCTGGAAGTCCTGCTGATGCCAGAGGTGGGATGAGGTGCACCAGAACAGACTTCTACTCACCAGGTCAAGAACTACAGAGCTGGACAGGAGTCACAAAGGTCTGCCTGAAGGAAACGGGTCGTGACAACGGGGACAGATCTGCTGCACCAGAATCCTATGTGCAAAGCTCAGGAGCAACAGGGACAGATCTGCTGCTTCTGAAGCCTGTGTGCAAAGCTCAGGAGCAAAGTATTCTTTGTCAGGAGTCTCTAGTATTAAAATGGGCATCTGGTTGTTATAAAAACCTGGCATTCACTTGTCTGTTCTCCTCAGAAGTATCCTGTCACCAGAGTCTGCAAGTTGTGAATATTGTTGTGAAGACCCAAGGGAGAAATCAGAGTCTGCGGGAGAAGCTGTTCTGGCCAGAAGGAGAGGGGGTTGAACTCCCTGCAGACTGTGTGTTTGCACAACTTTGCACTCAGCACAGGGCTAAAAACCCAAACTGGGCTGTTCCATTTCCAGTCTGTATCCACAAAACCCTACGCTGAAAAAATAGGTGCTGATTGCCCTGTGAATCAAAGGTCTTCTGGGACAGACTGTTCATTTTGGGAGCCAAGGACGGTTTCAAGTCCCAGGCTGCCCTGCACTGAGGGCAAGGGACCACATCAGGCTGGGAATATCCTTCGCGAAACCACCACGTGCCTCGAGCAGCCTGCGGGCATGCAGCCCGGTAAGCCTGGAGTGGTTAGAGGTGTGCTCCGGCACTGGCACCAGGGCTTGGCTGCTGGTCTGAACTCAGGGTGGAAAGGGCACACAGAGACCACTCGGGTGTGAGGCATGAGATTCTTCTTAATTTTATTTTTATTTCAAGTTCTATTTAAAAAATCAATAGTGAAATTAAGTAATCATCCCATGTTAATTATACCTTGTCACATTTCTAGCCATGCTGATCTGATCTGATTTGCCTCTAGCCTTGGCTTCAGACAGTTGAACGCACCTACACACCATTTTTCCCACACATGTTTTTTCCTGAACTGGGGATGATGACAGTGTTTCAACTTCAAAACAAAGCTCACAAGCTCAATTTCTTTTTTTTTTTTGGTGGTAAAGAAGGTGGTAATCAGGATTTTAACCAGGAGATGTCAAGACAAGACATGTGTCTAGGACAGGACAAGAGGCTGGACTAGTAAGTCAGGTTTCAGAATCACTTTCATGAGCTGCGATGCTGTGCTTTTATCCCTCCACAGCTCCCGGAGGCTGATCCCAGTAATATTTTAATCTTCAACACAGAAGTAAAGAAGATTTTTTTTTTTTTTCATTTTCTGGGCTTCAGAAGAGACTTAGGAGTTGTTTGACTTCCTCAGAGTCAAGATGTTTGACTTCTGCAAAGTCAAGTTAGCCCCTCTCAGCTGTTGATGTTTTGTGTCTGCTGCAGATGAAACTCTCCTACTGCTCAATGTATATTTTAAGCAGAGAGGTTGATCAGTAAGAGGGAACAGTTGTCTGCACTGACCATTTGGCCTTCACTCCTACATGTCACACATATGCACACACTGATTCCTGAGCATTTTCTTTTTCAGCATGCGGCAGTAGCTCCTGCCCTTGGATCGGAAGTCAGGTGCCAAGGTCTTTTAAGAAGGAGGGCTACTCTGGGTGGATGCCAGTGCTCTCCATAGAATGGAAACTGCCGTCACTCTAAAAGTACTGCAAAAGCTTATATTCTTTGTGAGAGGGAGCAGACTTTTCCTATTGCATAAGTTAAGGGTCAGTTATGAAAACCTCGCTCTTCTCTGCTGTTACAAGCTGTGGGATAGCTCAGGACTGCATTATTCTTGGACCAGATTTGAAGTAGTCTAGCACTGAACATAAGAGCATATTCTGAGCTTTAATTTGCTTGGCCCTAATTTTAGAAGTTAATGCAATATTATTGTATTAAGAAATCTGCTTGTTGCCTTCCCTCTAAGCTTCCATCATGTCCTCAAAACGGGTACTGAGTGGTTTGTACTGAATTTTCCCATTTTTTCCCCTGTCACTTCAGGCCCACTAAACGTAGGGTGCCAGGAATAATTTTTGTATAATGCAACCTAACTGATGACTAATAATATAATAAGACCCAAGACTTGAAACTGTTTTCAGAATTTCCCTTCTTGAAAGGAGAGGTCAAAAAAAAAAATCTCTATTTCCCTCCTCTGTGTATATCTGTGCATAAAATGCCTTATCTAATAGAGAAATGTATCCTTCTGCTTCTGCTTTGGAGCATCAGTATTTTAATGATTTTGAAGTGCAAATATGGTAACTAACAGATGAAAACTATAGCCTGCAACAAGTAAACAGAGAGATAAGTGATACCTTAAGGTTTGTCTAGTTTAAAGACCTGATGTAACTGATGATGATGGAGTTGGGTTCAGGCCCAAAAGCTGTTCAGAAATCAGGTGGCTGTAGAAAAAAATCTTGCTTGCATATAAGAGTCAGCCATCCCCATAATTTATTTCAGTGGAGATCTTTCTGAGTGAAACATCTTTTTTTTTTCCTGAAGTGGGCTTAACAGCATTGAGAAGTGATATATTTGTCTAAACTATCAATGAGAGCACTTTGGCTTTTTTCATCAGTTTTATGAAATGCAGCAAATACAGGGAACCATTTAAAGGCCAAGTCTTGTTAAACCTTTACCCCTGGAGCTGGGCTTACCCATGACAGCAAGAACTTGTCTTTGGCAAAGTTGAGCCTGTTGAATTTTGTGTATGGGTTAAACTTTGTTGAACAGGCACAAACAGCTGTGTGGAGATTCTGCCTGTGGTTCAAACCAGTTTATGCTCATGAACTAGGTACCAGTTTAAGCTACATTAAAACAAGAGCATGTCTTTTCCCCAGCCACCTCTGCTTGGCTGTGCTGACTGGATGAAACTGTAAAAGCCTAAGGACCAGAGATACATCTCAGCCTGGCTGAGGTGGTTATTTGCACCCACAAAATGGGTTTCTGAAGTGCTAGCAGGGAAGAACAGTGGTATGACCTTGGCATCATTCACCCCAAAGCATATTAAATTATACAGCTCTCTGGACTGCTATGAGAGTTGTGGTAAGTGTTGGTGAAGAAGTGATGCTTGTTTGCCTGTGCGTGGTGAGGTCTGCATCACCTGGACAGTGGGTACAGGTCCGAAGGGCACATGTGTTGCACCTTGCTGTATGGCTCCTGCCTCCAAGCCCGTCATCCTTGCCTCCACAGAGAGTCCCATTGCCATCAGTAGAGCCACTGAGACAGTAAGACTCTCACAGGGTATGCTAAGATATGAATCTGGCCCTACTGTGGTATTTCAAAGATGATACTTCCTATGGGCGAAAAAAGGCAATGAGAAGAAACATACAGTTTTATATACAAAGATGCTCAAAGACCATGAAAATTCAAGCACATACAACAATCCTTTTTTTAAAAAAAAGCTATAGAAGACTGAAAATGACCCCGTCTGGAAAAACAAAGGAAAAAACAGCAACTGGAGGCTGCCTGTGATCCCTGTTGGTGATTCACAACAGAAGAGTGTTTCCCTGCCATGATGTGCACCTGAGCAGAGACTGCTGGGGCTTTGAGTCACAGCACTCCACACCACCCAGCCTCTCTGCACAGAGCCTGCGTGAGGGGGAAAAACCCCAAAGGAACTGGGTTTTAGAAAACATCTCATTCGGTTGGAAAGCCACCTTTCCAGCTAACCCAGTTTGAAACATTGTGTTCCAACCAGCCCAATGCACAGTCACAAATGAAGATACAAAATAAAGTGGTTTTTACTGAGCCCCGATTTTGTGACAGCAGACTATAATGTCTGCCTAACATGCTGTGTGCCTGGTCAAACCATGCCAGCTGTAAAGCAGGGCAATGTTTGCATCATCTCAGTTGTTTAAAACATTGGGACTCTTCCCACATGGAAAGGATAGCGCATTATGCTGTGAATGTTGAGTTTGCTCCTAGGTACTAAGTGGTAGCTTTTGTGACAGATGCACCGATGAATAGATGCAGGTAGCCATTTATCATCTAAAATGTCTCTGCTGAGAAATACAGGCTGGCTATGAGTCTTGATGCATCAGGATTGCTGTCAGAGCTTCTGTAAGGGCCAGGGTGATTTTAGTCTGATTCTGCACAGACTTTTTTGAACTGCTCCATGGTTCTTGCAGCACACAGCTGGTGTGGACATAGGTGAGGGAGGTAGGAATTTTTGCTGCCTGAAAATCATATCATATTCACAACACAAATGCCAGTTACACTCTTTGTAACTGGGCCCTGCAGACAGGCTGAGCTTGTCCCTTTGAGGAATCTAGCCGGAGAAGTGCACTGAGAAGCTCAGGTAGTTGTTTCCTTTGGAACTTCATTTGTGACTGCACATTGGGCTGGTTGGAAGATTACGTGTCAAAGTGGGTTAGAGAGAAGGCTGGTTTTCCAACTAAATTAGATGTTTTGTAAAAACATTCTTCTTTCCAGTAACTTTCTTGATTCTGCAACTCGGGCATTCTTCAGATATAACATTGCACTTTATCCTGGGACTGTAGCATGGGCATGAAAACTGGGAAAAAAAACCACCTTCAGCTGGAACAAAACAAAAACTGGTTTTGGAAATACAACCATAGGATCTTATGAAGCTTTTTGGTAACTATGTCCCTAGCCAGAGCGCCTCTTTCATGCCTTATCATCTGGCCTCTTTGCACAATGGCAGAAACTGTCAAAGGAGCTCAAAACTCCAAAGACCCCAACCTGTGCAGCAGAATGGGGGCACATAGGACCCACACCATGTGCTGCTAGAAAGCATCTCTGGCATTCCTGATAAAATAAGTATAGGAGAGAGAGCAGTTAAAAGCTTTTCTTTCAACTACCTTCTTTCACAAAGTACTTTTTGCCAAAACTGCAAAAGTCACAGAAAGAAGAAAAATCCAGCTAATCTAAACTACAGGAAACCTCAGGACAAGTAGCTTGCCAGACTATATGATGAACAAGATTTAGAAATTACCTACTTAGATTTACCCTTCTGCCTCCTTTCCACAGTTGTTTGATTTCACAAGTTTTGCTAGGGAGATTGTAGTTTAAATAGAGGAGCTTTGCCCAAACGCGTAGCAAAAAGTACTGGAGAGTTTAAAGTGAAAAACAGGAAACTTCTACACCACAGGAATCCTGAATGTTCAGTTTAAAGAGGATTCACTTATTGGAAAATGCTAATTATTGACTTGAGGGTAATAAGAATGATAAATGTTCAGAAAAGAGGACATGAGATCAATTTAAAAAAAAAAAAAAAAAAGAGACGTAGTCCAGCTAAAAAGCATGTTTTACCTTTTGGGGGGGGAAATCTAAAAATCTGTGACTACACAAAAACCCTGGGATAAGTGTTTAAGACTTCACAGGCTGAGGAACTCAATTGAATACTAGACTTTGTATGGCCTATAAAGCTTGAAAAGGGATAGTGAAGCCACGCCATAAAGGCCAGAAAATGTCCATTTACTTTCTTCCAAGTACCAGACAGACCATCTGGAGATGGCAGCAGACCTCAAATGCCTGTCACAGCCCCAGTCTTTGCTGCCTCCTCTCTGGACATCCCTCAGAGCTAAGCTGAGGACTGGTGGGCAGCAGCGAGCTATTCTCTCAGCCCTCGGCCAGCCCCCACCTTGCTACTCAGCAGGAGGCTGGCCACTGGTCAGGGTGAGGGCTCTGGTTTCCAGAGCCGAGGCTCCTGCTCAATTCTTGCCCAGCCTGGATGCAAGGATCTGGCATTGCATTGACTGGGAGGAACACTTTCATCCTTTTCCTGGGGCCAATGAGGCTTGCACTTGGCCCACTTGCTCAAGACGACTACTATGGGCAGGAGTAGCAGGAGGATTAGGGAAAGGAGCAGCTGCCACACTTCATTCCTTCCTGGGTTTTAGAAGACTTCCAAAGTCAGGTTGAAGGCTGGGGCACACAGCCATTTCTGAGCTCTCCTGCCCTTTGATGAGCCCACCTGAACCCCAAGCTCAATACTCTTTGTGGCCTGACACCCCTGACCCCATCCCATCACTGCACCCAAGAGACACAGAGACAGTCTGGAGTTCCTGCACCACATCCTGGTGTGTTCAGCTCCATGGGCCCACAAAGGAACATAGCTCATCAACTCCTCCTTTAACAAACTTAAATCTGAAATTGCCACCAAGACACAAACACCTTCCTCAAAAATGTGGGCGAGCCCAAACTGGACCAGGACAAATAGGAGACCTCTCCAGCCTGAACTGCAACTCCATGAGCCTCCCTGGTCTCCATGGCCAATTGTGGGGCTGTTCCTCCCATCCTGGGCACAGATCCCAGCCCTGTCCTCAGCTCCAGCCACATATGACAGGGAGCAAAACCATCAACTTGCTAGTTGAAAATACTAATTCCTACCTGGCCTCTGCCATCACAGGGCCTCTTTCCACCTGTTCCAGGTACGCAGAGCCAATGACCCATTTTCATCCCACCGCTACTCCATCTTCAAGCATTAAGAGAGACCATGCTGTCTTTCCATACAGGGGAAAGTCACTTCTTTATTTCATGTAGTCCTCTTTATTCTGTTTGATCTTTGTTGATTTTTATCGCTAACTTCATTCTACTTTTCTATAAAATGTGGTGTGTTCTTTACATGCAGATATAACTTTCACTTCTATTTGCTTTCCTCGACAGGGATAATAATAGTGTAGTTTTTAACTCTTCGTGAAAGTCTTGTTGCTGCCCATAGTAATAAATTAAATTTTTCATCACTTATGGTTTGCTTTTATGATCATGTGCTCATCCACCTTGAAAGAGTAGGATTTATGCAGAAATACTTGAGTAAATTAACTATCTAGGAAATCTTAGATAGAACTTAATAATGTCCTTAATATGATTTTGTACTTAAACTTTAAATCTTCAAAGCTGTAACACAAGCAGTTCCTATTCTTTCTCACCTTTTTTGTATGATAAGGTAGCACCTGTTACAACCAGACTCTGTGCCAGTCTTGCCAACATCTCAAGAACATGAAAATCACAACCATCATCTGATCTAGCATGTCATGTGAGGAGATGCCCTTCCAGGTGGGCATGGGCACTAAACTGCAGTCCCCCAGTGCTCTGGCTTCTCTCCTATTGTCTATCTTGCTTGTAAGATATACCCACCAACAGAGTGCAGACTAAGCCAGCCAGCCTTTTCTGGCATGTGGGGTCACTGACAAAAAAAAAAACCCTCTTTTCTCCTTCTTCTCAATACACTTTTTGAAGAAAAATAGTAGGCTGGAGCAAACTGATAGTCTGTTCCCAATGTGTGAGATCTGACAGGTCTAAAAAATATATGGAAAGAACTGGTAAGACTTTGTTTATATGCCAGTCAGGACATGTCCTCAAAAGTAGACCTGTCGTCTAGCCTTATGTCGCTGGTTTGGAGCAATTCAATGCAAAGAAATATTATGTAATGAGAAGATACAAAAATGACAGAGAGCAGGTATAGTCTCAGTAATAACTCCTGATCATTGAAGATCAAGATGGCAGAGGGTGATGCAAGTTCCCTGAGCTCTGTTAGAGCAATTACGACAAATATAACACAGAATCAGAAGCCAGAGGAGCTTTTACTAATAACACTTCTTTAATTAAAATGTCCCATACATATGGACAGGAAAAGAAAGAAACATACTGTGGGGAAAGGGTTGCTAATCTTAGCATAGTATAGAGAAGGTGTTTATAGTTTGGCACCCTCTCATTTTTTCCTCTTAGGATGTTCTGTGTTTTACATTGTAAATACATTAGGTCCTTTCTCACTTGTATTAAGAGAATTTAAGAGAGTGAAGGAAAAACTGGCATATATTTTTAAAAAACATCATCAGTAAAAAGATTGCACAGTTTAGCATCAACAATCTGAACTTCTTTAAACTGTGCAAAACCAGAAAGTGACAGCTTTTGATTGCATCTTACATGTTTGCACATAAATTACAAATGCATCTCTACTGCACTTCTATCCTATTCCAACAGAAGGTAATAACTGTTCCCTCAGCTGGCAAGACCTTTGCTTCTCCTATGCCAGAGTAACTAAAAGCAAAATTGTAAAAATTCTGATTTCTCAAAAGACTTGAGACCCCTGATTCCAACTTTCTTTCTCCAATGTGCTATTTAAAAATCCTGACTTTGAGACCTTTTTCACAAACCACTCGTAACGCATATTCCACTTGCAGAGTAATCTGGCTCCACCAAGTGACAATTGTTGTGATTGCCAGTTTACACCTGCAGTTAAGATAATACAAATTTGGCACTAGGTACCACAACAAGCCAGTCAGATCGAATTTTCAATGGAGAGCTTTCAGCTCCAGTAATCCATGTCCCTTAGATTATTTCACTATAATACCTATGGAACAGGTCATGGTGGGGTAGAAGGGTTGCAGAAAAGCAAACTGTTTCCTACAGACCAATTTCACAGCCTTCCAGATGCTGGGTGAGGTATGTACCTCTAGAAATATGATGGGAACTCGAGAAGAGTGTATAAATGATCATACCATGTGGCCTTTTTCATACAAAGGTCTGAAAGACCATGCATTAGAAGGCTCAGACAAAGTGGAGAAACTTGCTGACACACGGCCATGAGGCAGGATGTTCTCATACCTATTCTGCATAATCATTTTTGAAATAAAAGGTACTCTGAAAGAAGTGAGTGAGGAAATTGAAAGCCAGGGACAAACTGTGCATGAGACAGTGAAACAGATTGCTTTGGAAGCCATGTTTATGAACCCACTCAGAGACTCTACACATAATCTTTTACAAGTGTAGAAGTGTGGGGAAAAGTAGACATGCTCAGACCTGGAACTGTTACTATCAGATGTTGGCATTTGATGCTTTTTCAACATCGCTTGTTTCCTAGTCAGTTGTAAATTTTAGACAGTAGGATTTCCTTTACTACCATTATTATTTGCATTTTTATCATTTTGCGTGAGGGAGGCTATGGAAGAGTTGAAGCAAGTCGCCTTTCTTTAGTCCAGGGTTCTCCTTCGGTGAATAAGTAGCAGAGGGACAAATACAATTGATAGGAGGCACTGACCAAAGACATGCGGGTGAGCTGTGAAATTAACTGTTGCATACCCATGCATACAGATCTGCATGGGTGCACACAAACACACATACAACACAGTCAAAAGATGTATAGGCCATTACAGATTAATTTAACATCTTGGGTATTATAGTTCTCTCTGTCATGCTCCCTAGCTGCAGTGGAGTATATCAGAATGTATGCATGGTATCACAGATAATGCTAATTTTTGTGTTCTCAGCTACACACTCCTTTGCAAAGACTGCATAAGGTGAAAGAGAAGGGGAAATTACTCAGCATGCCCAAGGGGGATGAAAGTCAGAGGAACCACAAGAAAGAGTAGACAAACTGGCTCAAGAAAGGATGGAAAGAACTTACCAGACAGGGCTAGGCATAAATTGTTGCTACTCAGAAAGTCACTGAGTTGGCTGGAGTGACATCTGCTAAGACACAGTAATCAGGACAAGAACTGAGGATGCTCTTTTTTTCCTTGAATTTTGTCCCTCTGAAGAACCAGGAAAGTTTTATCCTGTTTCTTTCCCAGGCTCAGTCCACAGTTCTGTCCTTGGCATGCTCCAATATTACTTGGTTTGGGTTACAGACTGGTGGAGTGCTAGTCAGTGGGAAAAGCAATCCTTGTGATTTCAGGCAGTACAGTAAGACTAACAGCATTACATTCTGCTGACCCATCAAGACAACAGCCCTAGGGTTAAAAATCCTAACTGAAAACGGAGTATTGAGGAAATAGCATCCAATATTCTGATCTAGAAGCAGGGCTGTTTTTCTCATATGATGCCAATGTGCACACAGAGCACTGTTACTAATGTTCCTGTTCTTCATTGTATTACACTGTGCCACCAGCATCCAGGTTTCTGCATGTGTTCATTATATGGTTAATATTCAGCTCTCAGATGGTTAATCTCAGGTTGTGACAGGTATTACAACAACAGCTCTATGCCAGGATACTCTGTTTTACCTGCAGGTGAGCTGCTTTCTGTTATGTCAGGTTTCATCATCATCGAGGTCGACAGTACAGATCAGAGACATTTTTGTCTCATTATACCACTGTTCTACTTTGAACTACTTAATCACTAGGAAAAATGGGGAATAATTAGTGGAGAGCCATATATTTTTAAATTTTTAAAAATTTAAAAATTTTTTAGAAAAGTATTTTTAAAAGACTAAATAAAAAAAGTTTTGATAATTAATATCCTGTTCAACAGTTACTGGGGGATAGAGGGAAGAAATACTACAAGTCTTTTGGCCATTTACTTACTGAAGTCTTGCTTTAGTCATGCAGGGATGAGGATAGTATGTGTGTGCTCATTTGGAGAGCGATGTGTGAGGCATGCTTTGAGATGAAGGTACTGGGAATTTTGTATTTGCTTGCTTCTGGCTGTGTGTTTTATTACTGCTGTGTAACGGAGAAAGTGAGGGGTCTAGTGAACTGATGGGTGATTTAAAGATATACACACCATGGAGGAATTCAGAAAAAGCGAAGTTCAATTATACGTTTTATTGACTTCTGTTTCCCCCTTTGCTCATTATATATAGTAACATTATACATGTTACTATTGTATTACTAACAATATCAATGTTACTAATTGGTATATGTATTTTTGTAATGGTGCCATGGCGTGAGGATATACCTGTGGCATTCTAGATTTTATCTGCACTTAGACCGCTATATGTTAAAGTATTAATAATAAATTCTGTCTGTTGTAGAAGAGACAACTGTATCCAACCTATATAATAACCCCTGTATATATTTTCTTCTTTGGAATTTTTTCCATAAATAGATCAAAATGTTTATTCATCTTTTACCTATTTATTTACACTAAACTGGTAAATAACTGAAAATACTTTAGAATAAATCTGTACATCAAGAAGACAGTGATACAATTAATGTGGCTATGATGATTTAGAGCATATGCATTTTACCTTAATGAAACATATGTTGTTTCATATTAAATTAACTTATGCTTGTTTGCTGTTATTGTGTATGCACTGTTTCAGTTGTGAATATGCTAAAGTATATCATTGAAAGAAGAAACATAAAAAGTAAAAAAAAAAAAAGGCCAGAAAAATTTCAGCCATAGGAACTAATATTATGTTCTGTGACTTCAAAGGCAACTGACAGCACTACAGTCCTGCTTGCCATTCACTTACCAGTCTCTCCTTCCATCCAGAATTGGGAAACATGTAAGTAAGTGCCCTTCCAACTAAGGAGAGGAACACAGAGAACACTTTGCAGTATAATTACATTTGATAATACACATAATAGTGTACTATGTTTACCTTTTTCTCCATCTTCATACTTTGCACCTTGTTGTATCCAGCACAGTTTTCAATCTATCTCTTGCTTTGATAAAAGTAGTGACATATGGATCACATCTACAATCCTGTCCAAGCTGAGCTACCCTGATGGTTTTACACCATCATTGTTGTTGCCTGACACGGGCACAAGGCAGCTGAAGTCATGGGAGGGGTATCTTAGCTGACATTCTGGAGGATACCCCACTGCCTGCATCAACAAAAGCTTGCTATGAGTCATCTGTGCATGGTGGCTTTTCTGCCCTGGTCATTCCCTGCATGATCAATGGGCATCACCGAAAATGAGTTGACAAAACCAAATACAGTGGGTCTAATCAGTCGACCTGACAAAGCCATTGAAGTTGCTCCTGTTACTGAAATTACTAGAAATCTTTAAACCATTTTCTACCAAGTACTGTATTACCAATTTTTCTTACAAACGTCCAATAGATATGTTATAATTCAACTTATTTGAAGACTTCAATCAGGGAAGGAACCAAAACAGCTAATTAACATTGCATAGGACATTTCAGCTCCAACTTTTTGCTTAGTTAGGAAAAGCAACTTTCTGACTTAAAAGCACTTTATTTAGACCTCTAGCAGCATGTGTTGGACAACAGCATTGGTTTCAAACTCTGATGAGAAGTGTCTGGAATGCTCCCAGAATCACAGCTACAATTCCTTTAATTTAACATAACTATATGATGTAACACTATCCATATGACTTGGTAAAGTGAGATCAAACCGCAGTTGAGGTTATATCTTTTAATCCTCCACCAACTCCAGTCACTGTAACAACTCTTTGACATATGAATACACCTACCTGCAATAAACTAATCCAGACACAATATAGCATCATCTTCATAGAGAAGAACATTGATCTGCTTACAGTAGAGGGTCACTTGAGTTAGAACTATTGACTACTTGGGAAGATTCATTATAAAAGTACTAAATAATACGGAGGAGGTAGCTCGCAGATTAGCTAATACAGTAACAAAGAAATACAAATGTTTTAAAATATGAGTAATCTAGAAACGAGCACAATTTGGTAACAGTTTCTCAGTACCACTAATACCAGAAGTAAGAAAACAGTGATGAGAAATTATTTTTTCTTGATAAGTATACTTTGGAAACAAGGAGGGAGTAACTAGGACTGCCTTTGGATAGCCAAGAGGAAAGCAATCCAAAACAGTTCATTTAATCCTAATCTGTGTATTGATGTCAAGCAAATAGATGACTAACGGCTAAAAGACCTTATCAGCATTGTTAGAAACCACTAATTGCTAGTTGGCCAAATGCAAAATGTGTTAGCCATAAGTGAGGCAAAGTTTACAGGGAAAAGTATTATTTTGGTTAGACCAGCTGCTGTTCAGCTGGAAAAACTAGAAAGCTTAGTCTAATTGAACTATTAATCAATGAGAATTTAGAGGCAGCTGTTTGCAAGGGGACACATAAAGATGTTAGTGCCTGTTGTACAGAGGGATTTGCCTAACTATTGGGGTAAAAAAAGAGTGGAGGGTTCGTAGGGTGTTAGCATGAAGATAATTTACAATATCATAAAACCAGTACTGTGTTGAGCACTTGTTCCTTAACATCCAGTAGAGTCCTTTTTTACCCCAAGCCTGTAGGGCCTTGGGGGCTTTTTCAGGTTTGTTTGGAAGGAGGTTGGTAGATCTTTGTAGAAGCTAGGAAGAATGAGCAGAGGGACAGAAAGGAGAGGAGGGGGAAAGTGAAGAGAAATTGAAATGCTGTCTTGGCTTTCTGTGACATTATGAACTAAAACAGAGGCTTTAATTGTCTAATTTGCTCATCATTTTTCATCTTGAAGCCTAAGAGATTGTGACTTTTTATGGTATCATCTCATAACTCAAAAAGGGATCTTTACACTGGATAATGAAATGTGTTCTCACAGCAACTTATTTGATAGACTGAAAGTGAATCCCAACTTTTTCAATGTAAATCAAGAATAAGTTAAATAAAATAAACAGATTTACACCACTGTAAAAGCTATGCAGACAAAATTAGTGACGCTGAGCTGAAGAAACAAAAAATACAGAATATTCCAAGTAGTGAGTATGCATAAATGGAGACGTAGCGTGACTGTGGTTTCCATTCTCAATCCATAAAAGGCTTTTCCAGTTTGGAATATGTCCCTGCCTATGGCAGGGGTGTGGACTAGATGGTGTTTAAAGGTCCCTTCCAACCTAAACCATTCTATGATTCCATGGTTCTGGGTAAGTACCTTTTATTAAGCTGTATTTACCTTTGAAAATTCTATACAGTACATTTATTTTTATGATTGGCAAAGAGAAGGAACCCAATGCAGTAGAAATTGTTTGCTGTCCTAAAAATGTTGTTATTCATTAAATTCTACCTTTTTTCCTTGAAGGATTTCCACAATGTGCTGCTGGAGATGGTGAAATACTTGGAAGTGAAATGGAGGTTGATAGTAACAGAAATGAGCCTTCTCATTTTATTTCATAGGTCTGCCAGCAGTCTGACAATGCCATTTCCTTAATGAAAATGGCTCCAGACAAAGGTAAACAAATCTAAGTAGAAATTAGGCATTGTTTCTAAAATATAATTACTGCTTTTGAAGTAATTGTGAAGTAATTTTCACTTATTATCATAAAAAGAGTACATTAACGTCAGTAAAGGATAAACCTTTTGAATGGAGATGCCTAGCAGAATAGAAGAACTTGAAGATGGGCTTTCTTATATCTGCCGTCTATTTTCATTATCTTCGGAGCAGTTCAATAGAGACAACTATTGTTCAGTGGTGCAATTAGTATTTATGTAATCAACAGCTGTTACAAAGTAAAAGATTTAGAAAACCTATTTAGAAAAACAGATGTGGCCTGCAGCTAAAATTCCCAAACTGCAGTAGTTTAGAGGAATTCTCAATCAGTAGTGCATTTACGAGTTGCTTTCTGGAGGATGTCTTAAACAAAGATTATTTTGCTTACTACATACTGTGTCATACAAGTCTTTCTAGAAAATTCCTATCAGTCTAATTGTTTCCAGGGTCCAAATATGAACAAAACTCCAAATCTTTTTTTTATGTTTTGAGTTACAAAGACATACATCAGATTTTTGTCTGGACAAAGTAGTGTCAGACCTGGAAGATGCTTTTTTTCAAGTGAAGAAGAGAGGCTATTTTACAGTATGTTACCAAAAAGCATGTCCACTGGGCATTACTGTTCAAAGACAAGAACTCAGGATGTACTTTGTACATGTGACTTGGACCATTCAGAAACACCTGATTCAACAAGAAAATTTTCTAACTGGGAGGCAATTGGACTTGAAAGTCTAGAGAACTGCACTGTAGGAAGCATAATTCCAGTATTTTTCCAAGATTTATCCAGGATGAAGCAATGGGAAGTACAGATTGAGAGATCTTAAGAGGATTGGTGTAAATACTTATTTAATCTTACTTGAAATTTGCCTCTATGACATTCAGCTAGGAGTTCCTGTCTGGCACCTTCACAGGCATTGTCTTTTAAGATCCACATTTGCCTGAATCATCCTGAGTGCATAATGATACAGCATACCTTACATTTTCGAATAGGAGAAACTTCTGAGCCATTTTCTGGTGTTGTCAAAAGTGCTTCATCACTGCAGCACTGTGAAGGCACATAATTGCTCCAGAAAGTGAAGAGCCAGCAGCTCCAAAAGGCATGTGCATTGTGCCCTTACTACCTCTCAAGAGGCAAGTATTGAAAGGAATCTAACTTAGTGAAATTAAGCTGAAATGTAAGTGCATCAAACTATCTTTAAATGCAGGCTTGGAGGGAGAGATGTTTAAATATGAAAAATACATTCTTAATGAAAACATTTATAGAAGGATTGGGTAATAGCAATACAAAAGAGTTCAAGTAGAAACAGACTTCCTGCATTGCCAAATGTTGTTTCACGGTCTCCGACCTGTTGGAGAAGGTGTCCTCCTTCAGACGTTATCTTTGTTCTCATACTCGTTTGCAGTTTTGGTTTCTCCTCCAGCCCTTTCACTCCCCTCAGGGAGAAAAGCAAGACCTAGCGCCTGGATCCAGACCCGCTTCTCGGCCTGCCCCAGGCGGGAAACCTATTTCCGGCGGTTGCTTCGCGCTGCTTTCCGCAGGCGTTTGCCGGCCGACTGCCAGCTCCCGCGCCTGGTCCCCTTCCACGCCAGGCGCTGGGAGCCTTCAGGTGGGTGCCGGGCCCCCGACCGACCTCCGCCTGGCGCGGGCGGGAGCGCCTTGCCCACGCCGGGCCTGGCGTCCCGGGGGAGCGCGGTGCCGGCACCGCCGGGGCTGGTTCCCGCCGTTGCCCGTGGGAAGAGGGCCTGCCTTCGAAGGCAGAAGCTCCATCCGAAGGGCCTGAGGGAAGGTGTGAAATCCACGCTCTGCCTCACATTAACTCCCTTCGAGCGCTTCAGTTCAGGCACCTGCGTGCGGCAGTCGCGCCAAAGCCTCTGGTGGGGTTGCACTGAATCAGCACTGAAGTGGGCTGCTCGGGCCCTCCCGGACCAGCTCGGGAGCGAGGAATTGATTTGCTGCGCCACACCTTGTTTACTTGAGGTGAAGAAGTAATTCTGCTCCCACGGACCCCAGTGTACTGGCTGTGACGTTTTCAGGCTTCCTTTGTAGTGGTGAAGTCTGTGTTTTTAAAAAAATACCATGGGGACTTTTGCAGGGGCTTCCAGGAGGTGTCAGAGCAGGGCTGCAAGATCGGTGTGCAGCAAGAAGACGCTTGAGATGGATGGCAAGAAGTGCGGGGAAAGGACTACAGCCAGCACTTGGGTTGTGCCTATCAGGTTTGTACAGCGGAGTTAAACAGTTCTGTCCCAGCCCTGACTCTGCTGACCACGAGGGCAAGGGCTGCTCTGGTCGAGCTGCAGGAGCCTGGTTTCAGGCAAAGCAGCGGCTGACGGCATGCTGGAGGCTCCTGCTACGACTGCCAAGTGTCATTTTCTTGTCTCCATGATGCCCAAGTTGTCTTTCAAACCTAACAGTTGGTGCTGGAAGTGCAAGTTGCTGCTCTGTAGTGGTACTTGAGGCCAGAGGGAAGTGACCTGTGCTCCACAGCCACCACGTGCTTTGTGACCCTTCTCTCCATTGTCAGATCCAGAAGCACGGGAGGCTGGTGCCGTCACTTCAGTGCAACGAGTGAAGTCCTTCACCACACTCTGGACGACCCTGATAGTCCCAGCTGAAGCCAGGTTATGGGTTTTTTCCGTAAGTCTGGGCATTTCCTCCCTGTGACCCAAATCCCCCTCACCAAATACGTTTTGGCCATGAGGCTACACAGGGCAAATGCATTGCCAAGCTCCCCAAGGCACCAAATGTACTCCGCAGGGCTTTGATCTGGGACATTAGCAAGTGCTGTGAGGCTTGGGACATTTTGAAGCCTGGGTTGGTCAGTGGAGCAGAGAGCAGAGGGACGCAGTGGGCAACTAATGATCCACTGGTGGTTTGGCTAGCAGTAACTAACATGCCCCAGACTTTTCTGATTGCCCTGTGAATCAAAGGTCTTCTGGGACAGACTGTTCATTCTGGGAGCCAAGGACGGTTTCAAGTCCCAGGCTGCCCTGCACTGAGGGCAAGGGACCACATCAGGCTGGGAATATCCTTCGCGAAACCACCACGTGCCTCGAGCAGCCTGCGGGCATGCAGCCCGGTAAGCCTGGAGTGGTTAGAGGTGTGCTCCGGCACTGGCACCAGGGCTTGGCTGCTGGTCTGAACTCAGGGTGGAAAGGGCACACGGAGACCACTCGGGTGTGAGGCATGAGATTCTTCTTAATTTTATTTTTATTTCAAGTTCTATTTAAAAAATCAATAGTGAAATTAAGTAATCATCCCATGTTAATTATACCTTGTCACATTTCTAGCCATGCTGATCTGATCTGATTTGCCTCTAGCCTTGGCTTCAGACAGTTGAACGCACCTACACACTCCATTATTCCCACGCATGTGTTTTTTTCCTGAACTGGGCATGATGACAGTGTTTTCAGCTTCAGAACAAAGCTAACACTCTTCCCCATTTTTTCTTTTTTGGTGGTAAAGAAGGTGGTAATCAGGATTTTAACCAGGAGATGTCAAGACAAGATATGTGTCTGGGACAGAACAAGAGACTGGACTAATAAGCCAGGTTTCAGAATCATTTTAATGAGCCAGCAACTGCAGTGCTGCACTTCTACTCAACTAGTGCAGCAAGCCAAGCCCAGGAATTATTTCAGGACTACTTTTGCAATTCCCCTGATTTTACTAGGGAAGTAAAGAAGATTTTCTTTTTCCTTTTTCTGGGCTTCAGAAGAGACTTAGAGGATGTTTGACTTCCACTGGTGAGCCCCTCTCAGCTCTTGAGGTTTGAAACAGTCAGCACTGGGAAGAGAGGAATCCCTTTCTGTGGTGTGTCTGTTGCAGAGGAAACACTCTTCTGCTTAATGTGGATGTTATACAGAGATTTATCTGTAGGGGAGATGATACTTTTCTGCAGTGACCATTTAGCCTTCATTGCTACATCTTACACACATGCATATCCTGACTCCTGGGCATTTTCTTTCTTAGTGAGGGGTAGTAGCTCCTGTATTTAGGTTGGAGGTTAGGTGCCGAGGTTTTTTAAGAGTTGGGGCTATTCTGTGTGTATGCCAGTGGTCTCCACAGAATGGAAACCATCCTCACTTTAAAAGTACTGCACTTGCAAAAATTTATGTTCTTCGTCAGACAAGTAAAGTTTGTCTGTTGCTTTTACAAAAAGCCAAAGGAAGTAAAAGTATGGATGTTAGCGAAGCCTGACTTTGCCCTTGACACAAAGCTGTGATTTGTGACCAGGAAGCTGGGTGCTTGATCAGACCATGGCAGCTGTGGGGCAGAGCATTTGCACCTCCGTTGTTCAAAATGTTCTTCTCACATTAAATGGTTGGTTCATAATGTGAATGTTGGTTGTGCACCTATGTAGCGTAAAAAATAGCTTTTGTGACAGACATACCAACATATCGATGCAGGGAACCATTTATTGTCTAAATCTCCCTGCTGAGAAATACAGCCTGCCTGTGAGTCCTGATGCACCTGGGTTCCTGTCAGAGCTTCTGTAAGGTCCAGGGTGATTTTAATCCTATTCTGTCCAGACTTTTTCATACCACTGCATGGTTCTTGCAGCACACAGCTGGTGTGGACATCACAGGCTGCCTGAAAATTGTGTGGTATTTTTTAAGGCTGCAGGCAGATGACTATGCCCTGACCTGCCTTTGAGCTAACTGAACAGGACATAAGAAACCACTGGGCATTGCATGAGCAATTGACAGACATGACAGCTACCAATGTGAGAAGCCAACAAAAGTTACATATAGCACTGTGAGGAATGGATGGATTTCAGAGATGGTTAAACATGAATTATGTGAGGAATAACCAGACTTCAGATAACTGTAAGGGAGGATTGGGGACCTTCTGGGGAGTGGAATCTTGCAAGGCCTACAGTGCCTATGTAAGAGTACCAGTAATGTCACATAAGGTCAATATTATCTACGTATCATTATCAGAAGTACAGAATTTGGGAGTGGGTGTAGCCAAATTTGGATTGAGAGGGAAAAAGTAATTAGGGGTGACTTGTTTATTTGGGAGGAAACTAAGGTGGATAAAGGAGGATCAAAACATGGGAAAAGATCTAATAGATGAAAATGACATAATCACAGCTGTCCATGGGTACCTGCCCCTTATCACTACAACCTGGAGCAGGACAATTAGCCAAGCCTGTTGTTCTGATCATACCACACATGTCTAACTTGTTTCCAGAGTCAGGAGGCCCAGGGTCCATTCAGTTGCCAGCAAGAGAATACCCAGGATGGACAAATTGAGCATCCCAGCATCACCATGTTTGTATCTGTTCCGGGCCTGATGGTATCAACATCTCCCTAGCAGCCTAACATCAGTATTCACGATACAAATGTTGATTACATACTTCATACAGGTTGATTGCCCTGCTTCAAAATGCTGTGTGTTTTACTGACTCATCTTGGAAAGTTTCTTGGTACTCAGCCAAGATATAATGGGGAGAGCAATGGCAGTCTCCAGGCAGGGTCTGCAGCATGAAGCCTGCAGTTGTGCTTTTGAGAACTCCAGACACAAAAATGCACTGAGAAGCTCAGATAGTTTTTATGTTGTTTCCTTTGGATCTTCATGACTCCAGCTAATCTAAACTACAGCAAACCCCAGGACAAGGAGCTTGCCAGACTATGTGATGAACAGGATTCATTTACCCTTCTGCTTCCTCTCAGCAATCTTTTGATTTCACAAGTTTTGCTAGATTAAATAGAGAAATTTTTCCCAAGCCAGTAGTAAAAAGTACTACAGAGCTATAAAAAAATTCAAAGTCCTACACCACAAAGATTTTGAACTTCAGCTGAGCACTTTGGTCATACAGTATATCATGTGCTTGGTACGTGTTCATTACTGCACTCTGTATCATGCATTCTCCTTACAGCACTCCATCTCTGGAGGGCTGATCTTGTTCATTGCCTCACTTACTGGCTTGTCACAAAATGATCATTGAAGGGGGGGACAGGGCTGTCCTGTCTCAACTGTACTGTTTGTAAAATGGGAATCTAGGAGTGTAGTTCAGTGAGAGGTTCCTTGAATAGGGTTTTTTTCACATGTTTCTCATTCAGCTCCTGGGCCTCAACCACCCCAAGTGAATTCTGCTCCCAGAGCTCCTGCTTCTCTGCCTGCAGTTCTTGAGGCACACTGGGAGGTGAAGTCTGCATCACCTCTTACCCACTTGTCCCTTGTCTCCCTTTCAGTTCTGGCCTGGGTTAAGCAGTGCACTATGGTTGCCATTTGGGTATAGACCCTGTTCAGCATTAACTGAGACTGAGATAAGAAAGTGGTTGATGATGATGGGAACTGGAATTCAGGAGGTCCAATGTGCATTCCCACCTTAGCCAGGGATGCCTTGTGTGATCTTGGGCATGGGTCTTAAGCTAAACTGTCTGCAAAATGGAAGTAACATAGCCCTGCCTTCCTGGACTGCTGATGATACAGCAATAGCATAATAATGGGAGTCATATTTACACCTTTAAGAGCAGCGTAGGACAGCCTGGTCTCTTCTGTATGTGTCACGTTGAATGTCACCCTTTGGATACAACATTGTTAGCAAAACTCCCTGAAATTGCCTGAGTCAGCTCTGCTTGTTTGAATTAATTCCTCTGGATGGTGCATTAAATACAGCTCATTTTATCAGGCTTTCCTAGTCTTTCTGACAGTGTAATTAATAGCAGCACACACAAAGCATTAGTAGGTTTTGCATGGCTCTTATTGTGAAACAATTGTAATGATGAAACATTTTAATCTGAAGACCTGAGGACTGAGTCTATAGGGTGTTAATAAAATTAATTGAACAGAGTGAAAATAATCTCAGGGAGAGGAAGACCTTTTCTTCTGGCAAGCACAGGTATTTTGCAAGTGAGGTGTGCAGTTCTGACAGGGGAACAGAAGCAATGAAGTAAAAAAAGTTGTTGGTTTCCAGGCAGACGATGGTCTGGTCCTTGTTCTCTAGCCACTTTGTCACATCTGCAGCAGACAGAAGTGTCCTGAACCCCTCCAGCTCTCCCTTCTCAGTATGCACCAGTCTTACTGGCATGTCCTACTGCCAGGAATGAGCCACATGGAACAGAAAGTTTGCTCCTGCCTCTGCTACACTTGGTGTTTTTCTTTCACAGGTCAAGTAACATAAATTCCACTGATATTTTCCTTGTGATTTCTTGGGCTGTTGCATTAATGCGCATGTATTAGTGCTAAAGAAGAAATGCTTATCGTACAAGTTGTAGGTTCAGGATGTACTTCTCATTATAGTAATTGTTGTCTGACAGTGCTGGCAGCATAAGGTCTACAGTTCAGTCTCAGAACGAGTTTATTATTCTGCCATTCAGGAGCTTGGGTGGACTGTTGTCACTGCTTTTATCTCAGGAAAAGAGTAGCCTCCTCAAGAGACTGGCATCTTCCTGCTTGTGTGAGACATAATACATGGAGTTGGAGGAAGGCAAAAATACTACAGGTTGAGTATTAATGGAATTGAATGTGTAGCAGCATGGAGCAGTACTCTGATCTCTATTAGTGTCCTGCAAAGGACAGCAAAATTAATTCTGCCCTGCAAGTACCAGGAAGATGAGGGAGGCATAGGCATCATGAATAAATGGAGAAGGAAAATGAAACACACAGAACTAAAACCTATTTTTTTAAAATGCCAGTTTCTTAAGATGCCTGCAATTGTGCTTTCTTTCTCTCTCTCTCTGTTTTCGTGTTCCTCTGTGGGTTTTACCCTTCCGTCCCATCAATAAGTTTTGACTCTCAGTGTTTTCTAGAGGAATTGAGATCTCAAGAGTGCCTGTCAAGAGGCCTCAAGGTAAAGGAGAGGCCCTGTTCCCCTTACTATGGTAAAAGACAAGCTCAGTGCTTTTTCAACAGAAAGGCTTCCATGTGGGAGGGAGAAAGTTGATGAATGCCCAAATTGCAGACATGCTTCAGTTAAAGACTACATGAAGTCACAGTTAATTATTATCAACATGCTCAACACTTTTTGCAGCCCATGATATATTCTTATTATCAAACATGAAATATATTATTTACCAGCAATTTATTTCTAAGGCTGTTGGACTGAAAAGATGAAGCGATGAGCTTCTGGAGGGGGAAGAGAATGAGAAGAGGAAAAGGAGGTTAACAAGTTATTTTAAGACTTTAGGCCTCATATTAAATTTGTTATTTATGTTCTTTCTTGATAAGGATCATGAGAGTTGTTTACATTACTTAGAGGTGCCACACCCCAGTGTTACAAGGACTGCCAGGAAGTTTTAGAAAAAGAGGGCTTCATGGATGAACTACACCTCCAAAGGTTCAAACTATTAGCTGTAGGGTATGCTAAGGGGCATGTGATCTACGGGCTCGTGCAGCTGTGTAGTGGTTTTGAGGGATGTGTGGCATCCAAGTGGTAGACTTTGGAGTCTGATGAGGGATTTGGATGCTTTTGAACTGTATCTAAATATTATTCCTGCACAGTTTTGTGGTTTCAGAAAGTTCAGAGAAGCAGTTTACCTTTGAAGAGCTTTAAAACCCAACTGTCAGGTGTATTTTTTTCATAATTTACCCCTGCCCTCAAAGTGTTCTAGATATTCTGCAGATAGGTAAGAAGGCCAGGGAGATGATTCAGCAATCTTTGTTCACATTAGCAGCCTCAACAGTAAGGCTTACTCTTCTCTGAAGGATTTATGATCTCCTTAGAGAAGGGCCAGCTAAAGAAAGGAATACAATAAAGTGATGGTGTGGGAAAACTTAACTGTGTCTCCCTCAGCCAGCATCTTCTGGTTTGATCTCACTTTGCTGTTAATTTTTATATTTATATTTGGCATCTTTCTGAAGTGCTTCTTATCACAATGGAAGCACAAATCATGTTAATTAATGAGAGTAGCAGCCAAAAAAAAAAAAGGAGCTAGCACTTCTTTGCCATAGTCAAGAGCTCTTGAAAAACTTGTCCTTGACGTTGTTTTGGCTGAACAAAAACTAGATGCATAATCACTATTAGACTTGATTGACTTGATCTTTCTTTCTCTTACACTGATGAAAAGTACATGGCAGAAATTCTTAGCCTTGTACAACTATATTGCCACATACACATATTGCTAAATAGCCGAGCATCATCTCCTTGACTTGGCCTTCTATCACTGAGGGTGTTGAAATGTCTGAGGTCCACAATAGTTTTAGCATGATGGAGAAAAAAACCCTTCCTGTTGATGTAAAATCTCTGTCAGGCACGGAATTAGGGTATGATGCTGTGAATCACCACAGCACAGCTGGAGAACCCATACATTCAAAACCCTTGGTGACTTCTCATACTCATCTGCAATCATCCAATGAGCATGAATTTAAATAACCCTCTTTCTAACCTCAGATAACAACTCACGCTGCTCACTGTGGGATGCTGTCCCCCTGTCCACACACCAGCAGCCAGGTTCCAAGAGACCATAAGTCTTCTTCAGTCACAAGTAGAAAACAGTGCAGCATGTAGATGCCCACCTCAGCAGAGAAGGGTGCAACTAGCAAAGCTCTCAGCAAAGGCTGCCTTGTGTATCATTGAATTCATAACCCATCAGTCATTCAGTGGTTGCTCCCCAACTTCCCCATACCAGCCAAACATTTTATTGTGGGCTCAGATCTGACAGTGAAAGAGAAATAGAAAATTTACCACGAGAGTTTATTCAGTTCCTTCTCCATCTTCAGCTGAGAGATGATGAAAATGTTGTATCACCTGGCTCGCTCACCACCAGCAGCAAGGCAATGCAACTGGCTTAGCAGGGGTACATAGTTGTTCTCCTGAGAATAAGAATAAGATGATCCTTACAGCTCCTGCATAAACCACTTGTTGCAGGGGTGTACTGTGATTATGGCAATTTAGACAAAACTGGGTAAGTATTAACTTTTCAAATCCTCTTGGAGCTTTTGAGTCGTCTTTATATGCACCCAGAAATTACCCTCTGAATGTCCAAGGGTGGGAAGGTTGGGGATCAATCTTCTTGACTTTGTGATACACACACCAAAAATCTGTGAGCGGCCAAGAGCCACAGGAGATATACCACAGACCACAGAGAGCCAGAAATAGGGGGAGATGGCAGCAGGTCCCTGTATGTGGGGTGAAGGTGGGCAAAAAATATGGCAGGGTCTCAGAGATGTTTGGTTTGAAAGCCCCTCTTAGCTTACTTTATTTTCCAGGTGAAGGAAAAGGCTGTGGTTATCCAGCAGTACCAGCACCAGCACCAGCACAGCCCTGTGACAGACACGTGGTCTCTTGCCATAGAAGCCATTTCTGAACTGAAGATCAGTCCCAAGGGGCAATATTGGAGTCACAGGGTGTCTGAAGGACAGACTTTCCTATCTGCTACTACTGTTCATCTCAAAGCTGAATCGGGATTATATATAAACAAGGAAGAAAGTAAACTGGGTTTCCCCAGCAGCAAAAGATCAATGTAGCCTGAAGGTTTTAAGTGCAAGACTGGTCCTGAAGATCCACTTACAAACTTTCTTTAAAAGTTTGCCATCATTCAGAGCTGCTGGAGATCCACTTACAAACTTGCTTTAAAAGTTTGCCATCATTCAGAGCTGCTGTCTTGGCATGAGTTACATGGAGCAAAACTGGGTTCTTGCCCTCCCACCTGAACAGATAATCTCTGAGATCTCTAGTATAGTAACCTGCTGTTGAGTCAATAGGTAGAGAAACCAAGATACTTCAAATGGCTGACTCAGCTTAAACAGCTTAAAAGCTGTAGCTGAAACAGCTGGGTCTACAGCATTACAGAGCTGTCAGTCATATACTGTTCAGTTCTTGGTACACCGTTTTTCTTGGTCTTATGACAAGTCATCCCTTTATTCTTTTCCCCCTCTTGATCATTTTGGCTTTAACAAAATACTATCAGTTGCTATTGGGCTTCCCAGACACAAGTCAGGCTCTCGGTACAAACACAAGAGTTGTCTCTGTTGCTAACTTTTGCCAGTGTCATGGGGTGGTGGGATGGGAGAGGCCGCAGGGGCATGTGTTCATTGAGGAGGGGGAAGTGGAGCTGATCAGCAGCAAGCAGGCAAGTGCCGGTAGGAGGGAGGAAGATCCGACAGCCCTGCGTCAGGCAACATGAACTGAAGGCGGCGGCCAGACAGGCAGGACCCAAGGGGATGGCAGGGGGGTCCGAAGCTGGTTGCACACCTGCCAGCTGGCTACTAGGGGGTTTTTGGCAGGCAGGTGAGGAGGGGGCTGTGTGGAGCTGCTCAGGGAAGGAGTGGATAGATGACTAGAGGTGCTAGAAGATCAGAGCAGAGGTCTCTGCCCTTTGACCAGCAAGTGGGTAGAGCAGGAACAAAGTAAGCTGTAGAAGCCACAAAGCAAACATAGTTACCTCATCTGGCTAGGATGGGAGATATTGCTGGATGTGGGACTGCATAGCAGGGACTTGAGAACATGCACAGCATAGCTGGATTCTTTTCTCTCAGCTAAAGCTCAACCGCAGATGACTAGAGCAGCACCCTCTGGGGTTGGGGCCCGGCATAAGGACGTTAAGAGCTGCTGTTCATGGGAGCAGCAAAAATAATCCCGGGGGCTGGCTCTGCAGCTCCAATCAGTCACACGCGAAGCTCTGTTTATGTCTTCCTACACAACCAAATGAGCTGTGATTAACAAACACAGGCCATTTCTAGCATCACAGACTAGACTTGCTGTTAATTAAAAAAGGGAATGGAGAGGAAAAAAAAGTTATTCAGCTCCCCCCTGTGCCTCTTCTCTGCCTTTGCTTTATTCTCACTCTTGCTGACAGTCTTCACGCCCTGTCTCTCAGCAGTGATAGAAAGGTTATATGATTCTATTAGGACTGGTTTGTCTTACAGGACAAACATCATCCCCTGGAAAACTTAGGAGTGCTAGCGCTGCAAGTTCATGCCTGCGTGCCTGCAGCTGATGGGCTCCATCAAGTCCCAGGTGCTAGAACCATGTTAGAGAGTGCGTGTGTGAGAGAGTGCAGATGTGTGTGCGTGTATGTGTGTGCACACACTCACACAGTGGCTGGGCAGGGGATGGGGAATCTCTGTGTTTAAACATGAAAAAGTTAAGTTGTGAGCCCTCCTGGTTTGGGAAGGAAAAAAAGAAACTGAAAAAAATTGGATCCTTATACACAGCTAAAAAAAAAATCAACAACAAAAAAGGAGGAAAATTAAAGGTGTCTGATGATATTATTATCAGGCCCCAGACTGAGGGGAAGCATAGAGGCTGCTGTTTAGCCCCATTCTGTAAAGGGCTGCTTGCTCTTAAGGCTTATGCCCTCATCTTTCTCTTGCTGGAAGAAACTGTAGCCATGAGGGGAGATGAGGGGCAGAAACAGCAGGTGAAGGCAGAGACCGTACAGAGGAATCACTTTGATACACAGGCTCTAAAGCTGCAGCATCCCTTACACCCCCAAGTGCCCAGCACCAAGAGGGGCTCAGCAGACTATGTTGCAGTCCTGATTAAGCTCAGCAGTGATGTAGGGCTCTTCTCCTCCTCTAATTCCCTCCCACTCCCTTGCCCTCTTCCTGGGCCTGTGCTCTAAGCGTGGTGCCTGTTTGCTGGGCTGACGCTTTCCCCAGCTCCAACGCAGAGGCTGCAATGAGAAATGGCTGTGCATCGCTGAGCAGCTGGAAGCAGTTATTAACTGAATTTGGCATCCGAGCTGAACTATGAATGCATCTGGGTGGCTTGAATTGTTCTTAATTATATTTTTGGTTTATTGTTTTCATTTCGAGCTGTGCTCTACCACTACTCTCTGTATATCTCTGTGCTGTACATTTTCTTTGCTTCCAGCCCAGGGTAATTGCTCCTTGTCGTGCTGTGTTTGCCATTTTAATTTTTTATCATCTCGGTTACTTTCTTTTCTTTTCTCCTTTTGATTATTTGGTTATGTCATTCCCATTTGCCCTGACATTTCAATAAATTCACTGCTACATTATCTTTGTCCCTAGAGCTGCAGTTTATCCTTCTCTTCTAATGTCTCTGTCTCAAAGCTGGATATAAACCGTTTATTTTTTCTTAACAGCTTCCCTTTTGGGCTGAGGAGCAAACAGCAGCAGAGAGCGGCCCTGCCGCAGACAGCAGCGTGCTGTGCTGCAATCCTGGTGCCAGAGTGCCCCCTTCCAGAAATACCGGGGAATAACACGGCTCCACTTCCTTAGGGGAGGAAGAAAAACCAGGCAGGAATCTTCAGCTCAGTGCCTGGCCCTAGGTTAATGTCCAGGTACTTAGATGAGTCTAGCTAAGAGGATGCTGGCGCAAATGGTGTGTAAGGAAATTAAGGGGTTTGGACTACATTTTCAGGTTGAGGGAATGCCCTTTCCCTGCCGGAGTTTGCATTTCTCTCTCTCCCTGAGGTGCTTGTATTTTCCTCTGTCACACTGGCTTTTTGACCCCACCAGCTAAAAGCTCACAGGAAAGGGCTACGCTGGGCAGCGAGGCCAGTACTGGGCTGGAGAAGTGAGCTCTCCTCCTGCACACTCACGCTGTGCAGGGGCAGCTGGTCCTCCCGCAGGAAAGCACTTCTTCCCTTTGCAATAGCTGATTCCACCCCAAGCAGCTAGTTTCTGCTTGGTCAAGACTTTGGGCTTTGGCAGGCGCTGACAGATCTTGCTCTGTGGTTAAAGGCTGCTCTGAGCTGGCCAGTCCACCCACTTATGGAGGGAACGGCCTCTCTCGCAGCATCAGCAGGCTGGCACGAGTGGAGCAGCTCCCAGGCCTCAGCTTTGGCTGCTGCTGAGCAACATCTGGCAGCTCACTTTAAAGAGGTCGATGAAGATGGTTTTTCGGGTGAGCTGTTGGCCTTTGTGCAGAAGCAGGGGGGCACAGCCAGGCACTGGAGCCCAGTTCTCTGCTGCAGGGGCACCAGCATTTGGGGGAGACGCAGGATGGATAGCTGCTGGGTGGAGAGGCGAGGGGAACAGAGGAGTATGATACTCTCTTAACCTGCCTTTTTGGGGGGCCGAGTAGTGCTTACCTTGTCACCACTCTCTGTAGCAAGGTCCTCACAAATGGTTTGGTTTCTGTACCAACAAAATGACTAAGACTTTGAGCTGTGGTTTGATGAGTGAATTCACTCCAGCAGCCCTGTGTATACAGCCCTTTCTAAAGTGCTTGTGTTGGAGACATTTGGACATTCAAAGCTAGAACATGGACATTGAGCCAGACCTTCATGTTGAAACTATTCTCAGCACAGAGGAGGCTGTGGTCATACCTGTATCAAGAGGAAACATGAAGGAAACACACTGTCCATGACTCATTCCAGGGAGGTATGAACCCATATGGTTCATTGGTAACTGTAAGACTAGGTTTAAGGTGAAGTTAACGACGTTATGCAATCCTTTTTAAATGTTGTTCTTGCTGTTATTAGACTTTCTTCAGATATGAGGAACACCATTGTCCTTCAAGGTACTCCTTTTAGACTTTAATAAAGTCCTAGTGTATTAACGAGTTGAGGCACTGGAGTCTTGCACTCTCTTGTATCTTTTAACACTCTCCAGAGAAGACAAAACCCACCCTGGTAGCTACTCGTTTAAGTTCCAGTGCAGGAGGGTCCCTTGCTAATACATGGCAGCTCTTCAGCACTTTGGGAAACACAAAGGCTCCTGTCAAGGCTCTCCCAGCAGTCAGCTAACATCGTTGAACGAAAGCCCATGGTATTGACATCTGGTGAGTGCTGTGTTATGCAGCAAGGGAAGCTCAGGCAGAGCAAGGGTACGTGACGTGTCCAAGAGCACATAGTGAGTAAAGGACAGAGTGGAGACGAAACCCCAGCCGTTCCTCTCTAGGCCTCGCCTTTACTAGACCGGTTTATCATTTTAGGCCACAGCTGCAACAACACCAGGAATGTGACCCACGGCTGTGCGGTCGCCCTTGTTCAGGTCTTTCCACCGCGAGCCTGGCCAGCCATGGCAGCACCGCGGGCTCCGAGGCGCTGCCGCTGCTGCCTCAGGTGGTGATGCACACTCCGGAGGGCACCTCCCCGTCCCCAAGCCGGCCACGCGACTGCAGAGCCTGAGCGTGCACGAATGCACACGTGCTGGGCTGGGAGAGCATTGGCACGGAAATACGGCTGCACCCCAGCAGGACCAGGCTAAAGCTGATCTCTCCTCCATGGAAGCCTCAGTAGTTGGTAGACATGAGTTGGTTTGTAAAGTGCAAAGTACTGTCGTTAGGTCACTGGGCTGAACTAGCAACTGAGCCTAAATTACGCCAGTCTGTGAGCCGAGAGGCAGTCATTGCTATCAGTAACTACGTGATAGCGAGTGTACGTACGCATGTCTGCAGAGATATGCGAAGAGGCAGGCAAAGTTGTGCCCCGGTTCTGGGGGTCTCGTAGTTTTATTTATTCTATTTCTAATGAAATGCTAGGACTAAACAAGGAAACTGTTGCAGCACTAAGCCAAACTTAGCTCCGACAGCACTGTTTCTGGCCATTTGGGGAGTAAGATGGGTAAAGAGGCAAAGCAAATGCTTTCTGCAGCAGCCACCCGGGGTTTGTGCTGAGCATGTTTGGAGGCCAAGCCACGACTGGAGAGCCACACCACAGACAAGTATAGCGTGGACATCAGAGCCTGCGAGCACTTTGCTCTCCAGCTCCAGAACTATTTTTAAAGATCCTGACCTGGTTACGGATCTGCAGAAACCTGGCGGGTGGGAAGGAGCAAACACAGGGACCTTCTCCATGATTTGAAAATAATTACTAGCTGTGGATGTAGTCACCTAGCCTTATTATCCCCACCCATCCTATGTTTGCCTTCTCCTCCAACCCTCTGAATGTGACACTCTCTTGTCTTGGCTTCAGTGCATTAGGAGGCTTTTCAGGGCCAGACGTACGGTCTAAGCGTGACCCAGGAGCTGTGGTGCCATGGGGCAGCCGGGGGAGGCTGACAGCCCTCCAGCGCAGGAGCAAAGGCTGCTCCTTTATGCCAAGGAATTTTTTGCTGCAGGTGCCAGGTAATTCCTGGTATCGCTGGCAGGCGATCCTTCTGGCTATTCGCAGCAGTGCTTTAATTCAGCCCACCTATGTTCACACAAGGCCCCTGTGCAAGAACAACCCCAGGCAGAGCTTACATGAAGTTAGCTACCCAGAAAGTTTTGCTTACAGTGAAGTTAAAAACTGACGCTTTTTGTCTTAGAAAGCAATGGAGAAACCTCTCCTATGGTGAAGCACCTATAAGAAAAATGGTACTTTTACACCCAGGTTTATCACAGCATTCACTGTGTGCAGATAAATGAAAAGAAAGCAGCCACTGAGTGACAGAACTGGGTTTCCTGATACCTCATTATTTTAGCACAGCTCTTCTGTGAGGCACAGGGCAAACGACTGTAAATAATTATGACTAAATTCCCCTTGTGAAATGTAAGAACCAGCATTTGTTTTCTGATGCATTAACCCAGCAGTTTTGCTTATACTTTTATAAAGGGACTAAGAGGACAGATGCTCCCCTGCAGATGTCAGGGGGTCAGTTTGGCCCCGCGCCAAACTAGCAACAAGGGGAAGCCTGTACATGGGCATGCAGAGGGCAAATGCACACTGCACAGTAGGAAATAGGGCTGCCAAGCCACACACCCCATTAAGCAGCATGAGAAGAGGCCAGAGAGGTTACTATTGGGCAAGGATAAAAAGCTGAAAAGGAAAAAATCCTCCATGCAGCATGGACTGATCTCTGCACCATAAGCCAGGCTAAGAGGTACTAGTTTAGACATCGTGGAAATGCAGCATTGTTAAATAATTTGCGTCATCTGCCACTGGGGACTCAGGCGCACATGTTAGGTGGCCATTTATCCATGTGTTTTCTCTATCCCGGAGTATTGTGCAGAAGAGAAGTCAGCCATCAGGATGTCACATCTGTGCACAGATCTGGGCTGCTTCCCAGGGCTTCTGCACCTGCATTTGGGCCAAAGGAGCAGAGGGAAGGGGACCGAGGGGTACCTGAGGTTCTCCTCAAGTTCCTCCCATATTCCAGGACTATGCAGGAACTGAGTCAGTCTCCAGCCTAGGTCAGAGGCAATCTTCAGCTGTGTGTCGGCAGCCGAACCTGCAAAAGTGGCATAAAAGTGGGCATTAGTGTCAGCCTCATTTTATAAACCGTCACCACTGCTTATGCATCACGCAGCTTTGAGTATCTGCATTAAGTACATGAAAACCAAGGCAGCAATTATCTAGCCTTGCAGCTAATCCCGTGCTGCCTGCATGAGGTCTTCAGAGCATCACACACGATGGAGAAGAGCTGTTGTAGAGCAGTAATCCAGCAGGCCTCTCTAGATTTGCTTCATTTTGAGCTGCAATTTCTGGGCCAGATGGGCTTTTAAAATGTCGCATTTGCCTTTGTACCACCTTATAAGTAGCACTCGATGCTGGTGCACGAAATAATTTAAGCCACAATCTTCTTAAGCTGAGGTATAGGGGGATGGGCAGAGAGAAGGGCCCTTCAAGGAGATACTCCCCCCAGTTTTAAGCATGTAGCTTTATAAGTAACCTCGAGGTCCTTCTCCATCCAAAGGCAAATGCTCTCCCAGAGAGCAATGCAGGGGAGCAACCATCATGGATAACCACGCAGCCTGCCTTGGGGATTTGGGCCAGGCAGGAGTGGTTTGTTTCTGTAGTTATAGGAGACAGCAGAGTTCAGCTCTCTATCATCGCAAGCTCTGCCTTAAAACAGAAGTGCTAGGGGGTACGTTTGCAGCAAGTATAAACTCCTCTGTGAAGGGGCCTGGCACGGCAAAGCAGTGTCTGCACGGAAGGAAGCTTTATTGGTGTGGATGGACCTGTTTGTTCCTGATAACCAGAAATGTGCAGCCTTGCAGCCTCCACGCACGCCTGCTCAGCTGCTCTCTCTCGCTGGCAACGTGGCTGTGTCCTTGACCAACTTTCCTGCCCAGCAAGCACAGCCTCCGCAATGTTTTTTCCAAGCTGCCCGTTGCAGCTCTGTTGGCTGTCAGGGGTGGCTGTGTCCAGGCTCTCCCCCTACCTGGATGTTCCCCCCTGCCCGCTCCAAACTTCAACCTTAAAAAAAAAAATTGAAAGAAAAAAGAAAAGGTATTTGCTGATGAAGGCTCTGGCAGCTGCTCGCTGTACTCATCAAAGAACAGGAAGTGCCAATTATTTCCTTGTACAAACTGTTTCTGTAATCAAAGTGCTCTGCGGTTCAGTTGCAAATGTCGATTCCCTCCCACCCCACACACAGCCCATGCATGGGTCACGAGCCCGAGCAGGAGGTAGCTGGCTGCCCACCCCCTCATCAGTTTATACTTTCACACAGCAATGCTCATACCTTTGTTTTCCTTGTGACATTCACCATTTCCTCGTGGAGTGAGGACACGAGACGGGGCAGGCTGCTGTGGGCACGTTCACACTTGAGTCGGCGCTGTTGACTCCCAAGCCCAGCAAGTTTCCCATGAACAAGCGCAAACACTTCATGTCCCCAACCCCAGAGCATCTTGCCAAACTGGGAGGGTGGCAGAGCGGGGAATGGAATCATGTTTTTACTGGGAAGCGTCCCTCCCATCCCCCTCATTTGCTGTGGTAAGGCTCTTACAGCCAAACAGGGAAAAATTACTCATGGCCCATCTGGAGCATCCTGGTGAAAGCTGGAAAGAGCTCTTCCCGAGGACCTCCCAGGCCCTGGGACCTCCATGGCTCACGGCCCCACTCACAGGGGCTCAGACTTGGTGGCAACAAGGAAAGCCATATGCAAACATGCCACCAGAGAACACATGCCAAGAAAAAAGAAAGCATTTTTGTGCTGTTATTTTTTCCAGTGCTGGCAGTCATAATTTTGTTTCTGTTTTAATTTGGGGTTTTTTTGTTTCTTTTTAAACACCGATAGATACAGCATTTCCTGGAGAAGCCTCTCTTATCTCCTAAAACAGTAAACTCTTCAAACTAGGAAATCAAGCTGGGAAAAACCAAACAGATCTCTGGCCTTCATATGCCCCCATCCAACCACCTGGCAAGATGGACCAGTATCTCAGGCGGACAGAGATGTGGGCTCCCAGCCACTGTGCACCGGCGCAGCCCCTGTGACCTTACAGCAGCTGATGTTCTCATCCGTTACTTCTGCATTGTTCATCTCAGCGTGCTGTCCTCCCCTCCAGATTTTGTACAGAAAAATACAAAGAACACAGAAACACAGTTTAGCTTGCTGACATAATGCCCATATTTAATCTTTTAAAACAAGAACAAAATCAAGAATAAAATCAAGAATGAAAATTTCATTTAAGTCATACAGTACATTAATCTTTCAGCAATGACCCAATCTACAGTACTCAAATGCCTGGCATGAAGTCTATTATCTCAGCGTTTAACAAGTGTATAACCAGTGACACAGTAAAAGAAGAGCTCACAATACACAGCTAACACGATGAGTTTAGATTTTCTTCTAAGAGTCCAGCTAGAGTTTATAATACGTGGGTCACTTTTGAACCGTACTTTAATCAACTTTTTTGTTCAGTCAATCTGTTTGGGGCTTTTTTTTCTGTTATATGAGTTTTCCATTATGTACAGGAAGATTATTTCAAATGAAATTGCACAAGTTAGAATATCTATCTATAGGCATACATGGTCAATCTAACTAAAAATTTAATAAGCAGTAATTACTCAGTCCTGGTTATACATTCCTAAAGGCTTAATAATACAGTTTTAAGAAGAAAAACAAAATAAAACACAACAAAACACAGTTGTAGGGTGGCAATCTCTGCAAGAAGCCTCCTTCCCTCCCAAAACAACCAAGGGTTAACCGTACTTTCCACATTTGAAATGGGGTCTACAGAGAAGTCATTTCAGCTCCTAAATAATACAAAACATGTGACTGTCCTTTCTAAAGTCTGAATGGTTCAATGCGTAATTCAGTGAAGCTCTCAAACAAATAATACTGGTAAGATGCAGACTGTTAACAGAAATTAGGACACTATGCCCCGATAGCACATTTGGATAGCAGAACTGCGTGTATCAAGGGGCCGTTATCCAGCGGTTAAAGTAGCTTGAAGCAGGAGGACGGCTTTCCCTGCAGCAGCTGCAGAGCAGGGGAAAGGGTGGGCTCTGCTGCTCCTTAGCCCAGGCTAACGCCGGACTTCCCCCAGCTCTTACTCGAGCACCTGCCCCCTCCTGCTCTCGGCCCCCTGGCCCGCGCTCCTGACCACTTTCCGAGGGGAAATCCCCAGCCCAAAGGTGACTGGAGCCGTGGCAGGGTGCAAGCCTCCCCTCCCCTGCTTGGCTCCTGATGCTCAGCGGCAGGCACACGCCGGCTCCCATCGACGCGCTGCTGTGCAGGCGATGCTTCGAAACGGAGAGGAGCAGCTCTGCAGTCTGGCGGCTTGCTGGCTCCTGGCCTCAACTACCGCATACATCTAAACGCAGTAACAAACCGAGAGGTCTCTCCCTCTGCTGAGTAGTGTTAACCAAACGCTAGAGACCCAGAGGGCTCCCCCCAAGGTAAGTTCACTAAACACAAGGGTAATGGAGTATCTTCTTCCCACGTTAGCAAAACATAAACATAACTAATTAACGCAACTGCTTTGACTTCTTTTAATCTCTCTTTTCTGGTGCCAGGTCCTGCTACAAATGGAGAAAACCCATAGAGAGCCGCTTTCCTACATGGAAAAAACAGCAGAATCTTAAGCCTTGAGGATCTGCTTTGTAATTTGCTACTGGCATAAACAACAAAAAAAGTCCCATTTGTTTGTTTGGTTTTTGTGGTGTTTTTTTAAGAAAAAAATCCAGACCATCCAGTGCACCTTCTCTGCACATACACACACACGCACATGCACACGCACCAATGGAGAGCTCCAGAAGAACAGGCATGGGAACCACAAAGCCCAAATTGTGAAGAGACATGGGGAATCTCACATTTCTGTTTTCAATTCTTGTTTAGCAATGAAGCAGCAAAATGATGTATTGCAAGAAATAAACGGTCACAGAACACACATACACCCAAACGCAACCATGGATACATTTTTCCCACTTTTTTTTTTTCTGATAGATGCTGTTACTAATCTGATAGTTTCTTTCTGGCTGTGCTGAAGTTTTTGAAGAGCATCTAGTGCTTCTTTAACCTTTATCAGAATGTAAGAACCTCAGTGGCAATTGACAATCAATCTCATTAGTGCCACAACCAACCATCTCCACTTGAGATTCTTTACGAACCCCTTCTGGAAGCTGAATCTGACTCTGCCCCTTTGGTGCCACTCTGTTTCCTTTTTTTTTTTTTTTTTTTTTTTTAAATTAACAAACACAGCATAGTAATGCAAATTTGATGTTTTCTAAAAATTAGAAATGCTCAGATAATTAGTTCAGCAATATGCAAAGTGCATCTATTTGGTTCTTTCCATAGATCACCTTCTGTTGTAAGTTTAAATTCCTTCACAGTTTAAAATATTGTGAAGAAATTATATGTATACTTTATGTATAGAACTATTTATATACATACACATATATACACACAACTCTGTACTTTATATAGCCATAAACACTCATTACTTAACTATTTATATTATATACACATGGCATGAACACACGCTCAGTGAAGAGTTGGTGCAGGCTGAAATCATTCCATCGGGTTTAATGGAATAACAACAGTGAAACCATGAGTGAGTTATCAAGAGACACTGACATACATCTATTAGATAAGTGAAAGACCAATTAAAACAGCTCTTCCATTTTCCTATTAGCGCAGGATTGTTCCCACCCCATTCCATGCTCTGTATGCACATACACAGCTATTTTGTGTTCAGTTTACATGAGAGGGCAGTGGTGGTTATTTTTTCTAAATGAAAGAACAGTCCATATTTACGCCGGCTCATTGCAACCTCTTCTGCAGAAGTGTGGCACAGCTGGGTCTGGACATCTTGGAGGACTCTGAATGCTGTGCCACTGTTAGCTGAAAGCACCTGCTGAAGCGTTATTGCATGGTTATGGGACAGCTATCGATTGTTCACAGTCTGTGAACTCTCTCTCTCCAACAAGTGGTACAACTGTATAAATACATATTTTAGCACAAAACAGTTTAACACGAGGCAAGTCCAAGTACAAATGAGACCTAAAGGCCTACGGGTGAACTTTAAAGGCCAAGAGTTCTTCAGAGTGCATGTTGTTTAAGGAACGCAAGTCAGGTAATTTCAAAAGAAGTTTTGTGAAAATAGAGGCTTCATTTGGGTGATTTTTCATGATTAAGGTCCTTAATGCACGGATTAGTGTTTCCTGAAGTGCCTCCACAGAATTGACATTTTCTATTCCGGAGCGATCTAAAGAGAAGAGAGGGGGAAGGGGGGGCGGGGGGGGGGGGGGAGAGAAAGAAAAAACGGGGGGGGGGGGGAGGGGGAGAGACTGAACAGATGTAGTCTGCAACATACAGCCACTGCAAGAATCACTCACTAAATTAACAAGCACAAGAAAAATTAAATACTTATGCCAAAAGTTTCAAACCCACATACGAAAAGTCTTTCGAACATTATTTAGATTCAGCTGTGTAAAGTATGAAGCTCCTGCTGAACTGGCAGCATTCAATCACCTTTTCTGTAATCACTTACCCATGTTTCCAGAAAAGGACTGATTGAAGCACACACTTAAATTTTATTTTGCTGAATCACAACTTTCAACACAAGGAGAGAGACAGGGCACACAGAAGTAAGAATTTCAAACATTTCTCAAGGCTGGACATAGAACCCTAAACTAAAACTGGCTGTTCATATTTCAGGAGGAAATCCCACTCATCAGGACAAGCCACCCTCGTATCTGCACAATGGGAACCCAGGGGCAAAGGGAGTACAAGCCTTGACATGACTGGGCACTATTTCTGAGTGTGTTCTGAAGCACTTACAAAATGAAACATCATGCACCCAAACATTCCCAATTGAGAAAGAAAAGAAGAATTTCAACGTCAACAAAAATATTATGCTTTCACATACTGCACTCGCCCCACGCCCGAAGCATCTCTTTCAAGAGAGCTGTATTTAAGAACATGCCTGTTGTCCTTAGGTGGAACCCAGGTAAGCGGCTTAAAAGGATGAATTTTTAAGCAAAACCTAATAACCATGCACAGTAGCCGTTTTTCGCAAGCTGTAGCTAGCCTCTCTTCTTAAATGCTATGTAAATTCAGCGGGGCACAGACATACACGAGTGACAGACACGAACAGAAATGTGCTTTGATGTATACACGTACTTAAGCACTTTGCAGAACTGGGACACAGAATGACAACAGCTTTCTGGAGCAGCACTGAGTCAGACTGTACAGTCAGAGTGGGAATCCCTTCCTTCTGCTGTCAGTGTCAATCCAATTGGACTTCTCAGGTGAACAGAGTCTAGGAAGTCCTCCTGGACTATTCAGTGCAGTTCCCTACCGCTATGGGAAAAATTAGTATATAATCCACTTAAGTATCCATCTTGAAGCAGTTAATGTGTTTTTTTCCTTTAGAAAGATTGTTCCAGAACCTTCTACTTTAACAATTAGTAACTTTGATTAATATCAAACGGTGTTTATTAGCACATATTCCACTCTTCTGTGTAGATTGTCCATTAGGTTTGATAGCTGCTCTCCAAGAGATCATGAGTAAAGAGATGCCTCTCTGCCTTTATTTGTTAATATCTATCCCACTTGCCCCCCTGCTTTGCAAAAAATTTAGGTTTGCTCTATCCTGAACAGGGACGATGACATTTGCACAGAATATGCCACAGAAGGTTTCTCAAGAGCTCTGTACAGTGACAGCAGTACTTACTACCTTGCTTCTGAAAGTAGAAGAATGCAGTCCAGTCTTTCCTGGCTGCCTTGGGTGAGTGACTGTAGCCTCCTCTCCTCAATGAGTCCAAATCTTTCTTCTCCCTCTCAGTCTACTTCCCAGTTTCTCCCAGTGGACAGCAGAAGTTTTTGTAAGTACTATCCCAGTAAGAGAGAATAATAGAGGGTGTGTATTTTATGTTCTTCTACCACAAGGCATCACCCTCAGTTAAGAGATTATCTGCTCTCTAGACTTGCACAAACCACATTCAGCTTTGTTTCCACCTTGCTTCTTCCTTCTTCAGTGCCCATGATCCATCTTGCTATCTTCCCTCCATCTTCAACACATCCAGCTAACTGAAGCCAGAGGTGAAGCATTCTTTTAGTTTTGGAATGGTACCAAGGTAATTCCTCAGCACCACCAGAAACACTCCCACATCCTCACTGTATGGCCCTGCTTCTTCTTTCTTTGCCATGTGACACCAAAACAAGAGGATGTACACAGTTACACACATTCCTTGCTACTACCCCTGCTTCTTCTTTCTGCACGTTCTAAATATCCCTTGTAAGAGTGGTTATTCATCCAGTGTTACGTGGAGATGCTTCTGACAAGTGTTCTCCCCACTAGCACTATTTAGAGACTTAGGAACATTTCTTTTTTTCCACTGGTGTTTTTTCAAAAATTTTAAACAACTGAAAGTCTTTTTAAAAGCTTTTTAACTAGTGCAGCATGGTATTTTATATTCTGGATCACACAATCAGGATTCAACAGGCCACACACTCCTGTCTGCTTCTGGAACTGATGTAAAACTTGATTACTGTACCACCTTCCTTTCAATCTTCTCTTGAGTAACTTTCATTCTGAGATGAAGAAGTCTTAATTGGCTTTATTCTTCCACCTTCAGTTCTTCTTCCAGTTATGGCATCTTTTGCCTTTGCCTGCATCTCCATGTCATTCTCTCTGATGCTTTTCCTCAACTCTTCCTCCTTCTCTAATTGAGCTCCACCTCCACCTTATGGGAAATGACTCTCTGGGTCACACTCCTCCTTGAGGGGTGGGGTGCAGGGGATCTGTCTTTCAAGATCAGTTTAACCAACAGGTGCCCACAATCCTTCAGTTCTACAGACACCTTCTCCTCCTGTCAAGCCCTCACATTGCAAGCATCTTCCCCAGGAGCTCTGTTGGGGGCACTTCTGTTCTTCTTAGGTACCTGCTCAAGCATGAAGCTTGCTCAGTTACTCACTTGTGCAAGTAATGACTGCAGCATTTCAATTCAGTTACAAGCTGCAGAGTGAAGCTGATCTGAAAATTGCTGGACTCTCAGTGACCATCAAGGTTACTATTGTGTCTGGAATACAGTAAGAATGCAAGTTCAGGCCCAAACATTAAAAGACTAATGAAGTTGTACTTTATAAAACCCTGGAAGTATTTTGTGAAGATGTCCAGGAAGGCTGTGATCAAACTACAGATCAGATCACAAGGTAGCCAAGATAGGTAGTAATAATGTCCAAAACTATGATCTGAAAAATCCTCAGCAGCTGCAAGAAGCCAGAATACCAAACACCTCCTCTTCTTGTCCTGTTGCATGGCTCTGACATTACATGCTGTACATGTTACATACCATGCCTAAGCTAAGCCCTACTGGGAGCTGGCAACAGCATGGAGGAGTACTCAAAAGGCTGGGGGGGGAGGGGCTGCCTCTGTGCTAGAAGCACATTTAACAGAACAGATACAGCCTCTTACATTCAAAACAGGTGGCACAGAGATGGTGATATTCTAGGGCCCAGCAGCTGAGCAAGCAAGAAGAGCGGCTGTAGCCTAATTATGACATTGCACAAGGAGGGAAGAGGCCTGGTTCTCAGCCCTTATTTTAAAGGCTGTCTTCAGTTCTCGTCAATTTAGCTTTTCAAAAATAAAATATGTAAAGCAGAGTCTGGAAAAAGCAACTAAAACCCCAGGTTTCTCTCTGCTACCTGAACATTTTCACTGACAGACTACAGTGCCATGCTTCCTTCACACTACCATTCATTCTGGCTTTTGAAGCTTGCAAACTCTGTACCACCCTCTGCTCGTTACCACCACTTACAAACTGAAGAGGCTACAGCTGCCCCACCCTGTGCCATCACATTTCAGTTAGGCCATACACAAAGCTATTAGACCGAACTGTCCTACCCTGTTTACAGAGGCTTCGTGTGCCTACAGTGCCATGGCTGGGATGCCTCTCCCTGATAAGAAAGATGTGGGTTTAACCCACTCATGTGGAAGAGGTGTACTTGTTCAAGAAGTGAGTGGCCCCAAATGCTGGCTTGTTGTGTAAGTGGACACTACTAGTATTCTTGCTTGCTACCTCTAGAGAGCTCCTTACCCAGCAAGCAGCGATTCTGCATCTTGTATTCCAGGCATTATATGCAGAGCTAATGTGCCTAATTTGAGGCTTTAGATAATACTACAGAAGTAGGTGCTTAATCCTTCTTTGAATCTGGGCCAGGGTGTTCTGTATATCCAGGGACTGAAACAAGATATGAGGCCGGTGAAGATGTTAGTGGATTGGCAGACCTTTAGTGGTAAGAAGTCACAATGCAGATGAATAGGGCTTTCTTGCTGACATAGGCAGAGATCAAACTGTTGGATTTAGACTTAAGTAAGATACGCAATTGACTTCAGTGACAACACTTGGAAGTAAAAATACCACCTTATCCCAAGATTTAGGCTGTGCAAGTCAGGAGTAATTTCACTGATGCTGTCCTGTGAAACTTAGATGAGTCAGACAAATAGCTTCTAAATGGCCATCGGGCAGCTATGAGATGTATTTTTGCATTCTATAGAAAGTAGTAGGAAAATATAAGCCCATTGTCACATTTTTCCAAAAGGCAGTATTAGAAAGAGCAGGTATGTAAAAAAGTAAATTACAGGCTGCTCGTAGCTTAAAACCTACTAAATTGCACTTAGACGTGAAATAACAGGGTATACATTTTACAGAAATCTTTTAATAGAGAGCCATATTCAAAATTTGGCAAAGGTGCAAGTTAACTTTCTCTCCTTACCAGCAGATACCAGGACAACCGCTGTAAACAAACTCATTTCCTCATCACTAAGTTGCAGGGCATTTAGTTTCTCACTAAACTCAAACATTGAGTTGAGCAGATCACCAGCTCCCATCGAATGCAAGTCATCCACACTGTACTTCTTTCCACTCAGGAAGGTGACAGTACGTTCCTTTGCATCAAACAAAGATGCAAATCGTACCATTAAAACCTGGTGAAAGAAAAAAAAAAGAATAACAAAAACAGGTAAATATAGGTGGATTTCTAGAAAAGCAGAAGAAAAAAATTAAACCTTTTAACATCATTCAAACTGTCTCATTAACAACTGTACAAGCATTCTATACAAAAACTGTCAGCATGCTATTGAGCTGTAAAAAACAGTGCAAGCTCTGGCCCAGTAGTCTGAGGGAAACAAACAAGTGAAAAAATTAGTGAGTGGATGCAGGGGAGGGGCTATAGCACATGAAAGGGAAGAAAATTAAAATTTAAGCCTCAGACAGCCTGAGCCACAAAGACACTGTCATTCATAAATATGCCAGTAGAACAACTTGCTTAAGCCACCAAACAGCCAAAGGCATACACAGCATTAAAAGAAATGTTTTCTTGGCCACACTTATGAGGAGCAAAATGAAGGTATTGAACCAGACTCTCGCTTGGCGTAAACTAGAGCAGCTCCATTGAAACAGTGCTGCTTTACACCACCTGATGATCTGGCCCACTAGGCATTCTTTGGGAAAGTACCATGCCGCATTGCTGTACCCACAGGAATGTTAATGAGCTCTGGTAAAAGGAGCCACATGTACAGCCTTCAAAAGGCTAGGGAAGCAGGGCTTGAAACGGCACCTGGTCTGTAGCTGCAGCTGGGAATACCCCTTTGGTATAAGCACCTGGACTGGAGCAGGTTGACATGTGCTGAACTTACCCCTCTGGGCTGAAATTTCTCTTGTGGTTTCTCAGTCGTACTGTGAAATGTTTCCCTCTGGAATGGCTTGTAAAGTTTCATTTGCTCATGTTCAACAACCTTATTTACATTTTCAAGGTTTAAGTTGCACAGAACAGCCTTCTTATTTGGAGAAAATGAACCAACTGGCATTGGTTAAAACTTCAGACTTGCTGCAATCTCTTGGTGTGACAGTCGTCTCTTCTCACTTACCCTACATAACTGCATTAATTTAAGTGTTTACTACAGATGAGAGGAGAACCAGGTTTTCAGCAAAGACTAGTGCCTTTGACAAGCTTAAAAAAGGAGGGTTCAAAAAAAAAAATGAAAATGTTTGAGAATTCAAACACCATTCATGCACGTTACATGACCTGCTCCTAAATTTTAACAGCCAAATGACATGCAGCAATCTTGATGGACACATGAGCACTATGTATTATTCACCTTTGTCAGCTAAGCTATATGTCCTTTGACGACATTAACTACAGAGTGCAGAAACCTAGGTGCAGAAGCCCCCAGAATACAACAAAAGGAGACAAAGGGCAGACAGACAATGCTGAACTTCTGCATTAGCAGGGACCCACCAGGTGCTCAACAACCTTTCAGTTCAAAATGGTATTCCCCTTACAGAACTGGGCTTTAGAAACATGAACTTTAAACAATGAGCAACCAGTATTAACGCTGGTATTCAAAACTGAAGCCCATGAAGCTGTGCTGACTTAATACTAAGGCAAAGACCTCGCCTATAGATTTCAATGTCACCATTCTAACCCAAGGAAGAGCAGTTTAGACTATGGTATAGCACATGATTGACTCATCCGATTTCACTTCAAGCCAGACTGCTATTTGTGCACGCTGAGGATATACCTGATCAACCCTATCACCTGACCATGGCACTGTAAGCAGACAAAAACCTCCACACAGGCAAGTGCTTGCTCACTTCCTCACCACCTGCAGCCAAATTACCAAGTTTGTGAGTCTGTAGAGAAATTGAGTCACTACCCCAATAGATCCAAGGGGCTCATTAGCTCTACCATCAACTACATTTGGAGTGGGGGCTTGTGGAGTATAGTCACCGCTGTTTCTAAGCTGGCTCCCATACAAAGCCATGCAAATACCACCACGATATACTGAGGTCCCCAGTACTCTCACTTCTAAGAGGGCTTTTTAGCTTACATGTGTGTGAATATGTATAGCTATGCTGCTTCTGCACCAACATTGTCTCCATGCGTCTTCTTGCCCCCAAACAAACACTCCTTGAATATGAGCTGCTGGCAAGCACAGTGCCAAGACAGCCACACGCTGGTGCCCAAGGGAGCCAAAACAGGCTCGGAGGCAGTACTTTTAGTCAGGTTCTTCTATTAACATGCAGAGGTTGGGATATCCTAATTTAGTTACGCAGCAGACAGAAGCAACCTTGTATGCACCAGGGTTTCAAGATGCTTCTGCCTCTATTGCAATGGTTTCTTTAATCCTGTTTTGGTGGTTTTTTTCCCACTGCTCTGCAGCATTGTTTTTTTGGTTTTTTTCTGTTCCTAAGGTGCCACATAGGCCTTTAACTACAGGTACAGCTCACTAACAGAAATCATTTATGTTTCTTATAAATAAGTGAATAGGGATAAGCATGCAGCCATACATGATTATTAATTTCCCTGGATATAGAAACCTTTTATCAGCAGTGCTTGTAACTGGCAAAAAGGCATACGAATGAGGTTTCAGAAAAGCTTGAGGTGAAGAAAGGCCAAGACAAAACATTTTCTTGCAAAACATGAAGGTTTGGCTTTACGTTACAGGAACAGTTCAAGCCTGATTTTCCACCCTCCTTGAGGGCACTGGACAGTATACCACTTTGCAGAGGAAGGAACCGACATTTTTGTGTAATGTGAACAGCAATGTAAGAGGCTGTAGCTGAAGAAGTGAAAATACAGCCCTTAGCTACAGCAGTTGTAGATGAATATTAAAAGGTCAAGAATAAGTATAATGGCAAAAAATACATGACAGCAAAATGGGAGCAACGTGGAAACTGACACGCTTCAGGCACCAAGTCTTCCAGTATAACTTGTACCTTCCAACCCAACAATTATCCATTTTAGAACTGGGCTGTATATAAATACAGATAAAAGACCCAACACATTACATGAGAAATGTCTTCAGTTCAGGTAAATTTGAAATCCAGCATCCCTCTTTGAAAGAGTAAATCAAGTAAACAACAGCAAAAGCATCACCAACCCTGCCCACCCCAGAAAACCACAGTAACATTGCATACTTGAGACTTCAGCTCCTCTGTCCCTCTATGTTTAAACTTCACATCCGAATACTTATCAAATGTGCATGGTCCCCAATAGACACGAGTCTGGAAGAGCAACTAAAATCTTAAGTAAAGGTCCCCTGGTGAAGGTCACTAATTATAAAACAGCACCAGGCTCTGGTATCATTCCCAGTTTAACACCACTAATTCACATATATGTCATGCTCGCAAGTGGGTGAAATTAACCACGAGGACCTGGTGGGATTAGCCTAGAGTAAGTCAGGCTGCAGCTGGTACACAGTATCTACAGAGCTGCAGCAGTACAGCTAGTTATCAGTGTTACTGCTTTGGAGATGGAGGCTTCAGCAACCCCCAGTTCCCAAGAAAGGCTAGTGGTGACTGGTCAGGATGGATACTCTGGCTTTGGCAGGGAGCACAGTGGCAGAAGGAAGGACATACAGAGCGACAAACACATTCCTCTACAAAACTTGTAAGGCAACAGATAGCTTTCTAAACTATCCACCCTTCCAGATGCAGTCTGCTTCTCTCCAGGCTAAGCAAAGGTAGCTATCAAAGTAACCGCTGCTATACAAAACGAAGAAACTCCTCATGAGTCATTTATTAATGCCCAGGGAAGAGGAAAGAGTAAAAGGGCTGAGCACTTTTGAGCTACTTGGAAGAGGGACAGCTCACCAAGATTTGACCAAACAGAAGCACTGGACACCATCAGCTTAAGGAAAGCTCAGAGCTAGCATCCACAAACAAGCTGGTTTTGCCCAATATAACCCAGTTCTATTTATTTTTGTTCTTAAGGGGGTCGGACTGATGCACAGCTTTTCAGGTCCGCACTATACACACAGTGGTCTCACCTCAAAGGTCCCAGCCTTCAGAAGATTAACCTGGTCATGCTGGGAGAGATCCCGGAAACCTGGGATGCGCTTGGCAAATTCCACCACTTCCTTCACCGCAGGGGTAAAACTCAGGGAAAACTCTTCCCAGACTTCATGGCCAGACTTGTTTGGGTCCACGTGGGGAGTCTTACTCATTGGGCAGACCTAATGTTTACAAAATGTAAGCAGAAGATAACTCTTAAAAGATATAATTCCAAATACTTGAAAGAAGCACATTTATTCTTCACGAAAACTTTGTAATAATGACAAATAGAGAAAAAGTATCAGTATTCCTCAGTCAGCTCCCAAAGCAACTAGATTTCTCTCCCTCCCTTTAAAACAAACAAACAATAAAAAATCCATGGCAGTCCATTAAGCAGTCTGTTTCTAAATTTGCTGACCTTGGCAACACCAACATTGTTTATAGCAAAAGACTTGAGAGAACCCGGGTTATGCTACTCTTCCCTGATGTCACTCATGGCTGACATCTGGATTTCTCTTACTTGTATTATCCCTGTAATCTCACAGTTAATCATGATTTCGCAATCAATCAATTGTAATCTCACAGTCACTACTACGTTCATTCTCATATATCTTTCTTGTTTTGCAGGCAGCTAAAGTGATTCAGTCAAGGTGACAAAGGTGTCAACACCAGACCAAGGAACTGAGCCTTGTTTTCCTGAGTCACAAGTTTACACTCTCGTTACCAGAACAACCTTCCTCTCCTACGTGTTTGCTTTTATTTGTATCACTGAAGGAGGACCAAGGAACTGGTATTCCGATTTTGCTCAGTCACAAGACAACAAAATGCTCTTTCTTTTATACATACAGCAATTTTTTGTAGGAAAGTCTGAATCCACTACAATGAGATGAGGCGTATCAGTCAAGGCTGACTGCTGATAAATTCCCTCTGTAAAACCCAACCAGACATTCTGAGATACTTTCAGTTCTGCTTTCTAAAATTTACATCTTTTAATGAAGTTTAAATCTTTTAATATTCATTTCACCTATCATCATCAAGGACAAGAACTCCTTTAAGTATTCCTCACAAGTATACTATTACGGTGTATGTAATCCTACATAATGTCAGCAAAGCAAATAGAAAGCAGCGAAATAGATTAGTAATTCCTCAGAGCTATGCTGCTTTTGCAGGCCATCTTGACTGATAATTGCCTAGCAATTCTTTGCATGGAAGGTCCCAAGATCCATTACAAGAATATAGTCAACAGGTATATATGCATGTGCATGTGTATGAATTTGGCAACAGCTAGGGAAAACGAGATACAGATACGCATTTCTGGAGTTTTTGTGGTTTTTTTTTTTTCCCAAGTATCAGTTACTAACTGGGCAGTCAATATGCAGAAAGCTCTCCCCAAAAGACAAAAAAACAGAATTGCAGATTTCTTGGTTCAGCTGTGAAACACAACATCATTTGTGTGTCTGAGGACAATGCCCAAAACCAAATCATTACTTGTGGGATAGAGGGGGACCTTTTCCATAAACTGAAAATCATGAAATATTTTGGCAAAAGGAAAGGTCTAGGCACACAACCAGAAGCACAGCAGACACTATCCACTGCTCTGTCCACAATACTGCAACGGTTCACACAGGTATTGTGAAAAGTACAGCACTCTCTGAAAATAAGGAATCTCTGGTTCGGCACCCCGCTCTAACTGGACACAAAAAGCATCTCAACTCATCCCACAATGGTTTACCCTAACCCCCAGGGACTCAGTCCCAAGGGGAAACTGCCACTTTCACCCGCTGTGTATTTTGTCTAAGCTCTCTTGAGAGACCTCTGCCCAAGAGTCATAGAACCATACAACATGTCAAGTTGGAAGGGACCCATAAGGATCATCAAGTCCAACTCCCTGCTCCTTGCAGGACTACCTAAAACTAAACCATATGACTAAGAGCATCATGCAGACACTCCCTGAACTCTGACAGGCTTCCTGTGGAAGCAGTTGTCAGCTTGTGCAGTCACTAGCTCTCTTTAGAGGAACCTCTTCAGGAATGACCTGCTCTGCTTTTCTGGTTGTGGGGGTATGAGTGAAAAAAAAAAAAAACCCTGAACATCTGTCTCTGTACTGGTTCAGAGCCTAATTACACTCCCTTACTGCTACTGACTCATTTTGGTTGGATTCTGCTCTCATCAAGTTCTCTGGCAAAACCCCCATTCACGTCAGGGACGCGGGGCGGGGGGGGGGGGGGGCGGTCCTGCAGTGCTCTGTCGGATTCGGTTTTGTTTCCTTCACCGCTGGCTGTGTGAAACCTCCCTGCAGCTGCTATGCACAGGTCAAACTGACTGGTTGGGCCTCTGCAGGCAGCGCCACTCCCTGCCTGCCCATACTGACAGGTTTAACCTCTGCTTCTCAGGAGTGCCAAGAATGCTGCTGTAGTGACTCCATATACTTTCCCTGCAAGGAAGAAAGGTTGGCAATGATTATTATTTGCCATGGTGTAGTGCCCAGAGTCTGCAATTAAGGTCAGAGCCTGCTAGGGATGGCATGGTCCGCATATGCCGTAGCTGAAGAAGAAAAAAAACAACGAACTAACCAAAAAAAAACCCAACAACAACAGAAGAAATCCAACATCAAAACAAACAGACTTCACTGTGCAGAGACTTTCAGGGGCCTTCAAGAACCTGTGAAGAATCTTTACAAACTAGGAGGAAGGAAAACATCGGCAGCTCAAGTACTTCAGAAAGGTCAGGGGCTTGCACTTCTCGACAGGAGTGCAGAATGAGAACGAGGATGTTATGTTCTCTCATCCCAGGCGGTTCCAGTGATAAAGGACAATCTATTTTAAGGGGCTTACAGAACCGGTTGCCTGAATGGCAGAGAAACAGTGGGTGCAAGGCAAATGGGAGGGACCTGTTAAGGAAAGGGAAAAAAAAAAACCAAAAACAAAACACAAAACCCATATGCAAGAAAACGGGAAGCATCCTTGTTAAGAATTCAGTGAGAAAATGCTCTAGCAAAGTCATCTAAGGTACCCGTAAGTGTGTGCAGAGCCTCGCTTGTGTAAGTACTATAGAAAAGACCCTGAACTTCTCTCAAGTGGTTTAGCTGTGCATCTTCCTCCTGCCTCTGTTCAGATCTGAAGATGTTCTAGGGGAGAAGGATGCATAGCCTGTGGGTCCCATTGAGCCGATATTTCACACTGCCTGTAACAGAATCAACCTATCCCCATTAAAACAAAACTGCCCCCCTCCCCTCAAAAACACCAGCCTACCCAGCAAGAGAGATTTTAGAACACAGTAGCAAGACGTGCAAACAGACTGGCTTAAAATCCTAGCTCTGGGGTCTCACCCCAGAAATTTGCTCTGAATACCTTTAAGGAAAATACAGCATATCTGACTGTGTAGATTATTTTAAAGTGAAGTCTTCAAGAGGATTGAGTGAAGAAGGGAATTTATGAACTCCTAACATCTATTTTCATTTTTAAGTCAAGCCAGTTAAAAAAGCCATGAGTTTTCTTCAACCAATGCTCTTTGACATCAGTCTACTTCCAGTTTGCTAAAAAACAAGCCAAGAAACCCCATCACTTGTATGATTTCAAATGCTCCACACAACTCGCACCATTATTCTCCTTCATCACAATTTGTGCTATCAAACTTGTGTCACCATGAAAAGTTTCAGCAGTTGTGCCAATTGCGTGCAGCTTCACTGACTAAGAGACACAGCTGGATCACGTGCATCACTAAGCCTTTCACTAAGTTAAAGCAAACAATCGACATCAATATACCAGATGCATTCGTCCTCCAGTGCTGCAAGAATAAGTGGTATTCTTGTTTGGAGAAAAGCTGTCTTCTGGGATCCTATCACAAAGTCGCTGAGTATAACCACTGGTGAAGTTCATACAGTGGCCATTTGTGAAACACATGGCGTGCCCACTTGGATAATGCATTGCGCTTCTCCCTTTGTACTGTCCACCAAGGTGGTGCTCACTTTCAGGGTACTGAGGGCCACCGAGCCCACCAACACAGTGCTCACTGCTCAAGATGTACTGCTCAGTGTTCTTTGACACTCTCTCCCCACTCTGGGACTGCATCATCTCCGCTGGGTTTTGGGACTGTTCTTGGTTGTACATGAAAGTGTCTTTGTGGGCCCTAGTGACCATACCGATCACTTCTTCCTTAGCCATGTCAGTGCTAGGAGGGGGAGAAGGGCTTTTGATGGTTTCCCGCTCTTGTTTGGGCTTGGAGGAAAGGTCTTCTTGAGGTGCTTGATCTTGATGTTCTGTTAATGCTTCATTGGGTAAGTGACCGCTGAACTGGCTGTTCATCATGGTTTTCATGGCACTCTGCATTTCAATCAGCATCCTCTGTTTTTCACGTTTGGGAATACGGCCAAATCGAACAGCTACCAAGGTGGAGAAACGAAAAGGGGGCGGGGGGGAAGAAAAAAGTCAATCCTGAAAGTGTTAGCAGCAGACATAGGCAACAAACCAAAGTGAAAAACCAACAAGAACACACACAAAATACACACCCCAAACAATAATCTTGCCTTTTAAGGGAAGACTTTAACTGCTCTCACCAATACTACAGCAGAGGTATTACCACTGAAGTCAAGGAGCTTCCTGAGCATAGGATAGGCACAAGATACAAATTACATGCTGCTGTTTACAGACAAAGAGAAGGCAGCTCTAAAGCACATAATCTCTAAAGCTTTTTCCCCTTTTGCTACAAACCTGGCTATGGACTATACACGCAGTTGTGTTAGTTAATTAAGTGTCAGGCCTTAAGATTGGATCAATTAAAACAGTACAACTTTGTGAGCTGACAATTAGCTGAATTTAAACACAGTTCGTATCATATTTGAATATAAGTCCTACAAGACAGCTCCTCATGGACCAATTATATAACTTGCCAAAACAATTAAGAGCAACAATGCTGAATGAAGCTTACCTCAGCACGTTTTCCTGATAACTTTGCCTTGACAAGGCCATTTTCTGCTGGCAAGGGGAGGGGCATCATTGTGGCTGCAGCCCTTTTGACCCTGTCCTAGGGAATCTACAACTGCCTCTACTATCCTGTCCAACCACAGCCTTACAAGGGCTTATAACCAGTTTCGACTGATGTAATTATGTTCATGCAGTAGTCCATCATTAATGTAACTAAATCTCTTTCATTAAAGCAGGTGCAACCTTACGCGCAAACAAGCGCCTAGGGGATGAAATAACTCCTATGCACGACAAGAACTCGGAACAATTATTTAAAATAAGTTTTAACACTCCACCCACTAAATTATTAACAGCCCAAGATTCCTAGTTCTTGTGAAATAAACACCCAGAGAAAATTAAAAAGTGAAACAGAAGGAAGAGTTCTGGTTCATGACAGTAAGTTGTAGCAGACTAATGAACTACACTTTCAGCATCACGTTTTAAAAAAAGTCACAAAGAGTGGATAGCCAGCAAGGTGGTCAGAGACACAGCTCAGTATTACCCTTTCCTCCTTGCCTCCCCTCTCCCTCCAAGAAAAAAAAAAAAAAAAAAAGAAAGAAAAAAAAGAAAAAAGAAGAGCAGATATACGTTCTCCCCATGCACCCAAACCTAACTCTTTAGGCTCTATAATGATTACTCTAAGGCTATCAGCTTGGGCAGAATTCCCTTTCATTGAAAAAGCAACATTAACAAAACAAAACAAACAAAAAAGAATAGAGTCTTGTTCAGATTCAGGCAGGATACAGCTATAAATATTAACTCATTAAAACAAAATTGAGACTCTTCTTACAACCGTCCCCCTAACAGACCACCGCAGCGCATCCCACTGCATTAGCCTCCAGAGATGGGAGGACACCTCTGCGGCCAGTATTACGTTACCAGTTCAGGAGAGCCACAGAGCAAGAAGGCAAGCTGATCTAAATGCTCTTGGACAGGGAACCTGTCCCTGACAATAGGGCTGGCTGCGTTTTCTGCCGTTAAGACCCTTAGCAATCGGTTTTGAGGTGGGCAGCGGATTCCCTCTCAGAGGATCACTGCTTAGTAGAGGAACGTACCATCTCTTGACATCCCAACAGACAGGCATTTTTTGAAACGACACTGCTGGCATCTGTTCCTATTCATTCTCATTATAGAGCAGTTGTTATTCTTCAAGCACTTCTTATACTGGATGTTTTGCTGAATGCTTCTTCTGAAAAAACCCTGTAAACAAACAAGCAAACAAAAAAACCCCACAACTATTATTACAGCACATGTCAAATCCTCCTGCCAAGATTCACCTCTCCACAAGCACAGAAAGCCTCACTGCATCTCATCAGCTGCTTCAGAGCCATCAGCCCCAAGTGATTTTAAAGAACGTGCTACTCCTCATGACTTACTTCCCCTTCATGTGTGATCCGTGTATAACAAACTAGTTATGATTTCTAACTATAGAAGATGCTAAGTTGTTCCCTGCCTAGTCAGCACCTAAGAGCAAAGTATCTCCAGAATTACCTCTATCGCTGTACTGACAGTTTATAAGATATGCCCTCAATCTCCTAAGTGCAAAGGTGAAAGTCAAAATCAGGTCTTTTGACTTCGATCTCCACCATTTGGCAACAAAACCATCCTGTTGCACCATATGACCTTCAAAGGCGGTTCTTTCACATAACCCTTAAGTTGATAAACTCCTTCACAGAACATAAAATCTGCAATGTTTACAATATCAGAAAATACAGATCTACTGATGCGCGAACATGCAAGCACCCAGTTCTGGCTTCCCCCACGGTAAAGAATTGCTTTTTCCAAAGCTGTTTTGTTCTGTGTCCCAGCCCAGGTGACAACTCACACCCACTATCTCTTAATGCAATTAACATTCACATGTCTTGCGTGACGTGGTCCTTACCACCTCTGTCTCCAGTTCTGGTTCTCTGCTGTGCACTCCAGGTCAGGGAGGATCGGACAACGGGCAAGAACAAAAAGCATTCAGAGTTTTTAAAATGCTGTGTATTGCTAAGTGGTTTGCCTTTTCCTACAACTTACACACTGTCTGAAATTTCTCAGGTTTAACAGAGAAGCATCTTGGTATTTTTTCAGAAGTATCACCCCTCTTCCCCCATGTGGGGAACTTGAGCATTTCACCAACAGAAAGGTGAGCAGAAATATAGCTCACCTTGCAGCCCTCACAGGCATGAACACCATAATGAAATCCTGAAGCGACATCTCCACAGACTTTGCAAAGAAGAACCATGCCATTAAATTCTAGAATCAGAACAGAAAAGTCAAGGATATAGAAAACCAATGACAACTGCAGGAACATGTTTCCAGCTTTTAAAACCTGGACTAAAAGCAAATTACGTCAGGTCAGCTCAACATACAAAAAATACAGCAGAGGAACAGACAACAAGAATGTACAAAAACCCTGAACAGTTCAGAAGGTACCAGTACAAGGGAGAGGGAAAAAAAGACAAAACATGAAGCACTCAACAGAATAGGGAGAAAGCACGTATTCACTGGACTGTCAATCACGGTAGCATTGTACTCAACTGTAGAAAAAGAAAGTCTGCTTACATTTACGCACTTTTAAAAGGCCCATTTAGTTAACTAGGCCACCAAAGTTCGGGCTCAATCCGTTTTTCCATCAGGACAAGTATGCCCATATAAAGGCTACTGTTTCCCCAACAGAGAATAAACATCTTTTCTTAAAAACAGAAATATTAAAGGACACTTTCTTTTATTATATATTGTAAACAAGCCATACACTCTACCTATTTGATAACAATTTAGGACTGGTAACTCAGCCACATCTACATATGTAAAGACTACTCATTTGAGGGCATATCCACAATGCCATACTTATACACTTGACCTTGACAATACCTTCTCAGCCCTGTAAAGACACTCATGGTTTGGGTTTTTTAAGTTTTTCCCCACCCATTTTATTTCAGCTTGCAAAAAAAGATTTTTTTTGGAAGTCTTAAGTGCTGGTCTAACATTGGTTTCATTGAAGCCAATGGGAATTTTACTAGTGACTTCAGTAACCGCAAAGTTACCTTAATAGTGAGCAACAGAGACAGCTGGAAATACTCCCACAGAACCATATTCTACCAGAAGAGTAATTTATTTGACATTTGGGTTTCATTTGTAAAGAGGAACTAAAACTTTTTTTTTTTTAAGGTTTTGAAAAAGAACCAAACCACAAAATTTCCTTTTCTTTTTTTTTTTTTTTTTTTTTTTTTTTTTTTAAACAGAGCTAGTACTGAGCTAAAAATGTTATCTATCTATCTATACATCTGAACAGTTTTCATCTTCAGGAACCTCTGCCCTGATACCGAAAACCTAGTTGCTAGCAAATTTTTAAGAGGAAGTAAAGGTTCTTACTAAGAACTTAGGGTAGGAACACATTTAAAAAAAAAAAAGAAAGAAAATGAAAAAACAACCTTTTAAGGTAGAACTGTTAGATACTTATTCTAGCTTCATAACAATTCAAAACAATAAAACAATTCTGCCAATAAAAGAATTCAGCCTTCAAAAGACTAGTGTAAATTCCAGCTAAGTGTTTATTGAAACACTCATTCCAGCACTTAGTTTGATTCCTACCCTTCCAAAACTGTTCAAATATAGTTCTTTACTGTCGATCTTTTCTGATTACCAAAAAAAGTGTGAAGCAAATAGCTGGAGCTAGATGGTTAAATGCATTATAAAAGGCTATCTGTTAGTTCCACCTTACGAGTACTTTTGTTTGCTACATCCACAAATTAAAACTTGGAACCAAAAAGATAAAGGTCCCAGCTACAGCTATGTAAATATAATACAATGTTTTGGTAATCTATTTATTTTGTTCCTCAAAGAAATCTGGGGGGAGGAAAGGTGGAGGGGAAAGGGAGGGAGTATGAAAAACAGAGAAACTAGATTTGCAAGACAGCTCCATAAATACTCCTGAAGGCAATTTCTGATTACTATTACCTTTATTTCATTGCATCTTTTTAACCAAGTGTTTGATTTTTATTAAGATCAGTTTTCACTAGTGAAAATCTGAAGTAAAGCTGGACTGTATTTATGGACTGTTTGAAGTTAGCAGCAATGGGACCTCTATCTATTAGCATTTGCATGGCAATACTATACATATTACTATACATAGAATGCAAAAAAAGATAAAAATGGAGGCTTTGCTATGTGCCTTCACAGCAAGCTACACAGAGGACCTGCTTGTAATATAGGGGGTTGTAATATATAAGGGGAAAATGGTGGTTTCAGGAACCAGCACCAAACATACTTGTGACTCCATTATGGCCTTTTGTCAAACCAGCAACACTCGACTGGTTTGTTTTAATAGTCTCCTCCAGCCGATCGCTCTTCGGTGCCCCGTCAGAGCCCTCACTGCTCCGACTGTTGCAGCCGCCTTCCGAGGAGGAGCTGTTCGGAGAAGATGGTACAGGCGAAGAGGACGACTGGAAACCGCTGTCTGAGCTCTCGCTGTGACATGAGGCTGGGCTAGATGCCGAGCTTGAAGAGCTGATGTAAGCTATCACACCCCCTAAGGCAAGAAAAAAAAGGCTGCATGTAGTGACATAACAAGCAGACATGCACCGCTGCCATGTGAGCCACGCCATGACCCAGCACCACCAGACCCAGCCATCACGTGTTCCTGGACACCCTCCTTTCCCTCGCTCCCTCCAGCTTGCTTCTCTCCATTCGTTTTCAACGGCTGACCTCTCAATCTGCCCCATCCCCTTCTCCCAATTTATCAGAATTCCTCCGATCCAAGTTGAGATGAAACAGCAAAAGCAAAAGATGGAGCAACAAGCCATGGTGCTGGCAGGACGGGGCAGCGGGGAGAGGGCACGGGGCGGCCCAGGGAGGGTTTCTCTGGCCACCCTCTGAGCAGAGCTCATCTGGAGCCACAGCAAAGACAGGATCTTACAGCGCTGTGGAGCCAGAATGCAAACAAGCTAGGTTAGGGACAGAAATAGGGCAGAGAGAAAGACTTCATGCAGGCTACGCGCCAGAGGCACAGAAAGGAAAGGCTGGGAGGTGCTCACGATGCAGAAGGGAAGGGGGCAAGGGAAAGAAATAGCACTGCAGCCTGGTTAGCCTACTGAACGCCATTTGTCCGACTGCAAGCCTTTGTAGCGTTTCTAGTAGCAGCTAAACTCCGACTGCCAGGCTGCTATTTGCAAACAGTCTCTGTCCTGCAATCTGACACACTTGAGAATCCCTCAGATGAAACAGCTTTTTGTCCTCAGGCAGACCTGGGAGCAGTTCTGGCTTTTCACAGGCTCCTTTTTCTTGCTCTTAAGCAAGAAAAATTGTTTTCACTTCATTTGAGTTTGTCTCCAAGACTCGGCATTTCAAAAGTCAATATAAAAACATTTGATATTTCACACAAAAATTTCAACAGCGAAAGCCACGCAACTGTTTAAATAAACTCCACTTAGCATCTTTTCTGTTTTATGCCTGTATTGCTGTGTAAAATCTCTTCACAGACAACTCAGGAGATTGCAGCAAGGAACTCCACACACCAGTAAGAATTAAAAACTTTAAAACGGCCATGCATTGGCTTCTTCTGGAGGAAAAAAGCATTGGTGTCAGTTGAGTCCTTGATCAACTGAGTTGGCACGGCAGGTCGGGGCTGTAGCCCCTTACATCAGACATCACCTCCTCACAGATAAAGGCTGTTACACCTATTAGGCAGCAGTGTTATACAACCCTCGAAGTATCACTGCTCGCAGGTAGAAATTCTGACTTACAAGCTTTCATTACTTTGATCAGCTGTAACGGTCCTCTTAGCATTTCTGCGGTGGCTTTACTGGCCCATTTCCTCTTTAGCATTTAATTTTTTCTACTAAGGAAACCGCCGCCAACACCCCGAAGAGCGTGCAGCTGAGGAGCCCCCGGCGGAGTCGCCGCGGAGCAGAAGTCAGACCAAGGGTTGTGTGACACGTGCGCTACACACAAACTGCTCCTCACGTTCCTGGACACAGGCGACCCTATGCCCCACCAGAGCAGTCGTTCCTGGATGGATTTTTAAAAAAAAAAATCCTCCACGCAGCGTAGCACGCGTTCGGGATCATTTTTCTGGAGAAAGGAGGGTTGCAATGGACACGCAGGTCCCGCAACAGCATGAGAAAAAGACGGCGTCAAACGCCCGCGCTCGTGTAAGACACCACCGCCTGTTTGACAGGGGTCCTGCCGTCCCCCGGCGCCGCACGCGCCTCTGCCCGGTGCCGGGTCGAAGCTCACAGTCCGCCTGCTCCAAGGGAGGCACCCGGCTCCTCAGCAGGCGCCATCCTTATCTGCAAGGGGCAGAGCAGGGCACGCGAACACGGCCCCTGTGGCGAACTCCACACTGCCGCCTGGCCCCGCCGCCTTTAAACCCTGCCTCGTAAAAAGAGAGGCTCTTTTCCCTCAAGGACAACACACCAGTGTCAGAGGGGAGCACGGCAAGGGTACGTCTGTGGGGGTGTGCGCCCCTTGTCTTCTGAAAGCCTGGGGAGCCCCAGGTGGCTGGGCTGCTCCCGCACCCTAGAGAGCCTGGCAGTCTTGTCCGCGCTGCAGTCAAGGTTCCTGATACTTTCGCTATTTTACAAGTTACATCTCCCTACGGGCCCTGTTTTTGTTTGACCCGCGGTTAAAAGCCGAATCTCATACACGGCACGGGGCGACAGCTCCAGACAAAGAGCCCGGGTAACGGCGATCTCCGCGCACCCACCCACGCCGGTACCCCGCAGGAAGGGACCCCCAGGCTCGGTGGAGAAGACGGCCCTGGGTCCGTAAACCGATGGGGCTTTGCGCAGGGCACCGGGCGGAGGGTGCTGAAGCAAGGCCTCTCGGCCACGGCGCCGCGGCGGGGCCACGCTGGGCGGAGCTGCGAGGACCCCCGGGCCTTCGGGTCCTACCTGGCGGGGATTTACTTAAGGCGGGGGGGGGGAGCCCCGTAACGTGCAGGTACTTGATTTCCACAGAGATTTAGGAAGTTGTAACGGCGCGGAGGCGCCAAGGAGGAGGCGAAGCAGATACGGTACGAATCGTTTCACCCGGCGCCGAGGACGCCGCCGCCGCCGCAGCGGGGGCTCCCCCGGCCGGCACCCCCGACATCGCCTGTCGCCCTCATTAACAAAGCAGGAAAGCAAAGCGGGGAGGGGGGCAGCGGGGCCGCCCCGCCCGCCCTGCCCATCTCCTGCCGCCCCGCGGGGCCGGGGCTGCGGCTTTCCCTGCCGTCAGGCGGGGCTGGGTTGGAAAGGCCCTGCGCTGCGCCGCGCTGCCCTGCCCTGCCCCCGGCCGCCCCCTCCCCGTTACACAACGCCGCCCCCGCGCACCGGGCCGGTCCACGTGCGGGGCGCCCGGGCAGCCCCGCCGCCGCCGCCGCACACGGCCGCGCGCGTGCCGGCCCCGCGCCACCAGAGCAGCGCGTCCGCCACTGCCAACGGCCCGCCCCCCACCGCCGGCTCCACCGCGGCCTCGCGGGGGGGCGGGGACGGGCGCCGGGGGGGGCGGGGCCGCGGCGCCGCAGCGGCGCGGCCCTACGTGTCCCCGGCGCGCCCCTCCGCCGCCGCCCCGAATGTAGGTCACCAAAACAGCGGCCGCCCGCCCGCCTCACGTGTCCGCGCCGCCAGGCGCCCCGCGCCGCCGCCCCGGCACTATTATGCAATCCGCGCGTCACCGCCCCGCACGGCCAATGAGCGGGCACGCCGCGCGGAACGTAAACACAGGGCGCACATGGCTCGCCCGGCGGGTCCATGTGAGGCAGCGCGCGGCCGTCCCGGCCACCAGCGGGGCCGGGGCCGGGCGCCGCCGCCGCCCGCCGCGCTCCCCCCGCCCCGCGGCGCCCCGGCCGGCCCCCGCCTGTACCCCCCCACCCGCCCGGCCCGCCGGGACGACCGCGCAGAGCCCCCTCCCCCGCCCCGGCCCCGGCCCGCAGCGGCCGCCCCGCCGCTTACCCGCGCTGACTTCCATGGCGGCCTCCTCCCGCAGGGGCAGGGGCGGCGCCGCGCTGGGCGCCGGCAGGGCAGGGCACGGCACGGCTGGGCTGGGCTCCGCTCCGCTCCGCTCCGCTCGGCAAGGCACGGCTGCGCTCGGTCGCTGTCTCCACGGCTCCGTCCCCGCCGCAGCCCTACATGCAGCGAGCGGGCGGGAGGCGGCCACGCTGCCGCCTGTCAGAGCGGCGGCTGCCCCTTTACAACAAAAGCGATCGGGAGCCGCGCAGAGTGCGGCACCGCCGGCCGCCCGCCCCGCCCCGCCCCGCCCCGCCGGCCGGCCCCGCCCCCGACCGCCCCCCTCACCCAGTGACACACTTTCCGCGCCGCCCGGGCCGCGGGCGGGAGCGCTCACGTGCGGCGGGCGCGTGCGGGCGGGCGGCGCGTGGGGCGGCGGGGGCACTGCGGCGGCGGGGATTGCCGCGGTGGCGGGGCTGGCACGGGCACTGCGGCGGCGGGCTCGCGGGGGCGGCGGGACCTACTCGCGAGGCGGAGGGGGGGGAGGGTGCGCGGAGGCCCCCGCCGCGGCGTCGCTGCCCGACCCCCCCCCCCTACTTTAGCCGGGCGCGGCGGGGGGAGCCCCGGTGAAGCCACCGCCGTCGGCCGGGCCGCGCCGCTGCTGCAGTCGGCGCGGCGCTTGCCCACCGCGGCTGCAGCACAAGTCTGTGCCCGTGCCCGCGCCCGCGGCGCCGCGGGGCACGGTGACGGGCGGCGGTGTCAGCATCCGCCGGCGGGCTCCTCCGCCGCCGAGCATCGGCAGGAAATGCCACTGCTCTGATGGCCGCGGCTAATGAGCTCTCTCCCCTCCCGAGCAGGACATCGGGCAGTTCCGAGCACGGGTGCTCCGTCCCCTCTCAGCCCCTTATTTCCTCATTGCAGGAAAATCCGGGAGAGAGCCCTTCGCTGGCGTGCACACGCCAGTTCAGCCGAAATAAACGCAGCCAAGTCTCCGGGCACAGCCCCCCCCCCCCCCCCCGCCAATAGCCCCCAGAGGACCTACTGCACCGGGGGGGGTAAAGCAGGGGTGTCCCCGCCCGGGGGAGGGGGCCGCACCCTGCCCCATCTCCCGCTCCCAGAACGCAACCCACAAAAAAAACCCACCACAACAATAAAAGGGGGGGGGTACGCTCTCCGTTAAGTGAAGGCAGAGCCCAAAATGAAGCTCCGTCCTGCCTCAGCCCTCCGGGAGGCAGAAGGAGACGCATCGCGTCACGGTGTATTTCGACCTCCAGGATGAGAGGGAGGCAGCGGGGTTAAATGAGGCTAACAAGCGGAGGTTAAACGCAGCTAAATGTAGTTTACCACCTCCTAATTTGGGTGAGTTTCCTCTCTTCTCGAATGAGGTAAACAGGTCAGTTTGGGCAAGCTTCCTCACTTCTTGAATAAGGTAAACGGGTGAGTTTTCCTGTTTTTCCGCCTGTGGCCAAGCGGCCGGGAAGCATCCAGCTTTCCTCTTGGTCCACAGGCAGCCCCCACCGCCATCTCCAGGCCCTCCATCCCCCCAGCCCTCGTTTCCTACAGCAAAACTTTCTTGTTCTCCTCACGTTCCCGGTTGTCCTCGTCGTACCGACTCCAAACCACGTTTCCTAAGCCCTGCCACGTTGCCCTCTGGCTCTCTCGCACTGCCCCTGCCTGCTCGGCTGGCGGCCAAGCAGTGCTGCCTGCCCTGGGGATGGCCAGGTACGGGCCACAACGTCCCACCCTTCCTTCCCATGCTCAGGGCACCTGGCTGGGTCTCTGTCTTGCTCCTCCACGTGGCTGCTGGTCTTTGTGGACCGAGCACAAATCTGGCATATTTGAGATTAGCCTGTCCTGCCATGTCAAGCCTCTCGACAGCTGAAACTGGCCAACAAACCCAAAGGAGAAGGTAGTGTATAAATCAAATTCTCCTAGGAAACCAAGCTAAACATCAGGGACAACAGCAGAGCAAGTACTCTCTGCCCGTGCATTCTCTGTCTGGGATATTTTTTTTTGTTTTGTTATTTTTGGATTTTGGCAAGGCATTAAGGTTTAGACACGATGCTTATGTGGTATTTACTAACCAGTGGGTTACCAACCCTAGATGTTCACTGCGACTGCTAAAAAAACCTGCAGAACTCGAGCTCTTGCTGTTGTATAAGGCGGGAGGAGACTTCAATCTGCAGGTAGCGGTGGGAGCGCTCGGAGATGAGTATGCAGGCACTGGCACTCAGACCAAAGGTCCACCTGGCCTGCAGGCAGTCTGTGGTGCTCAAGGGAGGCTCCAGGTTCTTCAGGTCCATGGACTCCATTCCTGAGAGTGGCCAATAAAGGGAAGGACTGCTCCTCCACTTCCTTTGTGGGCAAGAACAAATGCTGCTGCTCCTGCCTGGCGGGACAAATGGGAAAGGCAACGTACACAGCTTCGTAGGATGCTGTAGGGAGAGGCCATCATGCTATTGCTCCCAGTCTCAGTCTCTCCTATTTACCACCAGGACAGGACTTTGCCCCTCCCAGGTGGATTCTAGCCTCTAGTATCTTCTACCATTTGCTTTTGAGACTCCCGGGGATCATTATAGCAGTTTCAGCCTGCTCTTGCCCCTGGAGCTGCACTTTGCAGCCCTGGAGCCACCTCCCACCCATCTTCAAGAATGCCTTTATTTTGTTTCTCTCTCATATCTCAGATCAACCCCTTCCTTAATGACCTTGGACGGCTCCCTGTGCTCCAATACTACGTCCTCTCTGGGTCCTCCCCTGAGGTGGCTACACACACACACGTGGGTTGCAAGAGCCAAGCACTTCTGTTAGGAATGGAGTATGGCAAAAGCAAGTAATGGGCCCACTACCCAGCCTTCCACTCAGGCTCCTTGTCCACAACATCAGAGGAAGCCAAAAGGTGTGTTTCCTGAGAAGGTCCAGCAGGTAGAGCTGGCTGTGGGTAGCCATGGGGCGGTGCAACCAGTATAACTCCCATCCTGGAGTTCCTAATGCAGAAGATCTCAGAAATGGCCCTGTCCACTCCTGTGCTGTAGGTCTGCTCGCAAGCACAAAGGTATGGACTGCCACAGTAGTCCATGAGAGGCACTTCAGTGTTTGGAGGAGAAAACTTTCTCAGCAAGCGTCAAGGTTTTTATTCTGCCCTGTAGCCTGGGGGAAGACAACGCTCTGCCTATGGGTTGCAATATGGGAGCCAATTTTTTCTTGGAGCCTCTTTCCACCTACCTCTTCCAAACCCATACAAAAAAACAGCTGGCATAATAACCTGTGACTCTGGGTGCTAACCAAGTCGTGGTGCCTGGGCTCCTTCTTGAGGGGCTTCTCTTTGACCCTAGCTTGGCTGCTAAAGCTCTAGTGTTACTTGCCGAGCTGCAAGTAACATTCCCTTCAAGATGTGATGCTCAGTGGGTAATCCCTGATGCCCATGAGGACATGTGATTCCCTATGTGTTGTTCACCCCTCCATGAAGGGCAAAACCAACCCTGGCATTATGGAGAGGCAGTGTGCTGCTGGCATTCACAGTGGCATGGCACGTCTCCAACCTGACGGTCGGACAGGCACTAGGATGACCACCTGAAGAGCAATTGGGAATCCATATGTTTGGTCAGTCCTCTGAATCCTTCAGCCCCTGTTCACTGAGGGTGCTGCTCTCTGCAGAAGACTTGTGTGAAGGGGCAGAAGAGGGGAAAAAGCACAGAAGATGGGACAGAAAGCTTCTACAACCCCCTTCCCACTCCTGGGAAGGTACACAAATATTCCCCCCCCCCGCTTTCCTCCCACCCGACACAAGTGGAGCAGCTAAATCTGCATGTTTAAATTCCAGAGGTTGCAAACTGACTCCCACCTGTGCTACAGACTCTCCTCCTCTGGATGGGAGACGGCACAAATGTTGCAGCAACTAATGCTGACTTAACTGTTAAGCGCAGTTGATAGCTGCATGGTGGGACAGGATGCACTTTGGCCACCTCACCAGAGGTATGTGGAGACCGATGACTCTTTTTCCTCAGGCCTGAAATGCTGGTGGTTGCTCAGGTCGGGACAGAATGCCTGCACCTGTCTGTCCCTGCAGAGAGGCCCTCCTAATCCCGGTAAACATCCACACACCAGCCAGGAACGTAGGAGTTTCCACCAGCAGGCATTTGTCTGCTTTTGGACGAGTTGGATTTCTTCAGCGCCTGGCACATTTACAATAATTTTAATTTGACCCTCAAACATATACTTTGCAAAGAGAAAAAATTTGTTTACGTGAAGAGTGCCAAGGAGCAGCATCTTTTCATGCCCCAACAGCTCCTCATGTTTTCTGGTTCTTTGTTCCTTATTACCTCAGGAAAAAATTCCCAACATCTTATTTGTCTGTTTGACTGATGCTCAGAACAACGCTGGCATTTGCACAGATCTACAGTGAGTCCAAGTTCTCTTCCCTGGTCATTTACAGCTTACGATGGTTTACATATAATGGAAGTTATTTTCCCCCCATATAAAATACTTTGTCACTGTTTTTCTGTCCAGTCAGCCTGTTTGAAGAGATCCTTCCAAAACCCTCAGGAATCTCTCTGTCCTGAATAATTTGTGCTCCACAACTGCAGGTGGAACTAGTTCATACAAGTACACTTCTCTTAGGTGAGGCAACTGATTCCAAACATATCCTTGCATTTCCAGCTTCTTTAAAGCAAAGATTTACTTGCTATCTTCAGTTGCTAGCTTAAATATTGCCCTCTAAAAGTCATTATAATGATAGCTATAACCGTGACTTCTTTCCTACATTACATGATATAAATAGCAATAACTCATCTAACTAATCTCAGCCTCTGGAAGCCAGTGGAAATTTTTCTATCGATCAGAGTCGGCTTGGGTCAAGCCCTACACGGTGTTTTCTGACCCCTTGCCCTACTTATTCTCCATTTCTATTTCACATATGTATCTAACTCTTCAGATTGTTGCACTTTTTTTTTTCTCTCTGTTGAAGAGAAATCCTGATAAGGAGGTCCCAGAGGTCTTTAGCTTGTCATCACATCCCTTCATAGGCTGAATGCGTGCAGAACGCTTTAGGGAGAAGCAAAAGCTAAATATAGAATCATTTAAAGCCTACCCATTAAGGGCATGCCTACATGACATGAATGCAACTAGCTTAGGTACCGGGAGCGGTGCAGTCACAGAGCTAAGTATAACCGAAACAGAGGAGCTGGCTCACAAACCGTTCCCCCCCGCTCACATCCTGTCTCTCAGTGCCAAGTATCAGAGCCGTGGAGGAAGATATAAAAGCTCATAACAGACAGTTATATACTAACTTGCCCATAGGGTAACTTGCTTCCTGATTCAGCTCTTTAGCAGTCAGTTTATGGCCTGAAGCACGTAACACCTCTGCTTTTCTCTCTTACCCAGTGTTATTGCAGGTGTGCTTTTTATTCACATAAATTGGTAATAAAAGTGGCCTTCTAGGCTGGTCAAAATGATGGGCAATAACCTCATGCAATAGTGACATATTACAACTAGCCTCAGCTGCCCTTGCAGATTTTAATGAATGGAAGGTGAGGACTTGGACCTTTGGTCCGGAAAGACAAAGCATTAATCTTGCATTAATTAAGCCTATATTATATGGCAGTAATATCACTGCCCACCTTTTCCTTTTTGTGCTAGAAGTTACTTAATCTGCTGGTACATCATCTATTTATCCAGAAATAAAATCATCAGTTAATGAAACAAAGATGAGAATATTTATTTCTTGATCGGGCCAATCGTGATTTTGGGGAGAGAAGCAGAATGGATTGTGCAAAGGATGCACCAAGAGCTACCCTTTCCTTTCACTGAAACACCGAGACTGACATGACTTAACTACAGGTGATTTCTAACGACACGTTGTACTGTCTCAGAGAAGACATCAGCAGTGTTGTATTGAAGGCACAGTCAGCAGACAACTGCTGCCTTTCGCTCTTGGCAGCTGCCAGTCCCTTCTCCCCACCACCCAATCCTCTCCAGGGGCAACCGCCTTTCTCCTTCTGGTGTCTTTTGTAATAAACATCCTTCTAAGACTTGATTTTCTTCTGCCTTTTTCAAACTCTCTTATATTACAGCGTCCTACAGAGCATCTTATTTCAAAGCACTGATGCTCACTAGGAAGTTAGCTAAGCTGCAGGCTGCCAGCGATCATGTTGGCATTGTGTGACACTGGCACGGTGCTGGCCAGGACATTCCCAGTGTGGCGGGCATTGCTGCCACCGGATCAAACCCATTGCTTCAGAAGTCATGTAGCTCGGCTCCACCATTTCCCTTCTGAACCCTCCGGGCCACCAAAACATAAATATCCAGTTTGCTTTTTCTCTTTGTCAACTAAGTTAATCCTTGGAGGGATGTAGTGTGACACAAACACAAAGCTCAGTCCTGGGCAGAGCTGAGATGCAAATGACACCTTCTCCTCATCTTGGGAAAACTCTGCAGGTTGTATGGAGGGGACACAAAGTCAGAAATGTCACCCACAGCTCTTGCAAGGTTTTGCGTATCGCCCTTGCTTTTCTCCTCTGGAGCACCACAAGCTTATAGTGATTACTGGCATATTTTACAAGGAAAATCCCAGGGAAAACTCAGCTTGGTCATGAACAGAGGCAAATGCCACCTGCATCTGGGCCCTAAATAGCCCAAGATGGTAGAAAATGAACAGCCTTTCCTTACAGATGCCATTGGTCCCTGTGCATTGGCCCCAAGAGAGAGGACCGTCTTTTTACATCCAGGCAAAACAAAGGCAACTATATTCAAATCAGTAAAATTTCTCTGGGTAATAAACCAAAACATATTTTGGCCCTAAGGATTATTACCTGTAACTACCCAAAGGATAGCTAGCAATTTAAGGGCCAGGACAGCCTCAGACTTTCAGCAGCTCTATATAACACAGTGTTTTTTTCCCCAATTGTTGTCTCACCCTGGCTGACTTGGAGGTCAAAAGCTGATTTAAGGCCTAATGCTTCAAGGTGCGGAATTGTATCAGGAGATGATGCGTGGAACACCGTATCAGACCTTGTGTCCTCCTGGATTAGGCCCAGGTGGGAAACTTCTTGTTCCGAAATGCTGGCTTCTCTATTCTGCTAAGAACCCAAAGAGTTAAAGTTATTAACTGGCTGCAGAATAAAATGCATTAGGAATAAATATGCTTTAGAATAAACCTATTAAATGGATAAAAATGCCATTACCAGTAGTGAAATATGGTTGTGTGACCTTTTAAATAAATAAGCCTGCTATGCACCAAATTATGTCAGATAATAAGCTTTATACATGATAAAGTCATGCAGTAGGTCTCAATCTTCAGGCATTCAATGAAATATCGCTAGCCATAAAGGGCTTCTGAAATGTTACACTAAAGAAAATTGCTTCCAGCTATAAAAATTTAACTGTTAAAACAAATGTAGTTTCTCTCACAAAATCGTATGCAAGGCATTGGCAGCAAGAATGAAAGCTTGCTAGAAACAAACCCGAGGTATTCAAACTATTTTGCAAATACGCAATGCTTCTTAAAATAACTCAGATTCCAGATAAATCTGGAATAACTTGATTGAAAGCAAAAGGGTTATAATCCTGTAACATCAGTGTAAGATCCAAATTATGTTCATAGGGTCTTAGAAACATGTTTGTGGGATATCTCGGGATACAAACATTGCTGTGGATGCAAACTAATCTACGCTTGTTGTTTTGGCACTGTACAAGCGGTGGAAATACTGACCTCTCCGGCTGTCCTGAATCTTGGGCCTGTGTTATGCCTCAGTGACTTGCCCAGATTACTCCTGACACAATGATATTCCTATTAAGGGACCATTCATATTTGATGTGATGGAAACAGAGCTGGATATTATCAGCCTCGTGAATAAAGACAGACATGCATTTAGTCAGATTCAGCTGCCAGCTTCACACGCAGCAAAACTGGCTCTCTAGAGTAAGTCAGGGTAAGAACTTTCAGCTCTAAACCATTACAATTAAGAAGGAATGAAGCAAATTCTTTCATTCCTTCTAGTGGTCATGGGCAAACCAACAAAACCTCCTGCTGAGGCACTTAAAATTTTATCAAAATCATCCTGGTCACTTCATCTGTTGTTACATGAACGTCAGTGAATGCATGCGACTCCCAGCTAGGGTGTCAGACACAGCTCCAAGGACTGAAAATACTCTTGGAACTCCCTGCCACAATCAATTATCTTCTCCAAAAGGTGATATTGGACATTAAGAAAAAGGAGCATTCCTGTTTCTTCCGGGTTTTTTTTCTGAACTGGGAGAATGCAAACACTTTTTTTGAGGATAGAAAGGATCTTCTTAACCTCCAGCTACAAACACTGACAATTTTCACTAACGCTCAATCCAGTACAAACTTTTCCAGGAGGGGCACTGAAAGAGACATAGCAAAATTCAAGCACACAAAAGAAGCCAGCTTTGCCCCAGCTCCCAAAAAGCAAAAAGATCACTCTCTGAACCTTAGACATTTTAACTGCGAAGAGGCACATTCTCCACAACTAGTTTTAGTGTTTTTGCTAAATAGACCAAGGTACGCCATGCTAAACACAACTTAAACGGGACCACTGCAAAGGAATGAGTGGCATTCTGAGGCTAGCAGTGAAATTTTATCTTCTCTTCCTGAACAACTGTAGCACAATGTCTAGAAACAAATAATAGGTCTGTTCCTGGCAGGAGCTCAGCTGCATCCTGAAAATGCCTCCAGGCACTTGCCATTTTGTTTTATTGCAGTTCCTCAAAACTGGTCAATTGTAAGCATCAATCTTGCAGAGAAGGCACGCTATCGGCGGTGAAGGACAACTGCTTGTTATATAATCCTGCCAAATCCTTGATACAGCAGTTCTCGGTGAACAACCGTCTTGCTCTGAGTCATCTGGAAAGTCTCTGGTTCAGTGAGCTTCCAGGAGCATCAACCATCACAACAGGTTCTATTTCCACTTCCCATTTCAAATTACAGGAGGCACCTATGAGTCAAGGCAATCATTTTCTCTTTATCTACTTTCAGATGCCATCCCGCGTACGGATCCAGCCCGCGTTCCTGCGGAGCCAGAAGCCCCGTGGGAGTTCCCAGCTAGCTCTGGATGTCACAGCTTGCAGCTGTCCGGGGTGGCTGTTGGCACACAGGTCCCGCTGCAGTTACTGAGCAGGACGGTCCGAGGGCAACCACGGTGCGAGGAAATCCTTACCCTGCTCTTCAGAGAACTGGAGATGCTACATGCGGGCTGGACTTGCTCCGTGCTCAGCAGCCTTTCTCCAAACACCCATCGCTGGTTCCTGTCAAAAGTGGATGCCGTGCCCATTAGACCTCTGGGCTGGCCCTGCTCGGCCATTCATGCGGTGGGAGGCAGGCACTGCCGAATGCCATATCCCTGCTCCTGTCACCAGAGCCAGGGGCTTGATTAGCTCACACTTTAAAAAAATTTTTCCCCCTTTGAGGCAATGCCAAGTCTTAATCCGGTCCTCGGTCACGGATCTCAGCAGGACACATTACACTAGAGCTATCTTTGAATTAGGAAGTTTCCCACCTCAGAGCTGGCCAGCTTAGACCTACTGCTCTCCCACCTCTCCTCCTCCCCACCGTGCCCGACAGACAGCTGGAGTCAGCTCTTCTGACAACAGTGTTGGCACGCGAAGCTGAGAAGCTCTTTTTTCACAAACCCAAATGACTACAACTTTGGCAATCTCACTCCTATTGAACAACAGCAACAACAAAAAGAACCGAGTCAGCAGCAAGCAGTAGCCTGTTGCACAGGGCTGTAATAAAACCAGGAGAAACGAGATGGGTCAGCTTGGGTTGGCCAGTAGGTGCCAAAAGAGCTGGTCCAGGGTTACCACTTCAGGGGCCAAAGGGGGGAAAGATGGAAGGTAATCACTTCCCTGGTTCTCTGTCTCACTCCTCTGCATATGACAAAATTGCTTCAGCCTTTACTACTATTACAAAGTTTCTATGAAAGGACCATACAATTCAATATTCAAACTTAAATGCCATTCATATGATTTTAGGACAATTTGCAAAACCTGCAAAACCCATCAAGTTTCAGTATTCATTATGATCTGGACAGAATTCCAGTTCTGCATTCATTTCCGCAGTCATAATTTGGCTAAAATAATTATTCAGGTTCGAAACAAATCTCTTATTTCCTTATTTTAAAATTATCTTTCTTAAAATAAATTAAAATTTCAGAATATTGCCAGAATGGCACCTACTAGAAGGCAAGATCGTTTATCAGAGAGGTATTTTAAAGTTTTCCGCTCTAAACAGATGGGACCATCACTGGAGAAAATAGAACTCGTGTTTGCCACATGTTTTCCATAGTTTTATGATTCTTGTATTTTTTATTAAACTAGCTAGTGAAAATAATAACTATAGTGGAGTTTTTTATTTAGCCTCAGGGGTCAGAACAGTGATTCAGTTGTTCACAGTGTTTTCTTTTCTCCTTTTTTCCTTCTCAGCAATATAAATCATAAATCTAAGAATTGGGTTTCCAGTGCAACCCATTATAGCAATTAATTTATTTTGTGTTTGCCATGGCTATGGTATAACTGTTGCTTTAAAATTGCTGTTTGGGTAAAACAGGGCCCAAAACCTAAACAGCAAGTATAATCTAAAACGTGTATCACACATAAAGGGCAGCAATCATCTTCCCCGTACAAATCATTGGTGTTAACATGAAAAACTTAGTATCCCACTATCAGTTCATATGAGTTTTTAGTCTCCCTCTGTCAAGAATGGACAACCAGGCATCTATCAAAAATAAAACTACCTGCACTAGGATTGGGAACTAGATTCTCCAGATTTAATAGAACCAACTGAATCATGTACTTTGTATAAATAATGTATGTATTAATCTATTAAAAAAAAAATCAAGAATCCTTTTATTCCCACCTTTTTCTAAATTTATAAATATTTAAACTGGTCTATATCTGTCCTTGACTTTTCTTGTGTAGCTGAATCTTACTTTGTGTCTTCTTCTCTTAAAAAGGTTGTAAGCAGATGTTCTATGTTCTCCGTCAACACCTGTAGCAGTAACTTGTAAACAAAGTGAAAAAAAGAAATGTTCTGTTTTACTTAAAAGCTTTACTATGACTTTGCTTAACTATGCATTGACAAAACTGCTTTCCAAATAGTTGCAAACAACATAGCAACTTGTAAGACAACATTTTTATACGTAGCTCTGAATGAACTGAAAACACAAAGCTCAGAACATGTTCTTTATAAAGGTTGCGTAACTTGCTATCTAAACTCATCTGACTAATCACGAAACCCATGAGAGAGGCAGGTGGATCGTAACAGCAGATGAGTTGAAGGGCAGCGATTCTCATACAAGGAAAGGGTTCAAATAATTGCTTGTTAGTCAGAGAAGAACAATGCTGGAAGAAAAATGTATGAATAAATGAATGAGCGAACACCAGACTAATGAGCTACTTCCTCCACTTGGCATATGAGCTCTCTGGGGATGGCGACTCATTTTCGTTACACGCGTGAACACAACGCAGAGCATAACAGGGTCTTGGTTTCTGCCTGCTGTTCCGGCTATGGACACGCAGCCTGGTGATGAGGCCTGGAAGATGGGGGGCTTGAGCATTGGACGTGGTGCCGTTCCCAGCCCACTGTTCGCAGCACCAACCGAGAACGGCCCTTCTGCTCTGGGTTTGGGGAAGCGTGGCCGCTCCCCTGTCTGTTGGGGTTGCAGATTGACTCCGCAGACACGGGCACGCGGAGCTAGCTGTGTGCTGAGGGGACTCGGGTCCCGCCAGGTTTATGCCGCGGGGACTGTGCCACGCAGACGTGGCCGATGAACCCTGGCTAGCTGCAGCCGGCTCCCCCGCAACACGTTCCTGTCACCGGGCAGCACCAGGGTACTAACAAGCCCCGCTGGAAGTCAGCTGACTTGTCCTCTTCTTTTTTCTTCTCCTTTTTTCCTTCAGTGCGCCTCTTGATTCTTGTGTTTCCAAGGGAACTTCTCAGCTTGCACACGGACAGTCAGCTCGGGTCCAGACGTGTGCCTCCAGAGCCCTTTCGCAACAAGACACAGGCTGCACAACCCCTAAGGAGCCAGCTAGGGTCCAACATACAAACTAGCAAGGGTCTTTCTAAAGCCTGGTACCAGGAAGGCAACACAAGGAGACCTGAGCAGGCTCAGAAGGGGGCTACCTTCCCTCCGAGAGAGCGATCTCAGCCAGCATTGATCTTAACAGAGTCAGGCTTAATTTAATCACTCATCTGCTCCCACTGAGCTCCCTGATCTCCAGGATACCCCAGCTCTCCGTTCCCCTGAATGATGGAGACTTGACAGTATTTAATGAGATTAACTGTCATCTTCATTACATAAGAGCCTTTAATTACACGATATCATTGAACATCACTCGATACCAAAGAAAAGCATGCTTTCTTAAATTTCAGGCAGTGACAAGGGGTCCAGAAGAACTGGGTTCCAATCCTGGCTTTGCCACAGGCCTCTTCTGGCATGTTGGGTAAGAGCAGGATAGCCGCTGAATTAAAGGTTGTGTAAGCAGGCTCAGGCACTTCTTAACTTTAGGGAGCTAGACTTTGCAATCTAAACACTCCGTGTGTAATTATTAAATTGAGGCTGATTCAGAACCTTGACACATGAAGAGAAGTACCCACAGGCTCTCCATCCTTTTATACAGCTTCACATTTCAAACAATTACTTGAAAAGGACTGGATCAAAAAGTTGGTGCTTGCTCAAAGCCCCAGAAAAGAGTGCCCAATTCAAATCCAAATTGCTTTTTTGTGGCTGAAGCAGTGTTTCCATCACTCTGAGTATTTTGGCTTGATACTCTCAGAACTAGACCTGTGTGTGCTGCAAAAGAAGAGAGCCATACAAGGGCAAAAAAGATGGTGGTTTTTCCCATCTTGGAGAGCGAGTAGATGAAAGAGTAGGAATCAGGCTCTATTTTTAGAGTCTAGCTTTTTAATTCATTAGCTGGACAGGGCTGTTCACATGCAGTCACTTTCCTCACTAGGTCAAGGCTAGCAAACAACTGCTGCATTACAAGGACAGAGATAAGTGAGCAAGTCAAACTATTACTCTCCTCCATTGCCAATTACTTCATTCTAAGACCCCCCCCAAATCACCAGTGACATTCAGTGACCTTCTGCTGCAAGGAGGGAGCAAACTGCCCCCTCCATCAGCATCTGTGCCTACCACAGGCAGCACACCAGCATCCCTCGCCCAGCAGCACACAGCTGCCTTGCAGAAACTCCCAATGCTTCGGAGACAATGTAAGGAAACAATTACACTTGCTGTTGATTAGCAAGTCTGTACTTTTCAGCTTAGCTAGTGCTGCCAAGTAATGAGCACTTCTATTAGCTACGGGGGAAGGGAGTTTACTACTTGCTTATTTAAAGAACATGCTAAATCACACAATCTGTTTTTACACATCCCACCCCCCAGGACAGAGTTAGTTTCTAACAGGGGCCAAGTTACTTGCCAGGCCCTCACCTTCTACCAAAGGCTAAGCGGTTAGTTAATCTAGGCAGTTTACACAAAAGTGAAGTCCAGCCTAGTAAAAGCTTACAATCAACTATTTTCAACAGCACCTGATACCAGGCTGAAATAGGCTGGTACTGTACAACCCCGTTTCTCTGCAGTTTAACTGTGGTACTCATTTTGCCTTGCCTAGGAACCAGATAGCTCTTTTAATTACATCTAAAACATAGCCGTTCAGACTGAGGAATAATCAGTCCTGCAAGCAGAGCCAAGTAGATGCCTTGGAAACAGATTACTGGATTCCTTCATGTCTTAATAAACTTCACTAGTGAAATTCCTGATGCTTCCTCTTCCCTCCCCCTGCCCTCCTTCAGCTATAGCTTAGTATCTGTGTTTCAGGCAGACTTGGTGTACAAGGAGGGTTGAATTCAAGTAACAGCCTCTCACTAGGACCACGGTCTCAGATGACCGATTTTCACCAAACTCATAAGGAACAGACTTGCAATCTGTTGACCTTGCACAACAGGTTCAAAAATCAAGTACGAAAAGCAGGTCACACAACCTCTCTCTAACCCTGGTTTCCCAAGCTAACAACCCCAAAGAAAGAAGTTTTTCCTCAATGTTTTGTCTTTTAAAAATAGATTTTAATAAAGATCATTTGCCTTTCCTCTTCACACAAATACTGCACTGTCATTTCCCCTCCTTCCAACCCAAAACAGTTTGGAAGTGTAAGACCCTTCCAGTGTGAGAAGATGCTAAGGCAATCTGATTTCCCAGACTTGAGATGAGCCGTACATGCCCACAACTCCCCTTGAAGACAGTACCATCTGCTTCAACTTCCTTAGCTAGTCTGATACATACCATGCCTTCTTAGATACACTTTCATCAGTAGCTTTCAATAAACTTTGGAGGGGACAGTATTTCCCTCTCCCTGTTTTAAAGTTCAAAAAGCTATATACAGGACCACGAGGGGAAACCTTAGGCAAGTCTCACTCGAGACAACCCCCACATGCTAGAAGTTTTGAACCCTGGCAAATGACACAGCATTAGTGCTGACGGCCCTGTCACCTGCTATCACCTTCCCCCATCAATGGCAAGGGTCCTAGACAGCTTAACAAAACCTGGTACAGCATCATCAAAGTTGGTACCTTAAAAGAAATGGACACATTGGCTATACTGGCACCACCTTAAGCCCTTAAATCTAGAAACGGGAAACATCAGTCCCCTCTCCACCGTAACCCCCTCCATGCTCCAGGGAGGCCTCATTCACCAAATTTGCTCCTAGGAACTTCCTGTCCTACACCATCACAGGAGCTGCTTTCAAGGATACTAGTGATACTTCACAGGGAAGGTTAAAAAAAAAAAAAAAAATCTCCCTTCATCAGAGGAGCAGATAGCACTTTTTAAGAGAAGATTCCTTTTGAATTTTTTCTTGTTTGAGCCAAACAAAACATGTCATGAAAGGACTGCCTCCTTGAGCTGTTCCTCTTGGCTTGAAGAACACACTGCCAAAAAGTTTCTTCTTCAGACTACCATCCTCCTCTAAGAACTTAAACAGCAAAATAAGTAAGTTCATTTCTCAGTTGAAGGGCAAATCTTGGACATTTCAGTCCCAGCACTTTTTTTTTTTTTTTTTTAATCTTTCCACATCCCATGTTGAAGCTTCAGGAAGACACAGCCACTTCTTGGGCCTTCAATCAATACCTTTTCCTATCACTATCCGATGGACGTTGTACGAAATCTGTGGAAGCTACGACAGCCGTGCAGCTAATTTACCAGAAGTTGCAGTTATTCTCCTCTCACTGTTTACATGCAAGTTGACTTCATGCTGAAAGGTCACACTGTAATTTCATAAAATATAGCCTAAAATACATGCATCTATAACTGTCTGTCATCCAAATGTGATTATTTCTACCACCTAACCATGCAGAGTAAATCAAGAGCGCAGCTCTTCAACATGACAGAAATGCTCTGTTCAGTATTAAAAGACAGATCCAAGAAACAGTCTTTGCTGAAAAACAAACAGCCTGCAATCTTGCACAAATTAATACCTACTCTACAGTCAATGTTTTATTATTCAACCTAAAACATTGTATAGTTCTTTGTGAAGTGTCTGTACTTAAAATACTGTGCACTTTAATGGTCAGAGCAAGCCTTACTTTTCTATTCTGTCCTTAGTCAATTTAGCCAACGTTTGCAGATAGCACAGGCTCAAGAGCTGGTTTCACACTGAAGACATACAAAAAAACAGAACTTGAAAAATAAAATTGCCATTAGTATTTAATCACCTATAAAAAAAAATAAACTAGCACTTTCAGTTTACATCTCATTGCACAAGATCAAAGCTGGTCTTCAGTCTAAGCACAGGAGACAGAGACCCTGACCTACAGACAGTGAAGAAGTGTACTCAGACCAACAGAAAAAACATGGACTAGCCATTAGGCTTTCAATTCACACGGCACATGTCTTTTCAGTCTTATCAAAAGTGAAATCCACCACGGAACTCTATGCTTGGGGCCTACAATCTTCACAAATATCAAATTACATTTTCAAAAGCCTTTGAAAATATGGAAACAACTGAAATCCTGGAGAATTCTACACTTCTCCACATAAACCAAGAAGCAGCAGAAGCACTTGGTAAATTCAACAACCCGCATCAGCTTTATTAGATCATTACATTTACAAGAATTAACGGTAACGGTGCAGCTGCAGGGTATTGCGTCTTCTCCAGGCAGCACGACGTGAGCCACCAATGGTGTGGTGGAATTTGTGGCCCTTGCCAAGACCACGACTCTTCCGCCCGGCCGACGTCAGCCCACGCATCTCTCTGTGCTTGTGGACGGGCTTGGTGATCCACTGGGTATCAGGGTTGCGCCTGATGGTCTTATGGAAGGGATCAATCAGGATCACTTCAAAAAACTTGTAAGTGGAATCTTCACCGACCCAATACGAGTTCAAGACTCTCAGAGCCCCACAATGACGGCCAGCACGTTCCTAGAGGAAAAAAATAAATGCAAAAGGCTGTAAACCCATGGATGCAGGGCACTATTCATGCAGAGAGGTACGAATAGCTCAAGATTTTGTAGGTGCTAGAAATTTCAATTTGCCCTGAGAGACCTTCTCTTCCTAAAAGAACTGTTCCCCTTCCAGTTGCAAAGATGCAAGAAAAAGTAATAGTTGAAAGGAATGCTGTATTAAAAAAAAAAAAAAAAAAGAAAAAAGAAAAAAAGAAAAAAAGGCTGTTTGGATTCCCACATGAAATGGGTTTTAAATAACGTAAGGAGGAAGGTGCTTGATTGACAAAAGAAAGAACTACTTTGTACACACAAGCACCCTATCAGTAAATACAGAGTTAAAAACAATTGTAACATGAAGATGAAGAGCACAAACTGCACTTGGGGCCATGGAACAATCTTTTGTGGGAAGTTATGAAAGACTGATCAATTTGCACATCCAAAGCTACAGGGGAGAAAGACATTTCTGCAGAGAATAAGCCCATACTGATAGAAGAAAAGAAAGAGCTGATGTAACAAGTCTTTGTTCCACTGCTGGCATATTAGTGCTTGCTATTCCTACCCTCACTTGTGGTTGGGAAGAAGCAGTCTTAGTTTAGAAAACAAAACAAAGCAGAAAATAACAATTATGCAACTCCATCTGCCTCTCCCGTCAAGAATGCTCCTTATTTAAAAAACTAAAAGCGTGTTTAATCGTAGGACTTTATCATCACCGTGGGAAAGTATGAACCAATGGAGCCCACCCATCTTCTATCCCAATGCAATCCCAAACTATTGCTAGTTTACTTGACTATTTTCTGCATATGTAATAAAATTCTTTCAAGTCCTTGTTTTATTCTACCATGTGAGAGCAACACGTATATTAAACATTAAAACACCAACCACCCCCAACCAGCTTCTATGTGCAGACAGAAGCTACAATCAAGGTTTTGTATTTCTATAATATTTCTGTCTGAAAAATCTAAGTCTTCCAGGAAAAAGTGTGTTAGAATCAAAAAATTTCAAACTAAAACTGAGGGCCCATGAGCTGTCACTACAAGTGAGCATGTGATTAGCCATCAGGTATCTGGGAATAGCATTTATGAAGAGCATGCCATGAGCACTGAAAACACAGAACTGCATTTTTAATTTAAACTCATCATCTGCGTTTCTTTTAAATTACCATGTCCCATATACAGGGTTTTTCCTCCTTTTAAAAACCCCCAACATATTCAACTTGCTGAAGTCACTTATGAATATTTTTGAAGTCCTGGGAACAGAAAAAAAAAAGTCTTCTGCTTCAAGATGGAAAGGCAATGAGCAGTCTCCATTTTTTCACAATGTCTCTTTTTTGAGACTGCAGACTGGTATTAATTCTAACCCACTGAAAGAGTTTTTTCGAAAGGCGAGAACTACATCTCTTCAACACTACTACTGTGACGTTATGAAACTTAAAAGATCTCATCAAAGTTTCCATTTTGAGTATTTCAGTGGGTAACAACATCTCACCTAAAAACAAGTCAACCACGAATCTTTGTGCTTGTGAGGTACCAAAGTATTTTACAAAGAACCAGGTTGTCTCTGGCACGCTGCTTTCAGATCCGATGACATAGCTAAGTACACTGTGCAGCACTGCTACTACACAAACAGGTGCTACAGACTTTAAGACAGGAACTCATCCATACTTTGTGAAAGGACCATTACCTAAAGTTGGTAATAAATACAACATGGCAGGGAACACAGCGGTGGGATTTAGTGATGAGTGAAGTCAGACACCTTAGTGTATTTGAATTTTTATTTCTCATGCCTAACCCTTTATTTTTACTGGGGTTTATACTAGTTGTATGTCTAATTTTCATTACAAATACTGTGGCATACTTTAGAACTAAGCATACACTATGAACTTCAATAAACCACCTAAGCAGTACTTCCCCCAGACCCAATTTGTAAAGTCTGAACAGTTTTTTCATTTGTCTCAATACAGCTTTTCAAGACATTCTGGTGCTTTCCTGCCATCTGTATTCAAGATCTCTTACCCAACACATCAACAAAACAGTTGTTTGGGGCGCTTTTTTTTGTCTCTAGTCTATAGACTACAACCTTCCTACCACCAAGTTTCTGAGCAATAACCAGAATAGTCACCTCTGCTACAGACTGAAGACTCCGGGCAAACTTCAGCTGATTAACACCATGATGCACAGGTTTACCATAGGTTGCACCTTTCGGAACTGGGCGTTTACGACCACCACGGCGAACACGGACACGGTAGATAACGTAACCTAAAAGAAATGGTGACTTAGGAACTAGAAGAATTCTGTCATGTAGCAAGAGCAGATCACAGCAACACAATTTTGATGCCCACACTGCATTTCCAAACCCCAAAACTTTACAGGAAATCCTGCAAAATTAGGTCACTATACCAATCTTCACCAAAATCTACAACTGGGGGTGGCTAGCACAAGATGTTTTTGTTATTTCCATTACAAGTGAGTAAGGGAAGTGATGTCCTGTCACAACTATTTTTCAGTTGCAAACCAGAGCTCATGGCACCTTTCCACTACCCAGTTCCAAATACAGTAAGAACAGCTACAGCTACGTTGTAACACAAAAAAACCCACCCCAAAACACCCAACAAAACAACCACCCCAAACCTAAAATCCCATATTCTGATCGTAACATTCATAAAGCACTGAAGCACCAACCATCCACAAACCTTGCTGAAATCTGATCCCTGAAAAAGGAGGAAGCTAGACAAACTTCACAAACAGTAACAGAAATGTAGACTCTTAGTATTTTCATAGTGAACAAACTGTTTCAAGGATTTGCTCAAGTTACAGAGGGATGGCCACTTTCCCCAAGTTTCTTTCATTGAGCAGTAACTGTTTTCTAATGACAGTACAAACTACATCATCTTGCTTACTCAAGTGCACGCAGCTGTAATACAGTCAAAGTAACACATGACAAAATCTGGGCAGACAAAGGACACCCCCCAAAACCTAGGATACTAAAAGCACTGGTCAGCTCTGCAGTAGTGACACAGCACAAGAACAAGAATTAAAGCCAAAGCCCGCTTGATCTCCATCTGCCAGAACAGCCACAGAAGGCATGAACTCAAAACTCCATGAAGTAAGGTTTTGGGCAGTGGGCGCTACTACCAATTTAACGTAATATTAAAGTTCGTTTCATGCAAGACACTTCAGTTTCTTGTGGAATATTTAAGTTCCAGGTGTTGCTGCTCTACTATCACGTAAGGAAGGAAGGAAGCTGACATAAAAACTCGGCCACGCCATCACGAAGCACATGGACTTCACCTCTATGTCTCATTACCTTGCTTGGCCTTATATCCCAGCCTGCGAGCTTTGTCTGGTCTGGTTGGCCGGGGAGCTCGGTGCAAGGCAGACAGCTGGCGATACTGCCAACAGCGGACACGGAGGAGGAATCGCATCACATCCGACTGCTTTTTCCTCCATAGCTCCTGGATGTACTTGTAGGCACCCATGTTGGTCTACCTGCTGAATCGAGAAGTCAATGAAAAATGTGCACCAAATCCGATTCCAAATTTGAACAGCTTCCAACAGAGACACTGCATAAAACCATACACATAACACCACTGAAACACAGGATGCTCTCAAGCTTCTTTGTACCACTGCCTCACCTGGTAACACAGCTCACACTTGGCGGCCTCCAACAGAACACATGGCAGTTACCATTCTTGGCAATTTTCTTCCTTTTCATGTGTTCTCAAGTGCTGAACTCCTCAGCTGAGGAATTTTCAGACATGTACGTCAGATACTACCCAAATCGATAGTTAACATCCAAAACAAGTTGTAAATATTAATCTAAAGAAGGACGTGACTGTGAGTGGTGTGGTATTCGTTCTTAACATGGTTTAATTACCCCTAAAAGCCTTTGAGCTCTCACACACCTGCAGCAATTAGCAGATTTAAGTGAACTCCATCAAACCCCCACCCAAATCACCACCAGAAAACGGCAGCTCATTTTATTTGCACAAAAAAAACCCCAGTTCACGTGTGATTTTTCGAGTCTGCCCACCTACGGCCTAGCTCTTGCCATCCCCAGCTCCCCCGCCTCTACGATCGCATTGTGGCATAAAACACCACAAACCAACTGCAGACCCGGAGCCCAACCAGGACGTGCGGCCTGTAATCACCCTGCACCCGCTACGCTGCAGTGCGCGGCCCTCCGCTCACACCGGGCAACCCTGGGTCCAAGCGAGTGTCCCCCTCCCCTCCCCGCCCCACACCCCAGGCGCCCAGACCGCCCCGACGAAGCGCAGCCCACGGGCCCTCCACCGGCCTCCCGAGGCCCGCGGCCCGCCCAGGCCGCGTTCCCGGCGGGCCGCAGAGGCCCCGCGCCGCGGGAGCAGCCCCGTCCCGTCCCGCTAGGGTGGCGGCGGGCGGATGCGGCAGCGGGGCGAGCGGATGGCCGCCTCGGGCCCGGGATGGAACCAGATTGAGGGAAAGGCCGAGCACACACAATCCCTCACCTGATGGCACCCAGCACCGGAAAGGAAGAAGCCTGCTTCCCACACCCCCTTGCGGCGGCATCGCGCTTCCGGCGGCGGCAGCGGCGCCTCATGGGTAATGTAGTCCGGAGGGGGGCGCGGGAGAGCGGGGCCGCCCTCCTCGCCCCGCCCCGCCCTGCCCGGCCCCCGCGCCCGCCAATGGGCGGCAGGAGGCGGGGCTCTGCCCGCCCGGCCGGCGCGGCTCCATGGGGTCCTGTGGGAAGCTCTGCCCAGGTGCGCGCTCGCGCTGGGGCGGGGGGGCCCGGGGGCGCGCGCGGGGCCGGGGGCGCGCGGAGCTGCAGGTCTGGGGGGGGTCCCCGGGGGGGGGGGGGTGTCCCCGGGGGGGGGGGGGGGGGGAGTTGGCTTCTCTGCGGCGGCGGGGTGACCTCCCCGCTTTTCAGCGTATGCTTTGCAGAGCGCCCTGGCGTGTGAGGCGTTACCCGGTTAAACTGGAATCGGCGGAGGACGACGCCAGCCCCTCCCGGTCCCGAAAGGGTACTCTGCAGCCCGCAGGCTGCTCCGAACTGCGGGCGGAGAGTTCGGGCCTGCCGCCCTGCCCTGGCTCCGCTGGCAGAGGGAACTGCCCCTGGCTTCTGGAGGCCTCCCGCTAAAACCAACCCCCACCCATCCACACTGGTTTAAAGCAGACCGGAAAACCTGCTTTTGCATTTGCTTTCCTGTGCTTCTGCTTTATAACCCTCCTGTTTTCTATCACCTGGTCCGTAAAAGCTAGGAACTTTCTGTGCGTGAAGTAAGAGGGAAGGAACCGCCATTTTGTCGCGTTTCCAGAAGCCGTCCTGATACCACCAGATACCGCCGGGCCCGCGGCAAAACCACGAAGCCCGGTAACGCCAGTCTTGCAGTGTACGCACACGCCGACAAACACGGCCCCTGCCCCAGAGGGTTTACACACTTCAGGGCTCACAGTCTCCCCGAGCCCGACGGGTCAAGCGTCGAGGCTGCGGGCAAGCATCGGCACCAATGGCAGCAGCCTAAAACCTTAAAACATGGTGTGGGAGGAAGCCCTAGTCCTAAAAATATCGGTCGCTGGTGAGCGCCTGGGAGGGAGCTGTGCCTGCGAGTCACCCGCTGCTTCGCGTTTTGCCTCTCGCCTTTTCGTGGGCTTCGCTTCTGTCTGGTGCCGAGCTCTGCCACCTCGCCGGGCTCACAGACTCCTGTGTCTGCACAGGGCTCGCCTGCTGACTCGGCCGTCTTGGGAAAGATGGGAAAGGGCTACAAGGTGGTGGTTTGTGGAATGGCCTCGGTGGGAAAGACTGCGATTTTGGAGCAGCTTCTCTATGGAAAGCATACCGTTGGTGAGATATTTTTACTTTTGGGGGGGGGGAGGGGGATTGTTTCCTTTTCCAGCATCTTGTTATGTGTGGGCCCAAAAAAACCCAGTAACCGAGGACCGCAAACTGCACTGAGGTGAAGGAAGAAATTAATGTGGTTTTGTTGCATCTCTGGGCAGTTCTTGAAATCTGTAGTCCCTTACTTACCAATTTTTAAAAGAGGCTTGGAGAAGAACCCTTTCCGTGATGTTCCCAGTTACAAAATAGGTGAATGTTTAAAAAGAAACAAATGCAGGAAGCAGGTGATGTGCTTGCTGCCTATTTATGTAATATCTCATTCCCTGAAAGATGCTGTAGATGCCTGAAAAATAAATAGATGTCACATGATGAGTGGAGAGACTGTTTAGACTTTTGTTCCGTCTTCTTAAAGCTTTATTTTGCTTGGTTTTGGCTAATATTTAATCAAAGCACTAGAAAGAAAAACAGCTCAGCTTTAGGCCCACGTTCTGTACTGAACTTCAAGGGCCAAGCTTCTCGGGTCTCAAAAGAAATACTCCTTTGGAAAATGGACTTCAGAGAGGACCATGGGATGTCTGAGACTTGCTGTGCACAAAAGAAAGGGAACGAAGGCAAAGCCGGCTTGTTTCCCTCTTTTTCCACATGACTTAGCTTTGAGAGGAAGGGCAACGATCAGCAGCTGACAAATTATTCCTGCCTCACCCAGAAACAAGGGGTGGCACCAGGGGTGAATCTCAGGGCTTTGACCAAAGAAGTCTAGTCAGTTTGTATCTTTTCCTTGGGCCGGTAAATTAAATGTTGGGGTAAATTACTGGATAAACCCTAGGATTTCTAGAATAGTGTTTTGCAGGCACTATGCCTTTAAAATGTGGAGATGGGAGGAATTTGCTGGCAAAGCGTGATATAGAACTGCATGCTAATACCCTTGTCTAAAAGGAGGATTTCCTCTAATGTTGCAGCAACATCTGTTTCCAGCATCCTACCGAGCCCTATGCACGTAGTCCCGTGTAGCTTTCAGCGAGAAGGTTGCAAAACCTGCAGGCTGAAGGTTTTTCCCTTTGCTACCGACCTGCTTCTCCTCTGCACTGGCCTGGGTGATTGTCAGAGACACCCGAGCAGCATGAGCAAGGCCACGTTACTTAAATCGTATTGCCTTGCATTACTTCCTGCCCCAAGCTCCTATTAGTGAGCCAGGCAGGAAGGATATTCGGGTGTTGCTGATCGGAGGAGCTATTTATGGAGCCAGCCATGCACACGATTATACAACGTCATGGATACTAGCTGACATAACCGGAGGGAGGCCTCGTGCCCGGGGTTTAGCTATGGGTGTCCCTCCGTCGCTCCCAAATGCTCCGCTCTAGCTCGGCCACTGCGCAACGCAGACTTCCCACCCCCCCACCCCTTAAAAAGATCAGTTTTTCTTTCCCGCAGCTCTGCTCTTATTTTTTGGAGTTAACAGTAAGGGAGGGAGCAGCTGATAGCGGAGGGGGGCGCGGTGCAAGGGGAGAAGGAAGAATGTAGTCTCCTGTTTTCTATGATTTTGGTCAAATCTTACTCCCAAGACATTCGGAGAAAGAGGGCAAATAGCAGAGTCAAGATCAGCGTATGGAGAGAGCTCATACGGAGCCACAGCAGCCCCAAGGGATGAGCGGCTATGGCCCAGCACTTTTGGTATCACCCGTGTGTGCCATCAGGCACGTTTTGGGGGATGGACTGATAGGTTGGTGTTTCTGGCTGTCCTGCTGAGTGGTCACTGTCCTCCCTGCTGCTTCCTCAGCCCACAGGCAGTTCTGGCAGAGAGTGCCTAAAGTATAGGCTGGTGAAAATGGTCCCCAGAAGATCTTTAGCTACTGCTCCAATCTGTATTGATTTAACCCTTAAACTGCAGAGGCAGGACACCACTGTGAGGGTCTCACTGGGCAAGGACAGAGTTTGAGGAATGGCAAGTGTTTGATTGCCTCTTAGCTGAGCTGCTTTAAACTGCACAGAGCCGTTGCTGATGCTACCGTTGCAGGGGTGGCCCATCCACGCTTAAAACATGATTACTGAATCTTGATCCTCCTTTCCTAAAGCTTGCAAGCTCCAGCAAGCTGACATGTACATCTTGGCTGCTGGCCTCTTTGGCAGGAGGCAAAAAGGACTAGTGTGTTTGCTGAAAGCCTGTCTGTTCAGAGCCAACCAGCAAGGCAGCTCACCGGGTATGGCAACATGGACACAAGCTGTTTCAAAACCTGTGCTTCCTGACTGACGTCAGGAGCAGCTCTGCGGCCAGTCCAAGGGCTAGGGAGCCGTGGGGAGGACTGCCGAGCCAATGCACGGAGTCTCTCCATTCCTAACGGCATCCCCATCCTCCTCCCAGTGACAAGAAGCGTGCTCAAACTTGGTTGTAGGTTCAAAGCACAAGGTCTGGTGCCATCCTCCGAGGCATCCTAGCCACTGACATGGGGTCTCCTCCTGGCTGTAAATCAGCCATGAGTCTATATCAGTACTCACGTGCCTCCTGTTGACTTTCCTGTAAAAAGTAGTGGAACAGCTGCTATCAGGGAAGTGATTAGTGTCCTTGGAGGTTTCACGCTGCTATATAAAGCCCTTGGCTTTGAGCCCATGCTTCTGGCTGTGGGCTTAGCGATGGTGCTGTAAGCCCAGTTGCACAGTGTTTCTTTTCCTAGAAAAATGTGCACCTTCAGCTCTCCCTGGCTTGTCATGGATGAAGTCCCTAAGTGCGGCTGTTGCTTACATGGTCAGCAGCTAGCACTCTTGCAAAGGCACTAAGATTGCTTGAAGTCAAAGAGGAGAGAGTACTTGGGATGGAGGAATACCCCCCAAAAAGAAATATCTGTGTCCCTAGAACCTGTGAGCAACAACGTGTGGTACTGGGTTTTGTGCTAGGCTTTAAAACTGCAAGAGGGGCTGTTTGCTTTGGGCACTAGGATGAGAAAGGAGAGGGCAAAAAGATGAGCCACATAAAGTAACGTACGTATTGCATAGCAGCCTCTCTGGCTAAACTGATATGAGGAATCAGACAAAACCTGAAAGGAGATGTTTGAAACGGGTGCAGATTTAGCTTTGAGTCACGTAGGGATTTTATTGCTATAGGTCAGGCCAAATAGTTGTTAAGGCTTGCACATATGTATACAGTTGCCTGATACCTGGGATGATCTCTCTTTTTGTGGCTTCAGTGTTGTTTTTGTCTAAATCCTCCACCTTCTCTTGCACTCCTGAAGAAAGGAAGAAAGAGGGGCCAGTCTTTCCTCCTCAGTCATGAAATGGGTCCTTGACTGGCAGTAGAAGATTGTCCCACTAAATACCTGTGGTACCTGGCACTGCTTGGCCTTAGCTCTCTTGAGAGGGCTAACAGGAGAGTTGCTGGCTTAACTTTGGCACAGGACGTGTCTGTAAAGAGGATAGGTATTTTTCCTTAAACAGTGTCCCTGTTCAGTGACGGTGCAGAAAGGAGTCTTCCATCTGCCTTTAAAATATCTCTGGCCCCTGAACCTATGGTAACGCTTATGTGGTGGGTTGACCCTGGCTGGATGCCAGGTGCCCACCAAAGCCGCTCTATCATTCCCTTCCTCAGCTGGACAGGGGAGAGAAAATATAACAAAAGGCTCATGGGTTGAGATAAGGACAGGAAGAGATCACTCAACCAATTACCATCACGGGCAAAACAGACTTGACTTTCGGAAAATTAACTTAATTTATTGCCAATCAACCAGAGTAGGGTAAAAAGAAATAAAACCAAATCTTAAAACACCTTCCCCCCACCCCTCCCTTCTTCCCGGGCACAGCTTCACTCCCAGATTCTCTACCTACCCCCCCCAAGCAGCACAGGGGGATGGGGAATGGGGGTTGGGGTCAGTTCATCACACGTTGTCTCTGCCGCTCCTTCCTCCTCAGGGGCAGGACTCCTCACACTCTTCCCCTGCTCCAGCATGCGTCCTTCCCATGGGAGACAGTCTCCCATGAACTGCTCCAGCGTGCGTCCCTCCCACGGGCTACAGTCCTTCAGGCACAGACTGCTCCAGCGTGGGTCCCCCGTGGGGTCACAAGTCCTGCCAGAAAACCTGCTCCAGCATGGGCTACTCTCTCCACAGATCCGCAGGTCCTGCCAGGAGCCTGCTACAGCGCGGGCTTCCCACAGGGTCACAGCCTCCTTCGGGCACCCACCTGCTCCGGTGTGGGATCCTCCACGGATATCTGGTGAATATCTGCTCCACCGTGGACCTCCATGGGCTGCAGGGGGACAGCCTGCCTCACCATGGTCTTCCCCACGGGCTGCAGGGGAATCTCTGCTCTGGCGCATGGAGCATCTCCTCCCCCTCCTTCTTCACTGACCTTGGTGTCTGCAGGGTTGTTTCTCTCACATGTTCTCACTCCTCTCTCCGGCTGCAGTTTCTATGCCCACAGCAACTTTTTTTCCCCTTCTTAAATACATTATGCCAGAGGCGCTACCACTGTCGCTGATGGGCTTGGTCTTGGCCAGCGGTGGGTCCGTCTTGGAGCCGGCTGGCATTGGCTCTGTCGGACATGGGAGAAGCTTCTAGCAGCTTCTCACAGAAGCCACCCCTGTAACCCCCCCCCCGCTACCAAAACCTTGCCACACAAACCCAGTACAGCTTATCAGCTCAACAGGAGATGAGAACTCTTCCTGTAGAAAACACGATTTTCCTTATCTCTGCCTCCTGGCTGTGTAAATAGCTGGTATGGTCAGGTTATTCATAAGCAGCTACTTCAAATCACCTTGCTAGCTAGAAATGAAAACTCCATATATTACTGTGCTAGAACTCATAACAAGAGAATTTGCCTCGCTTGGTCTCAGCTGGAGGGATTTGGGGTTTTGGCTTTCACAGCTCCAAAGATGTGGAAATTAATTAACCAAATTATGCATTCTTGCATCTTTGTTTCTTAAATCAAAACTACCTCCTGATAGACCTGCAGTCAGCTTTGCATTTTAGAAATAGATGAAAATGGAGCTGAATGTATGCAGCTGAGTGTCACAACCATGGCTACTGGTTGGTGGGACCAGTACTTAACTAGCAGCTAAATCTAAAGAGCCCAGCTCCCATTGAGGCCTGTCCAGCTCTTCTCTGAGTCAGGGATCCTCCGATACGCTGTCATTTGAGATCTAAGTAAGCAAAGCCTGTTATCCTGCAGTTTACAAACACAAGGAATAGCAGGCTTTAGGAGCTCTTTGCTAAATTCCTGCTGGAAAGAGGGAAAGAGAGATTACACAGGAGATCTTCAGAAGGACTCAAGAAGACACAAAATTTGCACTGCCTTTATATTCAAGAGTCACTTGGGAAATTCTGAAATTCCATCCATCTTGAAATCTGGCTTTATTTTGGTATTTGCAATATTTCTGCCTTGCCTAGTCTGAGTGTGCAGTATTCATTAGTATATTGAGCCTTTTCTTTTCCTCTTTGGGAAACCACCAGGGGTTGAAACACCATTCAATTTATGACTGAGGCTTCCCCTTGCAGTTCCTCTGTGGCAGCAGTTGGTAACATAGACAAAGACCTTTCTGCCTCTCCCAAGACTTGCACCAGCTAAGTAGGCGCTAGAGAACGGCATCAATCTCCTTTCTATTCCTCCTTTCCCTCCCTAACTTTTTTCATCTTTAGTTTCCAAAGAAACCATGAGATTGTTCAGTCTTGTTAGGTCCCCTTTCCCCCCATAGCTTCTGAACCTGAAAGCTGGTTCCATCTGCCCATTCATCTGTGTCACAGCAGTAGATATCTCAAAACATGTTTCTGTAAATTTAGAAAAACTGGTAGCAGGAAAGAGAGAAAAGGCCCATGATAATGCTCTCCTCCAAGCAACACCTACTTGAGCTGGCAGCAGTTTGCAGGGCAGTAACTCCCCAGCACAAGCTGCCCTTGCCCACCCAGGTAGCGAAGGTGGGAGGATGCCTGGGGGTGCCAGTGAAGGAAAGGAGAACCGGGGTCATTATGACAGGGAGGATGGGATGGTGCCAGACACCTTCCTAGGACACTGGGCTTTCCTGACTAGTTTTGCCGCTCGTACAACAACTTGCCTGGCACATGTTTGAATGGGACGGTACTAACAAGAAGTGTAAATATCGTTGTCAGGAAGATGGGGCTAGCATGTGGTCTGGGCTTTAGAAGCAGGGCCTAGAATAAGGTGACACAGATATATCTAAAAATTATCTGTGTTTGCTTAGGAATCCGCTTGCATATACTCCCTTCCCCAATGTACATAGGTGAAATTTCACCTCTGGAATCTGATACTGATGCATAAATTCTAGCTGCCTCCAAAGTGCCTCCCCCCACCATTTCACATCAAAATTTGTTGCTCTGTTGTGCTGACTTAAGTCCCAGGTCTTAATTTTTCCTCTTCGTTTTCAAGTAGGATGTTAAAAGACATAATTTTCACTGCTACTTTTAATGCCATTAAGAAGAGGCTGTCACAAGAGAGTGTGGATATATCAAAGACTGTCGAACTACAGTGCAGCATTTAGATGGTAAAAACCTGTACAACATTATTCATTGCTTTCTAAAAAGAAAACTTAGGTACTTATGGTTCATTCCTTCTTGCCAAAGTAGTATTTACTGATGCTAGATATTTCCTTGACCTGTCTGCACAATGCAATGAGGCAGAGCAAGAAAAAATACAGTACTAAATCCAGAAAGGGCTGTTACCTACTTCAGTCTTTAAAAACGCCCTTGTAACACATTCTCCAACCATATGGAACGCGTTTGTGCTTCCTCTTTTTATTAACCTTTGTTTTGTCCTTCTGCTCTTACTTTTGCTCCCACACTTTAGCATGGCTATATTTGGAGGCAAGATAAATTAATTCACTGCAAATCTAATAAGAGTTTGATCTATGAAGACTGCACAGAGAGGGGCAAAAAGAACAGCTTGTGCCACTTTCTTGCACAGGAATGCTGCATACATCATGGAAAACCATCCGCGTGGGTGGAATGCTTTAGTTTGTTTGTCAATGTGAAGTATTTTGAATAGTGTCATTGAATATAGCAAAATCCTTATTTTCACAGGCCAGATAATCCCTCGTGTTTTCTTAGACAATGCTGTAATATGGTCCCTTTTTGGCAGACAAAGAGAATAATGCAGCACTCATTATCGTAGCCCTGCAACAGCAAACAATTCATGTATATAGGAGTGCAGTGGAGGCAAAAACATGGATTGCAGAGGGTTTATACGAATACTTAAAACCAAGTCTGAAAGTGGCCCAGCTACACTATACATAGTTTGTTGGGACCTGTAACCTTATGCACCTGCATCCAGGGGGAACACAGAGCTAAGGTGATCTATGTGTTCTCAGGCTTGGCTTGGAAAAAATAATTTTAATTAGTTCAAAGTAAGCTGCCTTGAATTACCTCACATTTACCACAGGGAGAGGAAGGAAGGAGAGCCAATGTGCAGATAGTTACCATGGAGCAGGTGATATATATATATGAAAGCTTGTTACCTTATGCATGCTCTTACCTTGCAGTAAATGAGCTTGCTCCCATTAGCAAATCTGAGTCACTTTAAATCCCTAAGGGATGGAAAAAGCTCACTGTGTATTTGAGTAAATATAGCATGCAACTTTGCTTGCATGCAAACATCCCCTTCCCTTTCTGGCTTGATTTCACTTGTTGGTTAGTTGTACCACCAATACACATTCATTTCCAGAATTATTCCTTTGGCTCCTGCTTCTGCCATATGATCCAGCTCAGTATGAAGCAAAGAAGTAGGCTCAAGATGTTAGTACTTGACTATCTGGTGTTCCTTGGCTGTTCTTCCAAAAGGATATGTTTGGGCAGGCCCACTTGCAGCATGTTTGGCACAGAATTGGTACACTGGGTGGTTGGAGTTTGGGAAACCTGGGGGAAGAGCTGTATATCTTATCCTATCCTGAATATGCACATTGTATAGATCAATTTTACAAGCATAACCATGTGCTCATATATTAGATGGCTGTATTTACGCAGTGTCACTATTGTAAATAGCTGGTGCGGTGACCTATGAATACAGCCCTTCATGGGGATGTCAGGCAAGGTCGAGTCCAGGTCAAGTCACTCTGGAAAACATGCAGTGAAAGCTATTGTGGAGTAAAATTCTGCAGTACTGCAAATACTTCTTATAGTGGTGCTGTACTTACACCAGCTGAACTTTCCTGCTTCTTTTAAAACAGGCTTAGATGAAGGTGCCACAATGGAAGATGTGTATTTGGCATCGGTGGAGACAGACCGAGGTGTGAAGGAACAGTTAAGGCTTTATGACACCAGGGGTCTGCAGGAGGGCATAGAATTGCCAAAGCACTATTTCTCTGTTGCTGATGGCTTCGTTCTCGTGTATGCTGTGACCAGCCTCGAAGCTTTCCAAAGAGTTGAACTACTCAAAAAGGAGATCGACGTCTTTAGAGACAAAAAGGAGGTAAATGCATAGTGCCATAACTGCTTGGCTTATCGCTGTATCAGTGATAGGAAGTTAAGGTTGCAAAGCATAGATTTTGTTTCTGTAAAACTTGCACACAAAAGAAAACGAATGTACCCACAGCCTTGGGCAATCCAGCAAAAGGAAGCTTTCTCATGCTGGGAAGCCTAATTCACATGCCATGCAGGTCATGCAAAAGAATGCTTTTTTTTTCTCTCCTTACTTTCTCTACTACAGCTAAAATTGTTAGCTGAGTGCACCAGCCAGGACACTTATGACTAATAAAACATATGGTCTACAGCAGTGCAGTTCATATGTTTTTTTTAGGTATTGTACACGGGAAGTCAAGTGCATAGAATAATATAACGAAGGGCATTATCTTTGTTTGTTTTGTATTCATGTACTTGATGGCTTACAAACTAGTGTAATTGACAATGGGTCTCCCAGACATTAGTCAATTGGCAAAGCAGCTTTAATGTATTTTAACAACCATATTGAATCAATTCAATTGTGTGAAATGACTGCTCTATTTTCCCTTAGAAAGCAGCTAGTGTTTTCAGCTGACAGTGTTCCAGCTTAGCTAAACAAATATAACTTGCACGTGGCATTAGCATTATGGCTTTTCCTACAGTATCTTTATATTCTCGAGTAGTTTTCCCTGTTAAATGTCTTTAGCCTACAGCTTTCCAAATGTCTGTTTTATGCTGTTAAAAAAAAAAAAAAAAACGTGCACGAAGAATTAATTGGATAATGGTAGGGAGAGAGTTTTCAAAAATGTAACTTGTTTAGTACTGACAGCACATAGGGTGGTGGAGGAAGGCAGGCTGCAAGTTTGACAGCAGCTGAACGTGCAGTCATAGGAGAGGTATGTTAGCTGGTAGGGCTGGTGTGAGCTGCAGACTGTCACGTATATCAGGGATATGGGAGTCAATCATAACTCCCCTGCAGGGCAAGAAAAGGTGGACAAGCAGGAAATTTTTCCCAGGCGCTGTGTTTTGTGAGGGCCCCGAGTTGTTACTTTACAGCATGTTGTAATGCAGAGAGAGAGTTGCAACCCCACAGGGTCTGTGTCCCTCTGTTCTGTGTTACCTGCCAGAACTCTTCTCTCTTGTGGCATGCAGGTATTTTAGAAAACAGCCAATTTGCTTATCTTCTGGGAAAGGTTAAAGTTGTGATCTTGAATGAGGATAACATAATTGAAAGAGTGGTGCCCACAATAAGCTGGATAAATTAGTTTTATTCCTGTGATTTCTAGTCCATATAAAATAGGCTTTGAAGCATAGAAGGTGAGATCAGGACCCCTACCTTAAGATAGCATCAGCAGACTTAAAGTCTGGGCTCTGCTAGAATGCATCCTTAACTGAATTAGGGATGTATCTCCACAAATGGTGTTTCTGAGCTGGCAGAACTTCACCTTGTTGAGTAGCACGGTCCCCTGTTGTGTGGCAGATGACAGAAAACACTGTTGGCTGGTTCCTTGCCTCTGCTGGCTGTGGGGGCCATCCAGCACGTACCTTAAAGCCCGGCCAAACGTTATACTAAATAGAGGTTGTGTTCTCTCGTACTGACAGAGCTTAACCATAGGTAAAATTCAGTTGGAGCATGTGGTAAATACATATGAAGACTATAGCTTCTTTCAAAGCCTTTGCAGAGGGAAAAAACATTTTTCCAAACACCCTGGGCTGCTATAGAAAAGAAAGGAAGGCTCAGACCTCACAGGAACAGGACAAACATCTCTAGCTGGAAAGAGACAGAAGACATCCTGGAGTTAGCCAAATGAACAGGAAAGAGCAAGCAGGTGGGGCCACAGCAAAAACCCCAAATCATCAGCAAGAGAGGACTTTATCACTTGATCTTTGTCAAACCACTAGTGTAGAGATGAGACCAGAGTTTGACTAAGGACCTTGAACTATAAATACATGGTTTTCCCCTAAGAGCTCATGCTGGTAAAACATCTTTAGAAAATGGTTAACTTAAAATAAGCAGGAGCAGCAACTTTAAGTGGTCAGCACTATCTTCAGCACTTCCTAGAACTGAAGTACCGGGCAGGCCACTGAGCTCAGCCACACGGTACTGTCTCGGTGATATAGAAGTCACTTGATGGATCCTTACAGCCAAGGGTCTGAACGGATACAGCCATGCTGCTCTTGTTAGCTAACCAGCTGCTCTCAAAACTGCTTTGGAGAGGCTGGTGCTGGTGCTTACCTGACCCTGTCAGGGACAGCAGGCTGTCCCCTGAGGTCCCTCTCGTGGCTTACCCTGCCTGCAGGAGCGGGCGGCCAGCTGGCCTGGGCGAGGGGCACAGCAGCTCAGCATGCCCAGGCTGCTCACACAGGCTGCCTTCTGGCAGGTTTGGCTTTACTTATGTTGCGGGTTGGGGCTGGGGGAAAAAACAAGCTGGGCAAAATCCACAGCTGTGGGGTCCAGGCTTTCTCTGCTGCCTGCATTTTTTCATCACTCAAGCATCCGCTGCTCTGACGTACTCAGACGTCATGCTCCTGTCATTTGTCTAGGGCAGCTCAATTGCCAAGTAAATGGAGAATAGGGCTGTTTAACTTTGGCTTTCTTGGGTATTGTCTCCCTCTAAGCAATCAGAGGGAGAAGGGGAAGTCCTGCATATCCTATGATTAAAACCAACTCCCAGCCCACAGGTAGGTGAGGCTAATTCAAATCCCAGACCCTGATCTTCCAAACTACACACAGCTTACCTTGTGCCAGTGCTAAGTTCAAGAACAGGTCTGAACTGTGTTGCTACTTGCCTGCTGTTTAAAAGCATTGTGAGTGGTGGATGCTTTTTATATAAAGCTCTCCCTTTCCTTTTGTTTGTAGGTAACAGTTATTGTCTTGGGAAACAAAACTGACCTCCTGGACCAAAGGCAAGTGGAAACAGAAGCAGCACAGCAATGGGCAAGAGCCGAGAAAGTGAGACTGTGGGAAGTGACTGTGACAGATCGGAAAACAGTGCTTGAGCCCTTCACCTTCTTAGCTAGCAAACTCTCCCAGTCCCAGAACAAATCAACATTTCCCTTGCCTGGAAGGAAGAGCAAAGGGAATAACTGTGATAACTAAGCTACCTTAGCATTGTCTGCTGCTGCCAGGTCACAGCCTAAGTCCTTTCTGTGCCATTTGCTTCTCACAGTTTAACTTAAAGCAATAATCTCATTCAGCAATAAAATCAGCAAGCTTATGGCTAAGAGATATCCTTCCCTCTCACAGACTTGGCTTGAGAACGTCACTGGTGGTAAAAGCCTTAAAAAGCGCTTCATGAGAGGAGTTACCTTGCAACAAGGGTTATGGAGGAGGGAGGGACAGGTGGATACCTCTCTAGTGGGGGCTTTGACTATGCCTGGATACAGCCATGTTGAGGGACAAATCAAGAAGCTTATCATTAAGCAATCCCCCTGCAGATCTATAGCCTCTAGCTACAAATAGTACTAGCTGCAATAAAGCGTTCAATTTGGAGAGAGGATATGTCTGAAATGGCAACAGTCCTTTTACCTTGACCTTAAACAGGGCCACAGGGCTTTCTGATGCTGCAGGAGGCTCAGGTCAGTGTGTTGCTGCAGGAGAAGGGTTTGGGGCAGGAGGAACAACTACCAGAAGATTTAGCCACTGAAGTTCTGCTAGTGTCTGGAAGAGAAAAAAAAAAAAAAGAAAAAAAAGAAAAAAGAATTTTGTGGGATATACTAGAACAGATCTACCCCGACATGAAGCTTGTCAGCAGCGTTTGGCAAGTAGTGCTTTCAGCTCAGGAATTTATTTGTACAAACCAGAAAAGCTCTCAGAGCACTTATTAATTTAACTGCAACCTGAAGGACAACATAGCTGTACATGGTTTTGTTCCAGCACGTCCAGTACAAATCAGTCACATTCACATAGGTGATAATTTTACTGAGAAATTATGCACAGCAATTTTGTATGCTGGAGGTACTGGCCGGGCTCTGCTCAGTGCATTGCATAATACTCCTACCCAGCTGTTCAGCCAAGCTGCAGTAATCCACCCTCGGTATGAAGCTACAGGCCAGATAACAACCGGTACAAAGTGCTGCACTACTTTGTGAGAGGCAGCTAGGGAGTGTAGGAGGCTGCCTTTTGGGAACATCCCCATGGCAAACACCCAGAAATACCTGTACAAATGGCCTTGGTCTTAATATGCCACACATTGTCCAGCGGCAGGAGCACAACTGTACGTGCTGTATTTGACTCTCCACACTGGTAAACCTGTGCTGCAGGAATCTGCTGTCCTAGGTCAGCCTGTCAGTAAACTAAACAAAATTGGATATAGAGGGACAGAATGAGCAACCGTTCCCAGAGAGAGTGGCCAGCTTTTGGCCTCTGATAACCTCTTATATTAATTGATACTAGCTTTTCTTTCTATTTGAAGACAAGAGTGGGAAGAGGGAGTGAACTGAAGTACCCAGTTCCCTCATTTTCCACTAAATTAATGTTGCTTTGAACAAATATTGAGAATTTTACTGTGAGTCAGCAAAACCACAAGCAGTATTTGCACTGTCATAACAGTTAAATAGTAAGCGTGCTTAATGATCACAATTAAGCTGTGTGCTTATAGCATTGCTCTTCCTGAATACTGACAAATAAAGTCCGTCAGCATTACTAATGTTAGAGCAGCAGTACAATTCACTAAAAACTAAGCAGGTATTCCTACCTTTATAATGAAGGTAGACGAAACTGCTTGTGTGCTTTGCTCAATATAGTTTGGATTGCTGTGGCCAAGGAGTAAGATAAGAGAGCAATTACCAATGAGCAAGCTCTTGTAATGTAGTGCTAGAAACATACAATTGTTTCCATTGCAACACTGCAGCTGAGTAAGTACTATAGCATGACCTCCCCCAACCTGGCTAGTAATAGTCATTGTCCCCAGTGATGCTGCAGAACAACACTCCCTCCTCACTCATTTCCTACCAAACACACGTGTCCTCAAGGCTTCTCCCTACCCAGAAGACTCCACATCTGCCTGCATGCGTGCAAAGTGGGGGTGACTGCAGAGCAGCAGCAGTTCACCTCCTTGCTGCAACCGCTCACCAAGGAATTGGTTATGTTCCTCCTCTTCGGCTCTGCAGAACCCTTCTTCTAGAATGGACTTGATTCAGCTTTGGATGAATCAAAATAAGCCAAGACCTTTGCTAACCGCACATTGTCACTGAAGCTGACCCTTGAGCCCAGAGAGTGCAGGTTAACAAGTGAGAATTAATGTAAAATGTGTGGAGATGGAAGGAACAGAGATGACTGGTTCCTGTCCAGTTCTGCACCCTGCAGTCTCGGTGCCAATTCCACCGCCAAGACTGATGTGACCTGTAGGCTGCCAGAGCCATGTCATGCAAGATCAGCTTGCTCACTTGCTCCCCTGGACACTCAGGACTTGACAATGTTTTAAGAAAGGCAAGAGGAAAAGGAATCTTCTGAATGATTACAGCCATTTTTCCAAACAGGTTACGTAAAGGCAAACACGTTATCTTTGATTTCGTTAAATTAATTAGAAACAAGTTTAGATCATTTTGGGCATTCACATAAACAACCACCACCGTTTTCTTTTATAAGCTTATTCTGATGCTTCTTAAGCACTCAAATCAATTGTCTTTTCTAAATACCGCAGTATTTTATTGACAAGTGATGGAAAATGTAGTGTCTCCTCTGCAAACAATCTACACAGAGTGGCTGGTACTGAGTAAAAATGAAACTCACTGCAGTACAGTTTTACATAGGGTTAATAAGAGAAGTACAGAGTATAACATAGCAGCTAAAGGGCAGAACACATGTTTCTTCTTACCATTCCACTGACTCGAAACCTGTCCTAGGTCACTCATTTACCAATACTGGTACTCATGTACCAATAGGTACACCCATTTACCTCCTCACTCAGTAAAGGAGAGGAGAAAACGATTACCAGAGATGCTCCTGGTGTGATGTAGCTATATACCATTAATTTTCCTAGGCTGAACCAAACAGCTGAGGGAGCTCATACACCAAAACATACATTGTGTCAAAAGAAGGCAGTTCAGCAGATGAGGCTAACATACTACTACCCACAACCACCCAGCAAAGGAAGGGTACCTCTAGTTAACAGATTACTTTGGACCAAGGTAGATTTGATCTATATATAGATAGGAAGAGAAGTATATAAGTAAAACATATACAGAATTCATTTTAAAGTACCAGAACAAATCTGAGAGCGCAGATGACCACATAGCACTCAGAAGAATGTCGCAAGGTTAAGTACTTGCCATGTGAAAATGAATCTGTGCTTCCGGCCTTTACCTTAAGGGAGTGGTCAAAAATGCCATATCCCCAACTAACTGCCCTGTTGCTACACACCTTAGTGTAAACACCATGTCTCTAGGAGATAATCTTTGTAGGTAGTTAAAGGATCTACAGATTAAGTCTCCTTTACTCTCCTTTAAGGTGTCTTCTGCTAGCTTACCAGGACACGATTCCTTCTCCTCTTCCAAGTGGGAACAGACCATTCCATCAGAAAACCATGAAGATACTCTCTTCTTCCTTTTACGTCCTGCCTGTTTCCCTTCCAGACCTCTTACACTTTTCCGGTTGCACTCTCATTCAAATAATGTGCCAGTCCTGAAAAGCCAATGCCGTGAAAACTTAAGCTAAAAAGTAACTAGCGTGGACTCTGTCTGTGGCAGGTGACCTCCTCAGGGGCCCTGCCAGCCTGCGCAACTCTTACACAGTAAACAGTTTAAAAAGTCTTACGCTGTCATTCATTGTATGCTTGTCCAGAAGTGTCTTCCCAAAATAGCAGCAGTCAGTGCACTCACCTGCAGATCTCCGTTGTCCTTATCGATACTGTAATCCTCAAAGCATACTGGGAGACACTGTTCTGGCAAAATGACAAAGCAAGGCACTAAGCAGAAATCTTTTCTTCTTCTTTTTTTTAAACATCTTTTTATTAGCACAGTAACAAATGCAGACTTAAGTAGCCCACAACATACAACCAATCCACTGAGTGACTCCTATTCCACGCCTTACAGTTAAACAGCTTAAGGTATTTCACTACAGGTTACCGTCAGTCCTGATTAAACCCTTTATTCTTTTCACAAAGATAGATTGGCTTATAAAATAATACATTAACTACTTCTCATTCATATATGAGGCCATATATCCACCTCTCCGTATCACAGATCATGAGATGACAGTCTTTAAAAAGGATTTGTTAAATACCAATGTGCCCTCCATAGGGGAAAACAATCCCGACATCTTTTTACAAAAAAAACCAACCCAAAACAAAAAAACAAAACAAAAAAACCCCGAGAACAAAATAAACCCCTAAACCCAAAACAAAACAAAAAGCAAAAACAGTGTGTAGAGTCTTGAAAGGACTTTTACATAAATGTCAACATATGTACCTGTACAAAATTAAGCTGTTTTAATCTTTTACATATTGCAAGCAAACTGAAAACCAAAGAAGTCTAAGAAGTTTACATTCTTCTCGGTACTATATGTGAGCTAATATTGCTGAACTAATTACAGTCTTAAAATATGCTATTCCCAATCCTAGCTGTCTACTGTAGCAAGATACCTTAAGTTACAACAACAAAATCTTAGGAAATAAAAGACTGAATAAAATCTGTTATAGAAATACCCTACTCTTTACCAGCACCCTCCCTCCCCCCACCCCCTTCAAAATCATAAGCAGCTCTTTCCATCACAGACGAATAATGTAAGAGTTTGACGAAAATCCAATTTATGTAGCATATCTTTTGGTCCATTGTCTGGCCATTCTGTCATGCTCTGCTCTGTTAGTCATATACTGAGTGGCAATACTTCCAACCAGGGGGTCAGCTGAAAAGAAAAGAAAACAAACCACTTACTTCAGACAAGTTACCGAATAAAAACTTAAAATTAAAGCGGAAGTGTGAATTTAATACAAGGGAATCACACCCTTTAATACAAGGGAATCACAAAGGGTAAAGGTACATTGCAACAATCTAAATATACTGAATTGATGGTCTGTATCTTCACTGATTTGTGTGTATTTATGGTGACGCACTAATCTATTGCTTAATAAGGAGCAAAATACAAATTAAAGTTTTAAGGAGTTTAAAAGACAACAATCCAACAGTCATATTTTGCATTACTGAGGACCTTCACCGATTTATGCGTTTCAGGTTCATTTTACCCCTTCTAAAAGTGGCTGGGACATACTCATTGCTAAGTGTACTTGTATCAATATAAAGCTGCCTTCTAGGAAAGATCGGATCTCAAGGAAAGGTTTTATTTTTTTCAACAAGTTTATTATACATAATATAGTGTGAAATCTGGTGTTTCTCTCATCTTTAGACACATATAGAAATACAACCCGTAAAACTGACTTTGGAAGCCAAGACATATTCCTCTTAACTGGTGGATAACGGGTGGGTTAGATAAGCAGCGAGGACTACCTGTGGCATAGTTGGTCACCAGTTTTAAACAGATGATGGAAAGCAAAAGGCTAATCCCCTTGTTTTCAGAACTGCGCTCCGTTACTGAATGACTACAGCCCTACAGACCAGCAAAGAGCATTTAACCCTTACCCAAAACCAGAGTTGGTTTGGAAGGGGAAGGAGTTTTCATGTGCAGGAGGAGGACTGGCCGCTTTCCTCGTGGGTCAGCCTGAGGAGCGGTGAACAGCAGGCAGGTAGGGTATATCACCTCCACCACCTCCAGCCCCTCTCCGGCTGCCCTGGAGAGGGAAACGTGCCGTGCTGGAGGCCGGAGCCCAGAGCTGCGCTGGCCGAAGCCAGCGGGATGAGACGGGGGCCACGTCATTTGGGTGCCAGGTGGGGTGCAAGGGGGCAGGCGGCCTGCGTGGCCGCGCAGGGGACTTACCCGGGTTGCAGTCTGTGAGGAGGGAGCAGATGGAGAGGAGAACTTTCGAAATGGTTAACGCTGGACTCCAGTTGTCTTTTAAAATGTCCAGGCAGATGACGCCTTGGCTGTTAATATTACAGTGGTAGATTCTTGTCCGAAACGTTACCTGCAAGAAACGGGTATTAGCTGGCGTGCTGGGGTCCCATGCACCAGGCGGTGAAGTGACGGGCAGCAAAAAGCGAAGGGAAAGGAGAAGAGCCCACGCGCGCTGGCGGAGAAGGGGGCACGAAGGGGGCGCAGGGAGACCGACCCAGCCGGGGCCGGCAGGCCAGCACCCGCGCCGGGGCCGGGGCCGGGGCCGGCTCCCCGGGCCGCCGCCGCCCTCTCGCGGCCGTTGGCGGGAGCACACCCGCCCCACGGCCCCACGGCCCCCGCCCCACGCCGGGCCGGGCCGCTCTGCGGCGGGCAGGGAACGGCCGGGCTCCCCGGGGGGTCCCCGACAGCCCCACCTCGGCCGACGGCAGCCGCCTTGCACTAAAAACGGCACTTCCCGCCGGTCGTTCCAGGGTAAAAGAAAAGATACAGCCCGCGTGCATCTTCTGATGCCAGAGGCAAATCAGAAAGAGCCTTGATGCAACCTAAAAAATAAATCAAGGTCTCACGGGCGCGTGGCTGGCAGCACGGTTCCTAGCCCCTCTGCGTACACCTGAGCAGCGCTAGACACGCCGTGAGGGCTGACGGCACGGGCTTCCCATCCGAAGGACAGGGAACCGAAACACAGAACGTGGGTGACTTATCGGAGAGAACCACTGCGGCCTCAGCACCGGCTCATGCCTGACAACACATTCACCGTCTCCCTGCAAAACAACGGCCAAGCTTGGGTGCTGATGGTCACCGTGAAACCCACGTTGTAGGGTTTTTAATTTTTTTATTTTATTTTATTTTTTTAATTACCTTTTCTCTTTTTGCTCACAGCAGCAAAGGGGCCCAGGGCTTTAACACCAGCATTTTTCTCCCACTGGGCTCCCACAGCCTTGTAAAATCTCCCGGACAGGCCAGGGTACTTGGAAACGTGGCTCCCATCACTATTAAGAGCTCAGCAGTTGGGGGAGTTGGTTGGATTTTATTATTTTCAAATTTGGGAGATGTGAATGAGCCGGGCAGCTTGCCACAGAAGTTATCCGAAAGGGAAACAAAAGCACCACGAGCCGTTTTCAGGAGAATACAATGTGACCTGCAGAAAGGCCTCACTCTGACTCACTGGATGAACAGCAACAAAAAATTTGGTGGAACTTGCATGGATTAGGATTATCTGCATGAATAAAGGTTGGCGGGTTCATGCCCTAAATCCTCGGAATTTGTCAGCTATCCACACCCACAAATTTTATTGTCTGTTTATAGGTCACAGGGGTATTTGCGAAACATGCTCGGTAAGCGTGCAGTATGACAAGAACACACTAGTGCTTTCTCTCAAGATGAGACCAGCCCACACATAAAACTTCCCAGCCAGCCCTCATTTTTTTCTACTGTCTTTCTGATGCAAAAATTTTGCCTGTGACCCTCCCTCTCACAGGCTCGGGAGCAGGCATGGGGTAGGGTGACACAGCTACAAAAGCCCAGTGCCTGGCGTGTGCCTGTGCACTGCATCCGTGCGGTGTTCCCAAGAACACTCCTGATGCACGAAGCACACGGGCTATTTTCGGACTCGCAAAAGCAGCTACTTGTCACACAGGAGACGCCCACACTGTATGCCTGGGGAGACTTTCTGCTTTGTTCCTTGTAAGCTGCTTGGATTTTAGATTAAAATAGGAAGCAAGCAAGCAAGCAAACAAACAAAAAAACCCCACCAAATCCCCACACTTTTGCACATTATGGGTGGGAATAGCAAAACGTCTGCAAGAGAGTGGAGATGTGTCCCCCTTGCACACCTTCTGCAATAAGCTGCAACTCCCAAAACCAAGAACCCCTACTGCTTTCTACCTAGGGAACCTTAGAGGTATAGCAGGTAAGAAACCAAAATGACCTTTGTTTCCCAGGTCATCTAATCCTCAGAGGAAAAGCTGCAATGACTCTCTACAGTCATGTGGAAGTCCACGTACATCAGCCTGAGCAGAAGGCAGATCTGACTCTGTGGCATTTGCCCCAACCCGTACTGTTTAGGGCAAACCAGCAGGTTGTGGCATTTGCAGTTGCTGGCAATGGCTTGGGTTCCCAAGCAGCCCTCAGCCCAGCCCCACTGCTTGCTCAGTATTTCTCTACTTGACCTGCAGCATTGGTCTCCTTCCAAGAAGGCTTCTAAATGTAGGTGAGGTAATAATTTTAACAGATTAAACACTTCCAGAAGGGGAAGCGTAGAGTATTTCCAAGTTGATACAATAAGGACCAAATTAACAGAGAGGTCAAGAGTTCTAATTTGTAAAGATAGAAAGTTGTTAATCCTGATTCTGAGCACAAAAGCTAAGTACTCTGTAGGCAGTCTCCCAGTCCAGTTGACTAATAACTGGTAACAAAGCATGAATTCTGTTTGCCTTTAAGAATAAGACTTACTTTTTAATTATTATTTGTGAAGGAAGGGAAAGAGAGAAAGAAAGAAGACTCATACATTTGCAGAACAGCCTGGTTCCTTAAGAAACCTTAAGATACAATCCTTAGTCATATCCATGACACCAAAAGCAGTTTTCTCCAGTTAGAGGAGCTCTACCTAACCAAAGCACTGTGGGAAAAATCTAAATTTGTTTTCACTTAAGCAGCAAGTCAGAACTGGGATGGTGTTAGACACATGTAGTCCAGGTGTTTGCCATTTACAATTTTTGCTGATGGTACAAAAGCCAGCTGTGCAGGGAATCCAAATGAAGCTGGGAGAGGGGGAGGAATTGGAGGCCCACTTAAAACCAAAGTATTTAAAGTAAATGTTCATTACACCTTAAAAAGGAAAAAATAAATAAAAAAAATAATTCACATAAATCTAGCAGATTCAGACCAAAACCAAGAGAAACTGAGTTATTTCAAAGGTAGTACAATGTATTCAGGGTCAAGAGAACAGCACGTGGAATAGCGGAAAAACATAGTGTAACTGAACAATCCTTTGGAAATGTCCCACCTGAGATTACATTAATGCAGTAGCTACACAGAGTTAAGCACAGCTTTTGAAAAGACATAAAAGAAGCTAATCTGAACCTTACCCTGAAGTGATAGAAGAGGTTAATTTACACAAGCAGCAAAATGGGAGTGGGGGGAAGGAAGTGGTTAGAGGTTATTAATACAAACGATCAAAGCACACACCAGGTCAACACAAGCTACTGTTTTCACCTCAATAAATGAAATCTAACCCAACTATAATGTAACTCTTGGGAAAACGTCCATTGTAATAGTACAAAAGAATAGCAATCATCTTGAGCACTAACTACCGAACTCTTAAATTCTAATTATGCTTGTTTATTGGATTCTCCTGAATCCAGGCCCACCCAGCATGTGCCTGACTCAATTGCTATCTGAAACAAAGGCAAAACCAGAATACCACACAAAATTAGAAAACATAAAAGCAGAGAACAGATTAACACTAGTATCTTCAAAGTGTTGTACGGAATGCCCAATAAATGCAAAAGAACTCCATTATACATATTTAGGACAGGAGAGAGAGTATCTGTCCCTGTACCAGATTTCTCCCACTGAAGTTCTTGTACTGTGCAATGCATTTCCAAGTCAAATTTTAAGACTCTTAATTTCTCCACCCTCAAGTACAGTAGTGCAGTCCCTCTTTACATCCTTCCAGGAATCTGTTAACATCACTTCCAGCACAGTCCTCTGGCTCTCCGATAGCAACATCCTCCACCCAAAAGCTTGCTCCAACATACTGAATCAGACCCGCTAGACCCAGTCCTCAAAGGCTGAATCTGTATATCCTTCATCACACATCTCTAGGATGCTTGTCAACCACACAGCATTTGTCAATAGTGGCTATGCCTCAATACCTTCTCTCACACATATTCCTAAGGGCTTGGAAGCCTGCCAGGGTGACCAGTTTCACCTCACTTTATTTAAGAAGGTAAATCCTTTAATGACATTTCATTTTCAACTTAGGAAATGTGTTCTACTATAGGCACTTCACTACAGGGCAGCCCACAGCAGAGACTGTCCTCATAAGAATTACCGAGGACTCAAAGAGGCAGTAGGGGTTTTCTTCCACTCATCTTGCAAGGCTTACCAAGGAAAAGTCAAGGGAAACTGGTCCTTTCACTCTAGAGAGCTCAATCTTTTCAGAGGTCAAGGCTTTTGAAATGACCTTCAACCACTCTACTGCTCTACTAGTGCTTATTATCAAAAGGATACACTAGGTTTTGTTTCAAATAGCTGTTTCTTTATTTCTTGCCCTAAAAGACAAATATAGGAAGGCTATGGTAATTACATTAGTCCCACCACTTCCAGATGACCCACAAACAGTATTTATCAGTCACTGCAAGCAGTTGGGCATCTGAAATCAAAAAATTAGTGGGAATAAAGCAGGAGCAATATTATAATTATATTTTCCACATTATCACTAACACTAGTGTAGGTGTTAACACAGGAGCCGCTATAAGAGTCTTGGGTTCTTAGTAAAGGAAAGTTTAAACCTGAAGTACCCAAGTAGCACAAGTATGTTCTATTAGAGCACTGCTATGCTTTCTCCTATATCCCATCTCAATGTGACTGAAGCTATATGTGGTTTTTTTTCCATACATATATATGGTTTGTAAACCAGCTTGGACTCTGCTAGATGGAAGACTCCATTTAAATGCAACTCTGCTACAATACAGTGAATCTCCACTAAACTACTCTTTTAAGGCCTCGCTAAGTGGTGCCTGCTTTTTTTTTTTTAATCCCACCTTTCTTTTCATCTGGGTGAGGGTTTACATCCAAAGATAAAGGCAGAGAGATCCCTGTCAGAAGCACAGAGCAGAAAGCAGGGCTGAGCTGGAATGACAAAACTGTATCTTTGGTTCTGCATCAGGGAACTTGGCATATAGGGCTGTCTCAATACTATTGGTAGTTTTAATATTGTCTTGTAAGGCATCATGCTGGATAAGCCTGGGACGATAAATGCTTCTGACTTGTAGCATAGAAAGCAAAGGTGTAGCAAAGCACAGATGGGAAGGTAAAAGCTCCCTCTTTAAATGCTTACTGGGGTCACGACAGAAGATACTGCATATAGTCGGTTGGACAATAAATTTTCCAATGCAAATTAATTAAACCAAAATAATGAAAAACTATTCTGAACTGAATTAAACTCTACCACAAGACACAAGAGAATCATCTGTGCTGCAAGAGAACCTCCAAACAGGGATGGACAGGTGCCAGCACGAAATCACTAGAGATGTCCCAAGGTAGACCATGCTGCTTGTGAACTGGAGCCCTAGCTTAGGGGTAGAATTTAAGGTCCTGTTGATATTACCAGAAACCCTGAAGTTATGCTAGCAAGGTCAGTTTCTTTAATTTGGGTAGCTTGTATTAATTTGTCTGGTATGACCAATTAGCATTGTCTCCACTGAGATGGACTGATGGCCTGAACTATGGCAAGTCCTTTCTACTGCAGACTAGACCAAAGTCTGAAGATGGGGCAGTCATTGGTGTTTATCTCATCAATGCAACAACTTTTAAAGTAGAAAGTTAAACACGCACATAAATGCTTTCAGATACAAGGCAAACATGAAGTGTACACACAACCACCTTTTCTTGTAACCCAACACTCTTCCTCCAGCTAAGTATGTGAACCACAAGATAACATTCACTTGCACTGGTATTTGCCTTGTGGCATTGGAACACAACAAGACTGGAATATAAGAGCTTCACAGATATAACACACCTACAGAAAAAGTTTGTTACTGTACAAGCAGGTGAACAACACAAGTACCCAACAAAACTGAAAAATTAAATACGACTTTAGTGGCCAAAACACACGTAACTGTTATGCTTGTGGTAACTGAGTGGTTTGAGAAACAAATACTTGTATCCTTTCTCCTCTCCCAAAGTTTATTTACTTTTCAGTTTCTCAGGCCTGTCCTGATGCTTGCACTAATTGCTTAGGACCTCTTATAAACAGAAGCAGAGAAAAAGAAAATAAGCTCTAAAATAGCGATCAAGAGGACTTGAAAAGCTGTTAACATTTAGCTAATAGAAACCAATGCAATGTCCGAAATGAGCTTAAGCTTGTTCTTAAACAGAGTAGTTTTCAAATGGGCTGCATTCCATTAACACTGCTTCTTGCTACTTGATGGTCTGTTGAGCATTCATGACTTAAGACGTCAGCTACAGGTCTCTTACCTTTGGAGGCTTGAAGGGATATTCTGGTGTGAATGTGATGTCAAGGAAGAAAACACCTCCCTCATAGACTGAACCTGGAGGTCCTAGAATGGTTGATCTCCATTCATAGATGTTATCACCTTTGGGGCCAGCGCTACGAGATGAAAAAACCAAATGGTTTAGGAATATTACCACAGTTCAAATAAATATGACCTCTTACATTCTTCAAGTATGATATGGAAGAAAGTTTTCAGTGTTATACTTCATACACCACCTGAAGTAAAGACAGGGATTAAAAGTAGATTGAATCCTTCCAAAAATTTCAGAGATCTTACCTGGACTTACCAGTGTTCAGACTGCTCAGCAAAGCTGAGAAACTAGGGTGGGGTATGGTTTTCAGCTTCTCTCACCTGACATTTATAAGAGTAGCACTGCCCAGAACTACTCCTAAACATGCTACACAATCTCAAAACAACAGAAAAGTTAAGTTTCAAAGAAGAATTTCCTACTGGATTTCAGAAAAGGCTCTTCCAGCTCAGCCTTAATAATGCTGTACTACATGAAAGACCATACTAAATAAATTAAGAACTTATGTTGATTTTATTAATCTTGTGTGATCTTTAAAATTAAAATATATTCCCATATTATTGCTAAACCAAGGCTCATGGTATAACTGAAGGAAGCCAAATACATGATGATACTCTTAAATGTCAAAATTTTCTACACTTTTACGATTTTGCAACAGTGATTTCTAGAACGAGGCCATAAGAACTCATACCATTGATATTGTTTGTATTGTGAACTGCTTTTGTAAGGGGAATTAAAATCACTGTGTCAAATTAAAACAGCGCTTTCTCAAATCAGCTTTGTCTAATTCTAGATTCTCCCTAACCTGCCAGCAGCTCACCAAGAGCAGTACAAACTAAAGGTGTTGCAGAACACAAATGTCTGTTCGTTGAAAATTAGTTCTACTGAGATCCTCAGACACTTGTATTCTGTAGCGTGCCATATGTCACTGAGTATTTCTAAGTACAGCTCAACCTATAAAGCCATTAATGGTTTAGGACTCCATTGCTACCTCTTTCTTTCTGTGCTGCTATGGTAGTATTTTATCTGTAAGATGCCAGAGCTGAAAACTCCCTCTGCATAAGGGGAGGTGCTGACACAGCTTTTTCCATCATGGATGTGCTATGACTTTGGAAATCTCTTCTCCCCTTGTTCTGTAAGGGGCTGGATTTTAACATCCCCAATACAAGGAAAACCAGCCTTGCTCTTCTTTCCCCATTCTTTTAACAAGGCTAATGTAAGACAGAAGGATAAAAAAAAGGCTCTTTTCATATTATAACAATCATGGAGTAGTATTACTTGAGGGAAGGCAATCCAATAAATTCGATATATACATGACAATATGCGTTTGAGTAATGTGAAGGGAACCAGAGTAATTGTTAGGTGTTAGTAAGTGCTAGAAATAGAAATACAACTACGAAAACATAAATTCTCAATGTAACGGCAGTGATCAGAGACAGTCTTTTTTCCCCTGCTCTTGCAGTACCAGTGAACATGTTCCTGACAGCAGGGGAATCAGGGGAGACAAATGGAGTTAATTCTGTTATCAAACCTAAAGTTTTATTTTCATATTAAGCTAAAAACAGAAGTTCACAATACGTTGGTGCTAAATAGTTCAACAATAGCAAAGCTATGACTAAAAGCATGCTTCCAGGGGAAGGAAAGCATGTAAGAAACCAGTAAAGGAAGACAGGTTCTCTGCAAAGTGATGCACCAGCCACTAGGGAAAGATTTCTCTCCACAGAACACAAAATCCCACGCAGCTTAAGATCGGTACTAAATTAAAGTAAAAGCCATTCCATCCTGAACACTCCTGGCATCCTGCTCCACCTTAATGACTTGTCCCTGTCCTATGCAGGTCTATATATCTGGGCACTCAGTACTCTCCAGCTACCACTTGTGCATTAGACTGGAAGAGCGTTGTATTTAGACAGGAAGCTCTACCTCTTGAAAGACACCAGCTTAACTGTGCAAACTTCCTGAAAAGGACTCTGGGGCACCCTTAGCCAGCACTCCAAGGAATCACCTCTTTATGTACGTATTAGCAACCTACTGACACACTGTCATTACTGCAAGTTGCACCGGTGATCATCCTCCCCTCCCTCCCCTAAAGATGGAGCTACTGAATGGAACAGGTACTTGAGCTTTGTTAGCACCGATTTACTGTTGAAATTTATATCACGAGAACTGCCAACTGGGAGCACTTCAGCACTCAAGAAATGTGATGTGCGATTAGCACTGAATACAGCCCTCTGAACCAACGAGAAATATTTCAACATTTTGCATTTTATTTCCAGCTTCAACCCAAAGGACTGTCAATAAAAAAATCCCACAGACTTAACAAATAATATATTATTATTTGTAATAGTCTTAGAAATCTCTTGTATCCCATCAGGTTTCCAATTAGAGCTATCACTGCATGCAAGTAATATACTGCTAGACCTCTGTATTAAAAGAGTGCAACATCTTTGTACGACATCAGTAGGCTTTAACAGTGATGTACTAAGCTTACCTTTTAAGCTTTTCATAATTCAATTAACAGAGTGAAATAGCTGTAGATGTCCAATTTTACATATTAACATTGATTTCTTATAAAGGAAAGACTGAAAGAGGAAGATGCAAGTCAGCTTCAGAGTGCAATATTGCTCCGATTTAAATTAGGATTAGGTAATATCAAGCAAATCAAGAAGACCTAGTGCTTAATAGAAAAGTGACGACGCTGGACCACAGCATAAAGTGCAGTGGCATTAGCTTCTGGTGGATATATAAAAACTGTCAAAGGTTAAAGATTACATTCTTTGTTTAAAACCCTTGCAATTATCTGCTTCAAAAAGAAATTCACTGATGCATAGATACAGGGCTCACAGGCACAGCTGCCACCTTGCCTGATGTGTGTCACCACTGCTCAAATTAAGTGTCTAGATCTACTAACACAACATTTTGAAGCTGTCCAACATATGACCACTGGGAAGACAATTTTAACCAATTAAAATAGAAACTGTTTTCATTGCAAGACAAGAGTATGAGAGCAAAAACCTTCTGTATTTAACTCAATAGCCTACAAGCTCTTCACTTCCAAAAAAAAGAAATGAGACAAAGACCAGTAATGCAGAGTGAAAGACGACATCCGAAAGAAAAATGAGAAAATCCCAACCCATCATTATCATATTAGGCAGCATATGTTACACAGCAGTGCAACTGAGATCTTTCTTCCCTGGAAAAACAGTGATATACTCAGCGAAGATGCCCTGCACCCACTGTAACAACTGTTTCTGATCATTCCCAGGTTGCTGCTGGCTTATCCTCTGGACAGATGTTATGACAGTAACACCCTTTGGAAAGTGCCCAGTACCAAGGTAGTTTTTGTTCAAGGACTATCTAACTTTCCAAGTCCAGAAGCAGCGGTCTGAATCCTCCTGGTAAATGCAATGCAGAGAGAAAGTCTTGGCACAGGTGAGACTCAAAAGTTCTGCCTGGACCAAGTCCCAACCAATGTTGTGTCGCTTTAGCAAAACCTCACCTTGCTTTGCCTCCCACTGCTGGCAGGGGTCATGTTCTTTCTCAACTTAAAAACCAAACAGCTAAATTAGAAATGCCCACAGCAGAGGCTGGGGACCAGAATGATGCCTATGTAAATTGGCTGCATGCTCAGATGCCTTGCAGTACTGAGCGGTTGTAAACATAAGACTGTCACAGAGATTAAGTGTTCATGGAGAAGACACACATACACCTTTTCATGTACTGAAAAGGCTGAAACGACAGATAGTCTGCAAGAACAGCCAGCCTGTGGCTTTTTCGTGTTTAAGCCAGCCAGGTACAACCTCCACCCCAGGCATACGTTACATGATACCACTCTCATGTTTTTGGTGCACAAACTCAGCTCCCAGCTCCCTCCTCCCTCCTCTGCCTGTGCATCCCTGGGGAAATCACTCAAAGTATGCCTATGCCATGGAGGGGAGGCAGGATTTTCTGGTGTTCACCACATGCAGCTAATGTATGAAAATCCCTGGGAACACACTGCTGGTACTTTCCAGGAGAATGACTCAGAAAGAGTCCACTGATTATGTCAAGTTGCTAGTACATTTGGAAACTACCTAGTCCTCTCTAGGAGTTGACCAAATGCTAACATAAGCTTTTCCTCTAGTGAAAATACAGGCCAGTGAATACTTCAGTTCCTCTTCTTTGAGATATGGAAAGCACGCAATAGCAGGTCACAGTAGTGATAAATGAATCAAAAATTAGTCGATGCTACAGACACTAGGTTAATACCCTGCTATACCACAGAGGCATATATTCCTTTTAAAAGCTAACTAATTTAGCAGAGTAGTTTAAAAATGCCAGACAGCTATCTGCCAGGGTGGTGAGAAGGAGGGCAATTTCATGGTATGTTGAAGTAAATAACACCTAATGAAAAACTACAATATGTTTCATTTAAAACCACAAGTGACAAAACCACGAACTCATACTCTGACTACTCCATACCCCTAGATTCTATTTTTGAGGCTATTTTGCCCTGAACAGGAAGACTCTGATGCAAGTACCTAAGCTGTTTTGAAGCTGCACACTTGTGGAAAATAATTTCCAAAAACACTGCAGACATGACCTTTTCCAAGGGACATAGCTCAAATCAGAAAGCAAACAACATACTAACAGTGCATGGGAATTCCAAGGTGGCAGAGAATCTGATGATCTCCAACGTAAAACTGCGCTGTTACAAACTGATAGCAACATTTTTTTGTTGTTGTTGTTGTTTTATTTTGTAGTAAGAAACAGTGAATGACTGAACATGGAATTGCATCTTGGCCATGTATACATCACCTTACTAGGCAGCTTTAGGAAATATTACTTGACTGTTAGGAGGTCTCTTTTTTCCTTCTCTCCCCCCACCCTTTTTCTTTTCTTTTCTTTCCTCCTTTTTTTTTTTTTAAAAGATGCAAGCCCGAAATGCATTAGACATTTTGACTGGCAGGGAGGCAGCATAAAGTTCTGGTGCACCTTGATTTTCCCTCCTAATCCACCCCACTCCCGACCTCAGGGTAAATATGCTTTCTTTCCTGGTAGTCCACCAAGTGGGTCCATGCTGAGCTTGCCCACCTACATTGTCAGACTGAATCTGGTGCAAAGATTGCAAAAGTACCCCAGAAGTCCTAGATCACTGGGCGAGGCAGGTGCAGGGTCTACAACAAAGCAGGACAGCTCATCTAGCTTAGCTACACACACACCTGCAAAACCCTTCATTCAAAGAAATTTTGCTCTATGGATCTCTAAGCAAGCTGTGTTAAAAATGGGAATGTCAAAGAACAGAGTTAAAACCAACCAAACAAAAAAGCAGCTAACTCTTTGGCCACCATGTCACTTCCAAAACTTTGTATTAATGCATAGCTCTAGTTTTAGAAATAAATTGTCACCTCCTGTACATGCTTTAGCTACCAAAATGTATTATTATTTTTATTACTATAGTACTGAGACACTCCATTCACAGACGGAACCCCACTATGCTAGGCATGCTACAATGCAATCAAAAAACTCATGTACACAACTCACACAGGTTTTTCAATTATCAAATAAGCATTAAAACATTACACAATTATTAGGAAGAAATTCAACCAGACAAGACAGAAGTAGTTAAAAGGATACCCTGGGCCATCCATTTAATTGCCATTTTCCGGTCAAGTAGTTTAAAAGTGGGATATAATTTTTTTTGCCTCCCATTTTTAGTCAGAGAATGGAAATGAAAGGAAAAGGAAAAAAAAAAAAAAAATCACAACACAACGAAACTCCTCCTGGGCAACCGTGGAAAGTTAAAGGTAATATACTGAATTACCATGTGACTACATGAATCAGAGTGGTATTTTTTGCCCACTGTCATTATACACAGCCAAGCTGGTCCTCTGTGTTAACACTAGTTAAAAATGATGGATTGACCATAGGTGAAATGCCTACAAGCTCAAGGAGAGACACAGGGAAAAGACAGCAAGAGAAAAAGTTGCAGCTGGCTTTAATTAAAGCATAAGAAGGGAGCAAAGGAGGGAAAGGAGAGGTAAGTGAGCAAAGATGGAACATTATATCGCTACAGCAATCCAAACTATAAAATTGTGAAAACAGAACTTAACTCTCCTTCTAATGCATGTTCAGGGGCATGGTTTTCAAGTACAAAGCAGTAAATATTATTATTTTTCTTGTAACTCATTGAAGGTACTGTATTTTCTGTCTTAAATTTAAAATGGCAGTCACAATATTATTGCACAATGGTAAGTACCTTACAAATCCCACCACATTTCTAAGAGAGAAGAGCATGCACTAAATTTCTGTTTTAGCATCTGGGAAAGCTTTTCCCTTAAGTATCAGGCTAATGTAAAATTGGGGAGGGGAGGTTTGAAGAATTGCACATAAATTGCACAAAGCTTAAACTGGAGGATAAACGGTGCAGCGAATTACATTCTTACGAGGTTAAAAAAGGAACTAAATAACTAAATAGCTCTGATAATGGAGCTGATAAGGTGTTATGCAGGGATTTATGGGACTTCAAGGAAAACTGTTTCAGGGGGATTTCTTTGTGGGAAAGAAAAAAAAAAAAAGACTAGGTTTTCCAGTTTATATAAAAAATACTTGGCAATAAGATCACACAACAACCAAGAGCCTTACTGTTGCCAAGATCTCACTCTTTTCAATTACAACAGGAAGAGAAATGCCCAGGAGTACTTGCAAATCTAGGACCTTCACCTGAAATATTTCAGTCTCTGCAAAATATTACTGTGAAGTTACTACTAAACTACTTGGTGAAAAGGCCAACCCTCTTGAATAATTTCACTGCAGAGTTTGATTTTTAAACCAGGCTTCAAAGATTTAAAATAAAATCTCAGTTAACAGGGAGGTCAGAAGGAGACTTATGATATTCTCAGGAGTGTGCTGCAGCTCTATTTAGTTTAACAATAACCACTTCAATTTAGGAGCAAGTCCTCATAAAAAGGTTCAAGAGAAATTAATCCATTTAGCATTGGTTCCAAAATTGAAAATAAATCCAGCCTGCTCAGCTCTCAATTGCTCCCGTTTTCCATTGCAGTGGCTTCTTCCTAGCCTTCTCCACCTCAAAGCACTGGAAGTTTGTCCCACCACATGTAGGAACATTTTCAGCATCCAACATGACTGCAGAGAGGCTGTTGCAGCAAGTCTGTGGCTTTAGTATGTACAGGATGCAAATACAGAAAATGTTAAATGAAGTAGTCAATGAAATTATTTTCATTGTATGCACATCTGTTTTCCTTTTCTCCTCATAGTTATAGCTTGACACTGTGACCAAAAATTAAATAAATTAAAATGTACTGGCTTATATTTGACCTTGCATCTCCCATTAAATAATACCCTGCACAAGAAACAATAAAACAAATTGGGAAAGAGTAGAAGAGAATCTGACTCGCCTAACAATTAGCAACGGCTTATGACAAGAAGATGTGATGGTAGAAACTCTGCTCTGCCAGCTTAACCTTGTGTTATTTTTACATCAGTTTCCTTCCTGCCATTTGTCAACTGGACTATTAGCTGCCAACATGGGGACAGAAATTCCTTCACATCATCAGACCTCATTTCCAAATTTAGTATTTATGACACAGATGTGTAATTTACATTTGGTAAGCAAAATTAGGCAGTTTCACAAATGCACCATTTTTGCAACTACATCATTTGCTTGGGGCCTTTTCACCTTCCAACAGGTTTTTGGAAGTTGGTATAGAAACATATCCAGTAAACCTATTTGTTTCTGTAATTGTAATGCTTTCATAAAGTAAACATACTCTTAAAGTGGTTGCCCAGCATCAAATTTACAGTCCTGTATTTAAAGACAATAAAAGAGAATCAATACTATTAATAAATATGAAAGTTCTTGTGTCACTAATCTCAAATGTGGCGCACCCCTCAAAAGAGAACAAAAGCTCTACTTCCTCCTGGCACTTACTGGGACATAGTAGGTTCTTCACACATGGAAAAGAAACTACCCCCTTGGACAGCAAAACAGTTCAATAATGCCCCCTTGCCCCCCATAAGCAGCCCTAACTGTGCTACATTAAATGATGAGAGCGTTCTCCCCTAAATACCATGCTTTATCCATTAGGGAAAATAGAAATCCACCACAAATAACCTGCCATTCCAGAATCAAGCTGGGACCTACATCTGTGTTTCTGTCCTCCATGCCCATCTCCTGTCCTCTTCCTATCAGTGTGGGAATATGAAAGGTGGTCTCAATAAACAGATAAAAAAACCCCAGCATGTCATAAATATTTAGGCATCCTGTAGTACATCAACTGTAAAACTGCTAAGTTTGGACCCACATGATCTGGAGGCATCTGTCTTCACAAGTCACTTGCCCTGTTTGGGGGAAAGAAAAAAAAAAAAAAAAAAAAAAGAAAGAAAGATCCCACCTATTTCATAAGTCTACCTATCCAGCATTGAGATAACACAGTGGACTGGTGATCTCGGACTTTATCATCAGTTTGCCCTATTGATTTCGTTATAACTAGTAATTCTGTAGATCAAGAAATGCATATGCTAAGTAACTTGGACTGAAAGGGCAACAGCAGCTACAAATCAGCTTGGAAAAACTGGCCCCAGAAAGTTAAAGATGATGTGTAACACTTGGCAAGTCGCCCCTGCTATGCTGAAAATTGAAAGCAGACAAGACTCTCGAACTTCCTCAAACTAATAAGGACATGGTTCTTGTGGCTTCACCCAACTGTCCCCTCCAGCTAGCTTTCTTACTTCGAAGCATGGGGAGGAAAAGGTCTATTTTAAAGAGGGCAGACAATAAATTGCCAGACTGGTAGCTATCATCTCTCTTGCACTGAACTACACGAATTCTGTTTAAAGTCTGTACTCAGAACAGATGATGCAGTATTTTAAGATTGCTAGTTTATATGCAACTTTAAGTTTTCAAGAGAACATAACCTAAGGAAAAAAAAAAAACATGCTCATGTACCACATGCTCCGAAACTGATCCGCCTGTCCCACCACCTACCTACCTACCAACTTGCCCTAAAAACATGCTACAAATTAAAACAAATTCATCAGCCAGTCAACACCAACAGACTCCCTTTCGCATTAGATCAAGGATAGGTAGAGTCAATACCACTTAACTAGAGAATGAGGTCATTCCATTACCTTGTCTTCACATCATTATATTGCTTTCCATCAGCATACCAATGCTGATACTGATAATATACTTTGATTAGCAACATAATGTTATGTTTTGAAGGACATATCTTAATGATACATGAAACCTAGAAAGAAAAAAAAAAAAAAAAAGAAAATCTAATCTGGATGTCTTCCCCTTCTCCTTTACCGACATTAAACTCTTTATATTAACTTCCTTTCCTTGCCATTCACTAAATAAATCAAAATCACTGCATTTGGATTAACCTATTTTACTGCAGGCGATAACAGCAAAATTACACAAACCACCCAATACCAAAACAAGATTTGGTTACTATTCTCAAAACAACAACAAAATATTCTCAATTATGCTGCACTACCCAGTGCATCTCTTTCCCGATTTTCACAATTCTGAACTACTATTAAAGTTGCCTAGCAGAAAAGTAATTTGAAAACACTGCCTTTGAGTTTTGAAACAGTGACATGCACAGACTAGAAATTTTATCTGAGATCTGAGAGTTTACTATTTTTTAAGTAAAACAAGATTACCTACACTTCAGTACAGGACAGCTGCCAGCCGACTACATAGCAGTCACTAAAAATTGTTTATATACCACTGCAAGTTGTTCTCATTAATAACAGTTGCAAACACGAGCCAGTCACAATAGCTAATCAGCATTTATTGTAGCAGATACATACACAAATATTATTGTGAAGCTGACATGAGAGCAAAAGCTTGAAAAACAAAAAATCTGTCAAGGGATTTAAAAACAAAAATAGGTTTTTGATTTTTTGACAGCATAGTCACATGCATAAGGATAGCCTGAATAGGCATTTGTAGTGGCTTCCTAAAGTTTTGTTTATTTTTTTGTTTTCAAAGTATTAGGAACATTAAATTTAATCCACATAAGGAGCCACAAGAGGATTAAGCAGTGCTCTTAAATAATATATGCAGTTTTGGCGCCAATGTGCATGCCTTAACTTGAAGGACAGATATAGTCCTTCACAAATTACCTTTTTTCTCCAGAACCCTATTTGGCAATTGATGTTAAGCAACTTCCCCCAAAGCAAAAAAAAGCCCACATCATTGACTTTCAAACTTCCCAATGCCTTCAATTCACGACATTTTTGTCTGGAATATCTCCTGAATGTAAGGAAACATTAAAGACAATGAAGTGCCAGGCAATAAGAGTTTCAACTCAGGGCATTACATCACTCACACCTTTTATAAAAAGCATGGCACATTTACACACATAAAAGCCAACATGGGTGTCTGCTCCTCCCTGAGTTCCACCAAAGAGAGAAGACTTAGCCACAATTTAATAAGCTGGAAAGACAACACCACGGGTGGCAGTTACGTTCTGCTGACAGAGGTCCACAGCAGGCATGTAAAAGGCAACTGCCAGGGAGCACAAGAAGTCCAGGCATCCTCGTCAACATCAGTCCTGGTCCCACACCGTCTGGAAACTTTGTTCCTTCAGCTGACCACTGGCATTCTTAGCTTAAACTACGTTTCAACCTTTCACTGTCATGAAAAAAATCCCCATCATGCTAAGTTTACACTGTAATTGGCTGAAAACACTGATGTTAAATAATGCTTCAGGTATGTTCCCATGGTCTGGAGGCTTTTCTAGTCATTAAAAAAAAATAAATGTTCTCCTCAAACTTCCTGCACAACCCATTAAGTTCACAGAGAAGGATCTTTAGTGGCATTTAGTAAAAATTCACATTTCTTTATTGGCTGGTGAAAACATTTTCATTGGTAGTAGTACTAGCGTGAGATTTTTCTGTTACATTTCATAGAGACAGAAGGAGGAAAGCACGCCTTACAGGCACATGCAAGTGTTTTAGAGACAGCAGTTTACATTTTCTAACCTTTTAACCTGAGCATTGTTACAAGTAACACCTTAAAGGAAGAGTGACAAGATTAGGAGGTATGTTTTGAGAGTTGTGCATCACTTTTGTTATGCTGTAACCACTTCCATACATATGGCAACAGAAATAAAGAGGCATGCCTACAAAACTGTAAAACTGACACAGAGATAGATATACAGTTTGCACTTAATTTTATACTATTAATTTTTTGAAGAAAAACTGAACACGCTACTTCTAATTAGGCACAAATATTATGAATATGAAACTGACATAATAGCATAACAGTAGTATGGCAAAACATGTAGAAGAACTGACAGCCTTAACACCCATGCTTGATGTAGTTTTACATACATAACAACATAAGAGGAGGGAATAAATCTATCATTAGCTACAAATCACAGGGATTTGGGGTATGAAGGTAGGGAAAAGCACTGTAAGAACAAAAGAACTTACTTGTTTCCAGTCACTACAGCTTCATTCGCTTTGATTTTCTCACTAAAAGGCATTTCAAATATTCCTTTTAGTGAAATAAAGATGTTCTAACAGCAATACGTTTACAATGTAAATATATTTACACTATTTACACTATGTTAGAAAATTCCTCAGCCAATCTAGGCAATCCCACCTGAACTTTCGAGATAAAATAAGAGATATTTCTTCCTTTAAGTTTCTATGTGAAGATCTCAGTTCAGAAAGGCCAGTAAATAAACCCCTTAGAGTACACACAAATAGCCGCCTTAATAAATCAGTAAGAATAGACAAATTCCAAAGACAGCTGACACTACCATCATTAAAAAGGACTTCTAATAATTTTTTATTTTATATTGGGTTTTTAATCAAATGTAATTAAAAGTTATGATGAGACAACTCCTTTTTTCCAATTAAGGCAAACTAACCAAAAATAGTTCTCTTCTGCTGAGCTAGTGCCTGTCACAGAAGAATAAAACAGATCACACAAAAAAAATCATCCCAATGGTAATATCAGTAACAGAGTAGCAAACTAACCAAGCCTAAAACGATTTTTTTATTTACTCTGTATAAATATAAGTAAAACTCCATGTCACAAATGTAACTTTCAAGCCATGAGATAATGATACTACAAACTTGAAATTTGATCAGGCAGAGTCAACCTTAAGATTAAGTACTGGACTAAGACACCAAAGTATGTGTGCACTCGTTTTCAGCTTTAAGACTCAATTCTCTGAGAGAGATATTAATTTGACAAAACATTACGGGAAATAGTTTTGGAAATTACTCTTAAAGGTGCTTTTGTCGCACATATATATAGATACATATGTGTGTGGGTGTTTCATAATACACAAACCTTTTTATAACACGACTTGCAAAGATTTTTTCTAAACAGTTTTCCCCTATAAAACAATGTTAAAATAAAGCTCAGTCCACCCATTACTATAACAGAAGTAGTATTACTGCAAAGACTTTGTTCACAGCCAAATACAAATTTTGCCACAGAACTTTGTTCCTCTACTAGCTTATCAAAAGAAATATAGGAAATCACCAGGCTGGATCTGATCTGAAGTCCACCTGTTCCAATGCCCTTTCTTTCACTGGTTTCCAGTGTCAAATGGGGCAGAGATGGGCACTGGAAGGCTCCTGCCCGGTCTTCTGCTTTCCCCTACCTTAGCAACATCCTCGACGCTAACTGATTGAGTGTCAAAACCAGGCATCTATGTTTCCCTTCTGAAATCAGTATGATGAATAAGCTGCAGTAATTCTGTCTGATTTTGCCCTCCATAGAAGCCTGAGTCTTTTTGAAGCTTGCTAAATTCCTGGCTTCAGCAATGTAATACAGCATGGAATCCCTGTGTCTAATTTCATTCTGTAAAAATTAAATAAATTAAATTTCTCTATCTTTTAATCTCATTCCATATGCCTTTGTTCTTGTGCATCACAGAGGAAAATAATCTTCCAGTCTATTTTCTCCAGAGAATGAAAACAAGGAAAATAAACATTCAGTCTATTCTGTGAAGGAAGCAATCCCTGTGTCTTCACATGAGAACTCCTCCAGTTTCTTTTTTAATAATTTCAATCTCTCCTCTGCAAAATCCACTTAGTATTACAGAATACTTCTCCAATATTCTTTTTGAGATAAAGTGGACAGCATTACACAGAAGTTGATGAACAAGGCATTACTTTGTATGTATCTATATTAAGCCTTTTTCTCATTCACATGCCAGAAAAACCTACTGCCCTTCCTTTTTCAAAATGGGAAGACTTAGCTACCATAGGTATGCCCTTAATGAGCACTAAGCCAGTAAAGAATAAGTTTCTTCCCTACTTTCAAAGTAAGACCTTTGCAGCAGGCCACGCGTTGTTAAAGATCTGTCGTGTTAGCAAATACATTTGTCAAGTGTCTTTCTAGAAGCCAGTACTTCTGTATCAGTCTGGGCTTGTTGAAGTCAATGAGAAACTTCCATCAAATTCAGCAAAACAAATTCATATGCAATGCAGGACAGAGAAATCTCTTTTGGGAACCTGGAAAAAAACCAGCAGTGACTGCAAAAGCCAGATTGCTGCAAAGGACTTTGATTGGGGGTTTGCTTCATCACACTTAGCCCAGTCAGTAATTATGGCATTCCTCATTCTTACTGTCAGCAAAGAACACTTTTGAAAGCATCCTTGTCACTTCTGCATCCTGTAAAAAGACAGGATATTGTATTCTTTATGGAAGAATAATCTCTAAGTGTCTGTTATCAATCAGTGCTGCTGCTGAGCATCTTAGAAACAAGCAACAAGCGTTGCTTCTGTCATTAATCTGACTAGTTTTTAGATAATTACAGAAGAGCAGAACCTTACAAAGGAATGCATACAGCTCTGTGGAGAGCTGAACTCCTCTACAGGAGACATTTTAAGGTTCTTTTCTTTGAAGCCACATGTTTTACTCAAGTTGCCTTTCATAAACTCCCAATAAGAGAATCGGAAGACCAGGAATATTTTGGCTAATGCCCAGGGATTTCTAATTATTGTTTCTATTACGCTTTTGCTCAACTACTTTTTTTCTTTTCTTTTTGATACTACAGATGTGGGTTTGTTGTTTTTTTGATTGGGTTTTTGGTTTTTGCTATTATTGTTGTTTTTTAAATAAGCTTTAGCATATCAAGATGATATTTCTCCTCCCTGGCTCCAATGTGTAGGAACTGTGTCATTTAAAGCCCTGTCGAGATTTGCAGGCATAAATGTCAACTACAATAGTCAAACCTTTTAACATATTTATTACTTCACTCCTGATATTTTTCCACTCTGTGGAATTAATTCCATAACTTGAAGTGCCACTTATTAAAAAGCCAAGACATGGTAAAGAGCCTGCTACCATCATCACTTCCTTCACAGAAATATAGTGATTTCACTCATCATAGCATACTCAAGTTTAATCAATGTTGTGGTTCTTGCTCTGCGTAGGTATTAATCATTCATAAGTCTTTGGATTCTATTGCTCCCTTTGTAGGTCATTTCCACAGGCATTCCCTTGCAACCTGATCAGACATGATGCATAATGGTAATTCCTGGGATGAGCTGATATGGAAAGGGATGTGGAAAAAGGGCATGGAAAGAGACAAAGAAAATATGTGAGGAGGATATCCACTCCCAAAGAGATATAAGACAAGTGCGTACATGTGTATGTGGAAGAAGGGAGGGAGAAAAACACTTGCATGTGTACAAGCTGGGATTGGAGAAAAAGATTTCCATGCAATGCCCAGAATTCAGGTAAATTTTAGTCTATAGGCAAGTTTAATTCAAAGGAACACAAGAAAAGCACACTCTTCTGATACAACATCTCAAGATAAACGTGCTTAAGCCTAGGAGCATGGGTTTAATATTGCTCCAAAATCACCATAATTAATAAGACAGGCTTTGAACATTCACGATAGCCACATGCCTGCCCAATTCTATTTCAAATTCTGTTATGTTCTTGGCCTCAATAATTTCCTGTGACAGTAAGTTCCATAGACTAATTATATGTGTGAAAGACACATATAATACCTTCCTTTTATTACTCTTATATTTGCCACCTTTGATTTCAATAGAACATATCTCTTTGTTCTTCTGCTATGAGAAAAAGAAAACAGATGTTTCCAATTTATTTTCTTTTACACTAGTATTCAGTGCAGCATGAAGCTAACGGTTAAATAAATGACTGAAATATTTCATTCTGACTGTGTTCTTCCAAACAGAATAAACTTGCCTGCCTACTAGGAAAATCAGAGAAAGATGAACAAGTAAAGGAAGTAAAGAAACTCAAACTTATGAACTCTGAGCAAGAGGCTTATGAGAGAACATGAGAAAACCATACACACCAAGCTGTGTCATGTGGTCAGCACGCTGGAGGGAAGGGATGCCATCCAGAGGGACCTTGACAGTCTTGAGAGGTGGGCCTGTGTGAACCTCATGAAGTTCAACAAGGCCAAGTGCAAGGTCCTGCACATGGGTCGGGGCTATCCCAAGCACAAATACAGGCTGGGTGATGACTGGATTTAGAGCAGACCTGCAGAGAAGGACTTGGGGGTACTAGCAGATGAAAAACTGAATATGAGCCAGTCATGTGCGCGCATAGCCCAGAAAGCCAATCTCGTTCTGGGCTGCATCAAAAGAAGCGTGACCAGCAGGTCAAGGGATGTGATTCTGCCCCTCTACTCCGCTCTGGTGAGACCCCACCTGGAGTACTGCATCCAGCTCTGGGGCCCCAACATAAGAAGGACATGGACCTTCTTGAGCGGGTCTAGAGGAGGGCCATGAAGATGATCTGAGGGCTGGAGTACCTCCCCTAAGAGTACGGGCTGAGAGAGTTGAGGTTGCTTAGCCTGGAGAAGAGAAGGCTCCAGGGAGACCTTATAGCAGCCTGCCAGTACTTAAAGGGGTCCTACAGGAAAGATGGGGAGGCACTTTTTAACAGGGAGTATAGTGATAGGAGGAGGGGTAACAGTTTTAAACTGAAAAAGGGTAGATTTAGATTAGATATTAGGAAAAAATTCTTTACTGTGAGGGTGGTGAGGCACTGGAACAGATTGCCCAGAGAAGCTGTGGAGGCCTCATCCCTGGGAGTGTTCAAGGCCAGGTTGGATGGGGCTTTGAGCAACCTGGTCTAGTGGAAGGTGTCCCTGCCCATGGCAGGGGGTTGGAACTAGATGATCTTTAAGGTCCTTTCCAACCCAAACCACTCTATGATTCTAAAACAAATACTACAAGTATTAAAAAATGGTCCCGTTTGATGCTGGTACACCTATATTTGAAGAAGAAAAAAACCCAACAAACCACAAATTCTAACCAAGTGAAATATAGCACGTATGGCTGAAGATGCTAGTGAGGGAGCAGAACAATAACAAAGCAGAAGATAACCTATCATGTAATGTCACCCAAACTCTGATATCACACATACTCAGCATGCTATTTTAAACCTCATTGCAGAAGCAGTTACAGCCAACAGTTCCAACTTACTTTGTGAGCATAAGCAAGTTCTCAGGTGCCATCACCAGTGTCACGGATGAATGGCTTAAAAAGAGACCGATGCCACAGTTTTGCAATGACATTTCTGGGCACTTGCAGGAAGGGTGTACCTCTATATTTGTATGTAACTACCATTATCTGGGTGAAAGCTGCACCAAAGACAAGCATGACTTGAACAAAAATATTTCATAAAATAGGGATCTCTATATAGAGGCATTCAATTTATAAAAGCAGTGGAAATAGATTTCAGAGGGACTTCACCAGATTACAGACTGATGACATTGGTGTTACAATTTCAGTGGAAACCTTGCTTGATTTAGTTATTGTGGGTCAGAAAAGGACAATTCAGAGAAACTACAGAGCTTTTGTATTACCTCAGCTATAGGACTGATCCCGAAATACAAAGGTTACCTACCCTCAGATCCAATATCAGGCTGCACTGTGGCTTACTGAGCCCAGTTTCAGCCTCCCTCACCTTTCAATGACTGAGACACTGCTGCAGTTAGCTGCATCCAAACTGGCATCAAATCATCCAAATAAAACCACAGAATGCAGGAAAAATTCAACTTCAGAATTCTGGCAGTTTCTGTATGAAATCTTAGCCACCTGTCATGTATGCATAGAGCATGCTTGAAAGATATTTGTGTGACTTTGGCTCAACCTCTCTCCCCAGGCTAGGCACTGAAAATCACAAGATAGTAATTCAGAAGGACAAATACAAAACCCATAGATCTGAGAAGTCCAAGATCACAGTCCTTTTATGTTATGCTACTTAAATGAGGACTACAGCCTCTTTATTTTGAATAATCTGGTTGTTCTTATGTTTAATGGAAACGACACTGTACTTGAGGAAAAATATGCTTACATCGCAATGCTTAATTTTGCAGTATCATGAGATCCTTGATCTTTACACCAGCATCATTAATATACATTAGTTACACGTGAAAAGGCATCAGCTATATGTGACCAGCTTTGAGGACTTGAAAACAAATTTCTGGAGCAGAGAAACTCTTTCCGACAATACACGTCATTTGGATCAGATGTTTTTATTTTTAAAGGTATATTTTCAACAATGAACAGTTTATGAAACAAATGAAGTGTTCTTACACAGTTACAAAGTTCATTTTTCCACGTCAAAACTCTGCAAAGACTGGGGGAAAGCCACCAGTCTGCTACGATTAGTCAAGGGCACAAAAGCACAATTAGCTCTTACTTGCTGACAGAAGGATTGGATGGAAAAAGAAAACCCAGGTGGGTGAAATACAAAATGAGGTGTCCTAATTGAGTGTGATGACATTCAGATTGAGTTTTCTAAAAATGCCATACATCTTTTAACAAACTTGGGTGATAAAGGTACAGTCATACCTAGTTCTGATCATAAGTACACTATTTCATATATAAAATCCGAGTATATAGGCATGTGTGTATAAACATGCACATGTGAATACACACAAACACAGACAAAATCTACACCTCCACAGTTGTACTAACTCAGTTCAGCAGCAGTTAAAATGAACAGCTACTGCTACTGTAATAATACTGTAGAAGTGCAGAAAGACCATCCAGGATTGATAAAAGAGAATTAGCCCACTTCAGCCCCTTTGCTTAGATATTTTTCAGAACACACACACTCTTATATAGTCTTCCATAATGGCATATCTAGAATTCTATTATCATTTTTGCTACAAAATGATGACAAGAATATACAATATTGCAGCACTGATCCCAGCAAACACCTTTTGCTCTCAGTCACGACAAGAAGTTTGGCCTTACCCTTTATACCACTGGAATTAACTGTGGCAAGTCAGCATTATCATTGGAGTCTGTTTTGCCTGCACTTAAAGAGACCTCCCCACGTGTGCTTCTCCTGGGTGATGCGATGTTCAGAGTTTAGGAAAACGTGTATTCTGTCAACTTCTGCAAGTCAAGTTAAATGCTGAAGAAAAGGAAAGTTGATATTACAAGAATTCTTTTCCATACAGTTATTTTTGCGCATTTGGGATGGGAAGAGTAAAGAAAAAATAACCCCTTACTTTCACAGAAATACAACTGCACTCTGGTGAGTGAGTACAAAAGGGGTGTTTGCACACACATGCACACTCTAAACACACCACCAACAAAAAGCAGATCTGATGTTCCCTTAGAGCTGTTGTACAGATAATATCTAGAGGTTTTAAAATTTGTAAATTATTATTAATTACCTCATCATTTGCAAAATGAAATGGTTGGCCAAATAAAAACAAAGTTGAAATCTACATCATTTATTTCAAAGTTGAAGTCTGACAGCTGTATTATATTCTCATTCTTCTTGAGCAATACACCTACTGCAAAACACATATCAAGAGGCACTCTTTAGAGCCTTCCTTACTGTAAGGGATTTACCTTTAACTGCCAGCAAAATCCAAGTACACATTCCCCTTCTGAGCATCCTTTAATCTTTATAGTTTGTTTCTGTTCCTTAAATCCAAGTAGAGCAGACCCCCAACAAGTAGGTATGCCTGCCCAGCACAGGCTGCAGGAGGAAGGCAGCTCTGGCTCAGTGGCAACTGCGTGCAGGTATCTTTCTGAATAGAGTGGAAAGAAAGATCTAAGCTATGCAAGCTCCAATTAAAGTAGAAAAATAGCTTAAACTAAGAAAAAGTCTATCTATTAAAAATGTCTTAGCAGCTGTGACCAACATGGATGAAAAGTTGTGAGAGAGGCTGCCCAGTGGCTGTTGTGCTGTTTTTACACACTTTTCCCACTAGGGCAAAGAATGATCAAGAGACTCATCATCTCAACAAGTTCTCTTACTGTAAACAGCTAGTGTTGAAAGTCAGCCCCTTAATAAATATATGCATTTCATAATTTTACTCTTGAGACATTCAGTTCTACTACATACTGAAAGAGGTACAGAAAGAATCAAAAATATAGGATAATTCAAGCCCTTGTTTTCTTCAGTACTACTTGTAAAGAGAAACTTGAACACAAAATACATCACCTTTCATAATCCTGTCAGCATGCTAAGGATGCACATGGGACTGATTCCCTACAGGCATGCAAGTATTAAAAAAAACAAAACAGTTCAACAGACCTCCCCTCATCTAGATCAATGTCTTACTGCACATGCATTTATCTTCTTCCTTTCTTTGTTTGCTATATGCTCACTTGCTCTACAATTGTTGAAGTTGCCTAAAATCAGAGGACTGTAACAGTCAAACCAATGCACGGAGGCACGGAGAATACAAAAAAACCCAGTCCTCCCACCAGAAAACTACCCCAGCACAGCATGCCCTAGCTTTTCTTATACTGTGAAACAGGATAATAAATACGAATGAGGAAGCAACATGAATCTGTGCACTGCATTATTATTATTATTTTTAAAACAAACAGTCTATATGTTTGCTTTTCATTAGCTCCCTGTGGTGGCAAAAGTATAAATGTAAAAGTTAGAGACATAAAGGGAAAAAATGAAGTAGCCAATAGCAAAGATTTCAAATACACTTACACAACCACACTGTTTGTTTTACAGCTGCTTTACATAACAATAAAAATGTAATATACCATGGGGTTTTGGCAGTGTGTAGAGAGACTGCATCAAATGGCCATAACGAAGTAAGCAGAAATGATCTCTTTGGAACAATTAAGCAATTTTAGAAGCACCACTATGTCCAACAACTAATGGGTCCAAAGAGACAGAAAGGTCAAAAGCATGAGTTTCTCCCTACTGACCAGAGATCATATATACGAGCCTTTGGAAGACAGGGTAACTTCATATTCATATTATATAATCCCTAATAGAGAATAACCCCATATAAAACCCAGCACACCAAACAAAAAGAGAGATCTTTCCTTCAGAAGCCAAAAGCAAGATGCAGTCTTCCATCCAGCTGTCTCAGCATAATTAATAACTTAAAAAAGGAAGAAAAAAAGAAATGCTTACCCTCTTTATGTATAACCAGCTGAGAAAAAGAAAATCACTGGCTATACATGAAACAGTAAGGTGCTCATGTAGTTCAGTAAAGAGTCTGGCACTTTTTAAGAATGAATGTATACATCATACATATTGTACATTAAAACCCACAACTCTTCTAGTGACCTTGAACTCTAGTAATATGAACAGGGACATACAAACCCACTTATTTCTGGACACAGTTCATTCACTGTCTCCAGCAAGGACTGAAATTTAGCACTTGACCTAGTGTGTCATTAGGATGTGACACATTATCTTCCAGGAAAGCCAACCTAAGCAAACATCACAGTTCCATTACTATTTTAATATCCAGAAAATGAGATTCTTCCTCTGAAAAGAAACCATTTGCTAAAACAGCAACTAGATGACTTTCCAGACGTGTCATTCAATGCGTACATGAGAGAAAGATTAGTAAAAATACTGACCAAAGAATCTTTCATTTGGCTGGCATACAGCTGTGTAAATGCTCATACAGGCTCACCTACTGCATGTCAAATGTCCTTATAACCCCAAAGTGAAGTTTAGATGCATCCTCTTGACTAGAAACCTTTCAAGATAATAAAATACACTTTTCCAATGGCCAAAGAGTACTACATAAAGAAAGATGACAAATGTCAATTCTTATGTTACCTTGCACTCAGGATTATCCCAATTGCCCATTTAAGTACTTTAAGAACACTTTCCTCTTTCATCAAGCTCCTCTGATTTGTGACCCAAATACTTAAGCCATTTAAAAAACAATAAAATAAAACAATCCATATACACATTCAGTGGTTTAGCCAATCACTGCTACTTCATTTGCAAGTAAATTAATAAAACAAGAGCGGTTTTGTCTGTTTATTTTTTAATTCCTCACAAACATTTTCTTTCTGTCAACAGCACAACCTTGACTCTTCTGTTCTCTGTAGGCATGGGCTGCAGACTTTGACAGATGTATCCTTCAGGCTTACTGCTGAAGGATCACTGGAGCCATCAGGAAAGAGAAGGGGCCAGAACCTGCTCAGATTGGCAGGATAAGGAGGCCAAAGACACTAGCATCGTTCCTTACAAGCCTGTGATGGTTTGCAGAAAGAGGCCCAGCTCCGTGGGCCAAAACAGGCACACTAGCTCTCTTTTGCAGAACTTAGACCACACCAGTGATTTGGGACACATTGGATTGTAATGAAGAGAGAGGCTAGGAAAGAAGTACAGAGAGAGCTGACAATCTGTGCAGGGGACTGGCAGGTTTACTACTGGAAAGGGATCTGGTAAAATGCATTTTTTTCCCTGTTCTCTGCTTTTAAGGGTCATATCTAACCCCACCCTATAATTTCACTCTTTCCTAGCGTGTCATAGCTCAGCCATCAACTTCAGCTCCGTCTTTTTTTTCCCCTATTTGTTCTGAATCAATAAAGACCACTGCAAATAGAACAGACTTCACTAGGTAACAGACAAGTCTCCTTGCCAGATCCAGACCCCAATCAGCACTCCTTCCTTATCTCTCTTTAAGCCAAGCCATGAATCACTAACAAATCCCATCCAGCTGTTCAGCCGGCCATGAGAGAGGTCACAGCACATCCCCACTTACCCTCAGCCCTTTACTCTGCTGCTACAGCTTACGGCTGGACCCTGCCAGTTCATCGCATCCCTGCTGCAAAGTATTACCATACAAAGGCTCCACTATCCAATACCTATTTTTCAGTCTTTCCTGACAAAATCCAGTACTAGTTATTTAACATGTCCTAAATGGCTAGTTCCGTGCTACTTAGCACTGCAGTGAAACATGCACCCGAACAATCTCAACGCTGAATTATTTGTCTGAACTTTACACCTCCTCATAAATAAGACTCTACTATGAAAAGCAAAGCAAAAATCCTTATAAAGCAATGTAGAAAGTCTATGGGTTAGAAAATTTGCATTTTCTGTGGAAAAAACAATATACAAGACATACCCGATACATTACAAAACCTCCAATGTAACATAATATTTATAGTCATTAGGAGTACACACACTGAATAGTAAGTACTTTAAAGTGGAATGTCTCAGCACATGTAATAGCTCTGCAATTTAACTAATATTTCGCTAACAAATAGTTACAGTCCTCCTAGTTATTGAGGTGGAAGGTGAAACAGGAGCACAAAGACAGCAAAGAAAGAGATTAGCTATTGGACACCTTTATTATTTTCTCTGCCACTATCCAGGAAGAAAAAAAAAACCCCAACACTAATATCTCAAAACACATTATCCTATTACAATGTAGTAGTATCACAAAGTAACAGCTGTGATAACCTTGATGTGCATAAAACCGGAAAATAACCAAATCACATATTCAAGATAATGCAATAGCTGCTGAATAAAACAACTCGCTTATTTACATCAATCAGATAAGGAAAAAAAATGCAATGTTGCAACATAAGCAGAACTTCATTTTTTGGGGAAGGGGGAATAGGGAGACATCTACAAGCCCAAGGACTAAACCTACTTTAATATTAAAGAACATTTAAACATAGCCAGAAATTTACATACCACTTTGCAAACACAGACAAAAATGGAAGAAGTCCTTTGCCCTGAAAATTTTACAGTCTAAATTCGGCAAGACAAACGCATGAAGGTTAACCCTTCACAAAAGCAAGAAGTGGCTGAGTGACAGGATTTTATGCAAAGCATAAAAAGAAAAGAGGCAAGAACAGTTCCATAAAGGGCGGAAGTTGAACATTTTATGCGGCTAAAAGCAATGTCAAGTGGAACAAGGAAACAGAAAAGAGACTGTAGCTAGTGGACTGGAATGAGGGAAAACAGGGTCGGGGAAGGAGGTCATTTTGTGGGTACTCCACACAGAATGCGAAAAGACCGTCTGGGGTCACCTAATTCAATATCCTACTCCTGGCAGTGGTAAGAGCAGATACTCCTCAGAATAGGTGACTGTGGCCACTATCTGCAGTCCATTCCCCCTGTACTCCCGCAGCATCCACGCCACTGGGTCAGGGGTGCTGAAGGGTACATCCCTGACTTTTTGAGTCTGTTTATGGACCTGTTGCCCATGAATTTGTTCAGCCCATTTTTGAGGATGCTGATACTATCTGCCTCCACGACCTCCTGCAGGAACAGCTTCCAGAACTCCACTGCCTACCGGGTAGAAGGACTTAATCTGTTCTAAAATGATCTCTTAACAGTTTCAGTGAATATCTCTGTATTTAGTACTATGGAATTTACTGAATAACAGTTCTTGTCATACTTCTCTACCAGCTGCTACAAAAGCAAGGTGTGCTCCTTTGGGAGATGCAGGTTCACAGGGCATTCAACAAATTAAATTTGCAACTTCCTATCTTTAATAATAGTCTACTTGATTGGGATTGACAGAGTTTCAAGTGATTTTTGAACTTTCCTACTCTTTTTTGTTTGCTTACTTGTTTCTCTCTCCCCCTTCTGCCTCCTCCCTCCATTTCTACCTCTGCCTTTCTCTCCCTCTGCTCCTTTCTTGCTATCACTCCTCCAGTTTTCTTCTCCCACTCCTCACATCTTGCTCATGCACTTCTAAAGATATAGGAGGACAATCCATGGGTCAAGAGCCATGTGCAACTCATTCAGCAGTTCAGGTAGGCCTGCAAAGATACATTTGGGCACTTGTTACATGTATTCTTCAAGGTATAGTAGGTTGTGCCTTCTTGATTTACAGAGCATTGTAAACAGTGTAAGACTGTATAAACGCATTGACTTTATTGCTATATGAATATTTTGCCTCCCAGCTGGGGTGTAATACAAGCAGCACAGCAAAAACTATTGTTGCAGCTTGCATGCTTGCCTGTTTTAAAAATTCACTCATGCCCAAGAAGAGGTTGGCCCATGGATGGCCCTCCCCATTCATTCAAGAGGAGGATGCCCCACGTCTTCTGCTCCTTAAGAGAAGGCAATAAGAAAGTGGACCTATATTGCTGGAGCAGACAAATAATCAGTCTGTCTCTGCTTCCACCTTTGCTGCCAACTGTTTCAGCAACCAGTGCAAAATTGCCTCTGCTGTCCTGATGGGCCATCTCTCTCTCTGCTACCTCTTACAGTCACCACTAATGCCTTGCACAATCTTGCTGTCCTCAAGTAACACCTTTCTGCCTCGAGTGTTTGTACGTACTTTTCCATTGCTCACTTGCAACTCACTCTCTCAGTCTTATCAATGCCTGCAATCTGATTAACCTCATAAGGTGAGTGAGGGGCTGGAAAAAATTGGAAAAATGCTATTCCAAAGAAAGTATTAAAATTTCACTAGAGACTTCAATCCTGGGATGCAACTAAAAGACAAGCAGTAGGGCATCTGAAGGCCTGACTCTAGTTACACTCAAAACATAGATCTCCTAGGTCACTCTTGTCACTACTATACATCTTCTTGCCTGACTTCCTAGATCATGAGGGTGCTGTTCAAGTTCAATTTGAAGTAGGAAGGAAAGCATCACCACAGCTTTAATGCAATGGAGAACTCTAGTCAGATTAATGATATTTTGAGATTTTATTTGGCACAGCTGTTTAAAGCCTTCAGTCTTTTTCCCCTCTCCCACAAAGCCCCAAGTGTAAGTAAGCACAAATACTTTTATCAGAAGCCAGAGCACTACAAAATATGAGATTCTCAAATTGAGAATTACCCCATCAAAAACAAAACCAGACAATTCTCATTGATAAACTACTTACAAGCAAGTCAAGGAGGACACCAACTATAAATGCTTACATGCATCACCTAATTTATCTCCTTTAAAAAGGTTACCAAGACATACAGGAGATAATGTGCAAATATAGTATTACAACAATCAGTTTGATTGATCAGAAACTTCTGATGAAATGACCTTTTATGGTGTACTACAGTATTGACATAATTGCTTTAAAACTATGTTACAACCGTGTGCATTTTAGCAATCTTTCAAAACCATCTGCAACAGTTAAACACTGCTTTAATTAAATATATTGCACTTTCTCCACCATTTATAGGCCACTTCTCAGAGCAGTCTACACTTGTTCAGAATACAAAATAACACACTGAAACTTTCTAAAAGTTGTCCTCTTGAAGATTTCAAACATATGACAGATCTGTAACAGTCATCACCTAAATTAGCACCTTAAAATTTCAGTGAAGATATTCAAGCTGCAGGTAAAACCTTTGAGACAGTTACCCTGACAGGCTTCCTTGTATAACAATAGCTACTGCCCTGAAGCTTTGCTGTTGTCTCCAAAAACTCTGACAATGTTTTCAGTCCAAACTAGAGCTATCTTTCTTCTTTTCATCAATTCTTCTATTGTGAAAAGACACCTTTGACTTCAGAATTAATTTTTAATGTTTCCGGGCCTTTTCACTCCTGTGTGCAACTCTCTGTAGGATCCTAGGCATCAAAAGAAAGAAACAAAAAAAAAAAGACCCCAAGACCCCTCTCCTGGTTTCGCCTTAATAGACACTGGAATTAGCTTCAATGGCAAAAATCTATTCCTCAGACACCCATAGCAGAAATAGCATTAAATATTAGCAGTCCACCTGCCCCTGGAAGCACTTCCCCCCTAGCCCTCAGCATTTACTACTGCCTTTACAATTCTCAGTACCAGTTCAAGATTCTCAACTTCCAGCAAGTCCAGCAGCTCCAGAGGGAAAGATGAGAAACGCAATTCTCTAATCTCTTAAATAATCATTTACACTGATACAAAGAAAGTGCAAAATATATCTAACGTGCTGATTTGGTTTACACTTGCTTTTGACTCTAAAAGTTGAAACCCCTGGAGGAATCAAACCCTGAATTCTGCACTGTTTCACAGAAATACAGAAGAAATTTAACAGGACTCTACATCATTAATCATACAGCTTCTTTAATCCAATTACTTTGTATTTTCTCTTAAACAAATGAACCGCCAAGACTTGGCCTGGACCCAGTTCTCAAGACAGCTCAACTTCAACTTACCTGATCTGTATTTTCAGTTGTAAAATCATGGAAGAGATTGGAGAGAGTGTGGGGAATCAAACACCACATCTGCCCTGGGCTACAGTCTGCATACCCCACTCTCCTCTTCTCCTCCACCTCCCATCCCAGGGAGTCCAGATTAATAAAGAAAAGAACATTGCACTTTGGATGTTGCAGTTAAGCATACAGATCTGTGATATATTCTCCTGGTAACATCAGTGAGCCCCTCATGCACAGAAAACATGTATTAAATGCACTGTAGTAACCATTACACTTTCCACAAATGCCTTGGAAGACCAATTGCACGTTGCTGAAATTTGCAAATTAGCAAGAGAAACAAGAAAACCTCTCTGAATTCCAGAGTGTACAGTGTTTATTTTGACAGTTGTAGTTTATTTATAGTACTTGACGATACACGTTCTCTAGTTCATCTTGTAAAATAACTAAGTCAGTATTTCGACCTCCACTGTTAAGCCTCAGAGGGAAAACCAAGTATAAACTTATTTCATTCAAATAAACGTACAGATTGGCAAGATTCTACTATAATGACTAAATTACATCATTAATTTAACTTAGTTTAAAGCACTTTCTTTGGTGGAGAAAGCATAGCCCTTAAATTTGTATGTGGTGTGCAAGTCTGCACAGATGTGCAATAATCTCTTAACCCATTCACATAAAATGATATCTTTTTTGTTTAGTACGTTAAATACTTTTAGAGAGGTGCTGTATGGAAGGCCAGTCTGTCATGTACAATTGCAGAAGAGTGCAGGCACAGGCTGCAGAAGTTTCGCTATGCACTAACAATAACCTTAATCCACCCATATAACTTGTACTGGTGCAGGTGAGCTCTGTCTCCGTTCCCAGAACAACCCCCTTCGACAGTGGGGCCAAAGTTAATGTCTTGTCAGATGGCATCTTATCGGCTCTCAAGACCAACCCATTCTTCAGAAACCACAAAGCTCTCTGTCACTAGCAACCTGCCCTTGTTGAAATCCTCAAACACAAAACCATCCCCTATCACTTTCTCAATCCCCTAGACTCACCCATTCTCCGTGGATAATTTTGTCTTCATATAAAAAGACAAGATAGATTCAAGCCCTTAAAATATAAATACTCCACACACAGTGTTTCCCATTTATGTTTATAAAGTACCATACACATATCATGAATATTTCTTAAAACAAAACCAGACATGTAACCCGCTGCTATACACATATCCAATATAAAAATCTGGACAAGTAGAGCTTGAATACAACAGAAATGAAACCAAATTAAAGACGGCATAACCAAGAGGAAGTATTAGAATTTGTCAGATAAAACATATACTCAGCATCATAAACACAGTTGCACAGTGCCCTCCAAGGGCAGCAAAGCTGAAAGTCAAATAATAAAATTAAGTGGTGTACAAGAGAGTGTGCACAGAAGGGATTTCAATCCTCTTTGTTCTTAGCCATGATACAATTTCACAGCCACTCTCAAGATTCATCGTTCTGATGTTTGGCATGCAAGAGCACAGAATGCAGTTCATTTGGGAATTACTGAGCCAGGATGTGCCAAACAAAATCTACCACAGCATCAGCCAGCTCCTGCCACAGTGTCCGAGCAGCCCGGCCATCAAAACATTTGATTTTTAAAGGGAGCCAATAAAAACCAAACAAGAATATCTTCAGAAAGGTGAATTCCTGTAATATTAACTAATCAATCCACAGTAAAGAAGCTGTTCCTGTGCAGCTATTGTCTGAGTACGTCAGGCAGAGGACTTTGCCTGGAGGAGCTGCTACCTACGTATACTTCAAATTCACAGAGTGTAGAAATGGTATTATTTTTATGGTTTGCAAGCGAGACCATACACAGCTGCGGAGAATCTCTAAATTAGTTAATACACCATTTCAAAAGGAAGAGTTATTTCTCCAGGGATCATGTGCCAAACAAAGCGGGGAGGGAATGCTGAACCACTGGTAGTTTATATGACAAAAGATATTTTTCAACCACACACAGCACTAATTACGAAGGTCCTTCCTATCCTACAGCTGGAAACTTCTCACAGAAAACAATCCCATTTCAGAGAAACAACTTGGGGGGGGGGGGGGGGGGCGGGGAGAAAAAAAGAAGTGCTAAAAGCACTTTTGTAAGCTGCTAATTTTCATTAAACATGATCTGCATTTTTTATTTCTACAAGGAAGTAAAATCCAGCATTCATGTCATTCTTGATCTAATAATTTGAGTGTGCACATTAAAAAAAAAAAAAAACTCATACCGAAATTAAGTTTTTTAAATACAAAACATAAGACCAGAAAGTTTATGCCAGAATATAGCTATGTTCAGGGAGAACTACTTCAAGCATGAAATTAATAAAAACAACACTGATACTAGTTTAACAGTGACAATCCATCCTTAGATAATACACTAGATTTAAAAGCAAAAACACTTAAAGCATTATTGGAGTTGGAGGTATTGAGAAAATACATTTGCAAAAAATTACAAGCACCATAAAACCAGATGCAATCAAAACAAATGCCAGACTTTCATGGTATGTAGATGAAATATATTAATTATAATATGAAACTATTGAGTTCAAAACTGCCTTTGAGCCACACATTTTCTGCAGACTCCTCTCTAGCCAAGAAATTTTAATTCTACATTGCAAAGTTTTGAAAACTATTAATATTCCACACATTATAATGGAGAGTACTTCTCCACACCATCTATACTGAGATGTATATTTATTAAGTGCTGACAGTTAACTTTCACAAGACTCTCAGAGAGATCTGGTCCTTATTCTGTGAATTTACAAAAACTGGGCTGAAGGAGCCAGGAAACACAAGTGTATTTTATTATTGTTTAAATAATGAATTTGTGATAGCATTTTACTCTGAAGCGATGGTAAGCCTTGCAGGCAAAAGCCTCCTTCAGTAAAGGTTTGAAAATTACTTTTGTTTAAATAACAGCTGGTCCTGCCTATATGGACTTAAATGAGCTATGTGGAGACAAACTTGTTTCAGTTTGGGTAAGAAAGATTAAAAAACGTTAATTATAGTTAATATCCATTTTGGTCCCTCTACACAGATGGGAAAAATAACATTAAATTACCATGCTTACATACAGTCAATACCAGACACCCAATAAAGCACAAATTCAATGCCCTGGTCATAACGCAACTGATGCACACAGTTCCAGCAAAACAGCTCAGCTGCAAGTTAGCCTGAAACAAAGGAGATTTACATTCATTTCTCCACTTTGCCACAGACTTCCTGTGTGACCTTGGACAAGTCACTTGGTTTTTGTGTGCTGCAACTCCCCATCCCTAAAATGGGGAAAACCATTTATTTCATAAGCTCACAGCAATAAGCAGATTTACTATCAGGAGATGCTTAGATACAGAGGTCAAATAAATGACACAAAGAGAATAAACAGTATGTAAAGCTTCAATTAACTTCTGTTAAAGCTTTGGCAACTTCATCACAATGAGAGAAGGAAAGTTTTGGCACAATACTCACAAGTGTTATCTACAAACAAAGATCAGGTCTGCCTACGTAGCAAGATGGAACTCTATTTTGACATGTGCAGACAGTCACGGACACAGACTTCCATGACCCAAAGCAAAGACACAACACAGTCCTCTGTCATCAACATATACAGAAGACCACAAGTCCAAAGTCTCTAGGTACCTCCTTTGAGTTCTAAAACAAGAGTTGTAACTTTCTGATATAATACAAAGTAGGAGAAGAAACCACCAGGTACTCTCTCAAAAGATTTAAAACACTTTAGGTCCAACCAGTTATTCTCCAATTCATACTAACCACTAACCACCTTTTGAACTTGAAAGCCACATTTAACTTTCATAACTCAGTATTAATATCAGAAGTCAAATCATCTTGTGGACAACAGAAATTGAAGACCTCTAGAGGGACAGCCTACCAAAAGTGATGAAGAGGAGTGAGAACCATTCATAAGTAGCCGAACTCTACACATACACTACACTAGGACACTTATGAGGACAGCATTGCCTCCATCAGGGACCCACAAATTTGTGACATGAATTAAATATATCTTTTTAGAAAATATCTTCAAGTCCAAAAATCTATTTTCTGAATGCAGGCCAAACACAGATTGCATTTCCATACACATATTCTCCACCTCTGTACAAGTAACTTTTACTAGCCTGCATAAAAGCAAAATCACAGCCTGGGGAGGGAGACATGAGGGGCGAAGGGACTACAAGAGATGATGAAGCAGCCAAGAGACGAGCACAGGTAAGCATTTGGGGGACACAGGCAAGCTATGGAAAACCAGAAACAAGGAAACTACTGAGGGGAGAGGAAGTTCTGGGATAAACTTCCCCTCATATTACCCACATATGTGTAAAACCCACACAGCTGCTCAATCACTGGGTGTTGACTGTGCTTGGGGTTTCGGGTTTTTTTGTTTGTTGTTGGTTTTGTTTTGGGTTTTTTGTTTTTTTTTTTTTAAACAGACGATCTGTGGGTTACACACATGAAAATACGGTCACTGCAAGCTACAGAAATAAAAATGAAACTCATTTGTTTTTAAGCAATTTTTTTTTTTAAGTATCAAGTGGTTTTCATTATTTGTAATTGCATCTTATATGTGGTGTTTTATAAGAAGAAAAATAAAACGGTTCTTACTAAAAATCATTTACAACCTAAAGCTTTTTCTTTCAATATGCAGAGCTGCTCTGGGATGTGTTAAATATCTTGAACTCCCATTACTGCAATAAGACTGGAAGAAGAACAGCACTTTGCAACGAGGCCAAAAATTAAAGCATGGCCAATAATGAACTGCTATCAAACACCAGGCACAGCACAGAACAGGGGAAAATACAAAGATGGTGGTGAGGGGTGTAAGAACAAATGTTCAGTAGAAAAAAGGAATATGACATTTCCAACATAACACAGGATACAGTTGTGGATGCACATTTTCAAATGTGATTTCTGAGACTTTGGCACCCCTAAAGTTGACAGCAGAATAGGTAGTACCTGGTATCATATACAGCTCCCTGAATATGTAAGTTTTGAGATTAGTCTTCCAGGAGAGAGTGAGATGCCTAAAAGGAGAGGACTGCCCTGCTCTCCCCTTCAGTGACACCTGAAAAAAGTCTGTAGAGGCACAAAGGCAGCAGAGAGATGAGGGGCTGGAGGTCAGAGGAAAGGTAAGGACAGGCAAAGTCATGAAGGCAGGAAATTGAAACTAAATTCTGGAACTATGTATTTAATAACTCCCTCTCAGCATGCTAATAATGTTCATATGAAGAAAAAAAAAAGGGGGGGGAAAGGAGTGACACTGTCAGCAGGCTTCCCCAGAACAAATTTTGGCAACCTTAAACATCACGCAGCAACCAGAGTCTCTCACTTGCTTAATCTCCTCACACTCACAAATCAACTATTTCTATTTCTTTTTCCACAAGAGGTGAACTTTCTCCGTAACTGCAATAGCTGAAACTCATCTCACTGTTGTGGCAATTGGCACCTGCCTATCCTTTTACAAACCAGCTGCTACAGAAGCAAACTCCCAGTGTTTGACTGCAATTGAAACCTCGTTAGCCATAAGGAGAGCTGCTTTCCTTCACTCTCAGCACTATCTTTACTGAAGTAGGATGACTTCACCCCAAGATGAGCAATACCAAAACTCCTTTGGTCACACACACACATAAACCCCTCCGTTCACATTTTCCTACCTATCAACATATTAAGAGACAGTAACAATTACAACAGTTTCATGTATTATTTGCAAGAGTTGCCAGCCTTCACTGTCATTCATTTGAAGGTCGGAAGGAATGCAGAATACCTGTAATTGCATTATGGGCAAAGATTAATCATCACTATTTGTACTATGAACTCATTTTTACCATTAGAAATATTTATAAAGGCTGAAACAGCACAAATTTACTATGTGGGTCTTGAAGTGCATTATCCTCAGTGGTCTATGTAATTAAAAAAAGAAAAAACAAAAGCGTATTCTATTTTGACAGGTACTCTGCTAGCTCATCTGTACCTGTGAATGATGCCAGTTGAAACAAGGACAAATTAGGGCTCTACTATTATTTACACAAACCTTCAGATGAAACCTGCAATCTGACATACTTGTATACTATCACTACTTCTGGATAGATTTGCAAACTTCAGACTGCAGTACCAGCACCTTGATCACCCAGACTAAGTTATCTGGAGAGCAAGCCACAGTGCCATGCTGAGCTGTGCTTCTGTCTTTCTTTCCCACGAAAATCACATTATGGTGGGAGGAGGAGGGGAAAACATGTGGACTCCATCCTGACACAGAGCCAGGATGCAAACAGGCCAGACAACTCCAGCCCAAGAGCTGGAAGCTCTTGTAATATTCAGGTTGTCGTTATTGTCGCTAAAACAATATCGTCACAGCTAAAGATTTCAGAGCTCATCAGTTATCATCCAAATAGCTCAAAAATCTTAGTATCAGCCTAGACCTCTACTCACATGCCTCATCCCATCCCTCCTTTAATTAATTATGATCCTTGGGACTGGTACCGAAAAAGTTGTTCTGGACCTGTCAGGCTAACTCTTTTGCTAATGCCTCCCTGCAGACTAACAGCAATAAAAAGCTTCAATAAAAAGCTTCATGTGCATTTGTGGATGGCAACTCAATACTAAAAAGACCAACTTAAATAGTTATTTATAAGCAGAATTTTCTCTGATTTTTGCTTTCACCAACATCAAAAGGCCTCAAACCTCAGCCACAGCAAGAAGATAGGAACAGAGTTGTGCTTTGGCAACTACAGCGAACACAGACCAGACCGAAAGCCACTTTCCTCTTGAATGAACAAGCACAACCAAAGATGTTACACTACTACTGTCTTCTCTCCAAATGCAAAGAGGCTCAGGCCACCATGCAATCAACCAAATCAACCTGCTAGATGTTTTAAACAAACGGTACAAGTTTCCAAAACATACTTAAAAACAAGCTGCTCTATAAAGGGCAACAGACTATCCCTGCTTTTTATTTCATCAGCTAACATGTGTGCTCCTGTAGGGCACCCACTGAGTGACAAATTCGCGCTTCTTTTCCACTGTAAGTTACTGTTCACAACAGAACTCTGAGCTAAAAAGCTCATAGCGTTTTACTATTCTCTGCTTCCTTGGCAGGACTCTTATTTATGTAAGATTAGTGCAGTCAGGCATTAAGATTTATAAACCAGAAAAAACAAGGAGAAAGTTTTCACTCTTCTTTATAGGCCAGTTTTAGAAACATACACACAAAGCAGTATAACAGATTGAAATGCAATTGTTAAAAAAAACCAAACCAAAAACAAACAACAAAACAACCCCCAAAACAAACAGAAAACTCGTATCAAAACACATATAATCTCTGGAGGTCCCCCCACCTGGAAACTATTTAATATTATCCAAGCATTCACAAAAGTACTGCTGGTCACCTAAACAGCCGTTTCTCTGCTCTATTCAGAGCCTCTGAGGACAGTCACACACAGGCACACTTCAGCCCCTCACCTTCCCCCACCCTTCTCAGGTAAGGAATCGACACCAACCTGCAGTTGGGAGGTGGATCTAAGGTGATGTCAGCCAATTCCTTCTGAATCCTGTGGCAATAAAAGAGAGAAGGAACAAAGGTAAGTCACTGTGCGGGATAGCAGTTAACACATACGCCTTACAGACATACTGTCACTGTGAGTTTGCAACACTACATAAGAGAGAGGCACTCTCAACTGCAGCCTCCCACCAGTCCGAACACACCAAGCAGGACAGGCGCCCTGTTACAGAGATGGCCAGAAAAGCAGACAGGCACCGTGCACTGAACCCAGACAGGTGCACTGTTCTATGCTCCCATAAAGATGCCAACCACAAAGGGGCAGTGGAAAAGACTGTCCGCTTTACTCTGCCAACAAGCCTGTAAACGAGGGAAAACCTCTGCAAATGTGATGCACCAAGTGCTAGGAGGAAACTGCAGTCTGAAAAGGAACTTTGTCTTGCTGGATTGAGAGAAACAGTCATTGCCAAATTGGCTCCCCCTCTCTCCCCCCCAGCTTCCCATCACCATCCTGAGAAAAAACACCAGCCCCAAGGGAGTGAATAACTCCGCCATTCCCAAGGACACTTAAAGGAAGGTGAATATCTATTTCTGAGGCTCCTGCGCATTCCTGCCACCTTCAATCCTCCCCTCTCTTCACCCTCAAGAGCCACACAACATCCCCACGTCCCCTCCCTCAGGGCTCCAGACGCTCCCTCTCTTCACCGCGTTCGGACAACACCCTCTCCTCCCTGCCCAGACTATTCTGGGCTCACACTGCTTTTGCCACAGAACGCCCAACCAGCTATCATCCCCTTCCCTGGAGTCCCATTGCTGTCACTCAGGCTTCTCCTCCAGATTTCCCCACCCAGCACTCAGTCTGTCTCCCTTCTCCTTTAAACTCAGCCAGCATCTTCTGCCTCTCTTCCATTTGTCGTACATGAGAACCACAGCCTTTTCATATGAGGCAGTTTATGATCTTCTTTTTAAAATAGTTAAGGGCACGACACGTAAACACCGCTTGCCACTATCTATGTCAGTTTGCCATGGAAACCTGCTGAGTGGAGATCTGGAATAACCAAACTGCCTAAATTCTACAAAGCCACAGAGAACTAAGTTGCGACGAAAGGGCGTTTGCATAAAGCCCCAGTCACTTTTGACACCTACAGATACAACCTCTCTCTGCTGCCTGGCAAAGCTGTTCAGTGAGATGGTTTATTATTCTTACTGAAGTACTGCAAGTTTGCTTGAAAACTTCCATTTATCAGCTTAGCTCCCTGGAGCAGAATGGCGCTGAATTCAGGTGAAACACAGAATAAATAAGTTTGGAGTTTTTTTAAACTGAGTGGCTCCAAGCATCTGTCCAGGTGAAGAAAACTGACTGAAAGAGCTGTTCTGGAATTACTATTCTATGCAGGCTTCTCTCCCCCATGTAGACGTTATTCTGGAATAAAAATTATTTCATTCTCAAAAAAACCCACCCAACCCTGTGCTGTCTGTGCTGTGAGCAAAGACTATGTTAGAGCAGGATGTCCACAAGTGGACCTGCTGTGGATTACTTATTCTAGTCAACATCCAACCATACACAGAAAATTCAATATAAGTGATGACCAGACAGAAAAACAGTAAATGTATTTGGTGGAAAAGGTTTGGGGCTGTATTACACCACTTGCACTGGAGCACACTCCCCCAGTGCAAGCAAAGTCAAAACTCTTCACAAACATTAACTGATGCCCAAACCAGTCCTGGAAAGAAAAAAGCCACTCTAGATCAATCCCAGCCTACAGAGAGGGAAACTGACATTGAAATGCTATGCCTTAATCAGGACCACACAGCTTCCAGTAGCAGAGAAAGAATTAAGGTCCTACATGCCAATCCTACACCATCCCTACAACTGATGCTAATAAGGGAAAAGGCAAAGACAGTGGAAATAATTGAGGGACAGAATAACAGCCCAGAGAAAGAAAAGACAGGAAAATATTTGGGATGGAACAGAGGAAGAAGCCGGAGAGAGACCACAGAGCAGTGAAGTTGGACAGACACTGCACCGAGACGCTGAGAAAAGTGAGACAATGGCAGCTTCATGTGAAAAGGTTGAGCATAAGGGCTAGAGATGAAGAATGGAAGCAGCAAGGGAGCAGTGGGGGAACGGAGCAAAATAAAACGAGGAAGGAGAGAAGATGCAGCAAATCAGTGAGAAAACTGACTGCAACCTCACCTCTTGGCACTGGTAGATAGCAGCTTAGAGTTTTTACTCATGCTGACTTTGCTTTCCTTCTTCTTAGGCGTGCTTGTCTCTTTCTCTGTCTGTTGGTTGGAGGATGAAGATGAGGAGGAGCTGGTGCTGGCCCTCGAATCGTCATCCGACATAGCGACCCCCCCACCACACACCCCAACCTGGAGAGGAGACACCATGGGGCGTGGGGAACAAACAGTGAACACAAACACACACAGAGAAAGGCTGCTGACGATCTCGCTCTGTGTTTGGGTCACGCTCCTTTTAAAGAGTCCTTGTGTCTCCCTCTCCTCTTCAGGCCCTACAGTCGAAGCAGGAGAAGCAGTAGCCTCCCCTGCACTAGTAACACCGAGGAGCAGGGGGAAAGGGACTTTTAAAGCTTCCTCTCAGAAAGCAAGTGCGAAATGAGAGAAGAGACTGGAACGAGGACGACTGGGATCGGGGAAGCTCATAGCAAATCCTTCTAATCTCCCCCAAACTGCACACACAAGAGGAGCCATCACCACCCACCACTATCTAGCCTAGGGGTGTAGAAGATAAAAATGGAACAGCTCCGGTCCCTTGGGTTCCCGGGAGGCACGTGGGGGAGGCAGGAAGGGACGGGGCTGGGGGGGCGACCGTCGCCAGCACTAAAATGGAAGTGGGGCATCACTGGCAACAGGGGGGAGACCCCGAAGGAGGATCTGTGACCTGCAGTGGAGAAACCCCTGCCTGCTGGATAACCCCCTGCCTGCTGGATTGGGTCTTGGGAGCAGGGGGGACGAGGTGGGGGGGGGGGGGAACGAGGGGGAACGGCTAAGCAGGGAGTGGGGTGCACGGAGGGGACCCACCGAGGCCCGCTGCACTGAGGGGCATGCCAGCAAAGGTGGAAGGGAACACGGGGGGGGGGGGGGGTGTTAGGAAAAGAAGGGCCACGGCCTACAAGGGGTGAGATCGGAGGGCCCGGGGAGGCCGGGGGCAGGGAAGGGGGCAGCGGGGTGCCGGGGGGCGGGAGGCAGCCCGGTTTCACGCGGGCACCTCGGGGGCAAAGGGGAGGAGGGCGAGCACGGGGGGCTACCGAGGGCAGGTCCGCAGCCGAGAGGGGCGAGAAGCCGTCGGGAGGGATGCGGGGGGAGGGGGAGGGAGCGGGCAGGGGACCCCGGCAGAGTTAGGGTGGGAGCGAAGGGGGCAGCCGCTGGCCCGGGACGAGCGGCGGCGGGGCAGCAGCGGCCCGGGGGGCCGGCCCACGGCCGCCTCCCTCCCAGGGCCACCGGCCCCCGGGGAGCTCCCCTGCCCCCGCCGGGCCGCCCCCCGCTGCCGCCCCTCCGCCGGGCGAGAGCCGGGGGCAGGGGGGGCCCGGGCGGGCTCCCCCGGCCCCGGGCCCGCAGGGCCGGGCGACGAGGGGCCGGGGGGACAGCGGTACCTGACAGCCCCGAGCGCGATCCCCCCCTGCCCCGCCGGCTCCGCCGCCTCCCGCCCCATCGCCGGGCCGCGGCCGGCCCTGCCCCTCGCCCCTGCCCCCAGGGCCGGCGGGGAGGGCGGCGGGGGGTGCCCCGTCCCCCTACCTCTCCCTTTGTGTCTGGCTGCTCCTCCTCGGTGCGGCTGGGCCTGGCCACTCGTGTCTCTCTCGCTGGGAGAGAAGCGGAAGTGCTGCAACAGCAACTATTAAACAGGCAATGGCTTCCCTGGCTGCCTCCCCCACCGCCGAGCGGGGCTGGGGGGCGGCGGGGCCGGGGCGCCACCCGCCGCCTCGCGCGGAGCGGGGGCCGGGGGGACAGGCGGCGGAGCCCCCGCTCCGGGGCTGGAGGGGGGGGATCCCGGCAGCCAGGGTCCCCCCGTCCCCCCCGCTCCGGCGGGTGCTGGGGAAGGAAGAAAGGGGCGCTCGGAGGGGGACGTTGAGTTTTTAATGGAGACCCTCTGGAAAGTAATCTGCGGGGGTGTCAAGGGGGGAGGGATAACGCCCTCTCCGGCTCCGCGTCTGCTTCCGTGCGAGAGCCCCACAGGGAACGCGGTCGAGGCAGGTGGCTGGGAGAGGGGGCGAGCTCCCGGGGCTGCTTTTTTAAGGCCGAGAGGGGGCTGTTAGGCTTGGCGGCGGGGGGGCTGCTCGCTTTCCTCCTATTCCTACAACTGTTTCAACCCCAAAGCTTCTCCCCTGCCTCACCTGCTTTGTCCCTCCGGCAGCAGCAGCAACTTCTCACCTGTCTCAGTTGGAAAGCGGGGGGGGGGGTGTGTGTGAGAAAAAGAAGGGAAAAAAAAAAAGCCCAGCCCAAAGCCCCCCCCAGCAAGCCAAAAGAGATCCCCCGGCAGCTTTCCCGTCTCTCACCTGTTTCAGCCCCAAAGCAGCAGCTGTGTCCTCCCTTCCCTCCCCCGGCTCAGCCCTGAACCAGCAGCAGCAGCAGCCGCTTCCCACTCGCCCTCGCCCGGAGTTCAGGATTCCATTGTCCCCCACACTGCACTTGGTGACATCACTGACACACAAAGAAGGGGCACTTCGTGATGTCATCAACGCATGCTGGGAGAGAAAACAAAATCCTAGGCTTGGCAGCGACAGCACGAAAAACCCCCCTTCCATTTTCCAAAGGTAAAAGTATTAGGGATTTTTTTTTTCCTCCTTTTTTTTTTTTTTTTCTTTCCCCCGAGTGCCCTGATGGGGAGCCCGTCTGCGGGAAAGGCGCAGCGGCGTTCAGCCGCCTGGGCTGCTAGCGTATTGTATTTGCGAGGCGTTTTACTCCTCTCCCCGAAATCTTTGCTGTCGATCTCCCGCTCTCCCTGTCCACCCAACGGAGAAAAGTGCTTCGGCTGGAGCGACCCGCCACCCCCAGCCCACGCGTGGGCGCAGGGATCAGCCCGCCGCCCCCGCGGGCCGCCCCGGTGGGCTGCCGCGGCTCTTCCCGGGGGTGCCGGACCCACTCGCGAAGGGACAATAGGGACCCGCACTCCCACCGCCCTCACCCGGGGCAAATTTGGCTCGGTGCCACCAGTTTCCACAGCCTATCGAGGGATCGCCTCTCCAATTACTCGGTACCTTCGGTGGCCGAAAATACAATGCCTGTCACCGCCGCGCATCACGATAACGAACAGGAGTTTGCATTTTCACCCCTCCTCCCGCGGGAGGGCCCCGAGGTGATCCGCGGGCACAGGCGGCTGCTGCCTCGACAGAGCGCTCTTACGACGCGACGCCTCGGGACTCCCGGGGCTTCAGTTACAAAAGCGAGGCAGCCGGAGCGGCGGGGGACGGAGCGGGGACACGGCCCCGCGCCGGGGCTGGGGGACCACGGGGACGGGACATCCCGGGGCTGGACGCCTCCGCTTCACAGCGACTGCGGGGCGGGGGGTGGGCAGCCGAGGCCGGCTCCCTCTGCAGCCCAGCCTTCCCGCCTCACGCTGCCAGGCGCTACCCGCTCCCGGGAGCCGCGGCGGGGCCCGGGGCCGGCGCTCCCTCCGGCCGGGCGGCGCTGCGCCCGGCCCCGCACGCCAAGATGGCCCCAGCGGGCGGCGGCGGCTGGCGGCTGGGGGCGCGGCGGGCCTGCCCCGCGGCCGCCCGGCGCCCTGAGGGGCTCGCCGGGCGGCGGGCCCGGGTGCAGGCGGGGGAAGCCTTGCCGAGCCCGCCGCGCCCAGCGGCCTTGCCCAGGTGCTGCCCTCGGGCTCCCGCGGGACCTGGCTGGCTGCCCAGCGGTGGGACGGGTGGTGTGAAGCTGGCCCCCGAGGCGAACCTCTCCGGTGGGACGCCGTCCCTTAGCAAGGGCGCAGGCTTGAGCGGGGACAAAACCCGAAAGGTTGGGCCGGGTAATGGGTGCCTGTGGCTTCTTTTGGGGACACCTGGGACCTGAAGGAAGGGGGTGTTTGGGCCAGCTGTAAGCAGGACTGCCTGGGGATGCTGAGCCTCCCCTCCGTGGGACAGCAGCTTCGCACTTTGGTGACTCACCACGAGGATCTGGTGGTGGTGCTGATCCTTCACCATTTATATCCAGCAACCCCGGAGGCAGAGGCATCCCCGGAGGGCACACCCGGGCAGGGGCAGCCCTTCCCTTTGTCACCCCCCCCTCTGTTTCCCTGGACCTCTGCATCTGCTGCTTATCTCTCCTCATCCTCTCCCTTTCTCCTTCCCCATTTTCTGCACATGTCTGGGCAGCACCTCATTTCACCTAGGTCAACCCCAAAACTACCTACGCTCCCCACAAACTTGCTGCCCAGCCTCCTGTGTGGTTGAGCCGTGCAGTGGGTTAGATAGCTACACCAGTGACACTGTGAGAGTCAGCCTGACAAAAGGAGAAATTCCACCGCAGTGTCACGCTTCCTGGTCTCTGGGTGGGGGTTTGGGTTTTGGGGTTTTTTCTTGCTAACCCTCCTGTTTCATCTTTATTACCTGTGGTACCATGTATTGGGCCTTCCTTGGTGAATTGTCCTCCAAAAGCAGCTTGCTAGCACAGCCCACCTGTCTAGTTTGACCTGTGGGAATGACACTTGGGAAGCCATGGTCATCCTTCCCTCCAGTAACTGTGGAGCTTTGGCATCTCCACCATTGACAACAGCCTTGAAGACACATAATAAATTTCATGAAAACTGGCATTTAGGTAAAGGCGGGTGATCTGATCATCTCATGCCCCTCATTGACGAAAGGGGGGCAGAATTCAGCTCATATGTAGTTAACAGCAACCAGTCGCTCTGTCAGCATTCTCCAGACTAACCCTGGGGGGCTGTGGAGGATGGGGCTGGCAGTATGGTGGTACAGGCCAGGTGAAAAATGCAGGAGATGAGAAGACACAAAGCAAGGTGACCAGGCTTCACAAATTTCACTGCTTATGGAACAACTTTTTTAAAACAGAAAATCTTCACTTTCACCACAAACAAACCTCCAGCCCTTTCCTGTCATCACGGGAAACCTGCACCAAAGTCAAATGAGACAACTGATGTTAAGAAAGCAAGCCCTCCACTTCTGTAATAAGGGGCAGGGAAAAGGTAAAGATTGTTACAAAATCACACATGGCCTTTTCCTTTATTATGTTAATAACCTTGGTAGCGGGTTATCTGTAGACTAACCTTTTCTGCAGCACACAATCCTTGGTAACCCTGTTCAAAGTAATAATATGATAACCAGCAGCAGCAGTTATTTACTTTCAAGCCTACCCAAAAATGCACTTGCTGAAAGCACCTACTAATGTCATCGCTTGAGTAGCTGTTACAGTGGCAGCTCCCATTTTATGACTCACTTCCTAGGTCATGGCTAGCACCAGGCAAGGGCTGTTCTCCTGTGCTAGCCATGCCATACCCATAGCCCTGGAGAGAGAGGGAGCCAAGAAGCTGACTTCTATGCCCAGACACGTTTTTGCACCTTGCCTTGCTCCCACCTGTGATTGTCCTCTCAGCCCTGCATGGACACCAAAGAACCGGAAAAGAGTGTACAACATGGTCCTTTTTCCAGCAAATAGGAGAACTAGCTCCTCTAATCTAGTCTCTTCCCATCTTGTGAATTTTGACAAAACCTCACTGATCTGCTTCTATTTCTTTTCTGTGTGCACTTTATCGGGCGAGGTTTCCTTCTTATCAGTGCTTCCTCTCACTGTCTCCTTACTTGTGTGGGTTGTGTTGTGGTTTTTTTTGGCTGAGTTGTGCAAAGGACTTGCAGAGGAAAACTGACCCAGATTATTCATTTTCCCTGTGCCCCAAGCTTTTTTAATCGATGGCACTAGCTCAGTGTAGCAACTGAATAGGATTAGTCACTTTTCCCTCTGGATCAAGTTTGGAGGAGGCTGCAAAGCTAGATGACTAGAATCGAGTTGCCTTTGGGGCTTTGAGCTTAATTCACAACAGAAGCTAGCCAATTCAAATCACTCTGAGCCTCCTGCTAAAGGAAGGTGACTGGGATTAGTCCCTTTGTACCATCTCAGCTCCAGATACATTTTCAGCATTATTCCTGGCTGGTCTGTTTGGGTCTGAGCCAAAGCCCCTTATATTTCCACCAATTCCAGTGAGTTTTGCGTTAGGCCTTTTGTGGGGAGCAGAAAAGAAATGATCATCTGTTTGGCTCTCCTAATGTCACCTCGCTGGTAATGTCACGCTTGCAAGTGACAGCGGCAAAGCCAGAAACATGCTGATATCTCACACAGTCCTGTGATGACACACTTTGTCCTTTTTGTGTGACCCTGTGATACAAGGTGAGGTAGCAAGGAAAAGCTACAATAAGCTCAGGTCTTACGACACAGCTATTTGAATAAAGCTAGGCAGAAGCTCTGAATTGGGCCAAAAGAGGAAGGAGCTGCATTCAAATGAGAGAAAATGTAACAGAGAAAACACACGTGACTCATTTTTGTGACATAAGTGTAGTGAATTTACAGGCTTACCCTTCAGTTTCCTGCTCACAACTATCTTGCCATAACTTAATGATGTAGTCCAACTTCCCTTGCTGTAATTTTCTCACACAATACAGCTCTTAGTCCTTAGAGTTATATCTTTTCCAATTCCTTACAGAAGAATGAAGGGGTCCACAAGCAGAAAAAGGCTTGTTTCCTCTCCTTTTATTCCAGTGCCAAAGAGGACTTAGTTGTGGAAGGAAAAGTTTAGGTCTCATTGTCAGACCCCTGCTATTTGCTACTTGGTTTTGGTTTTGTTTGAGACTAGTCCTGGGAGCTCTCTGAAGGCCTTGCTGAGAGACTGACGTGTGGGCAGAAAGACTTGAGACCTGTTACATGTTTTGGCCTTCTTAAAGTCCTGGCCAAATCCCCACAGACCAGAAGAGTGGCTAGCAATTAATTCCAAAAGCTTAAGCAGAGAAGTATAGCTGCATGTATGTATACATATCTTCTACCTCTACTGTGCTTCTTTTGTGCCTTTCCTGGTGTATGGTCTGGTTCATTTTGGTAACTGAAAAACTGAAGATGCTTAGATCAATCGAGTTTCACAGCATCATAAGAAGTTTCATGAGATATATTTCCAGAGTTTTCTGCCTTGCTTCCAGGTGATGAGATTGAGCCTTAAAATTGCTTTACCTTGAAGATACAATGATTCATTGCTTTCTCAGTTTGCCCTATCTGTAGCTAGTACTCAGCAATCAGGACTGAGAGATACACGATGCTTTCCCTATTTATGTCTCTAGCAGTCACTCCATATTTCTGATCCTCATTTTCCCCCTGTAAAAGAAGAGAATGATGTTAATCAGGAGTTAGACTGAAAATGTAAATAAAGGTGCACATACAGACTTCACCCCTAGCCGCTCATTAGACTTTCCTGTCACTTCCTTCTTGTGCCTGATGGATCTGCTTTTCTGCAGAATGCTGCCTCCCCAGTGGTCTCTGCTTCCTTTGGGCTTTGCAGTAGCTGGCTCTGCTTTTCTTCTCCGTCTCTGCAGCACACAGGCTCCCTGGATTGCTGTATTCCAGACTCCTTGACTTTTTCTCTTCTGGCACTGCATGCTCCCCTAGTTCAGATGGTTTTCGTGTTTCTGCCTCTTTCAGTTTACAGAAAGTGCTGCTTTATTGATCATCATCAGCTCTCCATTTCTACATACCACTTTTCCTTGGCAGCAGTGCTCAGGTCCTGAAGAAACTCAGAAAATGGAGTGATTATACTAGATTAAGCAGTAGATGAACTATCATGAATCAGTCCTGCCCTAGGAAAGCTCCCAGGGCAATGGCATTCCTGTTGGCAAGAGCCCTGGGAGAGGTGAAAGGTGTTGGCCAACATGACCCAGACAAAAGGACTCCTGGAGGCAATGGGTCAAACAGCAGCAAATGTGCTATTTTTGCCACTCTTCTCCTGCTAACTTGCAGGAAATTCCAACTTGACATTTAAACTTGTGTTTACTTTTTATTTGTCACCACTGAATGGCCAATGGTAATGGCCACTGCTGGACCAAATCCGTAGTTGAAGATTGCCACTAGAGTAATAAATGGTGAGATTGTGACATTCCTATGCTAGCATAATGCCAGGTGTAGCCCAGGAAAAGCCAGTCCAAAAGACCGTTTTGCCAGAACAAACTGTACCTCCTGATGTTGCGTTTTGCCTGTACAACTGTCTTGCCTGCACAGCTATCCCAAGAGATCTTTTTCTGGTGTAAGCTTAACCTCACAGTGTCTCTGACTTGCAACAGAATAGTCAGAGAGGAGAAGCGCTGGGGATGGCTTATTAATAGTGTACACTCACAGTTTATGCCTCTGCCTTTGTAGGGTGCTTTGATAAATTCAGATGAAAAGGACAGTATTTTTCATACAGTCACCAGAATGTTACAGGTTGACCACAGACTCCGAAGATGTACCCTGGAAAATCACTCATTGTGGAGATGCAGATCTGCAATAAGACATATAAAATATCAGTCAATTTTACTGAATGGACTATTTAAGAACTCAGCAATAAGCGGACAAAGTAATTTTCCTAGTATCCGAGACAAAAGGGTTTCTCACCATATAAATAATACTTACACCTACAGTCCTTTCTTTCTGCCCTTTCAAATATTTCTCAGTGTCACAGTATGTGTCACTCTGGCTCAGATGGGTTAGTACAAGAAAATCTGCTTTGCTTGCTCATACGCTGAATTGCTAATATTCTTATTCTAGTTTATTCTTTCTACTAAAAAAATGAGTGATTCCCCCTCTGTTCCAATTCTGTGGATTTGTAAATCCATGTGGGGAAAAAATCCACATGTCCTAACTTCTCAGAAAATGTATTTAGTGAGGATTTCAATTGAGTCTTTCAACCTCTGCCTCCTCATCTAACAAAGGTTCTTCTCAACAGAGAAGGATCAGGAGAGGTGTTCAGGGCTCAGTAATTTCACTCTGTGGCTTGACTACAGTTCAAGACTTCAATGGTCTTCAACTGCAATTTTTCTCCCTAGGCCTCCTTATTATTAGAGCCCTTCAAAAGGAAGCAATAGAATCACTCAGACTTTTACAGATCCCTGATGCTGCATTCTTGAGAAACCAGTGTATAGCACTTCTTTTCTTCTTTTTTGTCTGACCAGCACACGGAAGCAAAGAATAGAGCATGCATCTGATTGTTAACCATTACTTATATTTAACACTTGAATCATATACTTTTCATATTTATTGAGGGATAAAGCATTCTTCATTTCCCACGTAAAGTCCATAGTTAAAACAAAAAGGTGTATGCTCTTAAATCTCCAGCATTAGAGAGCCCTTCATTTCAAGACTTCTTAAATGCCATTGTCTATTTTTTTCTTCCTGATATAGGCCATGGTAACTCTCAGATTATGCCAAAGGTTCTAGAAGTGTTCACAGCATGGACTAAAATTTCACACATAATATTTTCTCGTTATCCATTCTCACATTCACAATCACAAAACTTCCATGTAGCATCTTCAGCAATTGGTTATATGAAAGTATAAGCTTAGGAAACCTAAACATTTCTGAATACCTGTAAAAGGCTTTTTTATGTTAAATAACCTTGTGTTGCTCTGCTCTGTTCCCATACAATCATAAAAGGTGTCTTTGAAATGTGGCTTCTTGCAAAGCTAAAGAATGTCATGTCTATGGCCTGAAGGACAGCTAGATATTTCAGGCTTTGTCCACACAGGCACATTTCACCCTTCACATCAATACAACTGTATAGTTGTAGTTAAACAAGCATAACCCTACCTGTGAACTCCTGTGCCAACATAAAAATACTATCTGCAGTTCAACTAAAACCCTTTCCAGAGCAATATACATCAAAATTGGAAAAAGACTCACTTCTAGAGTGTTCACATGAGGAACGATACCAGTATAATTATATAACATTATATAATATAATCACCTCTTTTGTTGCACAGACATGCTTTGGGAAACTTTATTCATGGTGTAACAAAGTTGCTCTGCCAACCTTTTCATTCAACATTTCCCTTGAGTTAGAACTGAAACAGGAGGACCTTGCTTTGATGCTGTGTTTGCGATCCTTTCTCGAAGAATTCATTGCACCTTTTCTCCCCCTTTGGCTTTTTCTTTTCTTTCCCTCTCCCCATAGCCTGAAGCAGTCTTTCTCCATATTTGTCTGGCCATGATTCTCTGATTCTTTTTAACCTTTTCCACTTTTTTTTTCTTTACACCCTTCCTTGTTTCTGGCTTTTCTTAACACCCTGCAAGTGATTCCCTGAATTTTGGCCAGTGTGTCCAGTCAGCCAAGTTTTTTTCTCCCATCTCCTCCGAGTATACAACATGGACTTCTCCCCCTTCCTTCCAGGTGGTACGGTGACTACTTTGCAGGCAAATGCCACTGCATTCGTTCCTTCTCCTTATCTCCTACTTCTTCCAGGCTTACAGCCTGCTCCTGGAAGTGCCTTGCAAATGGCTATGGAACCAGCTTTCTTTCAATAGACCAGTAACACAGCAAATGCTCTATAGCCTCACTGGTCCACAGTGGCCTGTAGTTTGGGAGCCACTACCTATTGCATCAGCTGGCATGATAAAAATAGGAGCTCTCTGGGCATGAACTTATAGCATAACTGGGTTTTAGGCATTACCACGACATGAACAGGACACAATAACATAAAAGCAGAAATCTAATTCCTGTTTTGAGAGTTTTAACTTCTTTTTTTGAACAATACCCCAAGTAAAAAAAAAATTTTATAGAACCTAATTTAGTATGACAGAGACACATGGCTGGTAAGAATCCAGTCAAGTGTAATGCTTAAAGCAAATCAGAAGGACATGCCTCCTATAAAGAATATGATGTTCAAGGTGTCAGTAAAACTGCACAGCTCTGTGGCATTTTGGGTGGCAATCGTACCACACCCTGGAAGGGTTTGTTTGCAAAACTGAGGTTTCAAAAAAAGGGACACCGAACAACGGATGTCAAGAGTACTTCCTCCACCAGGTACAGTCAGGAGGACAGAGAAAAATCTTTTCAGTTGCTCTTTGAAGATTTGCACACAAATTGCTGTATCCTCAAAAATGAGATTTGCATTTCAAATCTCAGAATTTATGTACTGAAACTACAAACTACAGGCAGTTTTTACAGGGTGGGCTGATCTGAAAGGCATATTCATAAGATTTTTTAAAAAACAGCTAATAATGAAATGGAATATTGCTGTTTTTTCTAGGAATTTTTTGGCAGGGAATTTGGAGATTTTTCAAATAGCAGAGACAGGGCTAACACCTTTCCAATGCCGCTTCTAAATTCTGCCATTATTTTTGTTTTAAACATCTGCTAACCTCAAAAGATGCCCATCTATTTCTTGCTGATGTCATAGAAAGACGACACTCACCCTTCTAAACATACAGTGTCACACAGGACAAAAAATGCAGTACCATCATCTGCAATCTGGGAAACTGTCGGTTCATTTATCATGACACTATTTCACCAGTTTACCTTTTATTTAAACTCGTCAGGCCTCACGCACCAACTGATAAAGTCAATAAGATTCTTTTCACTAGTTTAATTTGTTTCAAACCAAGGCAATGGATAGGAGCAGATTTTTGGAAGGAACTCATTAGTGGAGATGCTGCTGCTTTCTGCAACTCCAAGACTGCCATCGGGAGAATCCTTTAGTTGCCTTAATGTCTCCACTGCAGCCATGTGCTGTGTCGTGGCCATGTTACCCAGGTATTGTGGGTTTCTTTAATTTAGCTGCCTTGATCTCCATTCAGTTATGTTTTTTCCCCTGCTATGAAATACTATTTTCCTGTCTTCTAGTTTCTGTGCTACTGGCAGCCCTTCCTCTCTGCTTATCAGAAAAGCAAGAGAGAGGACAGTGTCACACTTGAATGATTTTTTATAAGGTTGGGATATACTGTAGGTTTCACAATAAGATAGCCTGGCCAACGGAGTTTGTATATATAGATTTTTCAGTTTCGTTGCAGCTATGGGATTAGCTCGCACAGTAAAAGGAAAAAAGCAGAGGAGGATTCTGATTTTGCCTTGGCATAACTCTATTGAGTTCAGCAGGCTTACTCCAGATTTACGCTGGAATAAAGGGAGTTCAGAGTCAAGCCCAATGGATCAGTTTACAATGCTTTTGGAGGCATCAATTTACTCAGTCACTTGGAAAATCTCACTCCCCTACTGCCAAAGATCTGGGAAAATTCACAATTCTAATATATTTGGGGGTCTGCTCTGTGGTGTGTAGTTGTGTTTGCTTAATAGAATTAGGAATCTGTAAAGTAAACTTCTTACAGCAAACCCTGCCCTCTCTTGTGCTGGAGGGCAAAGTAGAGAATCAGAAGCACAGGGAATTTCCTGCCCCTGTACAAAGACAAAAAGCTCATGAGTGCTGGGCTGTAGCAGACCTGGATATAGCCTTCCAGCCAGCGATCGCTTACGCAGCCCTCAGAAGCAAACTCCAGCTAGACGCAGATCTCAGTGCTCTTGTTCACGGGGAAAAGGATGCCAACAGCCTGCTGTGAGGCGTCCTGTCCTGACTGGTAGGATTTCTCATAGCAGAGCCGACGCTGAACAGCACCTTCTTTGCTCCCCTTCATTGCATGGACAGGATTCTGGTCCTGCTATTAAATGACTTAATGTACTACCCTTGTTCTGTAATGAGACAGGCTTAAGCAAGCTTGTAGGTGTGGGGAAAAAGGCTGTTTTCTTCCTGTATCAGTGGCAATTACATGAAGTAAGCTTATCATCTTTGACCACACGCTACTACCGTAATTTTTCTTTTAAGAAAAAGGACTCTCTGGTAAGTAAAAATACAGAAATGTTGCTGTTTGGAGCTTTGTTGACAGATTTTTTTTGTGCTCCCCAAGGTGTGAAATCACACTTGGCAAAAAGCATCTGAACACTAGAGCATGTCATTTAGTGCCCTAAGTGTTTACGTCCAAACCCCTGCCACTGATGACACAACATGCAGCAAGAACAAAAGTCTGTTGGCTGGAATCTGAACTGGTTTCCTAATTTGCACCTGTGCATTGGCAGACAAGCAGCCATCAATCCCGGATTCCCATGCATCCTGGGTACAGTGCTACAGGCAGGGCTGAAAATATTTCTCAGAGTGCTGATGGAAGGGATGGATAGGGCAAGAAAAAACAATTGAAGAAAAGTAAGAAACAAAAGGTAAGAGAATTACAGGAAACAGGGCTGGAAGAGATGTCAGGAGGCTGGATTGACCATACTTGTGTAATTCCTGACAGATGCAATTAAAAAAAATCTCTTTGAAATGCATTATGGCCACAGAGCCACAGATACAATTTGTTAGAAACAAATCACTCTCTACATCTGCTAAATCTTAAAGCACCATTCCAGAGTGGTAGACAGCAGTTTGAATCACTGTACAAAAGTTCCTATATCTTGTTTTATTTGAGTGTGTGTAAAGTATCTGTATAAAATATTTATCTACAGAATGAAAGAGTATAGGTATGCACGATTTTTGTAACAGTCTGCCAAGAAATGGAATTTTACTAGAGTAAGAGTTGTGTAACATGTTTAAAATTGGGCTCATAACCAGCTTGTACAGCTTTCAGTTTTATGGGTGGATTTTGTGTTTAAGAAGTAGAAGTAAATAAAAGGAGAAAAAAAAAAAAAGAAAATTAGCTCCTATGCAGCTAAATCATCTTTAGAAAGGTATCAAGGCCAGGTCTCCTCACTAGTGTCTTTCTTCATTAGCATTGGAAGAACAAAGAACAGCATTTATTTTATATTCTAAAGATTAATTGAAGTGGGGGATGAAACACTGAAATTGAATTAGTAAATTATTAACCAATTTCTAAGTAATAAGAAATAATCTATTACAAAGTCTATCCCTCCATCTAGAGATTTGTCTTCAGCATTTGTCATTAGGAGAGAAAGTGTAAGGAATAAGGGGACACAGACTAGAGACAATCCATCAAGTCAGCTACTGGATCATTAATAATGAAGACCTTTGAACTTGGCAAATCTTCCAGATATCTCTCTCTTAACTGTGACTTACAAATTGTCCCAGGGTTGCTGCTTAATCTAATGGCCTCTTTTTAATTCCCCCCCCCACGTTATTAAAAATCCTCCTGTTATAATCTCAGCAGCTGACAGCAAAAGCAACAGTTAACAAAGCCTGAATCTGGCAGCCTGTCAGCTTGGGAACTCCCTCCAGCCTGCAAATACAACTCCACCACCCACATTTTCAGGAGAGGAGGCTGGTGCCAAGGCAGCGCTGGCGAAGGTGGTGACTGGGGAAGTGGAGATTCTGGCTTCTTTGATTTCTGAGGCTGCCTATGAACAACCGGGTTCTTTCCTCCCTTTTGAGTCAAACCTCGCTTTGATGGCTGGAAGGTTTCCCCATCACTTATTTCTAAGATTAAAACTCCAGTTTACTTTTGGAAAGTATAATAAGTAAAACAAGCGTCCAACTGAAGCCAACAAAGTTACCTCGTGTAGAGTTCTGACTAAGAGGAAGGGTCTGGCTCTCACTATTATTACTTCTCAATGGCCTTGTGGCATCAAGGTGTTTTGAAGCAGCTCACAGGTGAGATTTTAATCTGTCAGTCCCTCCTGGCTCCTGGCGTATGGGATGCGCTTGCATCAGGGGTGGAAAGATTGGGGAGGAGGAAGGAAGAAGGTGTATGGGGTACTCACAAGCACCTCCACCCACAGCTGCCCAATGGAGGTTATGGCTGTTCTAAACTGCACCACCTGGTCCCCTGGTCTGGGAAGGGTTAAAGCCTTTACACTAGGTGTAAAGCTCTATTCTTCTCTGCCTGTATGGTGGTCTCCTTCTGCCCTGTTTCATATAGGCATTTCTCAGCTCGCAGCTCCAGCCCGCAGTACTTTGCATCCAGGCACACATACACAGTCTCTGCTCAGAAGAACAAATGTGTTTTGTCTGATGGTCTAACTGTGCTCCACAGTCTATAGGGCCCTATGAATCGCCTTGATGGATTTTAGAGACGGGAGGGGAGAGGATGGAAGTAGGATTTTTTGGAAAACTTCTAACCTGTGGTACCTGAGCTGTGCCAGATTTCCCTGGCTGGGCTGCAAACTGTGCAAACACACATTGCTTTCTCTCAGACTTTTGCTTAGGCTTTGGTGAAAGCCCACAAGTAAGGTACTAAATTCTTTACTCCCACCTCCAGTCTTAAATGAATAGCTTCTTGACTCATTGTACCCTATGCGCAGCTTTAATGAATGACCAGCTCCAGGGGTGAGCCACTCTCCCCAGCCTCCTTCCCTGTGTGTCAACACCCCTGCCTCCTCCTCACCCCAGCCCAACAGCTTAGACCATCCTCCAGGAACTTCCAGGGCCTGCCAGGAGTGGGAAGTGGCAGAAGGACGCAGGTGAAATTCTCCTGTGCCTGGGTTCACTTTCACCCCAAACGATGCTCCTCTTGTTCCATTATAGCTACAGCTCTTAGCCCACATTCAAGAAGGGCCTGAATCCAATTTCTCCCTTTTCCCCCTCCCTCCAAGTAAGTGTTTGTAAACAAGGGAACAGCTACACACCTTGAGCAGCTGGTTCACAGTTGCTCCGGAGTATACCCTGCCTCTGAGAAAGAGTGAGAGGAAACTCCTGGACTTGTTCTGCTCAGCTTCCCCATGTGATTGGGCTCTAAACCACATTGGACCCAGGGGGAGACCTACAGTGATTGCCTGCTGTCTGGCAACGCTAGCTGGTGATGATTTCTCAGCAGAGCTGAGAAAACCTCATTCCTTCTTAAACTGCTCTCAAGACGCTGTGTGTGAAGATGAGCTTCAGTAGCACCCACAGCAAATGTGCTTCTGGATGTGGCTCTCCCATCCCTCATGCCTGGCGCATGCTGTGCAAGGTTCTGCCCATCGTCCTGCTGTATAAATACACGCCGCATCTATAAAACATAGGCGGGGAGAGCCTGAACAAAATTGTTCTGACTACAATGCCTGTGGTGCCCTCTCTCAACACTACTCTGTATTCACTTTTCCTCTGTGCCTCAGGGGCAGGCTTACAGTCTCTGAAAAATTCTGTTTTCTCTTTCTTAGATCCCAAGCCCTTTGAGTTAAACCATTACAAGGGAAGATACAGAGATAGCAAAGGAACAAGGGATTTTCTTGTAATTTTAGCATTTATTTCCTTCTTAAAGATGCAGTTGTTTAAAATAAGTGATGTCCTGGCAAAGGCTAGCCTTATACCGTGCCAGACAATTTTATCATCCCAGCCCACGAAGGCTCTAGTGTACAACATAAAGCTGCTTTGCTTTCCGACACGCCAATTTTTCAATGCCAGACCTCTCTTGGCAGTGCCCTGTACCTCTGCGGAGTTTTCTTCCTTCAAAATTAGCTCCCCCCACACACACTTTCGGCATCCTTCTGCCTTCCTTCAGGGTACCGCCGATGCCGAGCCGGAGCCGAGCCGCGCCGAGCCGAGCCGTACGGCTCGGCTCGGCGCGGCTCGGCTCCGGCTCGGCAACAGGAGGGGGAGCTCGCAGCGCGCAGGCTTTAATCGGGGATTTAATTCAGCAACGCTGCAAAATCACCGCTGCGGCTGAAAGTGCCCATAGGGCCCTCCTCAAGTCGTCCCACCCCCCGCCTCAAAGGGAAAAGGGGGGTTTTATTTGGGGGTTGAGGCTAGGATGGAGAATTAAACTAAACTAAAGGGGACCTGAGGGGCGATGCGGCTGCCGGGAAGTGATGGAGCGGGTGGATCTTAATACCTATTTGCGGCGCTAGCAGCGACGAGTAAGATGCTTCCAGTAATAAATGACACCTTTGCTCTGATAGACTAGGGCATGTTCACTCCTGGTGTAGGCTCCTCAATTCAGCTGAGGTATAAAGGGTTGTGCCTGCTTACGTTGGCACTGAATCTAGCTGTAGATCTGCTAGCAGACCCATGCCGTGCCAGAGGAAAAGTCTTTGTTTCCAAAATTGAGACAGAAAAGCATCAGCTACCGGTCTCATCACAAAATCACAAGACCAAAGGACCGAGCTCTCTTCTTCAGTGCAAGTTCAGGAGAAGGATATTCAAGTCTGTGCTGTTACATGGAGCAGTAGGGGCAGAATTCGGCCTCATTGCACAAACTTTCTGCCACACCTTTAGATCTGACACAAGACTCAGCCCAAGTTAACATCAAGCTTCATGCTTGCCTGAAAAATTCCTCTGGAACTTGGAGGCACCATGCTTTTTTTTTTTGCTTTTGCTTTTTTTACTCTTTTCTCTGAGAATTCAACTGAGTGCAGAATCTGGGAAAAATTCCCAACCCGACAAAGCACCTTCCTGAAGTAATTTCTCCCTAAGGATGCAGAGGAAATCACAGCTTTCAGATTGCGTCCATCAAGACAAAACTAACATCAGCTTCTATGGAGCTAAGCCATAAGGAAAACTTGTATTGGTTTCACAGCAGTAGTGAGAGCAGGTTTTCATGACAGAATTCTAAGATCAAGTCCTGCCTACCCTTGTGCACAGCCTACTGGTGCAGTACTACAGCTGAGCTAGTCTTCAAAATGGGCATTATTTTTCCTAGGGCAGACAGCCCTGTAGAAAGCTAATCTCCTAATATTGTAGTGATACATTTGAGAGAGATTTATTTTACAGTCCCCTAAGTGCTTGCATAACTCTTCTCTATAAATTCCATGAAAATTACCAAATTTGAAATCCAGAAATCTCTCATGAGATATCTTTCTAAAGTAAAGTATCCTCCTCCCTATGTGTAAGCTCGTGACCCTCATTATTAGTGCGAGCTGGGCCTATGATTAGGAAAAAAAAGCCTACCACTTGAGCTGGAGGAGAAAAAATCTAGATTGGATTCAAAATATTTAGTGCCAAATTGAAGAATTTCTTGAGGAGCTCTCCATGATAGAGGGTTGTATCTTCCCTTGCTATGGAATAGGAGCAGGGTTCTCTGCAGGCACAGAAAGCTTTCTACAGATACAGCCCCGTGATACATTTAAACAGAATGAACCTCGTTCTTAAACCCATCTAAAAATGTTAGTGGAAGCATGAACACTGACCTTAAAATGAAAAATGATTTGCAACCTTTGCAGAGGTGTCTTTATCATAGTGCCATAATTTAAAGTATTTTATCCACTCAGCTACACAATCTTACCATTCATTTGCAGTTGTCATTTTACCTACAAAAGAGTTCACCTAATATCCCCCAAAGCAAGAGAAACCTACTGAGTATTACAAGGGGAAAATTATTACTGGTATATTATATAGAAAGGCTGTAAAGTTCAAATAGAGGGAGTTGTGTGTGCACACCACGTTTCATGCAAATTACGCTTAATAGTTTAACACTGCATTATATTTTGCCTCCTGAATAAAAATGCTTCTTTAGTTATTTTTCTAATAATCTATGTAACTTTGGGGAACTAATTAAGGCAAACCACTTCCAGTGTGCCTGCTTAGCTGCCTAAATCAAGTGGCCTGATTTTCAAAAGTGCTGAGTACTGAGCTGTAGTAGATACTTAGCATCTCTTACTACCTGGTCATTTTTATGTGGTCAGTATAAAATTAGGTGCCCCGCGTGAGCTACCTATGGTGTATTTTTGGTTTAATTATTTTAAATGTAAGTCCATAGCTCACAGTAAGAAAATTAAATCTAAGAAACATTTCTAGTAAGTTTATTTCTCCTCACCCTTTCCCCTACCTTTCCAACTTAGCTGTCGGAAAAGATGCCAACCTACAAGACCTTCAATGTTAAGGTGTTTCTGTAGCTGCAGGAAAATGCTGGTATTACTTCTTGATTGCAAAAGGAACATGTGACACAATTAATCCACATACGGATAAGGATGTCTTCCAAGGCTGGAAATGGAAAACTAATCAAGAGTACATATGACACACTGGATCCAATACACATGCTTCACTAGGACTTCTTGGCTGCCTCACATCTGGCTGGCTTGGAGCGCAGGCAGAGCCGCACATGACTGTCTGCCCTCTTTCATGGAGACGAATCCTGAACTGAAGCCTAGCTGTGCCTGCAAGGCTTCAGTTTCATCAGCTTAGTGAGTGCTAAAGTACAGTTTATCTTGCCTGGACTAGAGTTTTTAATATATTAATTTGCTTCCAGCAAACTAACACCATCCAATAGGAATATTTTGAATCCTAAACCTTTGGCTTGGTCCACACACAGGTTTTGTACTGATGTAACTAACAAAAGTGCTAGCATGATTTATTTTTTTTTTAATCCAAGGACATCTCCCACAGAAGCAAATCCCTGCTGGCAACTGACTTGAAAACTGCATACCGATACTTTATTTTGAAGGGCCAAACTGACTGCTGGTACAAATGCCAAATTCTCATTGTCTTTAGCAGTGGATTTGCCTCGGAAAGGATGGAGGTGTCATGTTTTATATCACTAAGTTGGCTACTGGAAGCAGCTGTGCTTTCCAGTCATATGGAGAATTACTGAGGTCTCAAACACGGTGCTGAGGTTCCCATGGCTGAGCAACTCCAGGAAGGTTTAGATGTGGTTCCCCAGGAACCTATTTCTTTCCTCAAAATGTAGATGAACATGATGACAAACTAATTCTTCAATGCTGGATGCCATACCTTATAGAAAGATTTACAGAGCTGTTTGTAGCAGGTGCTTTGGCTGTGCTGTTTACTGCTTCAATGAGAGACCAAGTAAGATTTTTATATTCCTCTCCCATAATATTTAATGAGCAATATTTATGCTTATGTCGGAGATATGCTTTGAGCCGTGATTATTGGCTGCAATTTTGCAGTGTAATGCGATGTCCGACTTCAATACTCACTGTTATGAGGCACCATTACGAGGCAGTGGTCCTTGTCGTCTGATCTTACAAAACATAGAGAGCAGTTATGGTTTAGGAGGCTGGAAAGGTCTGTGAATGTTAGTAGTCAATTATGAAACTGTTGATTTTTTGTGTACTGAATCTGCGGAGCAGCCAACCAAAGCAATGTGCCTACAATATATATATACACGTATAAAAATACACAGGCGCACACGCACATAAACAATACAGGTATGGAGACAAAATTCAACTCCATAAGTGTGCCCTGAATCAAATATGCTAAAATAAATCTCTGCTACGTTGTCTCAAAAGCATGCCATAAATAGAAAAGTGCTCAGACACGTTTGACCCCGCTAGCAACGTGCCATGCATCAGCTGCTCTGTAATACCTTACTTGAAGTATCTGACTTGTCAGACGTGCTACCTCCCTTTTACCATGGGCCAAGGGATGGGCACAATCTCCCATCTCATGGGTGGCTATTTGTCGGGTCCCATAATGCAGGCAGGTGTCTGAGCTCTATTTCTGAGCGAAAGAGCTGACACGAGTCTAATTCAAAGGAAACATAAAGGACAAGACCCTCGTGGGGCCAAGTCACTGTAAGTATATCAAAATGGAAATTTGCACCAGCTCAAGACAAGGGCTGATGTACTTTGAGAACCCAGAGCCTTAGTGAAACACGGGCTCTCTTCTCTTTAAATGTCTGTTACCTGCTACAGGTCAGATTCAATGAGCACTTCAAAATGCAACTAAGGGACAAAGATTGCAAAAGTCAGGCTTACCCTGAATATTCATCTTAGTAGGACTGTGTTTGAGGTAAAAAACTTCCAGAGAAATCTTTGCACAGACTATTTTAATTCTCATGGAAAGAGGGTGAAAGAAAAGTAGAGAGCAAGCAATACTCATGCATGGGTTTGTGAAAGGGTGAGGGAGGGGGTCTCATGCCAAGGAAATTGTCAAATCAGGAAAAATCTGTCAAAAAGGGCTTTCACAGTAGCTTTCTTTGGGAGAACTGTTCTTCAGGCAAGGTCTTTTGGGGCTGTATCCACACAATTCGTTAGAGAGAATTGGTGGGTAAAGTAGTGGCAATGATCTTTGAAAAAAAGGTCCAATTTCCACTTCCCATTTTGTCATAAGCTGTCAGGAAGTGTTACACAGTGCTATTAAACAGCTGTTGCCTTCCTCCTTAAAGACAGATGAAGTAACGCTGGTAGAGAGCCTTGCTCTCAGTAGATCCATGAAGTGTGATGGATATCCCCTTCACCCCCACCTCACAATACTGTGAAATCTTAGTTGCCCTGGATGGTTTTTCTTCCTGAATTCAAGAAATTCCAGTTTTGTTCCCTGGGATGTTCCTGGGCTGTATTTTAGTATTTTTCTCACAGAGATGGGTGCCGTCACCAATGACTGTCAATTTGGATGGTTCCAGGTCTGGGTGAGGAGGCAGTGGAGAAACAGGAAAGAGGATGGCAGGAGAGGAGATAGCCCTTGGACTAATGGAAGCAGCTTTTTAATAGCTGGTCCTACCAACTACTTCCTGCATGGTTTTGTTTGGCTGCCAACAGGCAACAGTTCTGTAGTGGCATCTACACTCTGTTAGGATACTTGGAAAGGAATTAAGACTGTACTTTAAATCTGATCTCACTGGCTCTTGTTGACATCCTCCTGACTGACGCCAGCATAGATGAGAAAAGAATCTGACCTTAGGGCTTATAAAAAGCCCCCACAATTCTGAACAATTTTTTGTGTGTAATTAAAGCTGGCAGAGCGCTGGTGCTACCTCGGAGAGAACTGAATCGGTACGCAGTCACTTGGCTCCACGTTCCTGCTGCTCCTGAGGCAGCCAAATGACAGTGAGAGGGGAAGGGAAGAACTGTGACGAATCTGTTGCAAAAGCACCAGAGCACAAGAAGATGGGGGAAGAGGCAAGCAATTCCCTGCTTCAAAGCACTACCAAGAGAAGACTTCTAGCTCACACAAAGTGGTGCAGCTGAGGCTGTCAGTCCACCTCTGAAGGAGATGGTTTGGATGGCTACACTGAGTTGCTCAGTGCTCACCCCACTACATGACCCCAGCTGACACTATGAGGCTTATAATACCTGAGGCATCGTCAGTGCTGTCATCCCACTGATGAACGGTCCCAGCCAGCAGAATTGTTCTCCCGCTCAGGTTGTCCTCCCTGCAGTAGCTGAAGGGACGTCTGTTGTTGTAAGGCATCACTAGGTACATGTGGGGTGAGTGTCCCTCACTGAACATGGCTCTTGTGGTGGGAAACCACAGTGGACTGCTGAGTTCCTTATCAAACTCAGCATCTCCTGGGTTTGTGTACTGTGAGGATGTTTTTATGCCTGAATGCAAGTATTAGGTATTACTTGCCAAGAGTTTCTATTTAAAAGTCTCGCGGTCATTAGTTTATATGGACTACCAGTTCTGCATTTCAGATGCTCCCTTCATCACATGGCTGCTTAGGAGCAATTATTGGGACACCTCTACTGTTGATCCACAAGGAAGATGGTTCAGCAGAGCAGTGGACTATGCAAACTGAGACTCTTAAGAGGAAAGAGCCAGGCTCACTCACACTGCCATTGAAGACAACCTCTATTTGCACAATGTAAGGGACCAAATGCCAGTGGGAAGAATCAAATATTTTCAGGCTTCTCAGAGGAATATTATAAACAAAGCAGAGTAAAAGGAAAAGTGTATAAAATGTCTTGACAGTACCTTTTAAGTGAGTCGCCATGTGTTATTTTAGCCAAGTCTTTATTCATTTCTACTTAATGCTGTGTGCTAAAGGTCTCAAAGCTGCTGGCAATACTCAGTGGAATAATTTTAGAGCAACCTTAATAGAATGAGCAGAATAAAGGATTGTTCAAATACATTGTAGCAAGATAGCTTTTTAATAGAACAAGTTATCCAAAACACCGATGGCTGGGGCTTGTGAATGGAAAATATCTCCCCTGTGTTTAATTACCCCAGCCTGTCTTTATTTCCTTCTTATAATTCTAAACATGGTTCGCTTGTGCTGGACATAGTCCAGTTGGAAAGTTGGTATTTGATCAACGATGTGTCCTATTCACAGACTGGAGGTCCAAACAGAACAACTACAGCCAACCATCCCGTCTGACCTCCTGCATAATGTAGGTTATGGCATTCCACTCTGCAAGGCCTGCAGTGGAGGGAATTACTCTTTGCTGCTATTCCGGATTCAGGAAAGCATTTCTATTTAGAGCAGTACTTAAGCACACACTTAACTGTAATAATATGCTTAATTCCCATGTAAACATGCAGTTAAGTGTGACTTTGAGTTTGAACCTTTGTGAGCAAACACTATGGGTCCAGTAACTTGGTCATACTGAAAAGTGTACTTTATGACTCCCAGTGCAAAATAAAATCTTAAGAGTTTATTCAAAAAAGTCAGATGGCTTGCTAATGTATCTCCAGTCAGCAGGTGACCCCCAGAGAGGTCTGATTTCCTTTGGGATTTTCAGGCCTATGGGGGTTCGATGGTGTTGCCAGTTGCCGTATGAAACTGCTGCAGGGAAACGTAAGTGATATCGCTTTCTGTTTCACTTATTAGAAAGGATATATGAATCAATAGTATTTCATTAATTCAGTAACAACCTCTGCTAAACCTCTCAAAAGACAAGAAAGAAAAGAAGCTGATTTTGTCTTAATTTCCAAGGTTTTTTTCACTTGCTTGGGGAATGGAGGAAATCTCTGCTGCACCATAATATCTTACCTAATTGAGCTCTTAGATTAATGTTTAAACTTCATTTGCAAGTCCATTACCAAATCTAATCAGTTACAAAGGTACCATTAAGGAAGGGATTTTTTTTTTCAAATCCACATTTAATTCACGTTTCCCCCCACAACTGTCCAAGGCCCTGGCAGTGGCTGCAAGTACTGCGTTATAGATATTGTACTTGTACCAGGAGGGAAAAAGAAACCACAGAATATTTTCAGTGGAGATAATAATATACAAAATTACATGGAGTTCATATGCTGGTATGAGCCAAAAAGGGGTCAGTTAAATCTTGAATCTGCTGAAACTTTCAATTATCAAAGGAAAACAATACTAATGTTCAGCCTCTTTTAAAGTGATGATACCACCTTAGAGAAGGTGCTGGATTGATTGCACTGAAGGCTTTTCCCTAGATCCATTACCTGCAAGAGATGTGCAGTATGGTCAGCATTATCCACAGCACTCCCAGTGTACTGAAATCCTGACACAGGCCAGAAGTTTCAGGTCAGCTTAATTTTCCATGCTCATGTATGTACTCCTCAGCCTTGCTGCTAATAAATCCTCTTCACATTGCAAGTAAAATGTTCCTTTTGAGCTACACATCAGAATAAGACCACCAACTTCTCAGTACTTGGGATAGAGGACAATATAAATGCTAACACACGGCTGACCTGACCACAGCTGAATGGGTGACTTCAAGCCAAAGACTGTCTCTCCCATTACCTAATCCCTGAGACATCCAGACTCCCATCCTCATCAGCACTTAAAAAAAATAAATCTGGATTTTATTTTTATAACTGTTCTCAGAAGATAAACAAAGCTGAAATCAAGATACAAAAATCAGCAGTGTGATATTATGCAGACACCATTGCTTTCAGGGAAATCAAAATTTTGCTGCTGTGTCTGTGTAATCGGGGAAAGCTCTGCCTACCTAGGGTGGTCGGACTCTGGCTCCGGGAGGGAGGGGTGTTTAGAGGTAGCTGCTAATAATCAGGGGTTTAGCCACCTCTGCTAAATCTCCTGGTGCATATATTCATTTCCTGATCCCTACGCACCCTTTGCAGCCTGCTTACCCAGCCAGTGTAGTAATCTCTATGGGAAGCAGTGGTTGGGAAGGAGTTTTCCGGAGTCCTGAGCCGAAGGTAACTCTATTGCTACAGTGCAGATAATATTACACTGCACTGGCTTTGCCGCTAAAACATGCAGCACTGCAGCTCTCAGAACTGCTGTTTACAAGGATGTCTTCTGCTGGTCAAAATGTCTCTGATTATGGACAAGAGAGGCCTTTCCACCAGGCTACTTGGCTTAAGAAGCACATAGCATAAACCCCAACATGCTGTATGGAAGCTGCAAGGTCCCTTCCACCCTGTATCACTGGCCTGCTGTGTGCCCTTGGGTTTCTCTCTTAGCCTCGTTTCTCTGATTTGACAAACAGGGATGATAATTGTTTTATTAGCACTTACCTTTGTAGAGCACTTTCAGATCTGTGAATAGAAAAAGTGCTGTGTAAGTACTTCTGCTATGATATGCTACTGCCTCTCTGTCTCCCTGTACAGGAAAGAACAAGAGCAAAGAACAAAAAGGGAAGCAGGTAAGAATGATTAATAAATATGCAGCCTACGATGGCCTCTCTCCCAAGATAAATGTAATAGCGACAATGAATGCAGAGGAGGAGAGAGGCCAGCGTGCAGCAGAAATGAAAGTGTAGACAATGCCGGCATTATATCCACAGATCCTTGTCTCCCCAGACTTCAGTCACCGCTGTGTGCTTGAGGCCGGTCGGAAGAATCCCCAGCAGAGGTATCCCACTACCAGTCCTTAACGCAGGATCACTCTGCCTGCTTTAAACGCGACGAAAAAGAAGGAAGGAGGAAGAACCCCAGGGTTCAACGTCAACAAGATCTAAACTGCTTGACATTCTCGTTCTGAAATGCCAGCTCTTAAATTATCAAGGCCTTCCCCCCTGCCCCCCCCCTCCCCCAGTGCTCTGTATTTCCCCTATCTAACAGTGTGCAAACATTTTATCAGCAAAAACTGGGGGGAGGGGGGGAAGATGGGCTATCTGAAACTGATAAAGCAATTTGGCAGGGAGGCAGCAGCTATCACTTCGAAATGGGGATGAGCTTTCTGAGGTTTAACAAGTCGCAGGGATAAAAATTCTGGGGATTGACTGCTCTGGGGGTGAACGGGACGCTGTGCTCGCTTGGCCGGTGACATTTCTACCTGCTCCCCTGCCCGTGTCACGGGGACTGAGCCCTAAAGAAAGGAGTTGCGCTACTCTGCTGTGCAGACACGGTCCGTGACACTGTGCTAACAGTATGTTTGGGGCCATTACTTAAGTGATAATCTCACTGCTCCTTTGTTTTATGAGGCAATACTGATTCCCATGTGCATAAAATGAGGCCAAAGGGTAAATAGTTTGTTATAATGAGGGAACAACATTAAGACTGATGAAAACTAGAGGTCAGTGTTATTATTTCTGTTATGACACCCATTCATTTAATAATCCTTGTGTTCATATCCTAACGGCAGGGATCCATGTTCTGGCTTTTCAAGGCAGTATCTGTCCCCTAATAAAGGCAGATATTATCCCGCTGCCTCTCATAGCTAACTCAGCTCGCTCTCAATATGGTTCCTCAGTACAATCAGATCTGAGAGACTCACAACATGGCCGTGTGGTGAACAACTACCAGAGAGGGACCAGAGACACTGAAGAGACATTCTCTGCGTGGCCTCAACGCACAGAGGTATCAGTGGCAGGACAGGGAGCCCATCACAGGTTTTCTAATTCATGAGGAGCTTCCCACTTCGTGGACTCTCCTTCCTTTCCGCTGCATCTCCACCCCCCCGCCAACGTATCTACTCTCTACTGACATTTCGTCATTCCCAGCTGAGAAAATATTTCCAGTAGGAGTTAGTGCATCAGTGATGCATTTCTATAGGTCTTTCTTTTTTTTTGGAGACAGAGAACAAAAGCATAGCTGGTCTACTTACAATGGATCTGAACATAGCAATATTACAGGATTTTCTTAATCGCAGAATAAAATAAGTAGTGTCAGGCTTTCTGAATGGGCAAAGTTTCCATGTGTATTAAAAATATATATAGGTATGTATAATTTCATAAACCAGTTAAATATTTAAAACATTTTTATCTAGAGACTTTATTATAATATACAGTCTCCAAGTGCCCTGGATCCACCTGTTCTCATCTTATTCTCTTTTCTTGTCAGACAGTTAACCTCCTGTTAGGTAAATCCCTTCTTCATCTTAACACTGGTACATATTCTTCTGCCTGTGGAGTATATCAAGTGTTATTATTAATGTGATAATAATAATAATTAATAATAATAATAATAATAATAATAATAATAATAATAATAATAATAATGTGCTGGCTAGGAGACATAAGTATGAACCTGCACTGTGCTGGAGTAATGTACGTAGAACAGTAGATACATCTTTTTACACATAAGCTATAGGCAAGAACATCATAATAAAAACAGCCAGGTAATAGAAAACAACTGCTGAGGAATAGGGTGTAGGGAACACCGTTCGGAAGATCTCGCGATGTCACGGAAAGGTAGAAGGCTAGTCGTCGCCTCCCTATGACATATCAGTAATCCCACCTACCGTTGTTAGTATAAAAGGAATTAACTGCGCAATAAAGGACGGAGTTGGCACTCACACCATGTGTGTTATCTGTCTCTTCCCTGGTCCAGGCCGACCAGTGATCTAATCGCGGCACCTTGATATGTAGCACTGCTACAATAGGGCCTTATTATATGTTTTCTATCTCATTTAATGTACAGTATTCAGTATTGCTGCTATTTACATTGAAAAAATTCTTACTGATAGTAATAGAAAATTTGACTGACAGTTCCCAGTGAAATCAGAAGTAGAAGAGCTGGCTCTAACATTCCACATCCAAGATCTTTGCTTAAACACATTTTTTTCAAATACACATAAAGACCAAGTTTTCAAGGAGGTTTCATGAAGCAGAGAGGCAAGTATGACAGACAAAACCAAACGTTTCAGAAATGGGTGCTTTTATTGTAGGAGCTAAATGAAAACTATTGGGGTGAATTCCCTTCAGGTCTTCTAGAATATTGTCCCTTGCTTTTGGGGGAAACAGGGAAGTTCAGAAACCAAATTATTATTACTGATATTGTGAAACTGAACCTTATGATGGAAGTCAACAGTCTCCTACTTGTGGAAAAGGTACTACATCTACAGAATAACCTGAATCTTGGCAAAATATAATTTGGTCCAGAAATGAGTAACAGAATCTTTTATGTCATTTTAAGAAGATTCTGGGTGGTTTTATGGGGGGGGGGGGGGGGGGGGGGGGGGTGGAAGCCTACAGAGTGTGAAGTTTGAACCAATGAAGATGGGCTCCGCAGGTGTGCATCCAGATCTACTCCAATGTAGCTGAAGTCTATTCTGCTGACTGGATGTGGATACCAGAAAACTGCATAATGACTGTCTGAAAGTCAGTGAACCTGATAAAGCTTCCGCCGGAAAACTCTGTGGACACTCCCTTTAATTTCAATGGTTTTTGGATTGGGCTTAGTATTAACTATTTGTTACAGATAATAATAGGAACCTCCACATGATTTGCTTCATTTGCTTAGCAAATGAAGACATGCATTTGCTTAAATGAATGTACTGAAAGCATAAATTTAGAGGGAAGGAAATAAAGAAATTTTGTTTTCCAAGCCTGCTGGTAAGAAAGAATTTAGTAATGGGAATCCCCACAGAAATAAATTAATTTCTTGCCCTCTAACAATGTTACTAAGGAGTAAACTAAAGTAACTAAAGTAACAAGCTTCTGGTTGTTAGAAGCACGCTCCACTCCTCTCTGGATGCCAAAAGCACCAGTTCATCCTTTTCCAGTTGACAATATCTCTTTATAGTATCAGAATTCATTCCTTTTATGCATTGATGCACAGAGATTAAGGTGAAAAGGGATGGTTAGATAATCTGGTATAGCCTCCTGTGCATCACAGGCCAATAATTCCTTGCAGTTATGTCTGTAATGAAGCCAATAATCTGCATTTGGCTAAGGCACAGTCTGAATTGAAGATGCCATGAGATGGAGAATGACTTGTTCCTTTGGTCATGTGTTCCAGTGGCTGATCACCTTCAGTATTAAAAAAAAAAAAAAAAAAAAAAAAAAAAATCCTCAGTTTTTTAATTTGAATTTGCCTGGCCTTAGTTTCCAGCCATTAGTCCTTATTACAGTTTTCTCCACTAGGCTGGGGAGCTCTTCTATTTTCTGCCTACAACAAAGGTACTTCTGTGCTATAATTCAGTCCCTTCAACATGCTTTTTGATAGGCACAAGTACTAAGCTCTTGCATGTCTTGCTGCAAAGATTTCTCTCCTTTTGGTGGCTCTTTCCTGTTTCAAATATCCTTTAAACATGTGGACACTGAGACCAGATGTTGTATTCCAATATAACTTGCCGCAGTGTTCTACCCAGTAAAATCACTTCCTTACTCTTACTTACTAATCATCAGTTTAGAAGTCCCAGGGTAAGACTGCTCATGTTTTATCACAGAATCGCCTTTGGAGTCCATGTTGAATTGCTTTTCTGCTATAAGTTTTTTCAGATCCATTCTTCAACAGGATGAAGTCTGTAACTTTGGCTTGATTCCATGCTGCTAAATGAATTACTTTACATTTCACTGCATAAAAACACATTTTGTTAGAATGATCCAGTATTGCTAAGCTCCTGGTCAGTTTGTATGGGTGCTGTGTCCTCATCATTGTCTTTATGTCATCTGCAAATTTTATTAGCAGTGATTTTATATTCATTTCCAGGGCATTCATTTGAGATATTGAATGCCCTTGATCCTTCTGTTGATGCTTACAGAAACCCGGTAGAAGCCCCCCCGTACCATGTCATACAGTTACTACTACTTTTTGAAAGCTTGGTAATGTGTTTTCCGGTCCACTGTAGGCATACTCTGTGTAAATTCTATAGTGCTAAATGCAAACAAAACAGCATGAAGTACTATGTCAAACGTATCAGCTGGTAAAAATAACTATGTAGATGTAATACATTCAGGTTGTTTGACCTTTTTTCCGCAACATCTGCTGACTGGCAATAATTATATTTTGGTCCTCCAATTTATTATTAATTGAACCTTGTGACATCACTTTCTTTTTCTCTTTTCTTTTTTCCCCGGGGATTGAAATCAGCCCAACCAGTCTGTACATCACGTGGTGACCCAGCAACCTTGGGGAGACATCTGCTAATGACCAGCACAGCAGCTATGCAATTTATTGTCTGATACGTGCAAACATAATAAAGGGCAAATCTCATTTATAAAAGGTATTCATAAAACTTCTGTAACATTCAGCTCTGTAGCAATTGAACTTAGAGGTGCTCCTGAAGATCAGGCACAGCTTACCTTAAAATACCTGAGGACACAAGGTATTGATACAAATGTTTGGGGAGTCAGCCAGGACTGTGGCTTATATGGTCTTGGGATGCTTGCAGTAGCTAGCACTGGCTCATGCTGCAACTGAGTCAGACTCTCCTATGTTACACTAGGACCCTCTCCAGCATCCGAAGCAGGCAAGACCAGGGGAGCATTCAGGTAGCTCTCTCTTCCCATAGGCAAGAAGTCTTGTGCAGCTCCTCTCAGTACACCTTGGGTGGCTTTTTCTGCCTCTGTACTGCTTGACACAGAGAGGTACTAAGTACTTGTTTTCAGGGCTGTCAGTCTGGCACTTTTCACAAGGACTAATATCATGTTTGGTCTCTCTCTCCTTCATCCCCAAAACAAGTGACACAAAAATTTAACATTAAAAGTGACAAGGTGCCCAAAGACATCAATGCCTTTATGAAACTTTATACACTCCATAAGACATACGAGCAGTACTCATAGGCAAATGACAATATCTGTTGCCCTGTCCTATCTATAAGTGATTGCAATTTTATTTCTGAGTCTCAGTTTCCCCACTTTCTACATTCCCGATAAACAGCCATTGGCATCTGGGGTATTTTTATTCTGCGCTTGAGAACAAAAATGTAGTGATAAAAATAGAAAATCCACACTAGGAAATAAACGCTGATGTTGTTTAGTATATTGAATAAAACCAGAACTCTTTGGAGCCCTATACAATATGGATAGCTGATGTACCAAGAGTACATTGTGAGCCTCCCTGAGCTCAGTCAGGGTTTTCCTGGTCTAGTTGGAAGGAGCAAAACTTCCTTTTCTCTTATTACTTATCTTTATTCCCATGAGTATTCAATTAAAATTGCTTGGATCAGAACTCTGGTTTGTTTGCAGTGCCATTGATGGAGAAGCTCTAACTTGCCATTAGGCCTGAAGCATGGTGGTAGGGAACCACCAAAAAGGCGGGCATTGTACACCTCCTGAGAGCCTGCGTGGTAGCAGGAGTGTTGCGAAGCAAAAGAAAGCCCAGTGGTTCAGGCCAGGGGATTAGAAAACTGTGTGGCTAATGATGAAGGGCCGTATTTTACAGCCAAATGACATAGACAGTATGTGCTCCAGATGATGATGGACACAACAGGAAGACAAGAGGAGAGCTGTGGCTGAAAGGTGATACTCTAGTCATCAGCCTTGCTACCAGAGGTGCTGTGAGCTTGTTTCTCCACCATCAGTCTCATTTGCATTAGGGAACACAGCTCTTTGTACTTTTAAACAAAATACAAGTAGCAATATGGTATCACAAGGTCAGCTGCAATCATATATGTTATCAGTGGTTATCTGGAAACCACATGAAACAACAATCTCTTTCCTCACACCAGCGCTGCACTGCCTTCTTGTGCAGCAACAGCTTGCAGATGAGAGACTGAGAGTCGTTTTATTTTTCTTCCCCTCCGTGCAACTCTTTCACGATGTGCAGAGCCTTTTGTCTTGAAAAGTAGCTGCAAAGTTGGTCCATTCCCATGAACACTTCTGAAGGCAACGGGAGTGGAGGTGCCCTGCACCTTCTGTAGGCTTTAAAGGAGATGCTGGACCAATGGTTACATAAGGGGCAGAGAAAGGAGTGGTGACAGCCTTCCCCAGTTATTTCACGACTTCTCCAAGACCCACAGCAAGGGTGACAGCAGGAGCACCTACCAGGCAAGATGTGGGCCAGGTCTACCTAGCGTTGGTCCAAGGTTGTCTCCAAATAGCAGAAATACACTCCTGCCTCAGTTTTCCTGCTTTAGCGTGGAGACAAATCAATTCATTGCAGCAGATGATTAAAAGAAGATGTAACGCAGGCCAGTCGCCCTCCTTCAGCAGGAGCCTCGCAGGTGTAGCAGCTCCAGCTTCTGCTGCCCTGCGGCTGTTGCTGGAGGTGAGGTGAGTGGCAGGGGCCGGTGCTGCCAGCGTGGGCAGCCCGTGGTTTCTGTAGGTGTGCAGTCTGTGCTGGGACCGCCGCAGCAAATTCTTTTCATGGGAGGGGCAGGAAACGGCATTTCTGTAGCGCAGTGGAAAGCAAATCATTCACTGCCAGTCAGGGTTTCATCTTCTCGCAAATAAGAGCTTTGTTCATAAATGTGGCTTTGTAGTTCTGTGAGAACCGGTAAAGTTTCACTTTCAGGAAAATATTAATGATTAACCATGAATAAGTAAAGTAGGATGAGACCTTTCTGGTGTCTGCTGAGAGATAGCAGTATTTTGCCATAGCTGACAAAAAACCCAAGCCCATGGCCTGTGGATGCTTACTCCAAACTTCCGCTTACCCACAAACAAGGCACGCACCACATAGTTCCTCTCCAAACTTACCCAGAAAATTGCCTCCCCCCTCAAGTACATAAACCTGGGGATTCTTACCCTGAACCTCCCCTGTCCCCCTGGCAGACCAAGGGGTAAGGACTCAGAGGTTTGCCCAGTTTCAGTGAAACCGTGCAGTAAACTTCATTAATCCTTTCAAGGTAAGAATTAGTATCTGTTCTTCCTTCTTCTTCCACCTCCATCAGCACCAGCTGCTACAATGCATATTGCCCTATAAAACACTTTCTGTTCAATTCTGGTGCCCTCAGGTGCCCTTCTCCTCCCCCCTCCTCCCAGATGAACACCTGTGAGAGACAGATGGTACAGATAATCCAGAATATATTTCTTGAGTCCATGTAGAGAAGCTGCCAAGCTGCTGATTTTTTGGCACCATGCCTTGTGGCATCCATGGCTGGTGAGAGACGCAGATGCCGCCTGAAAATAGCTGAAGAGGAAATTCTCCCAGTGTCTCCGGAGGTCCGGGGAAGGGGGCTGCTGCCGCGGGGTTCGCAGGCAGACGTCCCACCGGCACCCCTGCCGGGAATGCCTCGTGAGCAGAGCTTCCTCGCTTACATCTTAATCAGTCCTTCCTCCGGCTCCTCTTCAACAGGCTCCGTGGACACTGCCTTGCCTTCTCATAGCGGAGGGCGAGAGGCTGGTTTTGGTCAGACATGGCCTGGCAAAGGGAGGAAACGTGTCTGCAGGGAGCTGGAAGCAGTTGTTTCTGCCTGCAGACTTCACTTCCATGCACACTCAGAGGCTGCAGCAACAGATATCTCTGTTCATTTGTTTTCATAAAAGATAAGCACCGGCACATACTTATGTCTGCCAGAGGTATACTATGCACCCTCTTAACCGCTGAGCTTTGTCAGAGCGATTGCACGGGGAGGCTGTGTAGGCGTCCAGCCATGCAGGTGAGCGACAGCTCCCAGCACAAACACACACCGCGCTGCGTCCTCCAGCGGCCAGCACCAGCAGCCCTCTGAACTGCAGCGAAGGGGTCCTGGGGACAAACCACCACCATTAGCGGCTCAGCTCCTTCCCGACAAGAGAAGTGGTTTTCTAACATGTGATTGTGCCTGGGAAGTAGCCTGGTTCATACATGAAGAAATGAACTCTGGTGTAGGAGTCATGCCCGGGCACAGCCACAGCATTCCCCCTGAAATTCAGATGTTCATCAGGGCCTATCACAACTGAAGCTGGATTATTCCACAGCAGTCGTCAGGAAAACGAGCTGAGACCAGCTTACCAGCACATAAGACCAACAATAACAAATACCAAAGAGTCAACACACTGTGCTCTTCCTATTGTGTGGGGCTTCAGAGCAGCGTAAATCCTTGCACCGCCTGGCCGGTTTTGAAAGGCACGTTCTTACTGCCCAGGGTCTGCCAAACACTTTCCGGACATGAAGGACAGCATAGTCCTTGCCTGAAGGGGCTGATGGCCAGTGGCAGACTAGCAGTGAGGAAAAGGAACAAATAAGACAGAAGAAAAAGGCATGTGAGAGTTGGAAAGTGTGTGGTTTGCCCCAGTATATTCTGAGAAGCTGGAAGAAATGCGGGAAACATTAATTTTCTTGCCACTATTTATTCTTTATTAGTTCTATAACCTTCAGGTCTGTAATTCTGGGTCTAACATCCTTTGTTTCCAGTATTCAGTCCTTTTATGCACATTTTACAGAAAAATGCCTCTTGCTCCTTGCCCCCTCTTCCTCCTCCCCCAAAACCAGGACACTACACCCAGCTCCCTAAAAACATGGGGATACCTAACCCCACTCAGAATCAAATAGGCTTAACCAGATTTAGGTGCCTAAATACCTTGGAGGATCTAGGCTTTAATCAGCTCATTTAATGAGCTCCTATAGTCAAAATGCACAAACAAGGTCTTAAAGCCAGTGGCTTTGAGATGCAGTGGAGGACAGGCCCTCCAAATGCAGGTACTGAGGCAAAGGGTCAGGGAAAGTCCCAGAAAGCAGTAATGAGATGGAGACAGGTATCACACATCCCCAGCAGCAACGCTGTGTCTGCATCAGGTGGTGTAGTAGTGATCAAAAAAGAGCCATGCAGTGTCTGCAGCAGACTTGCTTTCTGCATTCCCTGTAAGACGGTCCCTCCTGCTCCTGTTTTCTGAAGGAACCTGATTTCTTGCTGAAAGCCCGGTGATCCAAAAGCAAGAAGGCACCACAGAGAATTTCAGTTATGCCAACACAGTTTTGGGGAGAATACTTCTTCCCGTTAAAGGGCACAAGTAACAAACCAACTAACTTCAGTCACAAGCAACTTAGCATAGAGACATGAAGTAACTCATGGCTGTGGTTGCTCTTGCTGCCTTACCACAGAATGAAAAAGAAGCTCCATCTAAAAAATAATAATGCTATTCTCATTACCACAAAGCTTGTGTGCCAGTCCCACTCTACTACAGAATATAACTCTGCTAGGTAACATGTGAACAGAAAACAAAAGGAAAAAGAGGAAGAAAAGGGTGCCTTTTGGCTGAAGAAGTTTAAAAGAAGGATAGATGGTGTCACAAGCAGCAAGGAGCAGTATTGGTGCTGCAGCAGCTCAACCACAAACGAGTTTGGACTGAGTTTTTTGGGAAAGTGTCATAAGAAGAGCCCTTTCAGGGAGCAATTTTAGGAGAAAAATAGTAAGATTGCTTCTCCAGTAGTTTATGGGCAGCCTGCAGGTAAGAAGATGTAGATGATGAGGGCTAAACAGTGCTATGCTATGAACTGTGGCAGTGCCAGCCCTGGGGCTCAGTGAGGGCTCTCCTGTCCTGAGCAGATGGCAGCTTAACACAAGGACACAGCCACGCATGGCAGCACCCAGCCTCTCCAGGAAGTCACTTATCTGCTACCTTGCTCGGGAGGTCTCACACAACTGTACACACATGATTTGTGCTTGGGTTGCTGTGTTGAAATGCAAATAGGTGTTATAAAAATATGAGATAGTCCTCTATGCCTTTCACAGAGGATGTGGGCTTTGATCATATAAGAAATGGAAATTTTATATTATTCAGAATATTTCACTGCCTCCAGACTGGCTGATGGATCTCAGGAGCCTTTTTTAACAGTGGCGTAGGGCTGGAAAACTGTGGATCCATACCTTAAAATAGTCTGGGACCATGATGACAATTTTCACTGTGAGGTTAGCTAGGAAAAGCCATTGTTTGGTATTATTACATAGAAGGTACCACTGATACTAAGTAAGTTATGTATGTGAGCCTGGACAATGAAAAGGCGGATTAACAATGTCTAACATAGGAGCTGATTTCCACAATAATCAAGACAATAGACACAGAGGACCTAGATGATAGTAATAGCCATGGTGAGCCAAACTCATGGGTTAACTTTCCAAAGCAATGTCCAACAAGGTGGAGATACGAATGGAGGCAAAGAGTTAGGTCCACAGCTGGCAGAGAGGTCTGGCGCTTCTCCATGCTCCGCAAACAGGTCTGGACTGTAGAAAATCTTCGGGTAAGGACTGCAGCATTACATGACGCAAGAGAGAGTCCTTCTTCTAACCACAATATGACCCTTCAGCATTGCCTGCTGCACCTGAACACGCTTCACTTTAACTCACTATGGGGCACAGTTCGCCTGTTTTGGTGTTTATTTTGTAGCAATGGGCCTTGATATTATAGCAGTGTTTGCAGTATAGATTAGAAAGGGGCAGAGGGAGTTGGGGTAACGACTGCTCTACTAATGGTAGTTCTTGGAGGAGCTGCCATTTCTGTCTTATTCAAGTAGCGGTCCCCAGGCCTATGTCTGTACTGGGTTTCAGCTGCAGGTCTCCTTCGAGGCAGCTGTTTCAGAAATCCTTGCAGATTTCTTAGATTGCTCTCCATTCAAGTCAGCGCACCGGTCCTCACTCCAGCTCTTCTCTTGCTCTCAATGGTGCAAAGATGGTCAGACCAACAGAGACGGAAAAGAGGAAATGGCAGTGAGCACCTTTTCCTGCACTCTTGTGAAAGCACCACTATACCCGACGGTACTCCAGGCTACCACTCTCTGTCAAGGACCTGCTCATTTCCACCATTCTAGCTCCATACTCAACCTTCCTGATGCAACAGCTTTGACAAGAACCACCTATTCCTTAGGAAGCAGCCAAATCCTGCTGGACAGCCCGATCCCCTGCTTGCCAGGGCGGCAGGATTTCTCAAGTTATGAAGGTACCTGAAGACCACTTAGGTGCTTCTACAAATTCTGCAAAGTATCGGTGTAGGAGCAATGCTGAACTCTTGATGAAATCAAGGAGAGCTGAGGACTTAACCTGAAGAGATATTTTTAGAGTGGAGATATCTTAAAAATATGTCTTGTCTGCCTTTTCAGGAAACTAACCACCTTTCAATATCTGCCTCCATGGTTTCTTTATCGTTCTATCACAGTGCTCAGGGTCTTAGGTAAATGTCACAACATTTCCAGTGAAAAGAGGCATTAGTGCAAATCATAATCAGGCCTGAGGATTCAAATCCTCCCTCCAGGTACGTCAGTGTGACCCTGGCTCCAAGGGGGCACCTCTCCAAGCATAAAATGGGGAGTTCTCTGACCTGTCAGGGTCAAGATGGATTAGAAATTCAACTCAAGCCCTGCACAGCTGCACTGTAACCGACAGAGGAATCCCTGCATACGTGTTCAGCTTTTAGGTTAGCTTTCACTGTTATTAATTTCCTTTTATAATCTCCATTTCATGTTTACCAACACAGCACCAGATTCTCAGCCGATGTAAATCAGCAGTGATCCATTGCTGTTAAGTGAGCAGCATTATTTTACAGTGGTTGAAGGGAAGGCCCCTAGCCATTTATTGTGCTTTGCTCCTCTCTCTTGACAGGAATAATCTCTTTTAGAATTTGAGACTAAATAAAAAAATCACCCCTTGGATAGCTGAATCCTGTAATTCCCCCCTGGCCTCCACTGTCTTTGCTGCCAATGGAAATGAAGAGCACTGAGCCCCTGGCAGGATCAGGCCCTCAGGCGGCTCCGTGGCTGTGCCAGCCCTCTAATTCTGGGGTAATGATAATAATCAGGCTTGCACCGAGTGTTGACACATATTTATTAATTGCAAGGTGCGGCTGGCTCTGCACTTTGCTAAGACAAACACTTGCAGAACAATGTGCACAGAGGAGGCTGGAAACCACCCAGCCATGTGTCAGCAGCAGCTGAAAAGGGAGGAAATTGCTAACTGTCCCGCGCAAGGAGGCAGGGCTCTGAAAATCCAGCTGGAGAAGGAAGGATCTCCTTTTATTGGGTTCAGCTTTCCTTTTGGGAAAACCTTTCCTGTTTCATCAGAAAGTCCCCGACCTTGCCGCGGCCCCAGCAGCTCGTGACAGAAGACCAAGATGACACAATCGGAGCCAGGCTTTGCGCCAGGGCTGGCAGTGATTTAGTGGCGTTCCTAGAGAGCAGGGGGAGGCAGGCCCTGGCCCACGAGCTGAAGGTTATTTGTGCAGAGAGTCATATATTTAAGGCAGCAATCATGCCAGTCCCAGAGTGGTAGAAAGGGAAGGAGAGCCTGCCTGCCTGCGAGTTACCTGGTCTTGCAGACGTGAACTGCTGGACGCTCCAGGGAGAAACCAGCAATGAGACTGGGACAGAGAAGAGCTTCCATTCTTACTTCTGATACTAAAAAAATGAATAACAAGTGACTACACTATTTATTTACTGCTCTGTAAATGGTGCCCAGTGACTCACTCCTTTTAGTGCTTTCCTTTATCAGTGATGAAATTACTCTCTCTTGTGAGCAGCTTCTTTCCTTCCTTTTCCTTCAGCCTGAGGATTTACATATGGCGATACCAGATAAGTGAAGACAGTGCAAGACAGCTCACTGAGTTCATACTTCAGCTTCGGTTGAGTTATGCCTGGCAAAACTGCATCTAGCTTGAATGTGTCTGTAGGCTCTTCTTCACTGTGCCTCTGCTTGCTTTCCCACACAGCTGTGAGCACTTTGAAGCTGTGCTAACTCATGTCACTTAGAGCGATTTTCAAAGCCCACTTAACTTATCGGCCCTGTCATAGCTGTGACCAGCCTGGCACTAATCGGGATGTTCAAGAAATATCAGCCAGTTACACACAGTCCTCTGAACCAGTGAAGAGGAGAAACTTCCTTTCTCATTTTAAGTAGTTTCTATATGTCTAGAGATCTCTTACAGAAACAGAAACTATACCTGATAAAGTGCCAGCATTAATCCATTTGATGTATTTAAGTGTGGCTGTTTAACAGCAACATATCAAGTTAATGTAATACTGATGGAATAAGAAATGGCATCAGAGGGTTTCAAAAGATTTCTTATCACAAGGAAAAAAAAAGGATTTTGACTTCCCATTTCATTTCTCTGTGAATGAGAACACCTTTGCTATTTACATTATTTACTGTTTACCGTAGTAGAGTCACTACTAAAAATCAAAGTGATTTGCAGAGCCCTGCCAGTTCTTTTTATATCTCCTTTGCTGACTCAATAAACATCTGACACTCCAGTATTGTAACTAAGTACTGTACTGATTTTGCCCTCATTGAAAACATCTTTCTAAGAGAAAGGAATTGTTGTGCTTGTGCTAAAAATGTGATTTGTCTGGCGAAGCATTTGTAAAAGCTTTTTTCCCCCAATGTTACTGAGGCAATTGGAAGCAGTTAGGCATGTACAGTTACTTGAGAAGCTATGTGAAATCTTCTGATATGCAAATATACTGCTTTATATATGGCAAAGAAGAGCTTTGGGCACGCTTACATGAAACAGAGTTGCGTTAACAATTCCCTTATATGCTATTTTGTAATAAAACTTCGTCCTGAAAAATGATGTGAAGTAAGTATTCCAAAAAGCCTGTGCTGGTAGGGGACTGGTTCTGAATTCAGACCAGTTCTGCCCCAGGCTAGTTCTGTTTCTCCCAATACAGTCACCTTTAAATAGAATAAAGCAGGGTTAAAGCCAAGAAGCCTGAGCACGGTGCAGCAAAGGAAGACATTCTTGTAGCAGCTGACAAGGACAGGGCACTTCAATTCTTGACCATCACCTGGCAGAATCAAATGGGATGGATATCTCTATGGGAAAAGATGGCCTTCCAGTCTGAAGAGGACATGTTGCATCTGGTCCGTATTTGCTCTTGGATCCAAATTCAGGCAGGGAAGAGACAATGGGAAACCAGAAAGAACAGCCTAACACAACTCCACTATGGTGTTCTTGGATGCCAGCCACAGTCAAGTCTTCCAGGTAAGCACAGAACACAAAGGAATTTATGAGCACATAAATCATAGGAGCTGAAGATGGGAAAGGCCACTGGAGGACTAGTCAATGCAGGCCTGTTTTCTACAGGGAATTTCCCAGTTGACAGTTTTAAGAATTTCAAACAATAGGGCTTTAACTTTCCTCTGGAAGCAATTCAAGGTGGTTAGGCACCTATCTATCTGAACCTTTCAGCATCTCGGTGCGTTTCACGGGCCTGGCCTATGCAGGTTCCTAGCAGCTCTTGCTGCAGGTCATTACATTCAGATTTCTTTTTGCTGTTTATTTCAGCTTATTCTATAATGAAGCATATCCAGAAGTGGAGGTAGTCACTTCAGGCTTGCCTACACTGTGGGTTTCCCCAGACTTCCTCCCAGGGAAGCCGAGTCAACAGAAAGAGTAGTGGTGAAAAGCTCCCTGGGTGGACAATCTGGATTTGGGTTACAGTGAACTGGGAAAAATGCATTAAAATCATGGAACAAGGAAGCCTGCATGCAGCATTGTTGTGGGATAGCTGCAGTACATTGCATTTACACTCTACCATACAGCAGAATGTCTTCTGAGCAGTCAGGTCCCTAAGATTTGAGCCACTTCCACAGATTGCTCCTAGAAACTAGGTTGAGTTTTAACAACACAGATCACATCTTCAAATGGCTTTGCTGGTTTGCACTAGGGCAGGATGTGCATCAGCAGCTACTCCACAACAGATTCCCAAAGAAGATGTAAGAAAGAAAGGGCACACAGAAAGATCGAGGAAACCACCTCTGCCCCTAACATCTGAGAGTAAGGCTGCTAGAGCAAGAACAGAGACCTGCTTGTGCTTAAATTCCACTTTATGTTCTCTGTAGAGATGAACAGAGTCTGTTGGCATTTTTCAATGATTGCGAGGAACTGTAGTGGTTAATTATATCCTCTGTTTCTTCCCTCTCTATCTCTGTGCACATTCACATGAGTCCTAAAACGAGTTTACTGTTCTAATGCCTAGGCTCTGGGCCAGGAGCAGTGCCTGGATAGAATACTGTGAAACATCTCCTCACGTGCCGTGATAAAATGCTCGGGGACAAACTATATAGAGCTATAAGTACGTCTGCAAAGTCATGAAACGTTATGTCATCAGTGCTACGAGCGCTGCAAAGTTGTAATCTCAGAGCAGGCTATCAGCCAAAGTAGGAGAGTAACAAATCTAAATGGCACCCAGCATTCGAGGACTGTGTCACCATTAGATGGTGGTACTTTTCAACGCGGCGTGCCAAGGGCAGTAAGGAGGTGGTTGGTCAAAATGTGCAGGTTAGTGCAGCGGGAGAAGTGGGGAAATGACATAATGGGCACAAAGGAAGGAAAGGGTGAAAAGCAGGTGAGAGCAGTGGTGGCAGGGCGGTGGGAGGCCAACAGAAGGCTCCCAAGGCAGTGATGTGCTTAACCATTTCCTCTTGCCCTGGGTTGATCGCTCGCTTTTGGCGTGTGAAAGGGGAAGATGGTGGTGTGCCACTGTGGTGTGCCAGGTGAGAGCCAGGAAGGGGGGAGGAGAGGGGGCTGGGTGTGGTTGATAGTTTAGCCACAGCTGGAGGAAGATGGGGTTTGTTAGCCTATGGCTGGTTTGAATTGATCACCACCCTTCACCATCCCTTTCGCATCGGTTTCACCACCATTTAAATTAAAATGCTAATAAAATGTAAAGAAGGACAGATACTTTCTACTGAGGTCCCTTGCCCTGGACTGGCAGTCTGCATGTCCATGCTCATGCGCAGCCTGCCCTCTCCATGTGTCTTTCCCTCCTGTGTTACAGAGGGATCCTTGCTTACAAGCAGAGATGCCCTTGGGGCCCAGCCACTGTGGCAGCTCCCTGGGACCCTGGACAGGTAGAGGAGAAGAGCAATATGCTTAGCTAAGATAGAAAGCAGTAAACACATTCAATGCTGAAATGGAAAAAGAAAGGGGCTTACCTCCTAGCTTTCCCCAGCATACTAGAATTCTATGGTTAGGTCTTCCTTACCAGACACCCCGCCAGTCCCAAAGTATTCAGCAGTCTTGACTAACCTGAGGCAATCACAATGTAACATAGTTTAGTAGGAATGACCCATGACAAAACCCCCTCTCACCCATCAGAATTTGGCAGGTAGCACAAGCCCTGCCAGAGTCCAACTTCTTTCCTTACGAAGCACTTCAGCTCCAAGCTCTTGATTGAGAGCTACAAGGTGCCCTGACATGTTCCCAGTCCAACAATTTGTTAGCTGTGGCTTTTTGCAGTGATAGCTGTATTGCAGTATTTCTTCAGGGCTTCCTGGCTCTCCCCAGGAGACAAGGAGATGCAGGATCAGCGGTGGGGTGGTACATCAGGCAGTGCAGTCATGTCCACAGCAGAGCTTTGCTGCTGATTCCAGCAGTTTGCAGTCAGGAGCGAGCTGCAGTTGTGTGCAAGCCTGCACTGAAACACAGACTTGGCCATCTGGCCAACGTGATTGCAAATGGGTGGAGGGACGTGCAGGTACTGATCAGTTCTGGCATGACACGAAACGGAGTGGGAGGGCGACTGGAGGCCAGTCAAACCAGCAGAGAAGCGATAATCTTCGCTCACCGTGTGCTATTAGTGAGCAGAGCACAGATTGTCTCCAACGTTAATACCCGCTGGAAATTGCGCTGTGTGGGTGCAGGGCGTTTCAGTGAGAATATAGCTGGGCTTGCTGGGAGTCTTGTGCCAACAGGCTCTGGGAGTAATAGCAGGCGTGGGAGTTGGGAGGCATGGGTTTAATTTCTGTGGGGTTCCTGGGGCAAGGTCCTTCCTCTTGGCTTTTTGCCCTCCTCCCTGCCACTGGGAAGTGGTGAGTCCTTTGGAGCCAGGGCTGTCCCTTCAAATGGATGCAGGCACAGTGGGTTGAAGGTCTGGTTTGGGTACCTTTATCCACACACAAGCAAAGTTCAAATAATCATAGTGAGGTCCTCCCTTGCTTAATTGGCTACCCTTGCTGAACCTTCTGCCTGTGTATCTGTGTCACAGTGGCAGAGAAAAGTGTGGCAGGAAAGGGTTAATTTGGGGGGGGGCGGGGGAGGTTTGCAGGCAGATCGGAGGAACAGGAGAGTGTTTCTATATTAACATGCAGCTGGTTAATGCAGCTGAATAGCCCTGGCTCAGCTGTTACCTTTCTCAAAGCCAATGGCAAATGATGAAAAACCGTGGTAATATCTATTAAAAGTTTGTGGAAGGGGCCTGCTCAGTGGGAGCTTTTCCATCTCACATACAAGTGATGATTTAGAACAGAGAAAGATCCCCTCGAGGGGATTTTGTGAACCATGCAATGCTAATTAACTCCATTGTTGTATTTTGTTTTGAACATAAGAGTCCCTCTGGGATTGCAGCACTCTTTCCTCCTGCAATAGATTTCCATTTTGCACCACTGTATAAAATCTCCTCCATGTCCCATCAGCAAAAGGGATTAACAATAGGGAGAAGCATATGTGCATAGTTTTATGGGGTTCTAGGGAGGAATGTCTCTCCCTTCACCTCCCAGATGCATTCTCAATAGAGGCCATTCTGTACATCCTTACGTTTGCTGTTTCTTTAACCTTGAATTAAAAACAAGTGTACATCAAACACTGGGCAGCATCTCCCTTTGATCTTCAGCATATTCAAACCACTTCCGAACATGCTGTGCTAGAGTTTGTTCTAGTGGTTGGGTTGTTTGGGCACAAATGCAAAAAAAAAAAAAAAAAAGAAAATAAAAGGAAAACAAAACCCTACACCCAAAAAAATCAGCAAAAGCCATCAACACCAGGAGTGGAAGCACTGGTGAAAGACTGATATGCTCATCTACAGTTCATCCTGAAAGGAAAGCAAGAGAATGAAAGCTCCCATCTGTTTGAAGCCCTTACTGTCTTGAGCCAACACTGTTAGAAAGAAATTGACTCCCTCTGTGCTGGATCTGCTCTTCATTTTCTGGACTTCTGGTGTCCCACTTTGGTTTGCCCAGAGTCCCTTCCCTCTGCTCACTCTTCTTGTGTTGAACAAAGCAGATCCTGACTCACCCTTGTGCTCTGGCTATTACAATGTAGCATCAACTTCAGCGAAGTCAGAACAAGGACAAGAGCAAGGAGCATCAGGTCTTTCAGGTGAATCAAATGGCTGCTTCTTAATGCTTCAACTTCAGTCTCTGGCCTCCATCAACTCTGAGAAAGCCCAGATCTCCATGTGATATCTTGGATATTCTCTTTTCTCTGCTGCCTCAAGTTGCAGCTCTGCACAGGCCAGTATTTACAAAGTGTTGACGTCTGTCTTCCTGCTTTAGGCAATTTGGTTGTTTCATGGTAAGAAATATTTAGCAAGGTGTCCCGAGGGAGTGGCTAGTGTACTGGCGTCAGATGGACGACTTCTGGATGGCACTGTAACTACACTGGGAGTTACCTGCCACCAGCTGTAATGGGGATTCTGCATGAACTCGACCAACAGGAGCAGGGATTTGCAAATAAGAGACTTTCTTGTGTACCTTATAACACTGTAAATTCTTAGGTCTTGATTCTTAATTCATGCTGGAATATATTTAATTATAATCTAGGCAATTTTTGAGTTCTCTGAATGAACAACAGGAAAGACATTTAACAACGTCTTCAGGAGTGTAAATAATGCAAGTCATAGAGGAGCCCAAGCAATGCTACCTTGTACTCAGGACCCTGGGGGCACAACTGTGCCACCTCCAGACCCAGGCAGAGCTGCTGCCCATTGGAGACACTACAGCCCATCAGAGACCCTACCTTCCCTGTCTTCAGTCAGCTAAGCAGAGTAATGGGTATATTAAACAGCTTTGTCAGGGATCCAGTGGGGATGCTCACTGAGGCAACAGCCTCTGTGACATTGCTACTACACCGATGAAGTAAGATTTGTCATGTAAAGCTTCCCGTTCTCCCCACAACATCCTTCGCTTACTGCAAACTCCTCTTTTCCTTTCCAAAAGGAGGGGAATCAACTCCAAAATATTTATACTGCCTCTACCCCAAATCTTCCTGCATCACCATGGCTGGATGGATTTTCCCTTGGAGTAGTGCACTCAGTGATCCCAGCAGAAAGTGCCCCTGAGACCCCTCTTGTTCAAATGCTATGACATTACCTTATGCTGTAGGGTCTTGAGGGCTATTACTACAACAGTTGAAGCTGTAGTTGTCTATCACAACAGTAGCCTACCGAGCATGCTAGTGTATGTAAAGCAACATACCTGAAAGGATGTTCAGAGTCATTCTTTCTGAAAATGCTGCTAAATCTTTTCGGCTTGAGTGTTACCTGTCCACGTAAATACATCTTTTTCTTCTTTTCTTTGCAGTGCCTTTATAGCAAATGACAGAATTGAAAAGGTAAAACTCAAGGGACTTTCCATTCTAAAATCCTCAGCTTACTTCAACCTCACATGGTGGTGTAGCAACCTCAACATCTTCTCACTTGCACCTATATAAAATAACCAGAGCAGCTCCATAGGTTTACCCCTCTCAACATCCAGAGATGGAAGGGTAAGAGCCAGCCTGTTTTTGATAAGCATTTCCAGTGTGGTGTTCTCAGCAGGAGCGCATTTGCCAAATCCTGCTGCATTTTTCACCCTTTAATATATATAGCTACAAGGGAAGGTTTCTGTGAGCAGAGCAAGCCCACAAGCCATTTTTTCCAGTCCTCTCTGTAAGCTCGTCTTCCTGCAGCACTTGCTGACCACTGGCTTGTTAACGCGCAGGCGTAGAGATTTGGCAAAGGCGCTATCAGCGTGGTCCTCGTCACACCAGCCAGGATCACCCTCTCTGCCCTTGTGTAGCTCAACATCTTAGTCCTTTATCGAGCTGCTGCACATAGCCATTGCCTTGAGCAGCTCAGGCTCCTGTCCGAAAGCTGATGAATAGTTTCCTGATGAGTGTGCGACGGGGACACCAAACGCCACGTGAGGAAGCAAGCCCTTTTATGACTGCTGAGATCACAGCGAGCTGAAGTGCAGCGAAGGTTTTCTGTAGATATTGAGAGCAGATCTTGCTTGAAGCCACTCCTGCTCCTGGCACCATGGAGGCGTTGCTCCCCTCACCCCCTCTCTCCCGGGCTAAGTATAGAAGACACTTGAACTCCCAGAATTTTCATTCCCACTCCGAGTTTTGCAGTGCAGCTCTTGCCGAGCAATCTTATCTGCGTGCTCTGCCCAGAGAGGTCCCCGCCGACTCCTCTGGGGCTCTGCAAGGGGCCGCACATCCCCAGTGTGCAACCCACAGCCGGGCCTGCCCATCTCTGGTTTCCTTGCTTCAGCAGCAATGTGGAGATATTTTTGTAGTTTCCATGATATAGATGCTTAATGCCAACATCTGTTAGTCCTCTGTGACCTATGATTTTCCACACCCTGGTAGAAAGAGGGAGAAGCAACTCTACTGCTACTTGAGTGGCTTTCACTTACTGTTAGGAAGAGGCTGGATACAGGGAAGGGGAGCATGAGGAAGGGTGGGAGCTGCTTTTATAGCTGCTGAGGCTTCTTCCAGCCAGTTTCTGAGTTTTGCATCACCATGTGAACATTTTTCCCTGTCAGACAGAAATAAGTGGAAGGGTAGCTGGCCCTGCTCATCACAGAGAGTGCACACTACTTGCAAATATTATTTTAGCGTGTCCCTGCTCTTCCCCGTCTCGGCCTAATATTTGCAGTGGATAATTTCTAAAGCCTAAATAACATAAACTTGTGATTGAACATGCTTTTCCTGAGCTAAACTCCACCCTGTTCCAAAGTAATTGCTTCCTCTCAGTGCCCCTTGTTAAATCCTCAGGAGAACAGGACAGAGAGGTTCGACTTCTGAGTCTCACAGCCAAACCACAAAGCCCAGTGGTCACCCCCACGTGTCTGGGGGCTCCTGTATCACACCCCAATCCATCCCTCTTCCTTCCTCTGTCCCTCTGCACCCCGCTGCCATGAGTCAAGCCCAGCTCTTTTCCTGGAGAACAGGGGTCCCCTGCCTGGGGCTGGCAGCCTCGTGGAGCTCCTCCAGGTCAGGTCCCTGAACGGCCCGAAATCTCCCGCTCAGCTGCCAGCCGTGTGACAGGAGGCAGAGGCGGGTGTCACGCCGGGATGAATTTCAAAGCCAAAGAACCCTTGTTTTAAGTCTGTCACAAGCTTTGTGCAATAACCTTTCTCCCAGAAGATCGGCGATAAAGCTTTTAAAATTAATTTGCATAATTGGATCTTTAATTCTTTTTAAATGGAAACCAAAATGGCACTGTTCTCAACAAAAAAGACTTTCACAAAAGCCAAAGGATTGGTTGCAAGGTGGAGATGTGTCACTGAGCTGAAACTAAGCCCAGATAAAAGATATTTAGGCAGACTCTACCAAATTCTGGTTGCGGATGGAGTGGCGAAAGTTTGAGGTAACAGCACAGACTTCAGAAAAATTACTTCACGCTCGTGTCAGCATAACTGAGACTCGGTCTGCTGTAACTACTTTAATTTTTCAGCTCTGTGGTTAATTAGCAACCCTTTTAGTTTATAGCTCTTTTTTTATTCAAAAATTTATTAGATTAATAAACACTGAAGATATTTTTATGACAGTGGGGCAAATGTTCCATTTGTGTAAAAGACCAAGACACCACTTGAGTTACTCTGGCTGCGATCATTTAATTCAGCAGAAATTTTGGCCCACGGAGATACTATTAGGAGAGCTGTGCATAGAAAACCACAGTTCAGCTAGTGAAAAACCATTCTCATGTGCTTGTAAATGAAAAGCAACATTTCTAATGAAGTGCAACATATTTTACCTTCCACCCCTCCCTGAATTACATGTGTGGCTTTATATGGTGTTTTTACCTTAAAATAAAAAAAGCAATTATAATAGGTACAATCCACCATACTTGTTTCTAAAGAACTGTTTTTATTGTTAAAAATATCCAAATGGCAAGGTACAAACCTGTTCTACAAGAGAGCTTGGTTTTCTCCCCCTGCTTGCAACAATTCATTCTTTAATCAAATATAAAGAAACTCCATCGGTGTCCTCTACTCGCCAGTGCTGTTAGTTACCCAAAGCAGCCTGAATACCAGCTAGAGGCTTATGGCTATAACCTCATTAGCCTTTGCTTTAAAACAGTAGTGAAATAGAAACACCGGAGCTGGGGCGAGCTGGCAGAATACAAATAGAAGATTTCTGCGACTTGTCAGTCCTCCTGGGTGCTCCGTCACTGCTTGTGCCATGGAAACGCAGCCCAGGCGGCGGGAGCACGCAGGAAGCCCACAGTTAAATTCTGCTCATGGGTACCCTGGTGTAAATCCAGAACAATGCCACCGGAGCCACTGGACTTAATTGGGATTTTCACCTGGGCAACCAAAATGCCTGAAGAAGTAAGGCATAGCTGGGCTGCTGCAGACACTGCCAGGAATAAAGGTGAGCTGTCAAGGTTAGTTGCAAGTGCTGCTGCTCAGATCAATTTTAGGTAGTTTACAGCTCTCACAGATATCAGTATTGCCCATATTATTATTTTTTTTGTTGTTGGTTTTTTCTTTTGTACTTTTTCAAGGATCCTTGTAAGAATAAAAACTGTGTTGCTGTAAATTAAAAAACCCTCATGAAATATAGTGAGAGCAACACATACCACTCTGTGGCACCAGGGATGTGATCTGTTTTAAGAAACACATGGCTTTATGTTTAATGAAGGGAGCCTGTTGAAGGATTGCAGACCAGGAGAGCACACTAGATTTGTTGTTTTATTAGGTTCTGGGTTACGTACTTCTCCTTTTGCTGGGTATCTGACAACACATGCCATTCCACTCGCAACTGAATGAGCTGGGGAAGGAGGGCAGAAAAAAAGCATTTATGAAGGACTGGAGTATTTTATTTTCTACCTTTTGAGAAAAGTGTTAAGGAAAAAAAATTGTATCTTTTTGCCTAAACTAGAAACAGAAACATATGGAAAGAGAAATGGAATTTAAGTAGATGGAGAAGAATAATCATTCTCTACAAGCACACGGAAGGAATTGTTAGAAATACATAAAATACACTCACCAACATCCAGTTCATTGAAATCATGCACTTAAGATGCAGCAAAAACCCTCCAGTATATCAGGACCAGATCTTGAAAATACTTCATTGCCTGCAAGATTAATTGAAGGCACCTTCCATCACACATGGGATAATTCGCACTTTTTGGGGTCAGGAACTACATGGCTATGATGTGTACATGTATGTATGATGTACAGGTACATGCTCCACGCTCCATCTTTGGAACTGCCTGAAACTAGTGGGTAAGGGGCACTGCTGAGGCTGGCGTTTGCTGTTTCTCCTCATCCAGCATCACTGCAGGCCACTGCCAGAAGGGTCAGTCTCAAATTCCTCTCTAACCTGGTCTGTCAGCAGCGAGGTGTCCCCACCGCTTTATTTCGTATTTTGTGATCCTGCAACCAGTGCTGCTCCATTTCAAGTCTGCCCAGGTTCATTTCTCAGCAAACTGCTCTTTCCACACATGCCTCAGAAACCTCTTGACATCAGGTTAGCAAGCTGTGCCAGTTTGCCTACGGTTGTACAAGGGTGAGATTTGAGGCAAAAAGAGATGAACTGGAATCTGTGGCTGAGGCAGAGGGAAGGGCTGGATCACCTCTTCCAGCAGCAGCCTACATAGGTGTAACATGAGGCCACATGTCTAAAATGTGATCCAAAACACCCCTCAAGAAATCCAGGCCTCCTGCCAGTACACCATGGAGCTGCCAGAATGATCCCACAGAAAATATGAACAACAGAGGTGGTCTCCAAAATCCTTCCCTGCTCCCAAACTTTAGCAGTGGATGAGGGCTGCAGGAAGGTTAACTTCTGCTTGTTTGTGTTTCACAGCCCCAAGCCATCTCCTGAAGGACACAGAAGCTCTCCTGCAGCCTTTAACATGGTAGCCTTCTGTTCAAGACATTGATTCAAGACACGTGGAGACTTGAGCTCAACTCCCTTCTAACTCAGACAGGAATTAGATCCACACCTCCTAGAAATTTAAGGAATAGGTGGGAGTGAGGACAGGGAATCCTCCTCTCGATAGTCTAGCGGTGTGTGGCAATGAACGCATACTGACAGGGTTGCAGCTAAGCAGAAGGAAGCATTAACCCCCTCCTCCTCTCCTAGCTCACTTCTTAGGGCAGTGAAGATAACTCTGCTCTTCAGCTCTTCTCCACAACCAAGATCAACACCTTGGTCTGCTCACCTCTTCAGGGTATGATGGATTTCATGCATTTGGCACTTTGGTGCTAGCAAAGCACTTAACACTGGCATGCTTTTACCTAGTAATGTCTTTGTTAGAGTATTTTAAGCCTGTTACACAATGAAATCATCATTACGGTACTCTGGTTCCACACCACCACCCGCTCAGGTGGCAACTCTGCACACTTTCCACTCTCTCCTCAAGCCCCTTGGAGACCACTTTTTGAACAGTTTTTTTTTAAAACAGTACTTTGCACAGGCTCCAGAATATTAACAGCGGGAATTTCTCACTCCCACACAATGCAAATATCCTTTTATTAGATACTAGAGCTACTGGATACCCTGGTGACAGTGTCTAACAAAGCTCTGGTGCTAGTTCAGTTAACAGACCCCATATTTACAGTCTTCAGTCTTGGATATATAAATAGGCTAAGGCTCTGGGAATAGAAGATTTCCCCCACCCTGTCGCTGCCAAAGAAAAATCGGTGAAGAAGTTGTCCAGGCAGAAGTGCTCAGTGTGACGGTCCCCTCTCCGGCATCCCGGGCTCCGCTCCAGCGGGGAGCTCCATGCAGCAGCCCTGCGGAGACGGGCGTCCGTCCCATGGGATCACCCTCTGGGGAACACCCTTCACTTTTAATGGTAGAGGGAGATTTCAGTTTTAATTCCCTGGTCACTTTTTCCTCACAAGCTCAGGATAATGAGCTGTGACTCTTCAGCGAGAAAACCAACACATTTTAACATTTCTCTGAAAACATTCGGAGAAAGTCCCAAACCCATGGGGTTTTGTTTATAATTGCTGCCAGGCTGATAAATCCTGGAGGCAGAGGAGTCTATATAAACAAAAAGATTTCCAGTAGCACAGGAAAACTGTGCAATACCAAGCTATCATCACCTTCTGATAGACAAAACATTTATAGTTTATTGTCAGGAGGACTCTGGCTGAAAAGCATTTGCCTGAGCCAGAACGGACTGACCTTTTGCAGTAGGCACAATAAGGCAGCGAATACAGCTGAGCTGTCAGACCTTCTGCAATAAACCCAAATCCCTTTTGATAAGGGGAATCAAAAGCACACAGCTCCCCACCACCTCCTAATAATGCCCATGACCTCAATGGTGCCTTACAAATCTGCTACATAGTTTGAGAACTAGATGCAACACCTGCTTCCTGGCAGCAGGATTTTGTTTTCCTCTGGATAGGTGCTTAGCAATTTCAAATCACGTTCCCCAAGTGCCGGCTTCAGAGCCACAAGATAGTTTTCATTTCCTATCATGCTATCCTAACGCGACCTGTCCAAGAAGCCTCATCAATATTACAGCAGCAAATAGCTTGTCAACTGCCTTGTAAATAACACACTCCCACTCTGCTTTGTGCTCTGCATTTAATACTGTACTGGATATTTTAGAAATACCGGAATCTAGTTGAAAGCATGTAGTAATAAGATAAATATTTTGCCCATCAAGAGTCAAAGTGCAGGTTGCTTACTCCTAGCACCTTGTGAGTCACTGCTTACTAAAGCAACAACCGAGAGAAGGCTCCAAACAAACCTGAAATGGGTACAATTACTTCTCCCTTCGTATTGTGTGTGTGTGTATATATATATGTAAATTAAAAAAAAGAAACACCCCCCCCCCCCCCCATATCACATTATGGAGTTTAGCAACTGGTCCTTTATATTGGGTTTGTGTGGCAAGGTTTTGGTAGCCAGGGACGGGGTTACAGGGGTGGCTTCTGTGAGAAGCTGCTGGAAGCTTCTCTTGTGTCTGACAGAGCCAGTGCCAGCCGGCTCCAAGACGGACCCACCGCTGGCCAAGGCCGAGCCCATCAGCAACAGTGGTAGTGTCTCTGGGAGAACAGATTTAAGAAGGAAAAAAAGTTGCTGGGACAGACAGAAACTGCAGCCGGAGAGAGGAGTGAGAACATGTAAGAGAAACAGACACTGATGTCAGTGAAGAAGGAGGGGGAGGAGATGCTCCAGGCGCCGGAGCAGAGATTCCCCTGCAGCCCGTGGGGAAGACCATGGTGAGGCAGGCTGTCCCCCTGCAGCCCATGGAGGGCCACGGTGGAGCAGATATCCACCTGCAGCCCATGGAGGACCCCACGCCGGAGTAGATGGGTGCCCGAAGGAGGCTGTGACCCTGTGGGAAGCCCGCACTGGAGCAGGCTTCTGGCAGGACCTGCGGATCTGTGGAGAGAGGAGCCCACACTGGAGCAGGTTTGCCGGCAGGACTTGTGACCCTGTGGGGGACCCACGCTGGAGCAGTGTGCTCCTGAAGGACTGCACGCCGTGGAAGGGACCCACGCTGGAGCAGTTCGTGAAGAACTGCAGCCCGGGGGAAGGACCCACGTTGGAGAAGTTCGTGGAGGACTGTCTCCTGTGGGAGGGACCCCACGCTGGAGCAGGGGAAGAGTGTGATGAGTCCTGCCCCTGAGGAGGATGAAGCGGCAGAAATAACGTGTGATGAACTGACTGTAAACCCCGTTCCCCGTCCTCCTGCACCACTGGGGGGGTAGGTAGAGAATCCGGGAGTGAAGCTGTGCCCGGGAAGAACGGAGAGGTGGGGGGAAGGTGTTCTGAGACTTGGTTTTATTTCTCTTTACCCTACTCTGGTTGATTGGTAATAAATTGAGTTAATTTTCCCCAAGTTGAGTCTGTTTTGCCCGTGATGGTAATTGGTGAGTGATCCCTCCCTGTCCTTGTCTCGACCCATGAGCCCTCTGTTATATTTTCTCTCCCCTGTCCAGCTGAGGAGGGGGAGTGATAGAACGGCTTTGGTGGGCACCTGGCGTTCAGCCAGGGTCAACCCTCCACATCCTTGCACATACCTAGCCTACTGCAGCATCAAAAGCAGCAATCCATTCAAATCTCTTGCTTGATTTGCATTAAAAGGAAACAATTATTTTTATTTCATAAAGATTCATTGAAAGGGGGAAAGGAAAAAATGCAGAACTTAGGGCAAAAATGAAACAAAGCCAAATAATGCCAGCCTGCTGGGAAGTCACCAGCCTTGGGTGGTGAACTTGAAATGCAAGTCCACATTCAGAACCAGGGTCTCAGCACCTAAGCCAGAGCACATGTGTTCAGGTATCAGCTTCAGGGGAATTTAAAATCAAAAGGAGCTTGAAGTTTTTTGAGTTTAACTGCTTTTTCAATTGGTTTAAACAGTTATTTAGATATTAGAGTTTCACAGATCCTTAAAAGCCCCTCAGTGCTTACTACGTCAGGCTGCTCAGTGTCTTCTTTACACTCAAATCCCTTCCTGTGCTTCAGTCATTCCTCCACTGACGTGGGGGTCCTTTGCAAGGTCACCCTGAGCCCAAGTAATTTCGTTGAATAACTGGATATGACTCCTCTCTTTACAAAATAAATACAAACTCTGGATCCAAAGAGGACGGGGGGGTTCTTCCATGTGTCTTTGATTCAGGCAGTGAAAACCTAAGTAGAACACAGGCCTCTCCGTTTCACGTTTTTTGCTGGCAAAGTAGGAAATTCTCCACTCAGCACGCAGATTTGCTGCAGTTTGCTTAGACACCAAGCCTCCATCTGCTCTGTCAGGGTCGTAAACCTCTTCCCTTGGGTCTGGGTTCTGCTAGTCCTTTGCCTCCCTTGCCTTCTTTCCTTATCTGAGGATAAGAAACAAAGTGAGAATAATAGCATTTTATTGCTGCACAGCAGGACTGCAAAGGTAATTAAAGATTCTGAGGTTGGAGTAAAAGAAGATGTACCTGTTCCCTGGATAGACGAATTTATTTTCATTTAAAAATGTAAACCCCAAAGATGACTGTAACAGTACGTTTCCCTCTTCCACCCCAAACAACTGAATCCATTTACCTGGAGTTTGATCAAGTTACAGCACAGCAAATCCTGTTTAAAAACAGGCCCCTCCTTTTCCCTTTTTACTCTCATTTTACCGCTTTACAAAGCAAAACTCCAAACACTTTGTGAGTCACATATCACTACCAAATAAGTAGCAGTCATTGAATGGTGCCTCATAAAGGAGGCAGGAAACAGGAAAAGCTCAAAATAAAGCTGTTTGTAAATTAAAGAACTAAGGGGAAGAATGGATAGGAAATGAGCCCCTTATTTTTTCTTCAAAATTATTCTGATTAATGAGGAGAAAGATCAATAGTCTATCTGCAGCTGCCATTGGGAAGACAGGGTGAAGAGTGAATCCAGACCCAAGTATCCCCGTGGTGCCAACACATCACATTCTGCACAAGCTCGATATAATGAGCTGCAGAGTGAGATCTCATGCGACTGCACTACTTACCTGTCTGTCCATTTCGTCCTTCATTATAGCTTGATGTGATCAGCTATAGGGTACCAAAAGGAGAAATGTATGGCATATATTTGTGAGCAGTCAGAAGAAGGATTGCTTTCATTCCTGCAACACAGCTTTCCTCCTACTGTAACAAGAGCCCCAAATACTCTCAAATTTCTCTGTGCACTGCTGCTGCATGCAGCTCTGAAGTCATGTACATCGTTTCCACAAGACACGGCAACACCTGGGCCCATGGCCTGATGCAAAACATACTGAAAGCAGCAAAACATTCCCACTGACATTTCTGGATTTTGTTTTTCAATCAGCCCCTAAATGAAGTGCCTCAGATACTGCTGCTTCCTTTATTAATGTTTGGTTTGGGGACTTCATAATTACGTTTAGCAGCTTTTGTGGGCCAGCAGATTCCTAGGCAAAATGACCTGGCAGGCTGCTGAGGCCATTTCCACTGGTTTTGGAGCACTGCGTAAGGAGAGAATGACTGTTATTTGGATGGAGACCCTGGATGAAACAAGACAAGGCATCATGCTCCCATCCTCTTTGGCTTGCCCAGCGACAGGGAGAAAGTACCCAGCACTATTTCATTAAGGTCTTGGCATGTTCCTTAATCGCACTTGTCATAGTTACAGGCACAAAGGAAGCACTTATCCCCAGTCCCTTTTCCCATCTGCGGCCATTCATTTGCAGATCTGCCCAGAGATCAATCCACACTGGCAGGAGAGATAAGAGGGGACCCTGATGCTGGGCTTCAGAGATTACAGCAGCCAGGCATGCTCCAAGGGCCAATGCAGAGCCACAGAAGGGTATTGTGTTTTTGAGCATCCCCTGGTACATGCAGCCCAGAAACGCTATCACTGTTGGCCTGCTCCAGGCTCTGCAAAGACCTGATGGACACCAGCACTCAGATGCGGTTAGGGTGCGATTCCTCCTTTCTACGGCAACTGGGAACATACAAAGCAACACGCAGAGCAAGGCTAGTGCCAAAAAATATTACCGATACACATTTGTAAGAGAAAACTCTGCTTCCATTGCCAGCTCTCCAGAAGACACAGTCTTCTTTCTGGCATTACCCTGCTCCAAATGGGGAGGCAATCAAAGGGCTTTTAGCAGAAACCCATTAGCAAGAGGTACTGCTCCTGCAGCCACAGGAGTGACTAGCAGATAATGGGATACAGTTCTTAAAGAGCTGCCTCCTTGGCTATATATACATACATACATACATACATACAACATTGAGAAATGCTTCATGTGAGTATTTGTGAAATCAAGAAAAACAGATATACAATGCTCGTATTTAGACTTACTGAGGAAAATGCTTTCATTTGGTAGAGTACTTAACTGTATCCTTACACTTGGGCTTAAGCCGCCCCTAAAATTGGCTCGGGCTGCCACAAAACAACAGCTTAAACCAATTTAATTGCTGTCTGCTGCAATCCCACCCGCCTTCCCACCCCTGGTTGCACATTCCCCGTCTCCTTCCTTACGCCAGCTCTCGGTGCTTGTCTAACCCTGCTCTGAGCCATTTGTGAATGCAAACCAGACACACACCCGCGACACCCCAAACCCCATTCTTTTCTACCAATTTTGCATGCTGGAGTGACTCATCACCAGGTCAGATGCACACTAGAGCCAGTGTAAAGAAAGGGGTGGAATTGCTCAGTTGAGGCAGGGTGGGACCATCTGGCAGCTCATCGCTGTGGTCCTGCTCCCTCCACCTCCACCCATGCCATTCAATCCCATCCCTTGCTGAATTATCCAAATTCAAATTGGTTTCTGCAAGGTCAGTAAATCGAATCAGCTCAGCAAGAGTCCTTGCCAGCATGGAAATGCATGACTGGAGGTGAGAAGGGCTGCTCCCTTTCAACACCATGGAGCCATTAGATCAGCTAAGTGGTGGTGTCAAGCCGTACCCTCAGGCTTCTGCATGCATTTGAGTCCCTGTTACCCTAAGGCCCGAGCTACAGAAGTGGAGACAAAGCTTTACACTGAATAGGGCAAGGCACCCGCTGCAGCGAGGAGCTGAGCAATAACCATGCTGCTGCAACCGTGGCTACTCCTCCTTGTAGCAGCTGTCCTACCTGGTCATTCTAATAGCCCTGTTTTAAGATAAGGATACCAAGGACTAAGTCAGATCTTTCAGGAAGAGATGTAGGTTAATTTAAAGGAAATTCAAAGACACCGAAGCAGCCAGAACCTAATAAAAATAAATGGAAAGGGGAAAAAAAAAGCAGCAAAGCCCTACAGCAGGAAGGCAGCTGAAATTTCCGCCAGGATACCCTTCACTCACTGTCGATTTACCAGTGTTTTGTGACGTAGACAGAATCTTAAATATGAGGATAAATGCTCATCTGTAATGAAGTTTTCTGCATGCATTATGTAGCACTGTCTCTTCCACACTTCATATATAGCTGTCTGTACCTAAAAATAGAAATGATGCCTCATGTGCATTATCATATATTACAACCTCTGACGATGTGGTAAAGGAGAGGAAATGAGCAAAGGAAGTGGTGTGCTCCACCAGAGCATACGAACTTTGCAGGGCCTTGGTAAATCAGCTTTGGGCAAACCAGTGCTGTGAAATAGCCCAAAAAACATGTGGAAAAGCAAAATGATGATTGAAGAGACAGTAAACCGATGGGTTTGTTGCATGACAGAACAAAAGACCAAGTAATCCTGTGGAGAGCCTAAAAGACTAAAAAGAATCCTTGCACGCTTAAAACTGGAGTATTGCACAAAGTGGCATGGCAAAAGTAGAGAGAAGCAGAATAAACAGGCCAGAGCAGGCCTGCGGGGACGAAGATGACAGACAGGGGATTCCTGCAATGCTGAGGCCAAAGCCAGAGTCGAGCCCCAAAACTGCAAGAGATGGGAGGTTGGGGCTGGAACTGCTGATCTCTTCCCTTTTTCAAAATGTATCACCTTTGCATTGTTTGGGGGTTTTTTTTCCTTTTTGTTTTTTCTTCAAAAAAGAAGAAAATTCTTCTTCATTCTCACACATTTTATGAACTGATAAAATATCTTCAGGACTTGTTCTCATCAGTTTTTTCTTGTTTAGTATTTCAGACTGACCACTGTGCCTATGGGGCTAATGAGCTGTGACTGGCAATACAATTAAAGATAGATTCAATGGCATCCTAGCAGACAAAAGTGTTTTAATTAAACTGAAAGAAAATTGTTGTTTATCATAGAGTTAGCCAGGAACCCATATGAATAGAAGAAAGTAAGCCTTTTGATAGGAAAAATCAGTGCCACATCTAAGGGACAGGGAAACTGAAGTTTAATTCTTGTCTCTAGCAGATTTCCAACACGGCCCATTACTTTGGGCCAAGAGCATGTTTTGACTTGCCTTTTGGAAGACGTGGACAGTTCGGTCTCAGCCTCCTGGGAACTTCCTGGCTATTTTCGCTAGGGAGGGCTGAGCAGAGCCCGAAGGAGGCTCTGCGCTGCTTAGCATCAGAGCCAATTCCTAGTTCTCCCCACAACTTCATTTAATAGTAAAACTCAGAGGTCAGTCATTAAAAGGCCAAGCTAGATTTGAGTTAGCCAGGGTTACACTGAAAACTACAAGATTTATAAAAACCAGTTCCCTCTCTCAACCTGTTAATGCTCAAACAAATAGCAAAATTTGCTTTGACTTTACCAAGAGTAAAGTAAAGCCTCCAAATTTGCTATTTTAATCAACTTCAGGTAATTCTCATCAGCTTTGAAAGTAGTATAGTTTTGAGCAATGCCTGATTCATTGTGGAAGCAGCATATGGAGAGAGAAAGAATGGTAATGAATCAGTTCCTCCAAGATAGAAATATCACATATAGGCATTTCAAGGCCAGGTAGGCAGCATCCCCTACTGAAGTTGTGTAACACTTTTCATCTTAATACTATATCATCACTTGTTTCACTTTGTCAGCTTTTGCCGCTTGGTCTGAAAGCTCTCACTGGATGCCACAAGTTCATTGAGAAGATGCTTCTTCTGGTTTTATGCAAAGCATTTCAGTTTTCTTTAGACTTGTCAGGAAAAAAAAAAAAAAGAAAAAATATCTTTAATATTAACAATATATACACCTCCACAGCTGTGATGGTATACTTTATTTTCAGAGACCAATAAAACAATTACGTATGACCTATATAAAAGAGATAAGAAAACTAAAGTTGTTACACAACTGACAGGGTAGCCCATCTGTTAATGAGTTCACCATAATTGAGTGGGAAGTACCGAGGCAGAGGATCATTTACACAAGAACTGAATTTGATGCAAGGCCACCATTATCTCCCGATGGTCATCTCTCTTTTAATTCAGATTCAAAAGTTGCGGTGCTTTACAGGTCTCTCACACTTTCTGGGGGTGTCTTTTAAGCTGCATGTAAATCCCCCCCATTTACCATCAGCTTTCACCTGAAACAGAAAAAAACATCCTATGGTTTTATCCACTGAGGCACCTCCGGAGGCTTCAGTTGCTGCAACAAAACAGCTTTTTGTTTTGCAAAAAAGGCTCATTCGCAGAAATATTCGTAATCCTTTCTCTTTTTTCCCCTCCACTACGTGAGAAGTCAGGTCTCCTCCCAGACAAGGGCAGGAGGAAGCCAAGAGTGGGGCAAACCTGGGTGCCCCTCCTGTGGCCACCTCTCCGGAGGAAGACATCCCCAGCAGCAGCTGGGCAGCTGCAGCATCTCCCGAGTGGCAGAAGGCACCCCTCCTTCAGCACGATATGCCCGCTAAGGCGGCCCGAGGCACGCAAGTCCACAACCTCTGGTGATGCTGTCGCCTAAGTACGCATCAAGAATACACGGTTTTAATTGGAGCCAACTCGGGAAGAACAAGCACACGTTTAAGCTCAGAGAGCCAGTCTAAAGAAACTAAAAAAAAAGAATAAAAAAAGAGCTTCTTACAGCCAAATATCAACAAATAGAAAGGGAATCATGCCATTAGGCTGCTCTCCTTAATCTCAAGTAAAAGTCCTACTTACCCTGGCTCTAACTGTTGCTCCAGCACCCAACTTTTTTGGTAGTCTCCTATGCCTGACCTGGCCAGCACAGGATGCCTTCATCCCCTACCCGCTCCCCCTCCAGCTCCCACCTCGGGGGCTGCTTGTGGTGGCCATCAGCCCTCGAGGACAGGCCACTAAAAATCTCTGCAGCTCACTCCTCTGCTGCCAGGTTCTTTCCTCCTGGCAGAGGAGAGCTGCTCTGAGCACCAGAGCCAGGTTGAACTCAGCACATAGTAAATCAAAACCTCTCTTTGCTTATGCTACTAATGACACCTCAGATTACTAGCACTTAATTGAATTTACTTTTCAGTATGCTTTTTATGTTTTGTTTTTCTATCAGCTGAGACAATAAAAATCAATTCCTGTAGGGCAATTTCATTTAGGTTTATACGGTGTTTTATATTCAGATTTTCAATGCTGCAACATTTGAGTGGCAAATCCGTGGAGGACTGTTTTTTAAGTACTTCTATGAAATTAAAGCAGACCCATACTGAAGGTAGGCACTTTAACAAGCAAAATACTTTAAAAATAAATAAGTGTGAAGGAAAAACAACATCCTGGAGAAAAGTTATTTGGCCAACTGAAGCAGATCCATTAGAGAGATCTCATATACGTGCAAGAAATACAGTTACAGATATAAATATTTGGAGGACTGGTGACACAGATAAATAGTTATTTAATCACTTTTTTCTGTTGAGCTTTACATTAGACTTGATACAAGATACTGGTGAAATATTCCCCCTGGGCAAAACTACCTACCATATAAAAGGTCTTCGATTCTGAAAAAAGTCTTCACGTGCTCAGCTTTGTGCATCAAGGGCAGTTGTGCAGATTTACAAACTGTGTATAACTCGCAGTGCATGAATTTAACCATGGGACAGGTCAGTTGAGACTCTGCATGAGTCTTGTGGACTGTCCCTCCGGCTCAGGCAGGGTGGAGCAGTGTGAGAGCTGCTGCAGGGAGTAAGGGAAGACATCTGAACCATGAGCTAGCACCTTACCACTTCCCTGGAAAATTATTGACATAAACATATTTTACTTTTCCCAAAGGATTTAATAAAGATTTGGAGATATTTTTTTTCCCCTTGCTGATGGGCTTTGCTGATTTCTGGGAGCAGAAATGCTTCTTTGGAGGAACAGGCCTTTAAAAGACAAGTATTTCGTGTTCAGGAGTTCAGGATGGGGAGTGATTTTCATTTAGCAGTTTTTAATATTTCTAATAATTTTAATAGTTCTGATTAGGCTGTGTAATAACACATATGAATTAGCTGTCCATAGGCAACTAACATTTTAATAGGTCTCCCCCCACACTGGAACAAGGCAAGTCCATAAATTTCAGGGCTGTGTACTATGTGTCTAGTGGAAGTGGCTCATCCCTGTTTTGTCAAGGTGTAGTGCAATACTAGACAGGGAAAAGCTGCTCTGTACTTAGGGATCTTCATTTATGCCTGGAAGGTGACATTTTGATCCTTAATTCACCCATTTGTACAAGTTTATTTCTCCTAGACCTGCAGAAGGTTTCCAGTGACATTTGCCCCCTTTTTTAATTACTAAGTGCCTCACCATCAGTTCCCGTTAGTGTTATTTTCTTTATTTTACCCTGTGCAGTGCTGGAACCACCCTCATGGGCGGCACCACGGGTCGTTGCACGTCCACCCACCACCATGTTGTTGGGGGCACTTGGAGGTTGAACCAAACCCTCTTCGATCCTGGAGGTGCCAAGCGTGTGTCCAAAGCAGGCATGTGTATATGTATATAAAACGTGCATCAATACACATATATCACACATATATATACATAATATACATATATTTATACTCTCAGGTGGGCTGGGGAAGCACCAGGCTGGTACCTGATTTTAAGTTGGGTCTCGAAATTGTGAGTTTTCTTCTCCTCGGCACCTCTGCCCTGGCCCTCTGTATTGCCTCTCCTCCAGCCCTGTGTTGCTCTGCGTACGTGTCCTGGAGGCAGTGGTGGGATGAAGAAGGGCCTCGGTGAGGGTCACAGGGCTGTGGCCAGCAGCTGTCCCCTCTCCAGCCATCCCGAGCCTGGCTTAAAATAATATAGGAGAAGGATTTATAAATAAGAACACACGCAGCGTTACCCTTCAAAATACATTCATCCATTGGCTTGATATAACCTAAGAAAAGGCAGGGCACGTCCTCCGCAAATACGGTCCAGCCATCTGGGTAAGCGTTGTGTTGCCTCAGCTCTGCACACATTTGGCAGGCTCTGGAGGGGAGAAACTTCCTGCTTCTCAATTGTTTTCTTGCTACTGATTACATCTTTCCCCACTTCTCAAAAAAAATATCACTTCTAGATCCACATGCAGGCTCCCAGGCTCAGCCCACTGGGCTCCTGGGGGCATGGCAGGGGAGAGGCAGGGAGGGTGGGAAGAGAAGAGGAAAGGACCCATGCACAGAGACAGTGTGCACCAGGGGGTTGGTTTTTTTTTTAAAAGAAAAGAAAACCCGTTGCACCAAAAAAACCCACAACCAGTTTCCTAATATTGCATCTCAAGGCTCGCGATTGCTGAAGCTGTGCCATGAACACGCCGACTTCCTGGGTTTACGTGTTCCCATTCGCAAGCGGGAGCCTGGTACCCAGGGTGGAGGGGTGACAGTCCTGTCCTTGCGTGGAGATCTCGCGTGTCCTTGCGTTGTATGGGAGAGCAGTACCTGCTGGCAGTTTTGGCTCTACGTGTGGCTTCTGAATCCTGGAAAAATCCTTTTGGTTCTGTGTTAGATTGAAGTTGAACATGCCAGGGGCATGGTGGTACCTCTCGGGGGTCTGAGCGGTGGCAGGGGGGCTGCATGCGAGTGGGGGAGGAGGGGAGGGGGGGCTGGTCCCCTCAGCCCTTGGGAGCAGGGGTTTCTGCAGGGGGGACAAGCCAGGGGCTCTACCCTGAGCGAGCTGCAAGCTGGATTTAAAGCAGGTGCCAGCTGCCTCAGCTGCAGAGGGAGAACAGCATCACCCGGCAAGACACAGCCCCGTGTCCTCCTCCCGCTAGTTTTGCATCATTGCAGCACCAGCAGAACTGCCGCTGCTGAATTTGCCCGGGCAGGCTCAGGCCCAATGGCATCTGATGAGTGGGATCAAGAGGAGGAGAGGGAAGCCCCCTTGTTAGGGGGTTGCCCTCGTGGGACCAGGAGCAAGGGAGAAGGCACGAGTCCCTCGGCTTTGCCATTTAACACACCGACTTCCCGGGTTTACGTGTTCCCATTCACAGCCGGGAGCCTGGTACCCAGCGAGAACAGCGTGAAGCTGTCGGATCTGGATGAGGTGCAGCAGTATGTTTGCTCCAACGGTTCGGCATCCTGCAGCTAGCAGAGTACGCTTTGACCCAAGGGGGATGCTGCAGCATGTATACATCGCTACAGGAAATCTGTAGCGCGTGAGTGCAGTGTTTATTTCTGTAATTATTTTTCTTTTCATTTCTTCTTGGGGTTTGACTGCATCTCTTGTCCTTCTGCCTCCAGAGTTTCAGTGCCACTCTTTGAAAATTAGACAGAATTATTATGCCTAACAGCTCCAGCCAGCACATTAGCAGAGCTTGAGTGACTGCTGTCATTTTTTGTTTGCAGACTTTGCTCAATCTTTTTTACAAATTGAAAGAAAAAAGTTACGAATAGGATTATGTTTTTTAACACAAGTAAGTCCACACAGTACCACACTACTCAAGTAATAGAGTCTTCTTCTCCCACTAGAAAACTATTGATTAAAGATATTCAAATCTGTATTTATTTTAAAAAGATAAAATGGCAAATGTACCCAGTAATGAAATATAGTATTTAATGATGGATATTATGAAATAGAAGAGAATGAGATTATTTCTTTAAGCCTATCAATTATTCAATTATCATAAAAATGTATGTATATAAATAATTCCACGAGCCTTTCTGATTAGATTACCTTGATATGACAGAGCATGTTTTGATTATTCTTTGATGCTTTGCAATAAGGATTTAAATTCTAAGTAGATTTCAGGAAGATTTTCTTTTAAAACTGCAGCAAGAGCCTGTGGGTGGACAATACATAATGAAGCAGAACAGGAAATAGGAGAGACTTTTTAATTCACACAGTTATTTTCTTGCGTAAAAGATGATGAAGTTCCCACTGCACACAGATTTTTTGGAAAGTTTTGTTCTATTTATTAGATACGTAACATTCAGGGCATTTAATACAAACCATTTTGCTACTACTTACAATACTCCTCCTAGAAGACCAATGGAGAGTGCTGTTGTGAACTTTGATACCAGGAGACCTGCAGAGAGTATTTATGCCTTAGTGTAAGTGCTGAGCACCAGGAGCATTACGTGCTCTTTCACATAAAGGATGATAAAGCAGGTTTTCATCCCTCTTTTTGCAAAGATGGCAGCAATCTCAGGCGCTGGGGTGGGCTTTCCTTTCCTCCGTGAGATGTCAGTGCACCATGGTGAGACAGCAATGGGCTGTGAGGAGCCTGGAGCACAGGTGACTTTGGTGTTTGGTGTGTCGGTGGGCTTAGCAAGGGGTTTGGGTCCCTGAAGCCTGAGTGAAGAAGCAGATTTAGGAACTGGAGAGCAGCAGAGAAGGAGCAAGGATGAAGGTCACGTGGTCCAAAGGAAGAAGGAAGCAGGATTTTTGCAGGTCCTTGGTGTTGAGGAGTGATTGCTAGAGAAAGGCTCTTCTAATTGAGAGGTAACCCAGAAATGTAAATGGGAAGAGTTTGAAGATGGGCGAGAGCACAGTTAAGCTTTGCTACGAGCGAGCAAGGTGTTTCCAAAGCGCAATGGGCAAAAGCACTTTCTTTGCCTGGTTTATGACAAGTGGAGAAAGGAGCAGGGCTGTATTGAAATCTGTGTGGCTCCATTCATGTGAAGAGACTCCATTCAGGGTCTTACAAAGGGTATGAGTCAACTGCAAAGAAAGGAGGCATTTCACAGAAACTGAAGTGTGACCCTTTGTTTTTCCTGACCCCAAGGTCCTCAGTGACACAAAAGGGGACCCCAGCACTGATTCTGCAGCAACAAATGCCTGTTGTGAGTGAGTGTATTTGAGGACCAGTGACAATAAGGAATGACCCGAGGTCCTTGTTTCCAGCCCTTGTTTCCCAAGGGACTGCCAAGGGGGGAGTCCTGCGTGCAGCCCGGCACAGAGGTGGAGATGAGGGTGCCAGGAAGCTCTTCCTAGTGGAAGCATTTCCCTAGAAAACCTCTCCTGAAACGCATGATGTGACCATCCACATTTACTATTGGGACACCGGGATAGCGGTTTTTTTGGATTCGGTTCTGCAAAATCTATAGAAGTAAACACAGCTTTCATTTAGCCATTACGTGAAGTGGGATTTTTCTAATTCAGGACTGGCAAGGGATTAGGATGGCTTAGTAGCCTTGTCTTTATTTCAACCGTCCATTAGCCTGTGACTACTTTCTTTCACAACCAAAGTAGACATGAAAGGGATGTTTTGCTTTGCCCTTTTCATTATCCCGAAGTGCTGCAGGTCCCTATTAAAGTTCATGATGGAATTAGGGTGCAGAATGATGGATTTAAAGGTATCATAAAACTCTTCCTGGTAAATAGTAGTCCCCAAATATATTCCAGTTGTGACCTGAGAGAGGCTGCTGGAGGTGTCCCAAGCAGCCATGTGTTGGCTCTGCAGATCGTTTGAGCTGAGGAAATGCATTTGCATATGGATGTCATGCTAAGGAGGCAGGCCAGCCCGGATTTCATTACTGCTAATGACGTGTGTGGGAGAAGTGATTTAGTTTATAGCCAGTGCCAGGCGTGGCACAATGAGGAAGTACTTAATTCATACAAAGCTCTTTCTTGCTTCTAAGACCTAAAAATCAGGGGATTTCAGGAAGCTCCTGGAGGCCCAGTGTTATGTGACATGGTCTCGTTAGCACTAAGGGAAGAACAGAGCCCTGACTGAGGTGAAGGAAAGGTGGAGAAGGAAGCTTCAGGATTTAGCATTGATGTCGTGGAGGAAAGGATAGGAGAAGAAACGAAAGGGAATGAAAAGGAGAAGAGAAGAAAGAGCAACTGAGGATGGAAAACCAGCAGGCAGCTCTGGCTCTGCAGGAATCATGGCTGCGAAGGCTGGACCGTTGGACTTTGGAAGCACCAGAATTTTTACTCTGAGTCCTTGCTTTAGTCTGCCCAACTCAAAATGCAAGCATGTGCATTGGGCCTGGGGCAAGATGTCCAACTTCAGAGACAAGAGAAGTTTCTGCGAACGGGCAAGGAGAAAAGGGACCCCACATAACGCTGGGGGTAGAGTAACTGGGAGTTGCTGTGCTGTGAATCATTGCGTGGCATCTTTGTACTCCAGCGGACCCGCCGCTGCTTTTCCTGCTGCAGTGGGCACTGCTTTAGGCAAGGGGGAGCAGAGAGGGGCCTGGGGGCCCATTCTGGGCATGTACTTGGGGGGACAGAGATTACTATGCTCAGGCAACTTCAGGAAGAGCTATTTGAAATGGGATCAGTGTCTTGGGTGGCCTCTCAGCTGCGAGTAATGAATCAGTCAAGCAGAAGAAAGCAGCCAGAGAGAAGGAAAGGGTGAATGAGAAGGAGGAGTAAGTCAGAGGGATTAATGCTGGAGATAAGACAGCCAGCGAGAGGGAGCATGCTGTAACAGCATGCTGTAACAGCAGCTCAGAGCATGCACCGCACCCAGAGCCTGTGTTGGGCCAGAATTTAAAAGGTTGAGAGGGCCTTGAAGAGAGGCCCAATTTTGGGGTTTGTGGGGCCCAACACCTCTGGTGTTTCATACTTACATGGTATGGTTGCACAGGGTAGCAGGGAAGAAGGGCTGTGAGCTGCTGCCCGTTGCCTGGGCATGGGATATGACTGTGTATCCATCTGCAGCTCACAATATGAAAACCTGAGGAAAGATCTTTGAAGAGGAATTGTTCCTGCCTTATTCATGGCATGGCAGCTGGTTTTAATGGATTTTAACTGTTTGGCTGCAACCACTCACAATGCATGTAATCAAAAGGGTTATGAGCTGCTAAAACTCACTCCTGGAGCAGTCTGGAAATGCTGTCTCTGGAAATACAGGATAGGTTTGGGTACCTTAATTTAAGCTATGTTGTTCTGCAGTTTTCTGGAGAGGGAAATCAGCTGGTCAGTTGGACAGGGGGATATGAAGGACACTTCAATAATTCGTGAATGGGTAAATATAGTTTGGAGAGTTCCCTGATTTCAGCTTCATCTGAGTTGAACTCAAGAAGTATGGGACATATAGCTGGGGTTACTGGAAATTAAATATTGTTTACCTGATACTGCAATTGAATGCAGAAAAGCTGTAAGATGCCTTTAAAGAACAAAACCCAGTTTCAGCATTTGTGTGTCCCTGAGAAAATACGGAGATTTGCTGAAGTGATGGCCTTTATATGCTGTTTTAGGACAACTGTATGCTACTGAATGTTTTACTATGTGCGAATCATTTGAAAGACCTTCATACCCACTTGTAGGAGGGCAGCATGTGGGCTTCACCATCTAGAAGAAGTTAGAAAGATGGTTTGTCATAAAAGAGGAAGCAGGAATCAGCTAAATTTGCATTGCATCTGAAGAGCAAAAGTGAGACAGAATAACGTGCAATATTTTCTAGATGTAGGAAAAAGAAAAGGAGAAAAAGAGACTATGCCAATATATTGTTGTTCAGTGGGGCTCTGCTGGCAAACTGAATTCTCTTGGGGATGGCTCATTTCTCCTCAGCGACAACAGCAGGTTTCAAATAACGCTTCATATTTCCCAGGTTTAGCACATGAAGAAAAAGAATTTCTTGGGAGGCAAGTAGAGCAGATTTGCAAATAGAGGAGAATGTTTTATGGCCAGACTTGCAAACATTTGGCTCCTGCAGATGCCAGAAGACTCTGCATCTGCTTTAATCAACGTGGGTTGATCCTTTCTGATTATTTCTTTGAGATCCCCATGGTTCTTAAGGCAGTAGTTTTATATTATCTAGGACAAAGTGACTGTTCAGCTTCACACAGAGGGCAACTTACCTGCAAATTCAAACTGCGCAGCTTTTGATTGGTAAGAAAGGCAAGTGAGAGCTGATGAACTGAGAATAGTAATTTATTAAGAATTCTGTGATTCCCCCTCCAAGGTACCTCAGCTGTGTTTCAGTTACATCTTCATTAGAGATACCATAGGCTCTTCTGTTTATAATGTCTTCTTTATATTTTAGAAAAAAAAAATTAGTAGGAATTAAAGACTTCTTTTTTTCCAAGCAGGTTTAAAATGTACCTGGGAAATTACTGCATTTTGCTCAGATGAGTGTAAATAAAGGCTGTAGAGTGGCAGATATTTAAAGTAATTCATAAGAAATCTGAAATTGCCCATTAATTGTTGTCTCAGGGGATACAGGTCTTTTATGGCAGCAATCGCTTCAGCAGATGGGGTAAGAGGAGAAGTAATGCAGTTACTGTACTGGGCAAGATGCAGTTGTTCTTTTTAATCCTTTTATCCCTTTGTTGTATTTTTACAGCAGGAAGGTTCCCTTCAGATGTGGAGGTACTTCATGGCAAGTTGCATGGTGGAAGCAACTTCCAAGAGAAGCATGTGTAACAGTTGTCCTGAGAAGGTGCTCTGGCTCAGAGAAATCTGGTTTTGGGGTTTTGTTTTGTTTTATTTTTGAACTGTTATTGTTCTTTCACATTGGTATTTAGGATCTGTTGGCCTCAAAATGTTGTATGGCCAGGCTTGTAAACAGTTGGCTTCTGCAGACACCAAAAGACTCTGTTTGCTTTGATCGAAAGAGACTGATTATTTCTTTGAGATCCCTGTGGTTCTTGGGGCAGTAGTTATATACCACCTACAACAAAGTCAACATTCAGCTTCTCTTCACACACAGAGGACAACTCACCAATAAATTCAAGCTGTATGTGTGTTCAGTTATTAGCAAATGGCTGAGAGAAAAAAAAAACAGCCTGGAAATGCTGAGCAGCGCAGTGGTTGGCGTAGAGGCCCTGTGGTGTCACCTTGACTGCTTTAGTTTTCAGGATGGTTGGATTGGGTTGGAGCGTAATGGGATTGGGTCTCCCTGTATGTTTATACTGTCCCTATTGCAATGTATCTTCTTTAAGATAAGATCTTCTTTAAACATGAGGCAAGGAGAGAGGGGAGAGGGCAGGCAAGCACTGTGTATAGCATCTGTAACGTTTAATTATATGAGACAGGGATTTTCCAATATGCCTTGCAACACAAAGAACATTCAGATATCAGCATCACACTATATATTTTCTAAATCACAACACCCACACATTTCCTTAGCCAAGTAGAAGTTTTCCTCCTATGGCTGCGTATCTAAAATTAGCCTGAAGGTCAAATCTGAATAGTGATACTCTTGCCATTGAACGTGCTGGGAATGATTGGTGCAATGGGCTCAATTTTCCCATCGAAAACCTTCATTTATTTTTTTAAATAACAAACAGTTGCTTTTACAATTAAAGAGCTTGGAGAAAGGCAAAATGAGGCCGGCTGTATAAAATCATCATCAATATTCTGCTTTTACTGCAAGGCTATTTTTATAGCCAACTATTTTACATGTAACAAGATGGATATAGTGAAGCCATAGTATAAAAGATGTAGCAAGAGGCTTCTGAATAGCTGACCTGAGCACTGGCATGTGAAATAAAGGCGTTAAAATTTGGAAAATGTTTGTATATGAAAGATACACACAATGAAGAATTCTAAGTTAAGAAATGCATTGCTGAGAAGAAATGAATAGTTTAGGTCTAAAAATAGTTGCTTAACCTGGAGTTGTATTATGTGAGGACTATGCAGCCTATACTGCAAAAAGCACCGTCTTGCAAGAAGTGCATTTATCAGCCACAGTGTTTTATTGAGTGCTTTAATAATACAAGTGTACATCAACTGATCCACAGTCAAAAGTGGCAGGTCCCTAAGAAATTTACAAGCACTTTTTTTCTTTTAAGTAAATCAAAATACATATTAATTTGTTCAACGCAATAGCCTTTTGTGTGGGAAACAGAAGGCTAGTGATAAACACAGTCTTAGTAATGCACAGTGATTCTTGATTTTAAGCTTTTATACAAAACTTGTTCCCAGTAGCATGCACCCACCATTAAAGACTTCAGTACAAAAAAATAACCCTAAACACTACATTTAAGTAGAAACGAGATATAATTCTGAATTCATTTGTTTTCCCCAAAACCACATGAAAGAAAAAAAAAAAACCCCACACATTAATACAAAGCTTTGTGACAAAGCTCTATACTATTACAGATCCAACATTCTTTGCACTGATAACCAAAATTCCCTGCCTACATTTGAGGGAAACAACTTTCAAGTTAACAGAACAAAAAAACCCCAAAACAAATAAAAATAAAAATAAAACCAAAAGGAAAGGACAACCTTTTGTCACAAAATGGTTCAAAATTTAATAAAAAATAAGAATGAAGGGAAGGGCTATTGATGCACTTAGTGAATGTGCTTGCACAGGTCCAGCAAATCCTAGAGTAGGTTCCTATGTGGCATATCGCTTGGTCCACTGTCTGGCCATTCTGTCGTGCTCTGCTCTGTTAGTCATATACTGAGTGGCAATACTTCCAACCAGGGGGTCAGCTGGAAAGGAAACACAAACCGTGAAATACTCGTCAGCCTTGGAAGGATGAAAAAGTTATTCTTAGATCCACATTCATTCAGTTCTCTTAGGTTTAACTGTAAGAACAAGGTGCCTACATATACTAGTCCCATTTTGAAAGCATACAGGCAGAAAGGAAGAAGAGGATGGGGAGAAGTTGGCCGGCAATTAGCTATACATTTCTGGTAAACATAAAACTAAAACCATTTTCTAAAATTCTGCATCACAAACAGATGTTCCAATAATTTTATTTTGAGTTAAAAGTCACATTCAGGTGATAAGAATAAACATACTATGCATTTATGGTATTAGACTCCCACAAATATCTATACTATCACCTAAGAAGAGGATGGGCTCTAACTATTATCAGGTTCGATTTTTTTTTTTAAAATACTTTTAGTTTTAACGCATAAAGAAAGATAAGGAATTAGGACAGTAAGTACTATTTTCAAAGCAACAAAAGTTAATTCCAAACTTTGGGAATTGGTATTTAATTTATGAGATGTTTCTGAGCATTCATATGGCCAGAATGCTGCATGATTTGGTCTGAATGTACAAATTACTTCACAAATAATTAATCAAAAACAATCAGCCCTCTAAGAAAAACAAACCAAGACAAGGCTTTCCCAGAATTGACTACGTAATCAACATTTTTCTCTTTCAGACAACATTTTTCTCTTCTCAGAGAGATTTTCCCTTTTTTGGGGAAACCCATACTCTTGATATTTCTGCTGCAACAATGAATTTCCTGAGGTTGTACCATGCAAGTTCAGCAGCCCTGATACCATGTGTTTTCCTGACTTAGGACATACGAACATGAATTCTTCTGAAAGCCAGTTAATAATCAGCTTTGTAGTTGACTGAAGATGGTGCCATTGAACAATATGAATCTCAGCTTCCCCAGTACAGTCGTAATCTCAGTGTGGCATTTGCATTATTAACCACTGAAATTCCTGGGACTAGATGTCAGGCCTTCTGCAAAGCAGAATAAATCTGGGCTTGTTTGTTTGTTTGTTGATAAGAGTTTATGGTAGGAGAAATACATTGGTTTAGCCAAAAATCAATTGGTTGGCTTACTGCCAACATTACTGAATATTAGTGAATAACATCTAACAAAAAAATCTTTTGCTTTGAAAGTATACCCTGTACTTTCAGGCAGAGCCTGTGATTTGAATCTTAATTTTGCACCTTCTAAATTAGTAAGGCAAGTTATCACTATGACTGTGGTGTACTAAGTCCCTGTAGTCTCAGTCCTGCAAACACTTACTGCATATGCTTATCTTTAATATCTTAATATATCCAGAGGAGGTCACCAAGGCCTGGACTTTGCTATTTTTACATGCATGAGTGTCAAAGAAGCATATCTGATCTAAGATCCATTTAAAAAGTTTCATACTAGAAAGTATATCACCTTTAACTCCTCAGCCAAGGAGAAGAACTATATAGGGGATTACCAGAAGGATTTTGTTCTGTGCAAATAGAAGGCTAACAGTCTACGGGTGTTTAAGCAGCATTTAAGTTGTTCATGGCTGGAATGAGGTTTGAGAAGCACTGCTGGGTAAATGGGGAACTTGGGGAATGGGAAAGGGCAAAATGTCTCTCAGCAAAAAATTTAGGGAGTAGCCACAGGGGAACCTTGTCATAGTGTAACGTAGCTCAGGGATGAATAAGCCTGACAGCCCTGCTGTGAATTCCCACACCCTCCTTGGATGCAACACCACTGTGCGAAGAAACACTTTCACAGACGCATGGAGAAATGGAGACTAAGGGCTGAAGTTGGAAGGAATCCTTGCAGCAAAATTTGATGAATGCGCTGGTTTTCATGCTGTTGAGGAAGGTGGGGGTTGGCCTCTGAGGCATCTGGCTGTGATGGGCTGCAAGAATACCATGGCACTATCATCTGGAACGCAGCAAGTACTTAATGAGGTTTAGTGCGTATTTAAAGTGCTGCCGCTAAGATCTTTATAAACCCTTATGTGAGTCAGTGAAAAGTGATGTGCCGTAGTAAAGGTTTACCCAGTTCAAATCTGAAAGTCTTTTATGTGTGGGATGAATGTTTCTGTGAAAGCGTGTCTTTCACATTGAGAGCTGTAAATCAATTTCCTTGATATACTGAAAGGGTACTGAGGATCACATCATCATCACCAATCCTGGATGACAGATTACAATGTTTGGTTTCCTAGTGTGGGTTTCCATCTGTATCTCCTTTTGGGAGCAAGGAAGTATTTCAACAACATACATCTTTGGAAGGATTTGGAAGGTACAAGCTCTTCCTCTCACCTCCTCCCAGCGTGGGAGGGTATCTACTTTCTTTTGGGGTGGGGGAATCAGTGAGAGGAGTTCTTGATTAGGAAGTGGGGAAATCTGTTGAAGGCCGGTAATGTAGGGAATTGGGCTGTTTATTTTTCCATATGTTCAAGCCTTTGTCTTTGCAGTATTTTGTTTGGCAGTCGGGGAAAGAGTGGAGGTGATGGCCAGCAAGATGTCTGAGGTCTACATAGCTTTTGTCATAGGTGTGTAAATTCCCACCGAGAGAGTGACCTGTGAATCAACTATCATCTCGGGGTGCTTCCCTCGAGCCACTGCCTCCCTCCATCGGTGTCTGCCTATGTGAAGGAGGACTGCTGAAGCAAAGAGAGGTCCTTGCCTGCTGTAGCATGAGTAGGACCAGCTGCACCCACAGCCAGCTGCCGAGCTGACGCTACTAAAAGGTGCTCTCGGTAATAACAGGAGTAATGTTGTTCTTTGCAATTTGGCTATACATTTTATTGGTTATAACAATATTGAATAAAAGAACAAACCCATAGTTTGGCAAAACCACTTGCTCGTCTGAGAGTCCAAACTGAAGAAATAGAAAAACAGTTACTGCCAGAGAGGCCCAGCTATTTCACATCCCTGTCAGAGGGTCTGGAGGTGTGTTACCATTACATGTCGTTATTTATGAGGACTTTAACAAGGACTCTTCAACAGGTGTTTGAAGAGCTGGCTTTTTTTAGCAGTCCTGTGAAGCCATAAAACCATCAGAAGGCACAACTGCTTTCTTTGGGAAGTTGGGGCAGCTGGTGAGGAGGGAAATTTTAACTTCGGATCAGGGCCACCCAACCAGTGGCACACTGGCCAATTTGATACAGCACACTGCATTTGTGCCGGAGGACATAAGGATGGTGTGTCAACTCCAGAAATGCAAATGGTCCCTTTCTGCACCTGCATGGGCAGCTTCAAGCCCATGCCGTATTGTCCCCAGTGGAGGAGGGAGCCGGCTGGCAGGCCCAAGGAGACAGATCTCTCAACACTTAATGAGTCATGAATCACCATTGCCATGCAGTTCACGGGGATGGGCCATAAAATGGCGATTACAAGATAAATTGAAGCACCTTCATTAAAACAATTAAAAGATTTAATTCCCAACATGCACGAGCCCTGGTCATAGCGTCCAAGCCCTACAAAATATCAAATATGAGGAACAAACAATAGTTCCCATTTAACCCCCTAAACTAAGTAGCACATGGCTGAGCACCACCTGGTTCTCAGCCGGGCTGCACTATTTAAGGAGTATTGTGAAATCTCCATTATGGCCAAATGTCCAGTAGGGCCAAATATGTATTTATAAAACAACTGCTGTGTAAACTATCTAATTAAGAGATAAAAAGGAATACTGGATCTCAAAATCCATAACGGTACTCTTCCCATGTTTCCGTTTCTCATCACCGTAAAACTGTTTCTTATTTTCCATTTGTATGTATCTGTGGTTTTATTCTCGACGTTAGAAATTTGTTTCCATAACTAGCAAACTGCTCTAGCTTTTTCTTTTATTTTTGTCTCAGAAGTAGCGTGATTCATCAGTGAATCAGGGTTCATTTCAGAAATTCACTCCAAATGGGACTGTGTCCAAACGACAACGAAAACCAGGGGATCAGAATGTAAAGCTACACCAGAAATGTGTAATCAGGACAACCTAGTGAAAGAAATGAAAATAAACCCACAATAAATTAATAACAGTAACAACAGAACTCCGCAACTCCTAGCCTGCCAGGAGGTGCGTACTTTGGGACCTCTCAGATCACCAGATGCACGGTGCCTAGCTTGAGACCCAGGGGTACCCCATCCCTCAGGGCACTGGTGGCTGGAGAAGCCGGGATGAGGCAGAGTGACCCTGTGGGGCACTCGGCAGCACCGAAACCTGGAGGCAGCGTTGCGGGTGGTGCCGGCTGCAATAGCCACGCGTGGGGCGTCGTGCCGTGGCGCGTGCCGTCAGCTCACCAGAGAAGCTGCTGCAACTCTGTGGACCTGGAAATCTTTAAAGCCTCATAATTTACTGTTCGTTCTAGTCCCTGACTCTCACTTCTAGAAGTCCGCCCCAGGATGCCTCTATAACCTTTAGCTCGTTTAAAGAACATTTTTTATCCAATACTCTGATTAGTTCCATGTAAAATTGGAACACACCAGGAGTTACAGCATCAAATTTCATGTTAAAGGACAGCACAAGAGTAATGAAGATATATAAAAAAAGCACCAAATTAAGCAAGCATGGACAGAAGCTAAGATTCAGTGACGTAGCTTTCATGGAAAATGTCAATCAAGAGAACTAAAGTATGAAGAAAAGCTTCTGGATGATTTATAGGAGGACTGCAGCTGCTAAATCCCCCCTCACCTCACCATATGTAATCCTTATGTTATATCAGAATTCATGAAATTACCCTGTATTTAAATGTAGTTTTGAAAGCTGGGTGAACTGGAGCTTGTCCCTAGCTTAAAAAGGTTGGATGCACTGCTCTACAATGCCTTGTCATCTTCTTTTGCAGCCACTTAATATGACTGTATAAGGAAGAACATTTGTGTCTCATGTCTGTTGTAAGGCTAATCAAATTTACAGCCCAATTCTAGGGAGTTAATGCTATTGGGGATTTGGATGAGCTGAGGTTTGGTCATTACAAAATTTCAGCTGTGTTTAATGCTAGTTATACTGCTTTATCATTCAGAAGACAGACTATAATTCTTCTTTAAAACTACTTTTCCCCCAAATAAATGAAAATATATTGCTATACTGTATTTTTCTCCGCTTGTATTTTTACAGCTATTTCTATGTCAGCAAATAGCAATTTCAGAGCAGAATTCATCTCCTGGGCTTTTCAATGCTCTTTTAAAAATACAGGAAACATACTCCAGTGAAATAAAAAATGGAGATGGTATGTTTAACAGCTTGATTTCAATGTGCCTTCTCCATCAGCCACATCATATGCAATGAAATTCCAACTGGTAGTGCCAACATGGTTAAAGAGACACACATTTAGACTCAAAATGTACATTACGGGTGTTTGTATGCATTATATGTATATTTTTATGAGCATTTATAAACTAGAATTATATTTCTATTGGAGTATTTTACAGTTTTAATAGAGAACAGCTGATGGACCCAGTTACTACACCATCACAAGTGGGTTCTCAGAAAGATTTCTGGAGCACCTTAAAAAGTAAAAAAAAACCACAGCCCTTATAAAAATCTCACAGTTTCTTTAGCCAAATATTTACAATGTTGGTTTTTTTTTTTTTGGTCCAGGTTTAGATTCAGCTCTGTATCAGGGGGAATTCGAAAGAGCTGGCCTCCAGCTGAAGAAGCAGAATTAAACTGGAAGAATTTTCAAAGGTTAGATGCAACTTGAAAGGTCTTATTCCATCTCCTGAGCTATAAATGACTCCTTTCTCATAGCTGTGAAAGGCATCCCATTGAGAGGCTCTATGGAACTACCTGTACTGAAACATCAGTCTCCAATAATTAAATCTGCTTCCTTTTCTTTGGACAGGCTGTGTGAAATGTAGAAGAAAACAATCAAGTAATTTTTTAGTTATTTGGACTTCAGTTACACATTTAGAAGAGTTTTTGGTTTATGGAATACTAATTTTTTTTTTAGGGCTGCCTCTCTTTCCAAATATTCTGCTGTATTTCTTTTTCAATTAAAAAATAGGGAGTGCTTGGGTTTTTTGAGCTTTTTTTTAGGAAAAGTCCAGGTGGTCTGTATGTCATCTCTAGGATAGGTGCCTTGGAGTCATCTTTATACAGCAGTACAGGCAGGATTGGTTACCCTGAAATTAAACCTCCCCAAAAGAAAAGTTCATATTTTCAGTAGCTACATTTTGTTTGGTGATTTCAGTGCAAATAATAGCACTGTAGGACAGAATATATTCCCATATTGGCTTGTAGTGAAAGCCAAGTTTTCTGAATCCAATTTTTGTGGTTTTTTAATATTGTACCAACCTTTAAGAAATAGGTCCCAAAAGGCAAACTAAAAAAAAAAAAAAATTAAGATTGGGGAAAAAGCAGAAACTAATAAATCACTGAAACACCAGTTTTCTTAACAGCAAATGCTGACAGCTTGATGCACACCAAAAACATCCTCAAACTTAATTTAAAAAAAATATTTAATACCTAATTATATTTTCTTATGTTGTTTTCAGTGGCATCTGGGCTAGTGTTATAAGAAGACCAGTCAGTGAAAACTGCAGACAAAAGCAGTGAGAGACATGCTATACCAAATATGTCATAGAACAATTTAATACTCTGAGATGAAGGTATTAAGAGAAGATTAATTGTTTGTAAGTAATTTTATTTATAGTGTCACTTTGCCTCAGGAAGTTTCCATAGTTAGCCACGTGTCACCTGTTTTAAACTTAATGAACTCCTAGAAGACGACGTCAAGGATACTGTGAATCTTGATGTGGAAAATGAGGTATGTGAAATGCATCATGGTATCCTTCAGTGATCTTACAGCAGCAGCATTGCTCTCTTTTGCTATTGCTAATAATAATAATGTACGGACTAAGCAATTCTTTGGAGGGAGAGACAGATGAAGCACACTGACTTACTCCACTAACCTTGCAGCTTTGAAAAGAGTGCTCAAAATCAGCGCACAAGTGAAAACGAGTGCAGTGCAGCACTAATCCCTGTTTGTGCGGCAATAAAACTAGCCTCGCGGTTGGAAGTCTGATCAACACATGCGTAGGAACTGGAACAACAGAGTGATTCAAGTCAGAACAAAGGGCCGTAGCAGGGCTCTGAATTGTTTTACACACCCTACAAGCTGAACTACAATTTATTTCTGACTTTCATAAAATCACAGTTCCAACTATCCATATAGAATGTATTTAACCATCTACAAGGCTCTTTGAAAACTGTATGGATGAATGATAAAGTGATCAATAAACACTGTATAAAAAAAGAGAACTAATAAAATTAATTGTTTCAGTAAAGAAAAAAGGTAATCCTTAGAGGAGAAAGGAACAAATTCTAGAAAGGTCTAATGTCTACTAGGAAAAAAGTCAGTGAAGCTAATATCAATTTTAGCAATTATAGTTTACAGCAGAATTCATATGATATGGAGTAGAATGAAGTCTGCTTCTCATTTCAGGAACTAGTTTTGCAGCTTTGGTTGGTGACATCTCAACACTCAATAGAAAAATTCTAATATATATAGGCTACGTCAGTGCGCTAAAACCTCAAAATATTCCTGCCGAAATTGCCTTAGAGCTCATGTACCTCATTAGGCTGGCTACTATGGTTGACATGGCTTTGACAAATTGGACAACCATATGACCTTCAAGGGTTGCTCCCACCAAAGGGAAATAAGAAGAGATGCAGTAAGATATCCCTTGACATAGCATTCTTACATACCAGGGGATCCAGTGTGTTGGAGTTAGAAGAAACAAAGGCTGACTTTGTTATGACACTTCCCAGTTTCAGACAAAACCCAGGATTGTCTTTCCAGGTATAATATGGGAAATAAGTAAATACAGGGCAGATGCATAGGAACTTGAGACACAATCTTTGGAAACCGATCTGAATGTTTACACTAACCACCTCTGCATTTAGAGAACTAAGTGAAAACTGTGCTATACACTGTAGCTTAGAGACTGTGTAACTTTAAAGCCTAAGTTTACGAAAAGTTTTTGTCCCTACATAGGAAAGCTGACTTAACCTAGTGATCACTGTGCTAACGCAGGGCTAAAGGACTTCAAGTTTTGCACCAGGCTTCCTATGAAGCTGTGTTCACCAGTACATCCCACAGTCCTGGTCACTCAGTCATCCAGTCCTTGGCTACCTCTCTAGCTATACACCTAAAGTCTTCTTCCTGGGAGAAATCAGAGCAGGTGCAGGAGGAGAAAGGGAGGGTGAGATAAAGCATGGAAGACCCTGAGGTTTCGTTCTGTTGTATAGCCAAGGTGTAGCCACGGTGCACATCTGGGCAAGTAAGCAGTGAAGCGGTCATGTCGTACTGTTTGCAAGAGATGAAACTCTAGAGCATGAAGACTTCTTGGTCTTCATGGTTTGCAAGTAGTCATGATGACTCCAAGAAAGTGAAGTGGTCTTACAGTGATGCCTTAGTTTCCCATCTGTAAAACTGGACTAATGCTTCTCTATCACCCAGGATATTCTGAGAACAAATATGCTAAAAATTGCGAGGTATCTGGATACTGTGGTAAATGCGGCTGTGTAGACGTGTATCGTAAAGACACGGATATCCATGACTTGACTCTAAATTTTGAGCTCTGTAGAATTGTCAGAAACACCTTTGACTTCTGTTAGTTTGTACAATGATTGAAGTTACACAAATATTAAGGCATGTTTGACTTGATTCCAATGTCCAAACTGTTGTTTGGAGAAAAATGTTACCTATCTTCAAAAATAAAAGAGCTCTGCAAATCCAGTTTAGAACACATCCATTTACTAAAATACCCATTCTGGATACATAGAAGGAGAAATTCATTCCTCTCTCTGGACTTGCATTTGATTGCTGTCAGGCTACCTACCACAGATCTGTGTGAAATATGAGGCTGCCTAAGAAAAAGATGTTTCAGAAATAAGGAGTATGATCTGGCCCAATTTTATTAACAGGGCTCTTAAAGGAAAGCGTTGGCAGTGATTCATCTCTGTATCTTGCCAAGGGAAATCATTCTTGTTTAAAGAGTAAGGTTTTTTTCAGTCTTCAGTTTTTAGCAGGATTTCTATAAACTTCACTGGCTGACTGGGAGTTAGCTGAAGCAATCATGGATCAACGAGGCACAGTGTACTGATCTTGAAGAGTTGTCTTTAATTAAGGAAGAACGTGCACCTATTAGAAGTGCCAGCATGCTGGAACAATTAAAGTTCTGAAATAACACACTTCACTTTGATGCTTGGATGCATCTCAAAATTAAAAGCACAGATACATTAGCATGTATCTGTTCATAATAATGAACTCAGCTGAGAAACAGTCATTGTTACTAGAAAAAAATTAATAAAAAGGTGTTAGTAAATAAGGACTTGATATGAAAGATATTACATGGCACATGGCTTGATAACATTTGCAGAAAAAGTTACAGCAATATGCATTTACCTTGTGGGAGATGACTGTGAGTGGATAATAAGGAAATCACAGCACTCAGATCTCAAAATGCTGTCAAGCAACCAAAATGCTGAGATCCATAATGTAACTGGCATGTATCCACAGGGTCATAAATGTATTTTCAGAAAAACACTGGATGCTTTTTTTTGTCTGAAGATTTACTAAGGGAAGAATAGCTATTCTATAGGAATTCCAGTGTGTTTAGCATTTCTTTCTTTCACTGAAAGAAAAAATAACCAGTTTTCTTCTGGATTTGTTTTTTCTCACTTCCCACTAATCACCATCTCCAGGCAAAGGAGTGACCTATGGGTCTTACACATCCTGAACAAACAGGTTAATCCCAAAGGAACTGGGTGTAAAGGCATTCCCTGTGACCATGTTTTGTGCAGTGTTAGGCATCCTATAATCACATGTACCAAAGGTAGATTACTCTGCAAGAAAACCAGGAGGTCCAATAGGATCCACTTAGCATGTGGATTACTGGGGGACTGGGAGGGGAGCAAGTGTTACTGCATGGTCTGATCTTTGGTGGCATTTATACACAGAGGAAAATGAGTCCTAAAGGCATCTTCACTTTTAGTAGAAGGGTTTGAATGTGAGCAATACCAAAATCTTCAACTTAAACACATCAGGATCATTTTAGGTCAGATGCAGGAGGCATCTGAATCCTGCTCTTGAATTTATCCCTTTGTTCCTTTATTGCAATTAATCCTTGGAGTAACTAGAAAAGCCTACATATGTTATGAATGCTGCTTATTTTGGTTTAATCTGATTTTCTCCTTCTCGTCCTATTAAATCTCATTATTAATTTGACACATTTAAATCCAAAACTGTTATTAGGAATCCCAAACAAAATGTCAAAAGAATACAAGAGGCTTTTATTTACCAAAGCGGGGGGGGGGGGGGGGGGGGGGGGGGGGGGGGGCGGGGCGGTGATGAATTTTATCCCTACTAAAGGCCAACAGGACTCTTTTTCTTAGGCAGGGCCTGAAACAGGAATAGGAACTTAGGTGTGCCTCACATTAACACACCTCTTGCTGTTACCCAATAATAACACAAAAAAATAGTCAGGCCTCTCCATTGCCTCTCTGTACTTCCCTTTCTCCCAGGGAGCATGTGGAAGGAAGTCACAGGCTGTATCTGGCTCAGACGTGTCTAAGTTTATATCTGCATCAAGAGGCAGTGGAAGGAAAATGCCTGGAAACAAATTTGTTCAGGATTTTTGTTGGAAGGGCCCAGATCCTCTCCTTGATGGGGCTGGCTTCTTGGGGCTTTTCTGGGCTGCAGGCATGGATCGTTTGAGCCAGGTTGTGTGATCGCATGTTGGGACTGTGCCTCACATTGCCGTCTGCATCTGCGGTCCATACTATCCTGGAGGAGGCGTCCCAAAATGTTAGTGTGCTATAAATGTAGGAAATAGGTGCCATCTCAGCAGAGTATGGGGCAGGGACCTCTGAAGTCAGTCTCACTTCTAACGTGTACACTTGACAGGTTTCTGAAAGTCCAGCATGGTGAACTCTGATCCCTTGAGTGCTGCAGAATTTGCAGCAATACTGCCCTACCAAAAGAGGTATCCAATGAAGATGCTTGTACCAACACACTGTGGCTCAAGAAAATAGGAAAACCAGAGTGCCATCCTGCCCTGAAGATTCGTACAGGCCAGTTATGGCAATATTTCTGGAGGCTGATCACTGAGGTGACATGGGATATCATATGAAGGGAGCAGGGTGGTGCGAGCTCTGGCAATGACTGAGGAATCTGTGGGTAAGAAAATAACCTCATTTTAGCAACCACATGGACTATCCACTTCTAAATTAACTTCAGAACATGAATATAATTAGGCTTAATTACGAACAGGTTCTAATAGGACTAGAAGGAAAAACAGGTTAAAGTAAATAATTAGCATTCATCATGTAGGCAGCTTTAGCTCCTGGATTAGTTGCAATGAAGTTACATGGTAATGTTGAATAAAGATTGCATTTATGATACTTACAGCAATAATTTCATATTTATTAACAGGTAAAATAACTTTATTTGGAAATCCTATCTTTCCTGCGTGAGGGGTCACATTGACTCCATTGTCATGCCTGACTAAATGATAATCACTTTGCAAAATGATTTCAGGTGTTGGCATAAAAAGTCCTAAGACTGAGCCGTAGAAAAAAGCTATACAAGGTAGAGATGGAAAAGACATGGAAGGTCATGAAGGCATTCCTTCTGCTAGTATAATATTGTGTCTTACAGTAACTTCTACTTTCATGCCGCTTTATCTAATTGGTATTATAAAGACCCAAGCAATGAGGATTCCAGCCCTTGAGAATTTTCCAAAAATCTAATTCATCTTAAAGTTGCAAATGCTCCACTCCATAGAAGGGCCTTTTTCTAAGCCTTGTACAGATGGAAAATTCTACAAACAATTTACTAATCAGAGCTCTATTTCTGTATCCCATATGAATGTGAAATCTTACAGTACAGCCCATCCTCAACTTTGGGACAATTACACCACACATTTTGCTATTTAAGTAACTGTCTGCTACTCCAGTTAATGCACCTGAACTTAATTTGCTGTGAAAATAGGGATTCTGAAACACACACTGCATATAATTTGTTTTATTTGTTGCCTTTGACGGATCTGCAAAACTGTAAAAAACAAACAACCATTTCCTCCTCCCCTGCTGAATAATGTAGAAAATTAGCCACGCAAAATGAGAGAGACATGTCTTGCAGTAGTGTAGATCATCTCTGAAGGTAGAATCTTAACAACTCAGGAATACTAATTTCTGAAATCTTACTCAAGAAAGTGAGAGACTAAATGATTTAATAGCTAACTTACTTATATCCAGGATTATAAATTTTGCTTTTCAGGACTGACTCTACATTCTTGTGAATCTGCTAGAGAACCAAACGTAGCAGGCTTCTTTTCAGGAGCTTAAAGAATGTGGAGCAGTGCGATTTCTACAGTGAAACAAGAATAATTGTATTTTAAGAACAGGAAGAAGCAGCCTGAAAAATAGTTGTGCTAATCAGTGTCCTGAAGGTGGTTCATAGGCAGTTAGAAACATATGGCAAGAAATTTGAAAAATCTGTCCTTGCCTTCATGTTATAAAAGGTACACAGGAAAAAAAAACAACTCCCCAAACCCCACTTAGTAAAATGGAACAAAGTCTAAATGAAAAATCTGGGGTACAAAAATTGAGCAGGACTGATGCCAGTTTATTCCATCTTAGATTTGAGCTATTTGTACTAACCGGGAATAATGAATATTAGATTAAATTGTCATGAGATTAGAGAACTAAGTGTAGGAATACAGGTAAAATGTGATGTCTAAATTTATTGATTTTCTAGTTTTAATTATTTTTCCCTTAAATATATACAGTTCTATTAGTGAGAAAATATATCCAGTAGAATCCAGAAGTGTTGTATCTACTTCATTCAAAAGATTCTAATGTAATTAAGGACATGTCTGTATTGGCTAGAGAAAACCTGCATAAACCAAAGAAAATACATGTAATGACTGTAAATGATTGGAGTATATTTTGGAAGTAAAAGGCAGTTTACTTTGTATCTTGGAATTAATTCGAATTAAGCTAGGATTCGTATTTTATACATGAGAAATAACCAACAGCTTTATTTAAATACTTCACATTGTTAAACATTTAACATTGATGGCTTATTTTAGTCTTGGTTCACACAAAGATTTATTATGTGTATGCACTAAATTACCCGTCTTCTCTCTGAGGTAATGGGCATAGGAAACCTCCGCTGGTACTATTTTAAATTACACAAGTTTATTGGAAGGAAAATGAATTGTAACCTTTTGCATTTGTAGAATCCATCACTCGTGCATTTTCTCAAGTACTTTTGATTTAATGATGGGTAAGGTATAGCTCATAGAAACCCTGTGTTTCTTGAGCAGAACTGCACAAACTTTTAAAACCCCTGTATGTATATTTATCATATAGCTTTTATAAGCTTCATGTAAAAAAAAATAAAATCAAAATGCCAGGTGTATTTTCTTCCAGCTTTACTTCCATTTTGTGATAAGACTGAATTTTGTATGTTCTGGAAGCCCCTTTTGAGGAATAATAGAAATTAGGACCAGTTGAGGGTAGTGACAAGACTCTTTTCTCTCATGAGTGCCAATTACATCCCTTTATATTTATTTCTTGACACAGATGTACAAAGCCTCTTTACTGATTTGGGTTTTAGTCAATCTCTGATTTAATCAGATGACATTTAATAAACTGATGGTTGGGTATTATTATGTCTGAAGTTCAATTTTTTCTCACCTTGTCTTAAATAAAAACAAAATAGAAGTAGAAAACTTATTGAAAAGGACAAGAAATCATTAGCAGCACGATCAAACCTTTCCCATTTAGGGAATGGTTGAAAACTAAGCTTATTTCTTCTAGAAGAAAAGACAAAATAAGATGTGACAGGTAATGTTGTAAAGAAGATTATTAAAAAAAGTGGTCTTGCTTATCTTTTCCATAGTAAGAAAAGTACACAAACAAAAACCGAACATATTTAGCAAAAATTAAAAGGAAGTAGACGCTTCATACTCCAAATAGTTAAACACATCCAAGAATATAGTGTAGGAAGATTAGAAGGTGATTTAGGAAAATTAAAAGAGAATTAGAAAACACACTACTCATGGCACCACCTAAGTTACCATTGCAAAGGCTATTACTGCTCATGCTTCAACACATAATCTGATTGTTAGCTGTGGTTAGGAGGGAATTTCCTCTCCAGTATATTACTGTATGAGTAAAGTACTTTGAGGGAATTTTACACTTTTCACTGAACCACTGAGCAATGAGTAGTTACAGACAACGTACCTGACGGAACCGAGTTCTACTGGTTTTCTGCTAGAGAATGACTATACTCCTAGTGATTATTCTTTGTAGAGTTACAGATACATCAGATAAAAAAAGAATAAGGCAAGTGTGTGTGTGACTGGTATCTGGAGCCATAGCTAGTGACTGCTGTATGCCTTGGATACCACAAAATCCAGATTGCACATTTTATTTTTAAAAACTAATCTGTACCATTCACTTTCTAAATTACATAAACCCACTAATATTCTTATGTAAATAACTCCAGACACTTTTCAGAGAAAAAAATTACTCAGACTGTATACTTCTGAAACCATAATGGGGGTTTTAAAACTAAATATTTCTAAACAACCTTACTTCTATAGTTGTGTTATCTTTTTAATGATGTCTTGTGAGCTCGGAATAGCCTAAATCTAAACACATGAAATGCCTCTATGCTCACGAACAACGCTCTTCTACCCATAAGGTGTTGTCAGTGTGCAACTGAAAAGAGCAAAGATTTAGGCCAACATAAATAGTAATCCCGATCCAAGCCTCTTCCCCCGGCACACATAATTAGGAGATATTCCAAGACATATTTTCCTGAGAACTACTAAAGGGATGACAGTTCACAAATGTTTTTCCTGCTGTTATAATAATCCCCACAGTCATGGGTTCATGTTGAGGGGACTTACTCAGTTGATAAGAACAAAATCTTGTAACATTTTCATCAGCTCTTTATGGCAAAGCAAATTAATTCTCTTTCGATGCTTATCTATGCATCATTTTCATAATGTGCTGCTGCATTGCTTGCATTTACATATGTTTAATTTCATGTTTATAGATCACATCCACAGAGTTTAAGACATATAGGTGTATGTGTCTGCAAATATTTGAAGACCAGATGTATAGAAAGTCTCTTCCTGGCAGTGCAGAGAGACTCCTAGCAGGACTTTGGATGCCTAAATCCCATGGGAAGTACTGAAAACCCTGCTGGCTGGCTGCCGGCATCTTTAGGTGCCTAAATGCCTTTAACATATTGGTACTGTGTGCCCAGCTCAGAATATGAGAAACTCAAGAAACTGTAGTATAGATAGTATAGTACACTATCTTTCAAAAGGAATGGAAAGAGAAACCACTGACAGACTATCAATAATTTGTAAACATCAGCTCTAGAATATATGATACAATCAGTCTGAATATGTACCTATTACTTCAATAAATATACAGCAGGTTCTGCAAAATTGGCAGGGGAACATAAGAGTAAAGATAAATAGGTACTTTCTGGCAAAAAGAACTTTGTTGCAACTGATGGGGTCATTTTGCTCATGTGAATGAAGTTGATGGTGATGGGTCTTTTCCCAAAGCAATCCCACCTTTGACGCTGTTGTTCTGCACTCACTGAGAACAGAACAAAACCCATCAGTTTTATGCTGCATTTTCCTTTCATGCTCCTTTAGGACAACTTCTTAAGATGGCCTTCATGTAAAACATCCATCCACTCTGCTCCCAGTCCAGCAGCACCAAGACAGCAGAGCAAGCACACACTATATTTTGTATTTGCTAAGCAAAAGCCTGTGGAGTGAGCTCATTTCATTTGGAGACAACCCAAGGCAGAGATTTAAAAAGGGACAGAAAGGTTACGTTGCAACTTAGAACAAACCAAAAAAACATTACTACATGAATTGATTCCTCGCTGCTCTAACTTTTTTTACCATCTCTTACTTGCTGCCATGCTTGAGTGACATGGCATAGAGTATTTTCCTGCTCCAGATACAAAGAGAGCATTTTCCATTGTGCTGAAACAGCCCAGAAACCTGCCCGTTTCCTGACAGAGCACAGTACATAAACTCTGAAGAAAAGGGAAAAAACAGCTCCAAGCTAAAGAATATAAATAATCTCAGACAACAGAGCAATTTCATTGTTTACACGACCCTCTGCTGCTTATAAAAAGGATATATGGCAAAACGAGATTATTTTGTTGTATGTCTGATAGTACTGTGCTGTGACGTTGCACCTGGTGGCCTGTGGGTGCCAGGGAAGAATCAAAACAGCAGGGGTTAGCCAGCCTCATAAAATTGGACAAATTAAACATAATTTTGCCAATTTCTATGTATTTCATTCATTTTCCAGAATATTCATCACATTTGACAAATCTACTCAAATATGTTCTGGATTATTACAGAAGGAGTATTTATGATTTTCCTGTCTTCTATATGTCTTGACAAAAATGTTCTAAAAGGAAACAAAATTTCATTACAAACCAGCACAGAATACATTTGGGTACAGGAAAGACTAGGAGTCCTTTTTGATAAACTGAACAAAGCTGTTGAGCTCCTAAATGAGAAAGAAAAAAATCAGATTGGATTCTGAAGCAAAGTTTCTGATAGTGGCAAAATGTGCAGATTATGGCTTTAAAGAAAAAAATTACAAGAATGAGGAAAATAAGAAGTGGCTCATCCCTTGAACTTGCTGTCATCCAGAGGTTCTAAATTCACTTCACAACTGGGGGTGAGGGGAAAAGAAGGAATGATAATTGGGAAGTCTAAAAAATTGCAGAAGGAACATCTGACGTGAACTGGCACTGACAGAAAGCAGCCTCTGCTATGGAGAAGCACCAGATGAGGAGAAACATCATACACGCTTCCTGTTAGATCGAGATGTATAGAAGAACAGAGAGAAAAAAAGATACATCCAGTCTGCTGAGTGGTGAGGGGCACGGACCTGTTCTTCATTACCCAGGGCTGGGTAGCTATTTTAAAGTTTGAACATGGAAGCCAAACAGCAGAGCTGTGACCACAAGTCAGCCAAATCCTCACTTGGAGCCAAACGCTCCAGCATGGAACAGATTTTATTTTTACAGTTATATTACATTTTCCTTTATTAAGCTGCCTTAGATTTATTTTTAAACTTTTTTTTTTTGGACAGGCTAGTGCTTTCAAATCTCTCAGTAATTCTGAAAATAGATCTTTTTCATTGATACAGTGGACATCTATTAGTGTATTAAAATGCATGCTGGTATGGCTGGACCTTATCGGCTGAAAAAACAGAGCTATTCCTGTGGAACCTAATGTGTCGACACATGCTCGCTTTGCAAGTGGCCATGGCAATTTGGAATGTTAACGCCCCTGTACCAGAGATGATCAGTCCAAAGCAGAGTCAGGAGAATGGAGAGTGTCGGTGGGCATCACATTGAAGGCTGGCAGCCTCGCTCCAACTCCCAGTGGCAGATGGGTTTTCCTGAGAGGGTTCAAGGGAAGCTACTTCCCTTTGTCTGGGGTGTGCAGAAGGCAATTCCATGGGCTTTGCAGGGGGCAGGAGCTCCTGGCAGCATGGCAAGGGACTTCCTTAACTGGCTGATCTAGATTCACCTGTCAATACCTTACGCAAATTGGCAGAGATTAAGGAATTGCTACAAACAAGCATTTGGACGAAGCTTAAATTTCCCAAATACTAACACAAATTCAAAATGTGGAGGCGCTCAAAACTTTCTAAACGCCAGATCTATCCATGTTGCCCTTGCGCCCATACCCTGGGGCCTCCTGCTAAGCATGTGGGTACGCACCCCAGCCAGAGCGATGCCAACCCTGAGCGTCGGGGAAGGCTGCTGAAGGCAAACCTGCCAAGGGATGGGGCAGCGGCATTGCAGCAGGACACCAGCTTCTTTCCAAAAATGTGTACTGCTGGCTGAAAGGGAAACGGGCTGAGAAATCGAGACAGCATGCTAATTCAGTTCTTCCCCTCGCGTGTTGTCTGACTTAAGTCTCCCCACCTACCGCTGTTTTGCAAAGGGCCTGGAAACAGACAGCAGCAATTCTAGCAGCTTTGTAGCAGGGCAAATACCGTTCAGGCTTTTAGAGCTTTTATGCTTATGTTGAAAAGTCACTCTCCAAAGTGCTGTTTCAGATCCCACTGAGAATCAAAGATATGCATTAAATTACACTATTGAATCCTTTTCTGCAAAGGATGACAGAACTGGGATTTTATACTCTCAGCAGTAAAAGTACAGAACCTTACAAACCTTTAGGAAAATAACAAGGACAAAATAAAAAAAAAAAAAAAGGAAAAAAAATAGTGTAATAACTGCATCCCATCTCTAAAGTTTCCTAAATACCAGCACCCTCATGCAGGTAAGTGTGTTAATACTTTTTTGGCAGGAAATTTAGGCAAACCTAAATCATGCTAAACCACATGGATAACTTGTAATTGCAATAGAAAAACAACAATAGTATGCTATCCAAAATTGCCAGTTATACCTACTCTGTGATGAAAACAATAAAGTTTCTGGGGAAGATAAAGGCAAAACATAAGAATGACTCATATAAAGAAAGCCTGAAAGCAGGTCTCATGTCCCTTAGTGAGACAAGTAAAGATCCCCATAATCTTAGGATCTTGTTTGACTTTGTTTATCTATGCTTAGATGAATGTAAGTCATTAAAATGCAGAGCCACGTTACTTAATGTGGGTTAACAAAGTATGAAACCATCTAGTAAATACATGATTCATGGCAGTACTTGTGAAACACCAGCACATATACTTCTAACTGAGGTACATTATATTTGAAAACCACAATATGGGTTGCAAAGTTTTTTAACATAAGCAGTCTACTTTTCAGACGTGCTGAGCAACTGTAGCAGTCTCTGTCCAACTCATTTACTCTTATATTTACTGTGAGGACACGTCTCTTATATTTACTGTGAGGACATGTAGACTTCAATCTCAAACTACGTTCACAGCAAACTTTACCTGTAACACTGAACAAACCGTCTCACACTTTCTGGTGGGTTTAAAGGACAACAACAGACAAGCAGCTTTACACTGCTGATATAACATAACATGCCACTGAAGTGTCTGAGAGCAGAGTCAGACCAACTAACCTGGCTAGTGCTGACCCAGGTGAAGTGGGTACTGCTGTCAGTTATTTGTGCATTTCCTTTGCCAGAGGTTAATGCCCTTTTCTAAAAAAAAAAAAAAAAAAAAAGCTTTTTCTTTCTTTCACTCTTCCTTCCTTTTTTTCCTTTTCCCATCATTTCACTAGATTGGGTTGTAAAGCAGACAAAGAGTGAAAATGACAGGACTAAGAAAGAAATAACCTTTGGCAGGGCTGCCAGTGAGATAGGGACATCCAACAGGGAGCAGTAAATATTTCGGTGATGAATTATGACAGTGATGATGAGCGGGTTAGCCTGTCTAGCTGTACCTCATGCCCTGATGAACTCCACACGAGTCAGGCACGTTCAGGAAGGATGACTGCAGTGCAATGCTGGGGCATGAGAGGGCTGCGAGGACGAGCAGGGGAACGGAAAACCTCTCTTACAGAAGGAGGCCAATAGCCCTGGATCTGGTTAGTGTGCAGCAAATAAAGACCAGGAGGGAAGAGGATGGTTCTTCATTAATACATTGGGAATGAAAAACAGGAAAACAGTCACTCAAGCGATAGGATAAGAGTTGCTTAAAAACAAGTGGGTGTAAAATTCCCGCAAGTCAGTTCAGGCTAGCAGTCAGGCAGAGGTTTCTAAAGAGCAAAGCAAGCGAGGCTCTGTAGAGCCCCTCAGCAGTTACTTTGGTTACAGCTGCCAGCCAAGCACTCAGCCCAACCGGGCACATTTGTGGGAAAGCAATGTCGTGGCCGCTCCCCGACTCAGGCTGTCCCTCCTACCCTCTGTCTGCACCACTGTGCGCATCCCCATCGCAGGAGCTGGCAGCCAGGCACAGCCTGCCGCACGCAGGAGAGGGCCAGGAGCATCGCTGAAGCATTCGGTTTGGGAATGTCAATTGAGGGATAAAATCCCCACTGACTGCGGAACTTGTGTGTGGGAAAAACGGTAAGGAGCTAGAGGCGCAGGATACACCAAAAGGGAAGAGGCTGGTGTAAGGGAGATGTAGCAGGCTTTGTTCTGATGTCCTAATCAAGGCTTAGCTGCGTGTTATTAAGCAGACACGATTTGACGTTAGACTGTTCAGACATTGGGGATAATGAGGCCAGCCAAGTTCAGACTTTGAACATGTGAAGAAGGAGGCCACGTGAAGAAAAAAGTTGCAGTGCAGTCTCGTCGGTGTTTCAATTTCTTTTCTCTGAAGCATTTGCAAATGAGAATTTTCCTGGGGCTCAAGAACCTTTGGCAGGGCTGGGGTGGCAATGACCGACTGAGAACAGTAAGCATTTTAACCCAGATCAGCATCACCAGCTCTCTAAATATAAAAATAATTAATTTGTTTTTGTACTTCAAGCTCAGTAAAAATACAAAACCTCAGGGGCCATCCACACTTGAAAGCTCCTTTAGATTAAGGCAGTGTGGGAATTTACACTCCCTGGGCTCCACTTGAATACTTAAAGTACAGTTGACTTTTACTCCAAGTAAGACAGTTTTTCGTGACTTAATACATTTTCAAAGAGGGGAGTGTCCACATATGGAGTTACTCTGGAATAACTACCCACATAGGCAAGCCCTAGAAGCTAGCACTAGAAGTAAATATTTTCAGTGCTTGAGCACAGAGCCTATGAGCACTTACTCACATACTCGGTTTCATGCAGATAAACGTATCTATCAGGTTTCACAGGGCTGCTCATGCACGTGCCAAAATATTTACAGGATTGGGGCCCTGCTTTGTAGAAAGAGATGCGTACTGTGCCCCAGAGTGCCACCTTAAAGAAAAATACGAATCCCCGGATTGAATGCTAGTGTATCCCATCATCTCTCCCATCTCTCTGATACCATTCCAGTTGGCTCTCTTGCACTCCCAGATAATTCACACATGTTTACTCATACACAAATCCTACGGCACCCCTTCCCCCCATGAAAAAGTCAGCCAGCTGTTACAAAATTCAGACATTTCATTAACACAGTTTACTGGCTGATACTGCCAAGCAAAATAGAGACAATTAATAATAATCAGGACTGAAGGGTCTGAGACAGGTTATGAGTAAAGGATCGTATTAGTTGCTTAAAAAGGACAAACTCACTCCTGCCTGGAGTGATAGGGAACAAAGGGCGGTGATGTATAACCGGGGAGGAAAGAGACTCTCTCCGTGGCTTTTGTAGATTACTGTGTGAATGACAGGAGCGGCAGGAGCAAATACCTCTTTTCATTTGCTCAGCCTGCTGGAGAAGAATAGCAGCGCTTGCCAATGAAGCTGCAGCTGTGCTCCAGCTCCGTTTAATCACTGTGTATGACTGAGGGTTAATTAGCTGCCATTCTTACTTCTATTTGTTGTTCTAATGAAGATTTGCATAAATGTAAGACTAGGGGGTAACTGATACTTGATTTTTCCCTTCAGAGAGGTTCGGGGTGGAAAACTCGCCCATCCTGACTGTTTATGTTTGTGGGAGATTCAGTGTTGCCTTTCCATTTGACCTGATCTGCTTCTGGCTGATGAATGGTGAACAAAGAGTTCAAAGTTGCTTATCAAATCGAGACCCCTGTTGGGCTTCTGCCTTTAGAAAGGGGCAGACTAGTTAGATGAAGAGAGGATCGAGGGATTAGAAAACTACTCCCAGCTGACAGAGAGGAAAATACATGTATGCATGTTTCTGTATCCATATACATAGATATATATGTGATATATTTCAGCGATAGGTATCTCGATATATATATATATGTGATGTATATCTCTATTTATCTATCTATCTATCTACCTATCTATCTATCTACCTATCTATCCATCATGTTCAATCTGAATGGCAAGGAACCAATCATTTGTTAATGATAAAATGTCATAAAAAAATAATGGGACAGGCAGTACAAACAGAACAAGCTGTAGCGTATTAGGCAGTATGCTGAAAAGTAAGAACTTGTAAGTTTTTACAGGCCTTCTGTTGTACATCACTAACATTCAAAGTTCACTTTTTAATAAGAAAAGTATCTAACACAAAACAGGCAATCTCAAAGGAAGTAAAAAATGACTCAGCAGTTCACAGCTACCTGCCATCAGCTCCTCATAAGAGGGGAATTCACAATTCAAATCACAATTCAAATCAAGAAATTGCATTCATTCCTCCAAAAATTATAGAAAGATTTTAACATGAAGCAGTAACAACATCCAAAACTACTCTGTAATTAAAGAGAACGTTTGAAAATGAAATTTCATAAAATTGTTTTATTTACTATGGTCATGGGAATGCTCACAGCTACTGAAAGAAACTGAAGAGAAGAATAACCTTCCATTTTTAGTGTAACTTGTTGCATATGATAATATATTATGGGTAACTGTTTTCAGGGTTCCTCTTACACACTTGTTCAGCTAAAACTGCTGCTTGACAGCATCTGTAAAATAGTCTAAGGGAAAGAAGAAGATCGAGAGGGCAGAGGTAGTAAATTTCTAAATTTCAAATCACTACTGGAAAGTAGCCAGCTTTCAAGTTGACTGTATCCCTCCAAAGAGAGGTGACCACAAGTGAGCACATACTTACTGCCCATTTCTCAATCCCAACACAGCTTTGCAGTGTCTCTAGCTCTTTACCTGGTCTCTAAGACACATGAGCAAATATTAATTTGCTTTTCTTTACACTTCTGTCATCAATCCGCCTGACTTCCTACAGGCACCTCTGCATATTTTGGGATAGACACTACCGGAAATCAATCTTTCCGAGACCTAAGCAGAGAGCATCCAACACACCTGAAATAAATGTGCCTGAAATGGTAACACAGGGCTCCTCTACTGCTCCAGCTCTTAGATGGAAGGAACATCATGGGTTTTAACGCTATATACAGTAACAAACCCACATGAAAATAAAAGCAGTCAATTGCATTTTTGCCCACTTCCACCTTATTTTGAGCTTTGAAATAATTCAATCTTCTGTTACAGCTTTTGATTCTCACATTCTGCCCTTTGCAAAGCAATTTTAGCCCTTTGGTTGCGGAGAAAAATTTAAAAACAGGAAACCTAAAGGTTTAAGAACTAGATGGCAAATTAAAAAGATATTGAATTGTGCAATAAAAAACAAACCAGCAACAACCCTCACGACATGTAAACAGATCACTTAATTTTTCTTCAATGATTCTTCAGTAATTTCTATATACTACCATTTTCCAAGGCTACAGTGAGAATCATTCATTGGTAAATAGGGTAAGAGAAAGTGGAAATTACAGATCTAGTGGTCAATAGCAGAAAACAAATCTAAAAGAGCTGAGGGAAGAGGTTAAGTGCTATGCTAGTTAATAAGAATGACAGCTTGCTTTGAATACTCATACTGGCTGTCCAGGATATTGAATAAACCTCATTTAAATTAATTTTCATTATTTGTAGAGTCTGTGTTAGACATCTATCATTGTCAGCACTATTAATATTCTTTTCAGAGACCATATTATCAGCATATTTAAATGAAAGCTTTCCTTTTCAATATTTATTAATTCATTAATATTTCTTGGTACTAATATCCTGGTTGTAATACTCAAATTAGTGCCTACTACAAGGTATTTTCTACTGATTCAACTTTCTGAATTAGAAGATTTTTATTCTCAGGTACTAAAAATGCACTTGAGCTCCTGAAATTGTGCTTTCTTTCTATACTATGTCTTAATTTAAATGAATGGCATTTCAAATTTACATTTTTGTCTTTTTTTGGTAGGTAGCAGTAAAACAGTGCACTGACCACATCCTAGTAGCAGACCAAATATGAACTGCGAATGAACGCAAACGTGAAATTTAATTCGTCTTACCCGGATTGCAGTCTGTGAGGAGGGAGCAGATGGAGAGGAGAACTTTCGAAATGGTTAACGCTGGACTCCAGTTGTCTTTTAAAATGTCCAGGCAGATGACGCCTTGGCTGTTAATATTACAGTGGTAGATTCTTGTCCGAAATGTTACCTAGAAAAGACAGCGTGTGTAAGTACAATGGTGTTCAAGCCAATAATTACATGATTATTAAGCAATTAAAAAATTATACAAACTAACATTCTGCTTTAGTGGTTGAAATGACAGTACTCTGCTACTGTCAGTTAAAGACTGGGCAAGATAGGGACATTCAAAAGAAAATAAAGAAAATAAAGTCTGTCTCTTCCACTTGTGGCTAGCAGTGGAACTGGTTTGTGCAAGGTGAGAATGGGACATATTTCCCAAGCTTCCTCTTGCCTTGGTCTCATCAATCTCATTATTTTTGTATGGGGCCAAAAAAAACCTATTCCAGCCCCTGATGTGGACAACATTCATAACTCAGGCCCACAGCTACTTCACGCTTTGAAGGGAGGCAGAGGACAGATTCTTCTGCTGTCTTCATCAGTTCATCATTTGACCCAATAGATTAGGCTGGAAAAAAAATGTGGAGGCATCACATCAGTGACTCCTGGAAAAAGTAGAGTGAAATATCTTTGAGAAAGGGCGCTCAAATAAGATGTTTTTATTTTCACAATTTAAGTAAGTCACAGCTGAATCAGTAGAATTGCTTACAAATACTTTTTGGGGTTTTGTAGTTGATTTTGAGGATTTCTGTATCTATTTTATATTGTCTCATAGGTGATCCCATATGTAACAAACCAAGAAGATCACTTCTTTTAGCCCAGAATGACATGCTTCTGCTTCATGTTGAAGATACAGGCCTTTTATTTTAAAAGACGGTCAGCTATGAAAGTCCACATCATAGTTCAAAATGAATACTGGGGCTACTGGATAGGAAGGGACAGTATAAAAAAACATCTCTTGGGGGTCATCAAGGACTAATTTCTCCATCAGTTCTACCCAAATGACAAGTCAAACCAGATGTTTTTAATCACCTGTTCATAACTTCTAAAATTAAGATGCATGATTTCAGTGGTCTACACCAGCAATAACCCTGTCAACAGAGGGGCTGAGTAGGCAGGAGACAACAGCAGGCAAAGCACCCCCCAATTTAGGAAAGCTGTGCTCTTCACTAGAGTTGGACAGTGCTGATAACTGGGAGTGCTTATGCACCTATCCCTGCTCTACCACACAGATAAACCTGCTTCTGGAGTGTAATGGAAACTGATGACGGGCATGCTCCTGGTCTGATTTTATTCAATATCAGAAATCTCTGTGATTTCAGTGGGATTGAGATCAGGCCACTTATCAGAAGCAGAAGAGAGGATACAAGTGAAATAACACAGTACCTAGTTTACTTCTATTAAAAAAAACCCCCATACTCTAACACACTGAAAAATTCTGCCCCTTTGGATTAAATCAAGCAGTTTTAACAAAACAATGGAAAGAAAAGGTAGTAGATTTCTGGTATTAAAACACTACATTCAACAAGAAATACTTATTCTCATAAGTACTTTTCCACATAAATCTGGGAAAGAACTTTCAGAGCCCACTGTCATGCCCCAGTGAGTTTTGTAATCAAGATCCCAACAAAGCAAGTTCATCAGTTTTTAAGCACATCTATGTCTAAAGGTATTGCCAATTAATAGGGTAATTTAATTGTTTGCCACTCCATACCCTACATATTTGTAGGTTCTTTCCTTCTCCCCCCCCACTACAGTTGTGGTTTCGCCTATTGTTTTCCAGCCTAAGTGCTTCACTTCCGGAACTTTTATGAGAATTTAAAATATTTCTGGCACAATGAGCTCAATTCATCCAAACACTATAGCCAGATGATCTATTTTTTTCCTCTCATTAGGAGTCCACGCACATTCAGCATTTGTAGTGAAGGAAGTGTTCTGCAAGATCAAGAAAATAGTATTTAGTGATAAAATTAAATGTTTGTCTACAAAGGGAAGCTATTTTGAACAAGGAAGGTTACAAATCCACAAAAGTTGTAAACTACCTTACACAAACTCTAAGTGTCAGAAGTGTCCACAAAGGGAGGTGGTGTGGAGGAGCATCTTGAGAATTGTAGGTCAGTGCTCATTAAGTCCCCAGCTAGATTAACTCCAGGCACTCTTACCCTTGAGATATAAGCAAATCAGGGAATGCTTCCTAGCAGGATGTCCCATGACTCAGGCAAACAATTTAGCACCTACTTAATTTTAAGTACTGTATGCTCACTTCTCAGTACATTGGTGGAATAAAGTTTTTGCTTAATTCTTTTTCCTGAACAAAGGTGCTGCTTTCCTATGCTTCCATGATGAAAAATTTGAGGACTTTATTCAGTGGTATCTGAATACATCGAGTAATAAGATACATGTGGTCTCACTGAATGCAGGGGAAACACATGGAATCCATCGCACAGATTAAATTATACCCTCTAAATTATTTATAGACAGGTCAGTCTGAGCTTGTAACCTACTTAAGAGAAGGCCATCAATTTGAGTCTGTATTTTAACATGTAACTGTTTTGCTGTCAGCTGAGAGGACAGACACTTTGCCACATGTTCCCCTGCCTCAGTTGCTTTTGAAGCATTGAAGCAAGGACACTGGGAATTTGGCAGGATTCAGAGAGCCACTGGGATGAATGGAGGTAGTTCATGTGTTTCCTAAACTGTTCAACGCTCCATTGCCACCTTAGGCTATATGGTGGATAAATGTAGGTGGGACTATACCCCTTTGTAGTTGGAAGGCTATTTTTAGCAAATACTTAGACCTGAAATATAGCATTTTTTCACTATGAGCACATCTTAAACCCCTGACACCGAAGAAGGCGCCCACTCACAAGATAAAGGCTTGCTGCTTATCACTGATAAGTATGTCACTTATCGCCAAACATGCCAGTGCACTTTAAAATGCCTGCCTAAGTACACTGACACATTTTAATGACAAAAAAAATCAAAGTTTTCAGAATTTCAAAAGAAGCTGTATTAATGACAGCCTTAATACGCTTGGAACTGCGGACTGACATTGGCAGGTAACAGCGTTCTCACCCCAAAGCAGCACAGAGTACAACTGGGATGACATACTGCTTTCCTCATCCAGGTATTGCCTCAAATTGCAGCTAGTGCTGGAAATGCTGACATGTAACTTTCTGGATGTTGTGTTTACCATACCCACATTTTAAAGTTATGCAGGGTCGTTCCTATTATATGTGTAGAGAGAAACTAAGTGATAATACCATTCCAGGGGAACTACATTTTCTTTATTATGGTCATATTTTTACCTCTGATGCCACTTAAATCGTTCCTATAAATGGTGCACTCTAATTCTGTTTATCCCCTAATGAAAATACCTGAACAATCCCATGCAGGGGCTCAAGGGAGTGTGTGGGTGTATAGGAGAAGTTATCCTCAGACAATTGAATGGTAGAGGAGTAATTTATCTTTTTTTTGAACGATAAGTGTCCTCCATGGATTTACTCTCTTTGATTCTGCAGTTTTAAGAGGGTATCTCATTTTTGTTGAATAAAAGTGCAGGTCAGAAAAATGCAAATTACAGGAAACAGGGAAAAATGGGACTATCTTCTGAAAACTGTAGGAGTACTATAAACAAGCTTTTGAAAGGTAATGATAAGGAATTTATATTCAATCAGTTTTGGAAGTAAACAATAACAAACTCATCTGTTTATTGACTGCTGAATGCCAAACCGTTCTGAATACTGTAAAACAGAATTAAACAAATAAAAAACCCCTTTATACGGTCTCTAAGAAGAAAATGAGGTTATCTATTCAAAAGCGGGAGAAAAAATGATTAGAAGGAAAAGAAGTACACGTAAAGCTATGGCTGGCTGTTACTGAATAAGCTTTAGGACTGAAAAAAGACTGTTTATAAAACCTGGGAAGAGTGAATTAAGATGTATTTCAGTTGACTGATTGGAGGCAACTGGTTATAGGCAAGATAAATCACTCCTGGACCTCAGAGTGATTTTGAAGACCAGTTTTCCAGCACGATGTAGTCCTAAAATCACTCACTATCTCTCTTTTGCACTGAATGTTCCTCTGTTAGGTCTAAACCCAAGCAGCCACTGCAGCGCTGGCATCCACGTGTGTGACTTGCTTAACCTTTGCTGTGAGATTCAGAGACAGGCACGTAAAGGCACCACAGCTCTGAAAGGGCTGGTCCCACAAACACATCTCATGCACTTTCAGACTCCACTGAATTCAGTCGTAATTCTCTCCAAAAACATTATCAGGAGGAAGAAATGATTCTCCAGTTTTGCATATTAGCATGCAAGGGGTTACAGCGTGCACTCAGGAATTGCTTTCTTCAGCTTGTTTGGGTTCAAACCCTCACCTCCCGTTCCTCATTCCCCCCACTGAAGCCTGGTGACTGTGCAGGGAGAGATGAAAGATTCCCAGAGTCAACAGGAGAATAAACAAAACCAACCCCCTTTTGCTCGGCCAAGACTGGAAGCAGGGCTGAGATCCCAGGGCTCTCATTCCCGCAGTTTTGGGAAGTTCCTTTCAAGCTCTTTCATTTCTTACAAGGGTGCAATCCTGCATGCCTACCTGAGATGAAACTTCTGTCTTCCTCAAATATTCCCCAGGAGTTCTGTTTTAATAAAACTGCGGTGGCACTACCTGAAGTGGAAGAAGTTGTACTGCATACAGAAAAGGTTATATATATATTAAAAAATATGATGCCCTTTATGATGATGTTCATGTTGCTCAGGAGGGAGTAAGTAGTTCCCATCTCAGTTTGTCAGACTTTATGAGCAATAGATTTGTCTGCTTGAATAGAGAGAATAATAAAACCAAGATCAGGCCTACACTCTTCTAGTCATATTAGAAAAATACTCCCAAACAACCTAAATGAAAAATATCTATAGCTCTGAGTGACACGATGTTCATGCAACAACTTTTACACTAATTAGCATCCTTAAATCTGTTACAGAGTGCACTTCATTTTATCTATATCCAGCACTGAGGCTGCCTTTCTAAGGCAGGGTGGTCCATCTCTGGTTTGTAACTATAGATTTGCAGCATGCACATGAACAACTGCTGAGATACTTAGTGGATTATCACATAAAGTGCATAATAAATGACCAACCACATGATGCTCATTGTTAAAGAGCATGATTTAAATGTATGCCAAGAAATGAACTTCAGCCAGTTCTTAAAAAAACTTGCTCACACCTAATTTTAGTTGGTAAAGAACAGCTATAGTTTATTTTACTGAAGGAAAATATATGTCACCTGCTTGACTTACAGAGAAGTCTGATATGCAGACTACTCTGGGTTTCTGTGGTAAAATGCACCATGTGAGACATAGCTAGCCAAAAGTGCTAATAATTTAAAAGGGATATAATAGCATCCACGTGAGTTAACCTTTAATATTACTGAAAATGAAACAGTATGCCATATGAGTAATTATTAATTATATTCATGGTAATTATGAAGCTGAGTAACTACTAACACTGTGTCATTGAACAGACTGTTGCAGGGAAAAAAATACTGAATAAGCACAGCAATACTAAACAGCTACATTATATAAATGAACTCATTTTGCACACAGATTTAATAGCAGAAAAAGTAAAAAGGGACCTTGATAATCTTTGATATACCTGAGAGGGCAAATAAAAACTTATCCTAAACTGTACAAAGTTTTCTGAAAATAAAGGAAGAGCAGGAGAGAACAAGGGAAATGGATTACTGTTCAGGTTAGGGACGCTCAGAATAGAAACAATATTGCAAGATGCAAGGCATCAAAAGCTTTCTCTGACAAAGTCAATATGAGTTTTTATAAAATGATTTTCATTTAATCAGCATAATCTTTCTTACAATTAGTAATTCCGTATGGAAAGTCAGCAATAAAGTCCTTTTATAGAGAGGAAATTTTTTAAGATTTACTGTCCATTTAATTTTTATAAAATAAATCCTCCCTTTCGTAGTTGAAAGCATGCAGGCTGTACTGTCCTACACACATGCCTCTCTGAGCTTGCCAAAGCACTCCTTCATGTTTGCTTTAATGCAATCCAACTCTTCTCACCTAAGTGTGAGTAAGCCTAGCACATAGCAACGTTTTTATTCTACATGAAAACAATCGTATATCACCATGTGACAGACAGTACCCGGCATTTTACTGTTCTTCCTAACTCTGCTATGCTTCTGTAAGAAGGGAGCTCTGGGCTCTGCTGAGGGAATTGAGGCAGAGGCAAGCACTTCCACATCCTAAATTTTCTTCTAAGAAACCTGGGCTTTTTTTTTTTTTCCTTGCCCAATTTTAATATGCCTTTGGGTATTTAGGTGCTCCCTACATGAGAAATTCTAGGCAGGTTGACCTCGAAATCGTAGTTTTCTGTCCTAATCACTTCATCTGCTCTTATTCTATAGTAACGATGTACGTAAAATTCTTTCTCTCACATCTGTATATATATCTGTGGGTGTGAAAGAGGACAAGAAAGAACATCGATACATGATGTCTTTTTAGATAACGTGTGGATTTTATGCAGTAATAAAATGTACGTGATATGGCATAATTACGTAGTTTCTGAAACATCCAATAGACACCAGAAGCCCTCTTTTGAAAATGTATTTGACAGGCAGTATGCAAACCACTGCTGTGAGGCAGACATACTCCCCACAAGATGCCTCTACAGGCCCTTTTGAGGAGCTTCGTGTACTGGGTATTTATAGGAAATAGAAAGAAATTACGAACCACCTAAGTTTGGAGAGGGAAAACAGGAGGATTTTAGTTGGATAGGGACATTTTCATCAAGACTAAATAAATCAATACAAACTACTGATATAAATTAGTATATTAAAAACAGAGTGAAAAAGAAGGCTATTCATTAGAAGAAATGGCAATTCAATTTGGCAATTACTAGAAGAATTATCAGATAACTGAATCCAAAGGAAACCTCAGAGATTTACATGGTATTGTTCCCATCAGAAGTGACTTTTGCATTTATTCACAATAAAAGGTAGTTATTGATCCTTTCCTCAGCCTGACATGTACCTGCTTGCACCTCTGTCCTCCACTTTACGTCTCTGTGATTCTGTCATTTTGAGAGACGGTAAAGTTTCTAAAGGAGCCGCCTGGGTTTGACCTGTCCCGAGCCCTGCACCGCTGCATGCTGCCCTGTAGATTCAGTGTTACTTGAAGATACGGGACCTATGGAATGAACAGAGTTTCACTGCAGGTGGGAACCACACGCTGCGGTTCGTGTGCCTGGGAAGAGTCGCTCTGAGGAGAGCGGGACTCGGGCTGATACTGCTAGCTCTGACACCGGTCCGCTGGTGGGGGGTTGTCCATTTCTCCCTCTCAAAGACTCCCGTGCATCTGATTTCTGCCTGCGGCCACCCAAAGTCTTCGCTCGCTGGGAAGGCCTGCTGGCTCCATTTATTGTCATGGATAGAAGGATCCACGGGCTGCTCTCAGCGAGAAGACATAAATAGCAAGGCCGGGTGAAGAACAAGGGAGTGCGGAGGCACAGCGAAGGGTCCGGGGAAGGCAGCGGTGTGGGAGCGCCCCAGGTGAGGGACCACCAGACGGACCGTCAGGAGGAGGAGGATGGGGAGGGCAGGAGGCAGCTGAGAAAAGCTGTGAGCAGCACAGCACTGAGAGCTCATGTGATGTGACAGAGGCTACGAGAGAAGCATGACGAGGCAAATGAACATAAGGGATGACAGGAGACCATCGCATTTGAAGGCTGGTCATACGATGGCAATATCTGGGGGGGGGGACAAGAGAAGGCAGATTGAAGCCCTACCTGCACCAGGGTTGCAGAGGTGGTAAATAGCAATGATCACATAGGCTGTACTTCAGGTTATTCCGAGTTTGAGAGCTTCAAATGTAAATTGTGTTAATAGTGAGATATGCAAGTTAAAGTGTGGGTCTGCCTTGTAAGGTTCATTTTAACAATTTAGGTTAGAAATACCAAGGAATGCTTATTTCTTCTCATCTGCTCTTGTAAGTACTGTTTTTCTATTACACTGCAGATAACAGTGTCCTTAACGGCCAATCACATATAAAATAAGCATGAAAAAGTAGAGTAGAAGCTGGGAACAAAAAGAACTGCCCTCGTACATGAGGCAGAACTTATGAAACAGGTAGAAAGTTTCTACCACAAGAGAAGGATTCCACATAATGATATTTAGTGCATAGAGATTAGTGCTATATGACAATTACCTATAAAAAATTGAAGAGATGCTTAATATTGCCATTAAGACCAGATTCTATAGACACTGCATTATATTTACAAAGGAAAAAGACCCTCCTTGCAGTCCAACAGCTGATTTAAAACAGCTAAGCTTTCAAATGCTGAGAACAATTTTTCAGTCAGTCGATAGACATAGCAGATTTACAAGGAGGAAATGGAGTTTTCTGTTATTTTAATTTTGATTTAGGGCTGATTTAGCATGTTGCAGCTTTCAAGTCCTGCGAACCATTTTTCAGTCATCTGAGATTAAAGTCCCTAGCAAGATTAATTGTAGAGTTGGGATTAAGAGATTTTATAAATCACTCAAATTCAAAAATAAAGCTAGCAGAGTACTAGGATAATGATAGATATATCCATATTGTATCAGCTACAGCTGAATTGAATTGACACTCTAATAGACTGAATGCAGTCAAATATGAGAGTAGAAGTTATTAATAAAGATTATTCTTTATGAAAATGCAGACACCTCCGCAGTGACAATTCCTGAGGGGAAAGTTCTCCTGGAGAGCATTCATTTTTCTACAAACACCTGTATGAAAGACCCTGGTATGGCTTCCTGATTTGTCAAGGCTTCCTGCCCCAGAGGGACAGTATGCAGGATAATGAAATTACTCCCCTTCCTTCAGTAATGATAGTGAACATAATGATGCAGTGTTAATTTGTTGTTACTGCTAAACTTTAAAGGATCTCAGATCAAAAGTTTGCATACTTGGGTAACTCACCAATTTCTTCTGTGGACTGAGGACAGAAATTGAGCTGAAATTCTTTCTGTCAGATCAGGCTGACTAAAAGATGTGATACCTCCTAGTCATATACACGTGTGTGTGTGTGTGTATATAAGTATGTATACACATATGCACCCACAGATTACCCCCCCCCAGCTAAGAGACATCTATCTATGTGTAGCTATATATCCCATTCAATACCCCAACGAAAGAGACAGAGCAAGAGAGAGAGCTTTCCTTTGTTAAAGCCAAGGGGCAAAGTGTCTGAATCCATTAAGGATGAAAGGAAGATAGTTAGCAGGAAAAAGAAATCTCAAAGGTATTTCTAAAAATGGTTGAGGGGTCACTGAGGCACTGGAGAAATGTAAGGTTATTTCCTTGGCAGGCCGTCTAAGTATTTTTATTCATTTCTTTAAGTGGCTGCTCTGAACAGGGCACGGCTTTCTCTGTTCTTCAGCCCACTGCACCACAAGGGAGATGCTGTATTTTGGGGCTGAAGTGAAACCTCACCTTGTGACCAAGACTGAAGCCTCAGCAGCATCTGGCCTTCAGCAGAAGCTGAGATCACATCCACATCTACGCCTCACTTTGTCTGTTCCATACCTTCCTCCTGTCTGGCATCTCATAAAACCAACGTGATACTTAGGATGCAGCTGAAAAGAGAACGGCGATTCTGCAGGCTGCCTGCTTTCTTGCTGACTCAGCCAACTGGGTGCTCAGCTAATTTCCGCAGTGCTACAGAAGCTTCCTCACAGTGGAGGCGAGGAAGTATTTTTAATTGATTAGAGCCTCCCAGAAAGCCAAAGCTAATTTGTCAGTTCTCAGATGAGCTGTTCTAAAAATCATGTTCTCTGGTTGTAGAGATAAACTGGAGTTAGGCAGGGATGGCCCTCCATCACTCCTATTCAGGCTTCATCAGTCACACGTAGATAAACTTTTTTGGGGAAGAACAACTCCCTCCTCTGCATGAGCGTGCTGCAGTTGTGAGTGAAGCCAAATGCCATTGATTTAAAAGGAAAGCAGAGCTGAAAGGGTCAGTAACCTCTGGCTCGGAAAATCTGGAGTCCGGTTTCAAGGCATAAGACAAAGTTTGAAAGACTGAAATAGACTGACTTCAAAGGGGGGAAAAAATGAATATCACGACAGCAAATTATACTCCGACTTACCACATGGTATATTCTGTTTTGGTGAAGAATAACTTAGTTTGATATCACACTTATGGCTTAACTTTAGAGAGACACTGACAGGTAAGGACAGACAAAAAGAACCAGACAGACAGACCTGTAGGGGAAAGACTGGCTGGTGCAGACTGGAGGGGAAACCTGATGGCAGTGATGCTTGGCTATACAAAATGAGGAATGTGAACTGGACCACACAGTATAATTAGAGGATATACAGAATAGAGATAAAACTTTAAAATCTTAAGGGGATGTGATGTTGAAGGCTACAAAGGTGTAAAAACTGAAGAAATACATAAAAATGAAAGTTTGGATAGATACTTTTTCTTTGTTTAAACAAAACCTGAATGAATGAGTGATTCAATTTCTTCTATGTGATAAGGTGGGAAAGCAGGTTAACTATCTAGAAGAAATGAAAATTACTTTATATGTTTGTTAAAAATCCCCCCAATATAGGCCAAACATCTTTTCTTCACGTGCGAATGTGCTCTCAGATGTTTTAATTTTATTTTAGTTAATGTTTTCCAATATGCAGCAAGGTACATTGTTTATAGAAGGAATCTGGATCCTTTAGAAAACACAGAGAACTTTGTATAATACAAACCAAACAATGGTTACACCATGAATGTATTTTAATTATAATAATAAAAATAAAATATATTTATCCAGAATCCACTTTCAATATATTTTTCTTATTTTAAAAATTATTTTACCCTTCCCAACATCCATGTGCAACATACACATGCACGATAACAGAGTCCATAACATCTGAGCATAGATAAGGAAAAGGGATTGTGGAAATCTTTCTGCAGATTTTAATACACTTTGGATTAGGCCCTTTAACAGTAACTATGTTAACTGATATGGGCATTTGCCTTTGGAACCTCAGGCTGGGTCAAGTAATTGCATCTGGGAAATACAGTTTCTGTTTCTTCCCAGGTCTTTTGTGGTCACATTTTTGGAAGATCAATTTTGACAGTACTCATGTAAATGTTTCCTTACTTCATAGTAAAAAAGGGATGAAAATGGCCCACAGAAATCTCAGGAGTAATGTATGAATTCAATCATAGCGAGAAATGTGAATTAGACCCTTTCTGCTATGTACTTACAGGGAGGTAATCTTGCCAACACTCAGGAATACATTTTATGTCTTTCTCAGTACATTCCACAGTCTTGTACTTTATCTTTAGATTTTTTAAGATGATAAGGAGTGGGACTATACTCAGAAAAAAATCTAGGATGATCTATTCCCATAACCCTAGGACCCATGATTTTGAGAACAGCACCAAGTATCACAAATCTTGTGGTGAAGTAGAAGAGATGTCAACACGCAGTGACACAGATAGCACCGTATTGTGAGGCCATATGTTACGTTCCACATACTCACTACCTTTCTTTTGCTAGAAATAAGCGTGTGGAGAACATATTTAACCACCATTTTCCAACACTACCGACTGGCAGCAGCTTCCTTATGACAAGCCGTCATCCTCCCACGCTGCTTTATTCAAGGGATTTCCCAAACTATTTTACCTCTGAATCAGTTTCATAGGGTCTGGAAAGTAGGTGTAATGAAATAGCAACCGTTTGAGAGATCCTACAGCACGACTGAAAATAGGGGTCATTTACAACAGTGGACAAAGTAAATAGAATAAGAATCCATGTGTACAAAATACGCTAGCAACATAGTCGGTCATATCTGACATAGTCACCTCTGCACATGTACTCATTACTTTCTTTCAGATAACAATTTCCCTCATCATAAATACTGGCCTTTTAGTAATAAAATATGGCATCATCAACTCTCTCATCCTTTATCAAGCAGTACATCTTCATGTGATTTATATGCACACATTTCTTACAATGACAATTGGCATCAAGATAAAGGCAGACAAAAAGATCTGTTATAAAGCAGGACAAGAACCACCTCTTTGCTTGATATTTCATTAATAAGCAATGCACAGCTGCATTACTCATATCTCAAAATAATACAGTTACCAAACATAACTGAGTGTGGATTGAAAAAATCTTTACCTTGTGGTGAAACAGCAAACTGGACCTTCACCTTCTCTTTTAAAAGGATGCCTATTGCATATATTGCCTCAAGACTCAACAGATTCAACAGAGAGAATGACAAAAGATATCCCTCCAACTTGTATTTCACATCTAGTTCTTCACATATTAGGTTTGGATCTCTTAGAGAACTTCAAGTTCCATTTTATACTCAATAAATCCATTTAGTGGATATGCCAATATCCCCTAAATAATATAACTTTAATTTGCTGGTGGACTGAATGTAACCATTGCATTACAGCTACTACAAACAGACTAAGCCCAGCAAAGAAGCAAACAAAAGGGTCCTGTTAAGATGGACCTTGTATAGCAAGTAAGAAGTCTGGAGTGGCCTGGGCTGGGCGGGAGGCAGGAAGACTAGGGCATCACCCCAGCTCAGCGTGCCCAAAGCTTTAGCCAACTGAAGGAGAAGTTATAAAGTTTCAAATTCTTTCTTCACTGTGTAATCACAGTTACCTAATCAGAAAATGTGCAGTCAGCAAGGTGTACAACCCCTGCAAGACTTGTCATTGACCTCAAAGCTTCCCTAAACTGGAACACTAAAAGCGGGAAACAAAGTTAGACTACCTCTAATACTGCTATACTGACCCATCTTTAGGTGACTGGCTGGGAAAGTCCAATTTACAGAATGACAAGTACTTTGAATTCACATCTCTCATTCTTTTATTAAAACTTTTCCTGATAATATCAATGTTAACTGCTATAAACATTACTACTGTGGCATTAAAATTCTGTTTATAAAGACTTCTCTTTCAATAGCGTACTCATGGCAATCAAATAGGAATCAGCTACTCTCTCTTTTAATGCAATACCTTTCTATTATAGACCAGTGTGGCATACCAACCCTTTCACAAATGTGTCAAAAAGAAGGTAAATATTTTTGCTCCCATAGCTCCTCCCAGGAAGATGTTCTAGACCCTCACTCTCCACACTGGCAAGGTGCACAATTCACCTCTTTTCACTTTGTTTCATAAAAGACAGGCCCATCAATTTACTTGATTCTATTAACAGCCCTGTGGGGTAAATTTTCCCAGTTTCTGTTCCTGTTAGCAAACATGTAGTTAAGAATTGCATTCAGTCTTCCAGATAAGGTCTTGCAAGTGTCTTTATATGACATTGGTAATTCCTTATCTCTACAGGTGATGCCAGAGGATGCATCTTAGGAGTGTATTTGCCTTTTTTATAGATGCATTAGATGGATGGTTTGTAATAATCCTGTGATCACCCAATAAAGCCTCATTTTGACACCCTCCCTCAATTATTGCTACTGGTTGTCGATGCCACTCTGCACTACCGCAATTCATCCCATTTCTGTTTTTCCAGTCTTCATAATCACTAGATTTTTCCTGTTTGACATTCCGCGCCTATTCGACCATGGTAATGACTGGCCACCTTCGTGTTGTTAGTACAGTTCTACATCTGTGGTTAGTGTCATTATTGACAGCATTAGAAAATGAATCTGTAAGGAATTCCGTAAATCTCTGTCTTTCACTCCAGTTTCTTGCCTTTGCTGCTGTATTTCCACATTCTTCCAGAAAACAGATGTAAAGCAATTACTTATAACTTCATGAACAATAGTGTATCTTGCACCTGCAGAAGTAATTTATACAGGGTACTGCAAAAGGTGCGTATTTTTGTCAGACTGCCACAGACCCCTGATGAATGATAGGAAAGATTAAATATCTCCACCTGCTTATAAAGGGGTACAACTCCAATATAAATGCTTTCATATTAGAAACAAATCCAAATCAAACAAATAACTGCTGGAAATTATGCAACCATTTGCTAAATAAATCCATATCCATCCAGCTATACCAGTAACATGCAGGCAAATTTTAGGCAGTTATTTAAATTCTTCACATCCAAATACTCAGTTTAAATATTCATTATTGCCTTGAAAGTTTTATAGTTCATCCTACAATGATATACCAACATACACATTAAAAAATATCACGAGGACTCCTATCAGACTTTCAATATCCTCCTACTAACCTTAGGTGGTTTAAAAGGATAATCCGGTGAAAAGGTAATGTCAAGGAAGAAAACTCCACCTTCATATACAGACCCTGGAGGCCCCAGTATAGTTGACCTCCATTCATAAATGTTGTCTCCTTTGGGTCCAGCACTACAATAGAAAACAAAAATATAACATAATAACAACATATAATCAAGAATATACTGCATCAGTTACACTCTACTAGTAGTATCACTGGTTTTGCAGTAACACTACAGGTTAAAATTGTGTATCACATTCATTAAGTTAGTCCTGGATAAAACATGTAACTGGTGTCCTAAGCTCTGTCAGCGAAGTGATATATTCAGCCAGGATGAAGTATTAAAATCACATTATAAATTATTCAAATAAGCACAGAAAAATTCCCGACTGTCTTATGTCAAATATTTTAGTGGGCAGATGTGAAGTATTTACAGTGCAAGGATACAGAGACTTTGCTGAGATGTCTTGTCACTGTCTTGCCTCACAAGCCATCCTATTTTCACTTATCTCCTCATCCACCTACCTCATCAGTCAGTAGCAGTATAATTACACACATTATTATACAGCACAGACTGTACTAAAGACTGAGCAGGGTACAAACGACCTTGCAGCTGCACTTTCTAAGTTACTAACCTAAGGTCTCCAGTCACTAGTACAGAAGGCTGCTTTACTCTGCAATTGTTACCCTACCTTAAAAATATTAGAAACAGGAAGTGGGTTAAACTGTTGGATTATGTTAATTCAAAGTCCTCGTTTAAAAACACAGTACTGAAACAATATTTAAAATGTACAAAACATAATCCTGTATGTGAAACAAGAAAAATCTCTCACCCACACAGTCAATTCCTGACAAAATCAAATTAAAAACTAATAAAAGTTCTTGGACATGACTCTTCCAAAAGCCAACACAGCCTCCTTTCATACAACATAATGCTTGTCCATAGAAATACATATTTTACTCAGGGTGGCCTCTTAAGGAATATGAAGATTTCTTTTTTGGTTCACAGCCTGCTGATACCAGTCACTGATACAGGACCTGAATTTTAATTAGGATCAATTGGGATGGTGACTTCTAGATACCTGATTAATATTTTTCAGAGGAAGGCAGTGCTGGTAGATATTTCAAATAAGTGACGTGGTATTGTCTTAAGGCATTTCTTGTGAAACAATTCTTGTTACGTTTGCAATAAAGATTTCCACAGCATGCAGGGGTTTGTGAAATAACCCTGTGTGTAGAACAGATGAAAGCTCTTGGCTATGCTCCATGCCTCACAATGTACCCAAGGCATACAATTATTATACGACATCATGTCATGTTCACTGCTCAACTATTCATTTTGTTCACTGAAAGTTAATAAAACCCTCTTTCACCTGAAATTCCTTGGGCTCCCTTCATTAAAACTTCTGACTGCATGATTCCCGGCATATAACTGCGTGACTTAGTACTGCACAGTGTACTTCATTAGTCATGGTACCTACATCAATTTTCTGTAATAGCTGTTAATGCTTCTTGGCTTTCCAAACTACATGCTTTCTTAACAAAAATGGGTTACAGAGACTATAACATTATGGAACATTCATTTTCTATCGGCCATAGTAACAAAACTAGCAATTGTTTTAAAGATAAAATCTGGCTTTTTAAGTGTCACAATAGCAGAAGTGTTGCCATCCATATTTCACAGTGTCTATAATACATCAGGTTGCTAGCTGCCAAACAAATTTAATTTACCCAGTTCTCAGTTTGCATTAACCTTTGAATAATAAAGCACAGCTGAGACTGCTGTAAGAAACAAACCAGGGAATGAATAATTAAAAACATCTCCACTGCCTTTAGAAAGACCAATCCTGAGTCAACAGGGAAGGTTTAATTGTGACTGAACTAGGCATTAAGGGGCTAATTGAACTCTTTATAAGCCCAAATGAATGTGGTCCTACATCAGTGCTATGGTATACAAAGTTCATAGAAAGTAAAACCCTTAAAAAAAATAATCAGACAATTAGTTCAAATGGAAAAGGGGCAGTCTAAAATGTACATGAAAAAAAGCCCATAATATGTGAAGGAAATCCTTTCCCATTTTCTGTAGAGAAATGTTCTAATGCTTGGAGAAGCAATGACTCAGGTGATGCCAGCAGGTTAAAATGGAAGTGATATAAACGTCGATCCCAGAGAAATGGTTGGAAAAAGCAAGTAACAAAAGCAAGCCCTGTCTTTTTTAGACCTTATTTAGCCAGGAGGGGATGGTTGGGCCCTTTCTGGGTTTGAGCGAGGCTCACTTTTTTGATCAGAACTCTCTCTGATAGTGGCATTTTCATAACATATATTATTTTTATTTGTTTTGCCTATTTATTTAATTGCATTAACATTTGAAATGAGCAGTCATTAATTAGAATAGTTGGAAAATGCTCCATCTGCCAGTTGAACTGTTTCGGCACGTCCAGCTATAAGCCCAGCCTGATCACATTCTAAGGATGCTGATTAACATTAATTGAAGGTTTTCTTTGCAAATGAGAGATGAAGCTTTATTAAGTATTATTATTAATTTGAAGAATAGCTTGGATTGTATGGAGTGTGGGAAGACTGCTGTTATCGATGCTGCCTGTTAGAGTGCTTGCTGGCAGCGAGGTTGTTCAGCCGATGTAAAATACCGATCCATGTGCACAGGCAACAGCTGGTATTAAGGGCAACAGCATGCACAAGCATAACGTTTTTTCACTTGCACATTAATAATACAGAAAGTTTGACAGGTGTATTATCTTTGTTTTCCTTCTTTCCTAATTGTTAAGCCTTTTATTTATCCACATTATTGGCAACAAGAACGACAACTCATCAGGCTTCACCAGAGAAAACTCCCATATGTGCAAGACCTCAGCCAGAGCCTTATTCTATAAGGTTTATAATGCAAGAGGATTTAATTGCCCTTCTCTCTACATGGATATCTGCCCGGCACATTGAAGCCCAAATGTTTTACATTCAGTATGATTTATATTCCAGCTCTATTAATGTTACTGGCAATCAAACCACAGATCTCAAAGAAAGCAAACCAAACATCTCAGTGCCTGAAGTTCTGTTATCTTTGGAAGGACGGATTCAGATGTGCACCCGCTCGGCAAAGGGCAGGCTAAATCCGTCTTGAACTCAACTGACCGAGGGCCGGAGCAGAGGCGTGTTGTCTGCTACTAACCCGCTGCTAAATCAGTCGGCTTCAGGGCAGAAATAACGGTGGCGGTGGCAGCTCCGTGTGGAAGTGGCTGAACAGTAAGGATAAGGCGGTCAGGAGAAGGACAGGTCTGCTGTCAGACCAGCAGCACAGCCTCCCGGTTTGAGCCCTGGTGCTGAAACCCAAGTGAACCTGCAGGATGAGGCGATGACGGAGCCCAGCGAGAAGCACGCGGTGCGACTCTGGAGCTGGCACTCCCCACGCTTCCAGCGTGATCGCCCAAGTGGAATTTGTAGCATGGGACCGAGGAGGTGCAGCTGAGCATAAAGGCCCTGGAGACTTTAAGTTACCAATGGCTTGTCAAGAGCTAGCTCTCTGCTGTCACTATGCCCCTATAGCTGATGAGACGCTGCACAGAATATTGCCTGGTTTACCTGCTGTGGAGGCCTTGCTCACTGGAAGAGCTGGGGTGGATGGACATGGAGCCAGCCTTCTTCCTCTTCCAGAATGTGACATCAGTATGGGTGTATGAAATTCAGGACAAAGGAGTCAAGACATGTAAAACGGTCTCCTTTGCATTTCACTCTCCTTTGCCTCTCCTTACATACTTTAGTTCTGCCACTGCTTCCCACATACATGCTTGCAGGTGAAATGTATGCACATCAGTTACAGTTAGTAGCAAAATACTTTAAATGCTACTATAACTGAATTCATTTTGCTTTAAATATGCTTAACGTGCTGAGTACTTTCTATTCCCTCAACATGTTTTAGGCAGGCAGTCACTTGAAAGTAGTGCTGCTAAAAACTGCTTGGCCAGTACAATCCATTATAAACACCAAGCCTTCCCTGCATTTAGAATATCCTGAAATATTAAAATTTAAAATGATGTATTAGGAGAGTTGTGTGAGAACAACAGCATCTATGAGACATACGAGATGAAAACCTATCTGGAGAAGTTATGAAGGTACAGTTGATTTTTAGTTTTATCAGAGCTGCAATTTGTATAAAAATTTATTCAACTTCCAGAGAATAACCCAAAAAATAAAAATGCAGAAATTCAAAGAAACAACAGTATCCCATGTTTATCAAGGAGTCATATGGAATAAATTAGTCAAAATAATATTATTATTTTCTAATCTAACTTATGTTTCTTGATGAGGGATCCCCTACTTCCCCAGAGCCTGTAACTGGAGATAGCATAACCTTATACTGTAGAAAATGAGGGCTAGTTCAATGTCTTCCCTCCCATTCTTGGTCTCTGAATCTTGCTGGTATCCACATTTAAAGTGTAACTGTACTCTTTAACACAAGGGAAAGGCAAGTCTATAGCACAAACCAAGGAAGTAAGAAAAGGAATTGTAACTTAAATTGCCTTCTAGTTCCGACATGCTAATGGTGTGTGTGGGGAAGCGATCAGGCCAAATAAAACAGGAAAGCGAGACGGCTGGGAGGCCTTCCCATTCCTCAGGACTCAGAAAGAAATGGAAAGTTTCTTCTGGACTGGGTGAGTTTAAATTAATTTTTATCCTCATCCTTTGTTGCAGGTCAGAATAAAGCAGGACCAGGATATTATACAAACTTTGTCCACGAAGTTACTTTCCATGGCATTGTCTATGGCAATTAATTCTTATTACTGCATTACCTAATCTAAATTGCCTTAGCACACAGAAAAACACATCAGAACTGGGGTACTCCTGCACTAGGTGCAGTCCATGGAGGATGTAGACCCTCTCAACTAACTTCAGTAACATATGACAGCAGAAAGCAGAGGGGTACACCCAAGTCTCTTCCTTTCCTTTTATTACAGAGAGCCTTGACTTTAAGAGATTACCCTCTGAGGAGAGAAGCTCACCACAGAATTATCTCCATTTATAAGACATACAACAGTTTTTCTTACAATCCTGTTTCTTGCACATCTAACAGTTATGCTGGAGAAGATCCTGCCTCTAGCTGCCCTCTGTGAATGCTTCTGGGAAGCCAGTTGCCCAGCCAGCAAAGTGGATACGAAAGTATTGGAAGATTGGCAAAATAATTTAAGAGCACAGCTGGTGAGGGAAGAGGATGGATGTGACAAAACAGAAGACTGCAGATTCAGTTTTCAGTGAGATACGTCTCTGGAGAAGCTCATACAAATCTCATTAAAATAAACCCAGTACATACCTCTGCTCTCTGTTTTGAACATGGTGCCGGTACCGAAACTGGTCCTAAGCAAAAGCATTGCTTTGGTCTGTACCACAGATGGGGGCTGTCCCTGTGCTTGGGGACAGCCGCGAGACCAGCAGTGGGGCTGTGCTGGCAAAGCGGTTGCTGGGTAATCTCAGACTGGAAGAAGTCAGTCAGCAGGAGCTATGCTGACGCTAACATCACCCTGTGACTCAGACCCACCTGCGCACCCAGCCCAGCCCCGTCCAACAAAATGCAAAAACAGAGCCATTGAGGAGCATTGGCATCACAGCTCCGTGAGCAACCACAGTTCTCAACCCGCCTTTCCCACTGTTGTGTGCCAGTGGCTTTGGAACAGATACAGACAGTGCCAGCAGCACCGGTCATCTGCTGAATTTCTTCTGCTCTTCTCCCAGTTCTCTCCCCTCTCCATTCTGGAAGCCCACCTGATCCACCACCTCTTCAGCCTTCACCCTTTCTCTTCCCTTGTTACTGACAGTTTTTCTCGTAGAACCTGTATTTTGTATCTTCTGCTTGAGGGTGGTTTCCCTCCCACCCCCTCTCTGTATGGTGATAATTCATTGCTCCTTCTTCACGGTCCATGGAGGATCCTTCCTCCCTTCAGGTACATGCAGAACCCCCTCCCCTCAACATACCCTTTCTTTTTCTCTCAACAGCCATCAACACATCCTGCTATTTTTCACCTTTCTCCAGAAAGGAGGAGGGGGTGGAAAATAGTGCAGGGGGATTTTATTGCAGTACAGCAGTTACTCATTTTGCTTCTTTCCTTCCCTGTTGCCCTTCTTCTGAGACGTAGAAAATGAAGAGCAAGCAAGCAGAGCGGGTGCTGCAGCAACAGCGGCGTAGGGAAGGGAAAGGGAGTCACAGCTGCCTACCCAGATGCTACAGTGATATCAGTAGGTACTTTTATAAATGTATGTAATAAACAGTTGCCACTGCAGCCAAAGGAATACATTTCTACAAAACAAAACCAAAGAGATAGTAGCTAGCATTGAGACTGCCTGTGGCAATGGGCACAGTTGTATGGTTAATAACACCTCTGCTATGAATAAAATTAGCAGGCTAGCCTCCAAGAAGTAAAATCAAAGAACAATTAAAGAAATAAACCCCTTCAGAATTAGAGATAAGTGCTTAGTTCGGCTATAATATCGATGACTGCAACTCTGATCAAGAAATAAACCCTCCCCAAATTTGTACCTTTGGAATGCATAACCTTTTCTTCACTTCCTTTTTTTCCTGAAGATCTGCTGAAAACTCCTAAAATCGTCTTTCCTTTTTTTTACATTTATCCTCATCTCAATTCCTTCATCTAGATGGTGCAAAAAGTGCCATTATCAAAATACTGGAAGATGCTCATGGTTCTTACTCGTTATTATCTAGACCAAAGTTAGAAATTCTTCAGCATTAAATTTGAGGCCCAAGAAATCTGAATTACTCTAAGAAAATTAACAATATATATACATTTTTCAAGAGTTGTTCATTTTACTTTAACTAGACACTATATGTAGTGAAAAAGCTTGGCTTTCCATGATCTAACATGGAAATTTGCATCTATGCTAGATCCAGCATTTTTGGTCACCCTGCAATATTACTGGGAATTTATGTCTTACGTGTGTTGGAGTATCAGCATAATTAGATGAAATAAGCATGATTTTGGGGTAGGTATCTTTCATTAGACTTAATTATTCATAATGGAAACCGAGGGTGAAGCGACTGGGCCACTTGTAACCCAGAAACGTTTTGGCAGAAAGAGAAACTTCAGACAAATCCCTTACACCACTTAGTTTCCATTACAGTGAGAGAATTCAGCTGAAAAATTTGGATCAGACTTTCTTCCAGTTCTTCCAGTTTTCTGATTGAGACCATCTTTCCATAAGAAACTTTTTTAAAAAAAGTACTTTTAGGCAAGCGGTAAGGGAAGGAGGATATTAAGACATTTTTCTAACTCATGCTACAATTCTTTCAAAGTGGTTAAATCCTGCTTTTATCAAGTACTTTTTACTGAAGCCAGCTACCATTTTCATCTACTCTTTGGAACCAATATGTTTGCGGTAAATGCGATTGTAAAAATATCTAGGAAAACCGATCCCAATCACAAGATATTGCTTTTTATGCTTATTGAGAGTGACTGAATTCAGTACAGTACGGTATTTTTTCACTGTGAATCTTCTCTAGTTTTAGCATGGTGTTTCTAGAGGTCCATTTATCACCCAAAGCGATATGCAGTTTAACTCTGGGATTTCCTGCCGCTTCCTTGCAGCAAACCTGCAGCACACCAGGTCAGTGTGCTGAAATTCTGTATGAGTCAAATGCTTTTTTTCTTGTGATTAACTTTCTCTGCCCTCCTGTCACTGGAGCCATTAAAAATTATCGGCTGAAGCTGCTGAAGCTGTGTTGTGTTTAAAATTAGTAAGTTTTGGCCACAGTAAAAATAACAAAAAGATTAAGACCAAAGCGAATATTACTTCTTAGTTGATTTTATTATTCACTTCTAAATAATACCACTAAAAATTATTAAAAGTATCCTAGCACTTTAGCAGACTGGTATTATTCAAAAAGTACTTTGATGCTTTTGTTCTCTGAAGTCCTGTCTTCAGAGCGTTCCTGAGATAGAAACCATCATGAAGAGAACTGCTTCTTAATGCACAAAACAGTTATTTATATTATAGTATCTACAGCAATTTATTCATTGCAAACACCATTACACAGTGTATGATCACAGCATGCTGAGTATTCACAATGAGATTTTAAAAATGGCAATTTTGTTAAGTATTCTCCACTTTGTTCAGCTGAACAAAATTACATAAAACCCTTCACAGAAGGCTTTCCTTGTTCAGCGCCGGAAACAATCATTTGCCTCCTATTACACATCTATGGGTTCGATTCCCTTTTGCCACATCTTTTTCTTTCTTTTAAAGTAATACCACTAACTGTAGTTCCAGCTCTTTTATACCACCAGAAATGGACCGTATAGTTTAAATAAGATAAAATATTTATCAGCCTGATTTGCCTCGATGGCAAATTATGTCAAGCATGATTTGTAGCCATATTTTAGCAAAAGAGGAAAACACAAGTAACTAGGAATGAAAAACACTACAAAAAAAAATGAATAGATTGTCCCAGGACCTTGTAATATGACCTCCAACCTTGCAACTTGCCAAGTAATATTATTTCCATGTTACTCCTAATTTGCTTTTCCTTGAATTTTTTTTTTCTTTCCCAGGATTGCCATTTATTTTTCAAAACGTAACTACTTTTTAATTTCACAACATTCCCCTTTACCCACAACAGCTGTAATTTACCATTCTATCTTTTCTAAGTTAAACAGAAAACATGACACGCAACAGTGGGGTGGCACCATCAGGCACTATATTTTTAAATTCTAAATCTAATTTAAAAGGATGAGGTGACTGAGTGTGGACAGATAGCACAGAAACCCCATAGCAGCTGGAAGATTTAAGAGGTGTAGTAGGGAAGAAAGCACGCTTTAAAACAGCATTGACTTTTTAGTTTCTGTGGAAACCTTAGAGGCAACGCAGGAGAGAGAGGTAGACAAGGCTAAAGCAGACGAGCTCAAACAGACTAGAAAGACTTGTCACGAATGGGTGCAATATACTTGAAAGCTTTGGATTTGAAAACCATTTGATATGTTGATTTGATCACTTATAAAAAAATGATTCCAAACTCCTGCTCTTTATCACAAATGATGAAAAATGGAAAAAAACCCAACCCAAAACAAAACATGCACAACGTATTAGCGATGAATGGATCAGCTGAACTTCAGCTAACATCTCTCTCACTTTCTGATGAAGGACTGATGATTTCATGTAAGAAATTTTTAGAAGTCTCACCCAAAAAAGATCTCTACAGTATCTTACTTTAAGAAATATTAGTGTAAAGATAATTCTGCAGTAGTCAGCCATTTCAGTAATTGAGAATGATTTATACAGGATTATTTCTAATATATGTACACACACACTTTCTGATTATTATGAATACTATAAGCAAGGCAGTAATATTTTTCAATGACTGCATATTTTCTGTTCCTCACAAAGCTGGTTTTCTGTATAACCACTAGTCATTGTATCTTTCCCCTACTTGGAAATGATTTATCCAACTGCCTATAAAGAGGTTTGATTTGCTCAAGACTGTCATCTTTAATAATCCTGTCTACAGGCAGTTGTCTAAATAGGAGCCTGGAAATTTTGAAACCTTATGCAACAAGAATAATTTTGTAGCTTTTTTTCTGAAGGGGCCCGATTCTGAGATTTCCTTTTGTGACATTTTAGAGACTTTCGTTTCTACACATAAGCTGCCTGTAAAACTGTCCCAAAATATTTATGAGGGAAAGCAATGAGAAGAAAAGTTAAAGAATTAGTATTTACAAAGAGACATATCTCAAACATACATTACAGCTGTGTAACCAACAAGTCTGCTCTTCTGTCCATCCTGTAAACAGAGGAACAGGCTTGAATACAGACTCCCCTCGTTTCAGTGAGAGATTCACACATGCTTACACGTGAAATGCTTGCTTACACAAGGAAACAACTCTGTATTATGGTACAGATTAACTAACATGATGTTAAACACATTATAAAACAAGTCATTTCCTCCTGAGTAAACAAGCCTATAAAGCCAACAGGCACAGAAAAAGGAAATTTGATTCTGAAATCCATATACTTCAAAAGCAGATTCCTTTTATTTAGTCAATTTAGTTAAGAGGCTGTCTTATTTCTCCAGATCTCTGGTAAACAGAAGAAAACACACTTGGAAATTACTGGCAAACGGACATGTTTTCACAACATTTGTTCTTAATTTGAAATTATTCTCTTCAAATATGGAGACCAGCCATAGGTCCAAGGTGAAATAAACCTTAAAATGCCTCAACTTTTGATTGAGACTGATTGCCCCCACTGCAGCTCACATTCTGACTTACCAGAGGAAAACACTATTTATAGACAATTTTCTTTGCAGTGTCTGTGAGGACTGAGCAATTTACACCACTTGACTGACTAGTTGAAATAAACAGGGATCTGGCAGATTCTTGGGGAGCGTTTATGTGAGACTGGGACCCGGTAATGTGGCTTCTTCTACTTCATTAGAATATCATTAAGACTTTTTAATGTACTCCTTCCCTCAGGTGGGGGACTTATCTGGATCCATGACAGGGTGAACAGAAAATAAAATATACAGAAATCTCTCATTTTTCTATCAGGGTAATTTTCTCCTAGGATCTTTTGGGAGAGTCTTTGGGGCTGAGGTTAGGAAGGGTCTTATGTAGGACCGAGCTTTCTGTACTGAGGTTGCTGGAAATCCTCTCAAAGTCAGACCTGGAGTTACCAAGCGAACTTGCTAAAACAGTCCCAGAAACTGGTTATGCCACAGGCTTCACTATAAGAACGGGGTCATTCCAATGTGTTTTTCAGTAAAGGTGAGCTTATCTGCGACAACCGAGGCTACATTCTTCTCAGTACACAGACCTCCACTGTGTTCCCAGGATCAAGTCTTCTGATTAGAAACCCCTTCCCTATAAAATGGCTTAGTTTCATCCCTTGCTTTATTCAAAAGCATTAGGATGGAAAGATGTAAAGTGGTCCTGGGAAGGATGATGGCAAAATTGGTTCAAGAAAAGAAGGATGCTTGCTTGTCCTTTGAAAGCCGTAATGAACGCATATGGCTGGAAAGAGAAGTCCTCAGCCTGTGTTCTCAGGATGGGAAGGCAAACAACCGGTGTGCAGGTACCTGCTTGTGAAAACAGCCTTCACCTTAGAGCTGGAGTTGGGGAACTCAGAGGTCTGTAAAATCCCTCTCAAAGTTTCAAGTGACACTTTCACTGCTGTAGGCCTCACACATGATTCACTCTAGAAATGATGCCTTGTCTAATGAAGAATCAACATTTCTAATTAATAAGGGAGAACCAGCATTCTAATCTGTAAGTCGTAACCAACAACTCTATCGTAGAGGAATAAAACTTCATGTATGTAAGACCTGAGGTTTTTTATAACCACAGTGTATGTTGCCTACACCAAGATATAATACCAGCAACAGTTGAAATTGCCATTATAATTTCCTTGGCAGCAACAACTTGGAATCCTTACTCTCACAGATGTTTTTTGCATGAGAAAAATTACATTTGTGTTATTTTCTTTCCCATTTTCAGTTCCAGCTCATCTCCTTGGTTCAGCTGCCGGTGATACCTTCTCTCATCATTGTTTATTCACTCGTAGTATGACTGGTTGTGTGCATTAAGTGACAAATGACCAGTCTTTGAGTCACAGCTACTACCACAAGGAGAACCACAGAACACTGCACTAGTCATCCTGAAATTCGCAACACAAAAATAACATGTAGCTTAACCTATGAACACTAGAGTTATATTACTTATCTTCATCATGTGTTACTGCTTATCTTTATTATCCTAAACACACCTGTATAAGTCTTGTGTATTCAAAGCAAACAGCTGGAGCAAATGGCTATGAGCTACAGAAATGTTCATCTTGTGGTCTTTGGTTCAGCGCTCGCCTAGATGGCTTCTGTCCAAATTCTTCATACTTGGAGGCTCTTTGGTGGTCTGCATCAAATGAATAGGTTTTTTACAAATCTATTTCTTAGTGGACAAATGTCCCAAGTCATAAGAATATCATTGCTGATTGCAGCCTTGCTGGCAACTCTGAGTGGATGGAGGAGGAAATACTCTTTGGCTGCATGTACTAGCTCTTGGTTGAGGCCCTGAGAATGCTGCGGGAACACGTGCCAGACAGCTGCCTGTCTTTACTGGTTATTCACAGGTTAATTAGGAATGTATCTGTACTAATCACTGTAACGGTCAGTTGGGTACTCTTCCCAAACATCGCATTGGGTGGAAAAGTTTTAACAGAAAAACTTTTTTTCTAACACAGAGGGAAGGCATGGTGGAGATATTTCAAGTCATATTACTGTTTAAATAACTTGGGTATGATCAAGATCAGAAATGGTTCACCCGTACTGCTTGTGATAATTTAGCAGAAATCTAGCTGCCTGAGAAGGATTTAAATATACCACTTTATGTATTAAGAGGAAAAAGTGTTCCTCTGTCAGATCATATTGAATCACAACAGTGTGCATATGTATTCCTGTCACAGTTTCTGCACTTCTACTGGTTCTGATGCCTTCAAAAGAATCTTTTTTAAAATTAATGTACTTGCCAATTGTATGTTCTGGAAGGGAGAGCAGCTGTTTCCTCACAACTGTACACATAGCCTTTTGAAGAAATTTTGTTTATTAATGGTAATCTGTTTTTCATAGCTTCACAATTTCTTAGATAATAGGGTAAAACACAATTTTCCTTTCATGTTCTCTGTATACTGAAGAGACAGATGCAATTGCAAGAGACTACTTATGCTTAGGGCAAAACTTAGTACTGCTTAATGTGACTTAATGACTAAAAAATGTGTATCATTTATAGATGACATCTAGTACTCAGCTAAGATATTATTATGGTCAATGAGTACTCTTCTCTGCCAGTCAGTAAAAGGATTTGGAATTAAATCTGTTTTTATTTTACTTGTTCAAGTAGACGCACTGAAAGCAACCAAGCTAACCACATAAGTAACACAAATGGGATTTAATTCTTGCTCTTAATCTTTTTCTAGACAGAAGCTCACATATAACAATATATATTTTAACTTGAAACACAGAACTGAGAGAAAAAGGGAAAAAAAACCTCAGGACTGAAGAAAGGCTATTTTACAGCTACATAGACATGTAAACACCTCCAGGAACTTTGCTTAATAAGGCCAGCTACTTTCAGCTATCACTCCACGGCCCGTGACAGTCTTTGCATGAAAGCATTTCTTTCTCCCCCAGGCAACACTATCAAGTTAGTGCAGTTCCCTCGAAATACATAAATGCTGTATTTAAAGCTAAATGTATAGCATATGGAGGACTGGAGCTGCGCTCTGGAGAGCATGCCCCTCACCCCCCCGACAGCACTCAGCCACGCCAACAAATGTCCCTACAAAATGTGGCAAATATGACAGGGAAAATGTTAGAATGCAGAAATTTCCTGTAGGTTTTAACTTGTGTCAGGAGACACTCTTGTGTAATAGAGATACAGGGTCCACAACTGATCTTGAATTACCTCAGGACACGATGTACACAAAGAAGTAGTCAACTCAGCTGTGTTGAATGCGTGGGCACTGTTTCCCTTATGGGATACATTACTCAGCTTTCCCTAAAGATATCAAAGTGCTTTACATGTTCCTTTACCAAACTAGGTGCATTCAACCCCAGAGCAGAGAAGCTGTGAGTGACAGTCAACCTTCCTGGGAAGCGAAGGCTCAATTTAGTGCACTCAGGAGCTGATCCGGGGTTCAGCGATGCCAGTGATAAAACTCCCGCTGACTTCAATACGTTGAAATGCACAAAAAAGAGCACTTACGAGCCACTTGTAAGCACATAAAATGTGCATGCAGGTGTGCTTGCCATTTTAAAATCCCCTGTTTTTAGTCAGTCTTGTTTAAAAAAAAAGTCTTGCATGTGCAATTGTACATTCAAATTTATGTTGACCTACTTTAAATTGTTTTCATTTTATCATGTTAGGAAACATATTCTAAAACTGTATCCTCAGATGATCAAAAAACCACCACCCCAAACCTTCCAAATCAAAAAGCAGCAGGTGGTGGTCCGGTCCCCACAACCACCAAGCTTTGATGAAGGTTTTTCCATTACAGCAATGTTTTAGAATCATGCAAAAATATGAACCAAACTTGTCGGTTGACTTCCATTCCTATCACTTCTGTGGAGGTCTGAGATTGTGCAGAACAATTTAAATACAATTCTCTGACATTCAGAACTGAAATGTCAGTTCCAGTGTGAAATAAGAGAGTGCAGTAATTTGGGAAGTCTATTAACTTATTTGAAAAACTAGATTTACTACAGTTTCGGTGTACGTTCCTTCATAAGCTAATATTCCCTATTTAATGAATATTTCTATTTTCCTTTGCATTTTTACACTTATTTTCAACTAATTTTATCACTAATAGGGATTATTGTTGGCTTCAGGACTCAAATCTTACTACAATTTAAAAAATTGGAACACTTTTACATATAAGGTCACATGGAGTAGCAGTAGACACGAGAAAATGAATTAGCAAACTGAAGGAAAGATAATCAGTTTGGTTTCAAGGTTAACTTTCTGTTATTTATTGTAGGTTTTTGTTTTTTTTTTAAACTTCTAACAGTATGCCAATCCAGTGCTCCAGCTTGCTGTGCTACCACAGCAGAAACTGCACAAATAGAAACAATGTCTGAAAATCACAACCCCTTTCAGAAACCCACCCCTGCTCTGCAGCTACTCCCTCCTAAAAAATGTGGAGCAAAGAAATACCCTTTTTGTTGAAAATCAGGAAACTGAGGTCCTGGCAAACTGAAAGGTAAAGTAAATTTATCTTCCTCAAAAACATGACTGTGTGAATAAGAGGTGTGCACAAATGTAGAGCGGCCAGCTACCTCCTCGGATGTGACTGTAAATACTGTGTTTAAATACAGAATCATAATATTTACAAATAGAAATTACACACAGCGTGTCTTCCAAAATCTGTCTGCCATTGTCCAGAGGTTTTTGTGGGAAACAAACCAGCATAAACAGTGGGAAGTAAAAGTGGTTTAAAAATAATTTTATTTTTTGCAGATGAAGCAGTATTAGCAACATCAACAGCTACTACTCTTGTATTGACACTGCCGCCTTATTTTATTCTTCTTACTTTATCTTCATAAAACCAATAAATATATTTTACTTCACAAATAGAGGAAAGCCTGCAAAATACAACTTTTTCTCACTTTGCAAGCTTTGGAGAATTTATCTGAAAAAATATGACACTCAGAAGCCCAGAAGTTATGTCTGAACTTTCACGTATTTCCAAAAAATGACGAGAGAGATTTAGTGCAAGTTAGATGGCACTGCCACAAACACAATTTCAATTTATGGTTATCAATTTAGGCAAAATAGGATTTCCCAACGTTAATTAAAAGTTTTGTATTGACGTATCTCTTGTCCAAAAAATCAGATACTTTTTTCATCCCTTTTCATCTCTGTTTCCCTATTATAGCTACAAGTATTTTTCATTTGTGGGCTATAAAACATTACAGTTATTCATTACACATGGTATTGGCATACTTGTTATAGCTACCTAGTGTACATCTCAATACCAAAATACATTTCTCAGTTTAATACACTACTAATGAATCAAATAAAATACAAGTGGTTTGAGGCTTCAGCTGACACTTTAACTTATTACCCCGTAATCAGATCATGAGCAGAAGTGGCCTTGTACCTCTTACTCCATGTTCAGGCAGTTGCAGTGAAACTCACCATAATATTCTTGCTCTGTGGTTTATAATTAGTTCCGTATTTCAGAAAATGTATTTACATGCCCATTAATATTATTTTTTCAGGGGGGGTTCTGTTATGCTAGCCACCACAGATGCCCCAAAATAAACATCCAAAAAATGTATATTCAAATATACATCCAAAAATTTTTTTTAGCATTTTAAACAAAAGACTTTGCTTTGTTAAAATACTTCACACCACGCTTCCTCATCAGAGACTGACCCAGAACCAGAAACTCCTGACCAGGGAGCGGGGGCGGGCAGCTGTTCCTTGCCGAATAAATTTTCAAACCCTTTCACAACCCATGCTGAAGACGTTCTTCGTTCATTCAATAACATTACTTTAACAGGCACAGGGAAGAAAAAAGAGAAAGGTTTGGAGCAATGCCCAGTCCTTTGCTGTGGGCTCCCCTCCACTGCCGAGAAGAAGACCTGGACTCTAGGTGTTCGGGAATACTTTTATAAAGTTACTTCTCTGCAGTCACATGTAGCACAGCTTGCAGTCATTGCTCTACAATATTTAAAACTTAATAACATGTTGCTGCAAATACTTTCTACCAGGTGACGCCTATGAAAATATTCACAATACTATAAAGAGGAGTCATTAATTATCTTCAGGTCTTACAAAATGTTAGGACCTAGTACCAAAAATACACATGGACGTGAACAACAATGTTTTGTGCGCATAAAGCTACTTAAGGACACAAGCTCTTCAGGACTCAACACTTCCCAGCTGCAGCCTGCTGGTTTTGACAGCAAAATGAAAAGCTGCATTCCAGGAATTGAAATACATTTTTTTAATAGCGTTATTTTTCAGCCAGTACATTACCAGGAGGCATTAATAAGCAAGGCCTATTTAGTTCTGTTGGGCAATGAATAAACTCAGTTATCCAAGCATGGAATATTTCAGAACAAGTCCTAAGAGTTTCATGTTGGATTTTCAGGGGGTGTTCTAGAGCTTGAGGTGAAGGGACCAAAGTGACCTCCTCACCACAATGCCTCGGTGTGCTAGTGGCTGTCTGTCGTAATTGACTCTTTTAACTATAGAAATAGGTTCAGCCTCATTGCAATATATATATTCTGCATGGAGAGGAAAATGAGAAAACAGACTGTGGTACCTCTAATGAGTAGAATTCTTCAGTCCATATTCAGTCAGATTCACTGATTGTGAGGAATCTACTCTAAGCTGGGTGAGCAAAATCTCTGTCAATGGGTAGAATAAACACTATTTAGAGTGGAATCATTTGTAATATGCTTTAATTGGCAATTTTCCCCTAATGACTAATATAACATCTTTCATATGAGGATTCTGCTGCTCTGTGATTTTTTGTCCCTGTATTAAGAGATATGAAAACTGATGCACAGAATAAATTCTCTTAATAACAGTGCTTAGAATAATACATCCATTATCACAGGGATCACACTTGTCTCCTATAACTACATGAATGCAACCAGAGCAAGAAAGTAATATAAAACAGCCACAAACTTAAAATCAACATCTTTGCTTCAGAACAGATGGCAATATAAAATATGAATTAAGAGTAACATCACATAAATTAAGCAATAAACTTATATTGAATAGTAGAAGACACCTGACTGTTTAGGAGCTGTGCTTACACTTACAATGTTTCTTCTGCATGCAGGTATGGCCAGGAGGTTCAGTCAACAAAGAAGGAATTGCATATGTTTTTTGTAGGCTACTCAGTGGCTTGCAGACTAGACAGATTGACAATGCCAAAATGTCACTGAGGCTGTCTTTCAAAGGGACAGCTGAAGGAGTTCTGCACAAATGTAATCTGCTCCAGAGAAAAGGTAACATGAAATAATGAAGTCCAGTCGACTGGGGGCATCCCGGAGCTGGAACATACTCTCACAGAAAACTGCTGAGTGTTGATAAGGGGAGTTTCATTGGTAGCTATACTATACAGTTTAACTGGAAAGTCTCAACTGAAGAAAGTTTTAGTTCTTTATCTTTTAAAAACGCTTTTATATGCTCTGTTATTCTCACTTAAATTGGGCAGTACCTATCCCTCAAGGGTCTGTAATGGACCGATACCATCCAGTATCTTCATTGATGACATCGACAGTGGGATTGAGTGCACCCTTAGCACGTCTGTGGATGGCACAAAGCTGAGTGGTGCAGTTGATATGCTTGAGGGAAGGGATGCCATCCAGAGGGACCTCGACAGGCTCGAGGAGTGGGCCCACGTGAACCTCATGAAGTTCAACAAGGCCAAGTACAAGGTCATGCACCTAGGTTGTGGCAATCCCCAATAGTAACACAGACTGGGGTATGAATGGATTGAGAGCAGTCCTGCAGAGAAGAACTTGGGGATATTGAGGGATGCAGAATTGGACATGAGCTGGCAATGTGTGCTCACATCCCAGAAGGCCAACCGTCTCCTGGGCTGCATAAAAAGAATCGTGGCCAGCAGGTCGAGGGAGGTGGTCCTGCCCCTCTACTCCGCTCTGGTGAGACCCCACCTGCAGTACTGCGTCCAGCTCTGGAGTCCTCAGCACAGGAAAGACATGGACCTGTTGGAGCAGGTCCAGAGGAGGGCCACGAAAATGATCAGAGGGCTGGAACACCTCTCCTGTGAAGACAGGCTGAGAGAGTTGGGGTTGTTCAGGCTGGAGAAGAGAAGGCTCTGAGGAAACCTTATCGTGGCCTTTCAATACTTAAAGGGGGCTTGTCCTGGTTTTGGCTGGGATAGAGTTAATTTTCTTCCTAGTAGCTGGTATAGTGTTATGTTCTGGGTTCAGTACCAGAAGAATGTTGATAACACACTGATGTTTTCAGTTGTTGCTAAGTAGCGTTTATACTAAGTCAAGGATTTTTCAGCTTCTCATGCCCAGCCAGCGAGAAGGCTGGAGGGGCACAAGAAGTTGGGAGGGGACACAGCCAGGGCAGCTGACCCAAACTGGCCAATGGGGTATTCCATACCATGTGATGTCATGCTCAGGGATCGCTGCTTGGGAACTAACTGGGCATCGGTTGGTGAGTGGTGAGCAATTGCATTGTGCATCACTTGTTTTGTATATTCCAATCCTTTTGTTATTCTTGTCATTTTATTATTGTTGTTATTACCATTATTATTTTCTTCTTTTCTGTTCTATTAAACTGTTCTTATCTCAACCCACAAATTTTACTTTTTTTTTTCCGATTCTCTCCCCCATCTCACTGGGTGGGGGGGAAGTGAGTGAGGGGCTGCGTGGTGCTTAGTTGCTGGCTGGGGTTAAACCACGACAGGGCTTATAAGGAAGATGGAGAGATATATTTTACCAGGGCCTGTAGTGACAGGGCAAGGGGCAATGGTTTTAAACTGAAAGACGGTAGATGTGGACTGGATATATGGAAGAATTTTTTTTATGAGGGTGGTGAGGCACTGGAACAGGTTGCCCAGAGAAGTTGTGGATGCCCCATCCCTGGAACTGTTCAAGGCCAGCTTGGATGTGGCTTTGAGCAACCTGATCTGGTGAAAGATGTCCCTGCCCATGTCCCCTAGTCCAAGGGTGGGACTAGATGATCTTTAAAGGTCCCTTCTAATCCAAACCACTCTGGTTTTCTATGATTCTATCATGTTGCTCTGTATTAAAAAATAAACTGGACAATCATAAAACATCATACTCTATGAGGATATACACATTTCCAAGATTTCATTTTCACTAGAATAAACACCTACTCTTCTTTATGTTTCCCAGTGTGTTCTTATCAGAATATATACTCTTTCAAGAGTTCACCAGTACCAACTAAAGCTGCTTGTAGCAGAATGAAAAAACCTGCTTCTAATACATGAATATGTAAAAAAACCTCTCGTAAATTAAAGTAATGGGGCAAACATTGTCATGATACAATTCATTGACTTCAGTGGAGTTGTACTAGCTTACTTAAGGATTAAACTTGGCTCAGTAAGATCATTAGGAAAATAAAGGACTGCAGAAATAATTTTTTGAAATCATGAAAGTGGATTGTGTCAGACCACAATGGAGTAAAAATGTAAATAGCAGGATAAAGATAATTACACAAAACTCTGTATGGGTACCCAGACCAAAAATTGTCAGAATGTGATCTGATGTAAAGAAACACACATACACTACCATAAGAACAAGAATACAATAATTTCTCACAGGTTCAATGCAAAAGACATTTTCCCCTTAAAGAAAACCTTATAAAACGCTTCCTCCCTTCAGAGAAGGCAACTGAATGGAAGGGAATGAAAAGTGGTAGGTAAAACCTCTGCATCTCCAAACATTCTTCAAAGTTAGAAAATGAAAATGTTTCATTACAAGATAAGGAAAAAGACATAGCTGATCAAAGTCAGTCAACTCGCTTATTTATATCTCAGCAAACACCTCAGGTCTGCACTTTGTCAATCTGCAGAAAGCAAAAGATTTTTCTGACCTCATAAATTGGCAAGAAATGGCTTGTGTACTCATCTATTCAGCTCAGCAAATAGTGGGCACCATTTATCCTGGCTCTTACAGAACCAAATACACCTACCATGAGGTGATTGCTATGGAGTTTCTCAAAGTCGTTTAAGCAACTGGTACGTCACAGTGGTGTCATGTTGACTCTACTCTAATTGCCTGACATAGCTGAAGATGGTGACCACTGAATGCTACTATCGTCGCTATTCTGCAGAAATACTGACTCTGCACACACTTCTAAAAAATTGTCAGCAATGTCATATTAAAAAGTTATGAGGAGATGACACCTTGTTTATGACCTGGAGGTTTTGTTCAGCTTCCCAAATCATTTGCTATCTAGAGATCACCACTGAAAAGTTGCAATATAGTGCTGTATAAGCACAGAAGCATTTAAAGAGAATGCCACATCTAAATGTACAGGAGCAGCTGAATTTGTCCTGGTAATATATATTCACATTCACATTCATCAAGAATAACTTGGTATGTGAATAGGAAGTAAGGTGTTTATTCACTAGCCTAAATGAGATTTTGCAGTATCATATTCATTCCCTCTTAGCTAAGTATGCATGCTGGCAAGATCCATGTATGGATTATATGCTTGGACTAGACTGTGGACAGAAATTACTCTTTTTTAAATAATGTTAAGTTTCTTAAAAATATGTATCTTGAAAAAAACTCTTCTAAAATTTTCATTCTGTAGTTTAAAACTCCAGAGCCCCTCTCCCATTTGAACGGGGCATTTGAGAAATACAACTGTAATGTCTCCTGTTCTACGTCAAGACTGTCATGCCCATCCACTGACAGCGAGGCAAACATGTCAGACCTGTGGCTATAGAGGGAGAGTTTCTTCCATGTATTGTTTCTAAAATTAGTACAACTATTTTGCACCTTCTATATGCACCACCTCTGCAGAACAGATGTAACCTCAGACTCCTTTTCAGATAAGTTGGTCTTCTGTATCCTGATGATTTTCTTTAAAAAAATATCAGCATGGCCAATTAGCTCCACTACATTAATGCAACCTGTATAGTGAGCAGGACTGGCCACCAAGCAGATGCTGTGACACCTACCTTTTTAAGCAAAAATGAAAGGCTGTAAGAGAAGAATCACCTGTTTTTATTTAAGATTTCACATTACCTCTTCAATGGTTTCTGCATGCTGACAAGCAAACACATGACCTAGGCATCAGCAGCTAGAATTACCTATTCGCTGAAAGTGTGTATTTGCTGACTTAATGCGTTTAGCATTTGTCACATGCACAGAGGAGTTGACAAATACAATCTTCTTGTCCTTACTTAATAATTTTGTGGAGCAAGGGATGACTCAGTTCATTCTTCTTCCTTACTTTACTTGCTCCTAACTGTGGTAGCGTGCCAAAAACCAGCTCATAGCCATTTCCCTTCTCTAACACACAAAGTCAAAGTAAATTTCCAGCTGGCGAATGAAATGCAATGTTGATTAGGAATGCAATATATTTGAAACATTTGACCTTTAAAGCACAGAAACCCTTGCATTTGAAATATAGTAAGTTTGTCACATATCCACAAAGCCACATCAAATCAGGAAATGCAGTTGTTAGAGCTAATTAATGCTGACTTTGCAGTTTCCTGATTTTTTTATGTATGTGTCATAGTCCTAACTCTGTGGAAGAAACACTGCCAAGTACTTGACTTCCCAAATATGTTCTACTTTTAAACCACTATCCTCTTGTGGAATTATGTTATATATATTCCAATTATATTATGTTTAACTAAGATCTCTGATTTTACCTTCAAACTGACAAAGTGTATCAAAGAAAACATCTGAGAGCTTGACATTGAAATACACTAGATCTTACCAGTTTCATGCTATTGCTAATTGCTGTGTCAAAAGTCATCAAACTCTGAACTTCCTTCATACTATTTTCAGCTCATCCACTGAAAGACAAGTTCTAGAAAGAGCTTGACATTTTTTTCCTGTGCTGATACAAACTGATTTCTGTGCTCAGACATTGTCTATCAGGTGTCTAACAGTAAGAAGCACAAAAAATGAAACACTGAATATGAGAAGTGTTTAGTTATGTACCATTCGATCACTTAAATTCAGCTCATTTCCTCATTCTATGTAAGTGTGGAGTTAAATTCTCTCCATATGGAGGAAGGCTTATTCAGACCTTACGCTTCACAGATTACTGCACCAGTTAGTTCTTCCCAGGACTTTCTGCCTGGATCTGGGGGGAAAAAAAAGTTGTGAAAAAGGGGTAAGAGTTCAGGTACGCACAAGCTCTCCAGCTCTTCCTCTTGTGTTACAGGCTGCGACATGAAACATAGGGCTATGGTGATTAAAAAATAGCGGCACAATTTCTCTTACAAAGACTATTATGCCAGTGATAGGTTGAATATTATCCGTGTTGAATACAGGCAATTTGGCAGCACAGGCTCCTGGTAAACTGTATGATGTTTGGGATTCAGATTTTCCTCTTAGAGATTAAAAACATTCACCATTTGTACCAATCCTGCTTTAACAAGACTGGACAGAACTTTGTACCGATTTCAGTAAAAATTAGCTCTTCACAAACAAATACAGTTTTGTATTTTGTTTACTTGACTGCACGAGCATGTTTGCCAGTAGAGGGGGTATAGCTCACTCAACCGTTTCTCTTCCTAGAAGGGGCTGTCCAACTGAGGACAATATGAAACAGAAGAGGTAAACAGGAAAGCTGTGCAAATTTACATGCCTTTAGAAAGAGGAGCTGCAAGGGGAGAAGGGCTTCTGGAACACAAAAGAAAAAAGCAGTAGGAAAATAAATATTAATTTCAAGCTTCTAGCATTTTAATATAAGCCAACCAAATGACAGAAAAAATCACAAGTACCTTCAATTGATTTCAGACTGAAATCTCTTCTGTTAAGTATTTTAGCTCAACAGTGTACATATCCTACTTATTTTACAGAAATTTTGCCTGTTAAAAATTCCAGGAATAAAACCAAGAATCATGTAATTCAATGAGTTTCTGCATTACAGCAAGATAAGGTGTTGATGCATTCTCCTTGAGAAATGATGGGTAAAAAACTTAATACCATTATGTGAGTCCAATCTAGTTGAACTGGAACAGTTGTATGACACTTTGCTATGTCCCCATTGGTAACAGCAAATTCTGGTGAGGAAAATTCCCTCCAAAAATATGGAGCACAACTCAAAGACAGACAGAAGATGCATTTTTATGTTACAGAATTGCTGGCTGCCATCAAACCAACAGCAACTAGCTAAAGGAAATTTTTCAGCTTTCCAAAAATATGCTTCAAGAATGTTGACAAATATATGAGCTGCCATTAACAAGCAAGTTCAGGCTCAAACTACCAAACCAATCTCTCATTTAAGAGGCCTGGGGTTTTGAGTAACTATATTAGACATTTTTATGTGAAGACCTCACAAATACCTTTGAGGCCAAGGTGTGGCTGCCCAGCACTTCCCAAATTAGACTATTAGGTCATGATTCAAGAAAGCTCTTTAATAACTGCTTAATTACTAATCCAAATGCATGTGTGTTATCCTGACCTTCAAAGCCAGACTCCGGAAATGGCGGCACCCAACACAGGAAACCCTTTTTGAGTTTGCTCCAGCCCAGTAAGTGCAGCATGCCTTGCAGACCGTGTCCAGGAGGACGCCTGGTCAGTTTTGAATTCTGCAGAAGCTTTGTAACACTTCACAGAAATACCCATGTATTCTCAGACTCTTAACTGTAGCGTAGTTTAAGATAAAAAAACCTGCTACAATGTCTTAGAAAGTAAAAATGCTTTGTTATAGACCAAAGCAATTCATGTTTCAGAGACATAATATCCTGATGCTATATGCCAAGCTACTCCTATACTGTAAAAGTGAAATAAATTCTAGTGTTGAGTCTTACAGCCCATGGCTTCAAATGGAGTTAAAGGGGTGTAATTCCGGACAGCATTAGCTCAATTGTGGCCACTCAATTTGTATGACTAAAACCAGTACTAGATGGGCAACCGAGCACATCTGTTCTATTCATGTAAATGGCGGGGGGGGTATATACATCAATTTCGTGCATGTAATATAGGCATCTATCAGTTAAAGAAACAAAGTGTACCTGTGCTACCTAGTTCACTGTATCTCTGTTAATGATGTTCAAGGTAGTCCCAAGAGGTGCTTCTTTTTACAGGCCGCACACGCACGGGATGATTGTCAACCACAGGGATCCAAATATACTTAGAAATAATTTTGTCCATAGGAGGGAGTCTTTGCCCAGTGTACACTGCACAGCCACCTACCCAGCTGAAGGCTTATAAAACTCAAGTCTCCTTTTTCCTCTCAGAAACCAAAGGGAGGGAGGGAGGGAGGGAGGGAGGAAGCAAGGAAGGAAGGGGAGACATCGCTGCAGTAAAGAACAGAATTATTTATTTTCTCTCACTAGGCTGAACAGACACAAGTCCTGCCTGAGTGACTCTTTAATCTCCCCAGTTGCCCCTTTTTCCCTTTAATCTTTTGTAATTGCAATACTCTCAGACTGTTCTTCTCGCCTCTAGTAAACTGCACCTTGCAGCTCACATGCTACCCAGAAAGAGAGGATGAAAAACAAAGGCAGAAGGCCCCACTTTGCCCAGCAAAAGGTTACACAATTTTCTGGACCTAAAATGTATATCCATATTAAATTCTTTTCAAGTGCCAGGAGGCTAATTATATAATTAATAGAAGGTCTGACATTAAATGAGTTAATTTTGTTCTCCTCACTGTGGGTAACATCTAAATTTGAAATTTCCTCTCAAATCGTTAATTAATTTTTCTAATACAGACCGTAATTCCCCCAAGTGAAGGAAACCGAAGAGAAGCATGTTTGGAGCCCAGGAGTGCCGCTGCCTAACAAACTGCCGGGGTCAACGCTGAACAGAGGAACATCTACCTCTGCTGTAACTAAAGCAGTGGGGAGAACCATGGCCAGTTTGCTGCAAAAAGTTTAGATGATAGTTTCTGGAAAAAGCTGGGGGTAATCTGTTCAAAGGATATGTTCTGGCTTTAGGAACCCTGGCTGTATTTGTACCGGTCTGGATTGAAATCTGAGAGATGTGGGTTCAGTTCCTGGCTGTCACAGGCTCCTAGGTCATCAGACAGGGCAGAGGAGTCAATTAATTTCATTATGTCTCATTTCCAGTTGTAAAATGAAGATAAAAAGCTCCTTTATGAGGGGAAGAGAAGAGGCGGACCAATCACCTATGAAAATATTTAAGAATGAGTAACTGAAATGCTTCCATAACACCAAGTTAATAAACTTTCAGGAAAAAAAAAGCTCTTAATTTTTTAAAGAAAACAGAAGAAATCAGTATATATATATTTTTTTTTTTTTTTCCAGCAAAACCATCTGGTTTATTGAAGAAATATTTTTAGTTTAAAACAATGAATAGCAAATTTTACCCAGTTGTGCTCACTGAGGATTACCTACAAGTTCAAGGATTTGAAAAAATACATCTGTAATCTTGATTTAGACTTTGTCTCACACACAGGCTGCAGTTTCATGAGTAACATCACCTTATTTACTGCTACTGAGAGCAGCAGTCCTGCCCTCCCTGTTGTCCGTGATTGTGTGCTCCAGCGCCCTTGTTTGTGCTGGCATCAGTGCTCGGGCAGCTGTGCAGCTGGACTGAAAATTAATCTGACCACAGGAAAAAAAAGGGGTTTTTTCAGCTGAAGCAGCTCCCTGAACTGACAAGCCCTGTGCTGACACAGAGAGGGGCAGCAATGAATTACTGAAGGATAAAGCAGAGGGAGGGACAACCTCTTTCAGTGACCCCAGGGATTTAAATAGGCTTAAATCCATCATGAAACCACTTCCTCAGCCTTACCCCCACTGGCCAGAGGATCCTTTTATATCTTTGGTGCGGAAGAGAATCTTTGTACAGACAGAAAGCTAACAAGTTACTCCCCACAGATGCTATCGGTGCATACGTAGGAAATGCAAAGCTACTCAAGACAATTTGGCCTGGAATAAAACAGAGGTAAGCGACATTGCATTTACCATGGGACAGACTCTGCCCATGGTCAGTCACCACCACAGCATCACATGTGCTTGGCTTATGTCCCTTTTGGTAATACGCATTTTTACTTAGCATAAAATATATGGTAACTCAGTATTTTAAGTCCCCAAATAATGTTAGGAAAAGATTTATTTGACTCAAATTAATGCAGTAAAAGGGATCATAAAACTGATTTAATTAGGAAAAAAAAGTGGGTTTGGTCCACACAAAATAATTTGTCCAGGGAAGTACGGAAACATTCTAAAAGTAAAAATCTAAATATTCCTACAAGGGGTACCCAGCATTACAATTACAGCACTCCTAACATTTTTCCTTTCTATGCAACTTTGACAGAATACTGTTTTTAATACAAATACTACCATCATCAGGATAATCTCATACTTCATTTTGAAAAGACTCACTTTTCCTGAAATTCAATTTTGATAATAAATGTTTGGTCCTAGATAAACCTTTTATTTCTCAGACTCTGGTGAGAACTTACAAAAAGGGTCTCTAGTGACATTAGCTGCATATTCTTTGCAGATTTGTAAAATATTTTGCAACAGAACTGTTGTAGAAAGTAGAGTATCATTTCATTGAAAGTCGAACCATAATTCAGTAATATCCTCAACTTTAATTTTTAATGATGTCAATACCACATTGATACTTCAATGTTGTGTTGATTGCATTTCTAATACTCTTTTATGACCAGCTTAAAAATAACAGAGTAAGAACACTGTCTTCATGTGATTTAAAAACACCAACAACTGAAATGAATCTTCTGTGTAGTCATGCTTAAATCAATTAAATAGATCCAGATCTTAGGGAAGTTCTCTAATTATACTTCAATTATTACCCAAGCTTTAAAAAAATACAGAAAGAGAAAGAAAAAAGCTTGAAGTTATCAGGTGCCTCATCTTCCTTGTTATTACTTCGAATACGCAATGTTAAAAGACATCGTATGTTAAAAGACCCCAATAATGAGTTCTTCATTTATGCCAAGTGAGCCGATCATTTTCTTATGATGAAAGTATTTCTCTGAGCAGTAACACTTACTTAAATAGAAATATTCACAATCTTCTCCTCCATCTAATTAAAAGCACTCAGTCTGATTAAACATGAATCTGAACAGTGTTTTCCATCCCTATCCCTCCCTATTCCATTACAAATCAGTGCTCTCGAGTGAGTGGAGGCTCTTGTTTTAAGTACTGTCCCTACACTAATTTTATTTTTGTTATTTTAAGAGTTCTTAAAAATACTAGCTCAAGCGAAACATGAAGGTGTGAAGTCTTTCCATGAAGGCCTAACAGATGTTTGCCAGCTTATTGTTTCTAACACTTCAATAAATGACCACTTCCACAAAATGAAATAGGTAACATTTTGCGCTGTTGCTGAACGGTCGCATGGGCCATTCGGTAATTGGAAAGAAATTAGCTGACTCCCTCCGCAACACGTGTGCTCTTCTTAGACCTCACACAGCAGCTCGTCCTATGGCTCAGGGACTCGGGGCAAGTTCCAGACAGCAAACCCTTCATACGTCACGCTTCCCTTGCAGCCCCCGGGACCCCTGGATGGATGGTCTTCCAGTGGCGATGGCTCTGGGACAGCTACCTCGGCTGCCTGGCAACTACGGATGGATGTTAGTTTTCATCTGGTGCTTGTGACTTTCCCCCGACACAACATGGGGTCAGGCAGTGGTGGTGGCGGGGAAGTTGGCCTCGGCCGGTGACCGGACAGCCGGCTCAGCTTCGCCTCCTCCTCCTCCTCCTCTCGTTGCATCTCTAACTGCCGTGCTTGGCAGCAGCCAGAAGGTTTTAGAAGCCTTTGAATGGCTCTTGTCAGGCAGTCGTTTCTATAGATGGGGCTGGTAACCTGGCAGACCACAAGCAACTTTCCTGGAATTAAGGGTAACTGGAAGACCAGACTATGCTCTAAAACATAGAAAACGAAAGGGTACTAAAACAAAGACACCCCTGCAAGCACTCTGCATCGTGAGTATCAGAATAGGGCTGAGGTGGACACGGCTGAATTAACATACTACCTACACGTTTCCCATTTTTATTATACGAATTCACCTGGTTAACTTAGCTGTAAAAAACCCAAACAAGCCCTGCCACAAAGCCCAGTATTGCTACTTGTACTATCAATAAACTGAGCTTTTAAAACAGTTTTGTTTCAGCTAGTAGTGTTTGTAAACATGTCTGAAAGTCGTAATTCATTCTCATAATGTAAAAATAAAAATGTTTTTTAAAATACTGTTTTAATTTTTTTGAATGTTACCACTGTAAATACTTGAACAGGTTACTAAAAAAAGCCAAAATAAGACTTTGGTGCACCTTTTATTACTTACTATACCATTTGCTGTTAAATTTATAGTACGATGAAAAACCTTTTTGCTAAAACCCAAAGAATTAGGCATGCAGTATATTTTCAAAGGAAGTCCTAGTCCATGTGAACAAAACACCACACCGCCAGTTTAGCTCTCTGCAAAAATAGATGGCTAAAGATCGTGGCCTGCTAATGAAATCTTTTTTAATTTTGCCTGTGGAGCTCCCATTCACATCAGGCAGCCTGAGAGATGGTTGAGACACACATCCAAGAAATATGATAATTATTACTCTTCATAAAAGACAGAAAGCATAGCTGTAAGATTACCTTCTAAAATGCCTCCAGCTATCTGAATTTGCAGTAACACCCTTACAAGGGTAGAAGGTAACATCTCACAGTATCAGAGGCTGGGAGGGAAAGACAGGAGTTTAAAGGAAAATAGCAGCTCCTCTTTTTTGAATTTGCAGCCTAAAAAGTTTGAGGTAATTGTACAACTAACAGACCATGTTTAATCTTTGAAAGAACATTTGAGAGATCAAACACAGAAGCTGTAAATTACCAGTAATGACAGTAATCTTTTCATTTAACTATCAGTATATCAAACCACAAACTCACTGAACACAGTAATAACTCGAAGATAGGAATCTAAGGAGACTCAGCCTGTGTATTTATTTGGTTCTCAGGTACACTGTTAAGCTGGAAGAGACAAAAATGTTTGGTTTTCTCAGCAATAATAGGGATATACAAAGAGGTTCATGCAAGAACTGAGTGCCAAAATAATTACGTTTCCCAAACACTGCAGGTACAGAGCCAGGTGCAAAAGAGCATTTTATGCTGGAACACCGACATGAAGGGAACGGCTGAGGGTTATTTCAGTGCAGCTACCGAAACAAGGGGGAGCAGCCCAAAGGCTGATCTCGCTTGCGCTCCCATGCGTTCTGCCTGGCTGATCACAGCCTTGAGGGAAGAATGGGACCATGTGAAATATTGAGATGAGTAGCTCTGGGACACCTGGCTACGTCTTCTGTGCCACAGGCAGCACCCGTTGGTCTATTACTGGTATTCAAAACTCGGGATGTGAGCTCGGCATTTTTGAGAAAGTTTGCTGACATCATGTGTAAGCCTAGGAGTCTGGCCTGGGTCATACCTGAGAATTCTTCCCATGCAATTAATTTACTCACATGTGCATTATTTTGGTACCAAGACATTTCTACTTGGGAAAGGCTTAGTGAGCATATAACTACAGGGCTTTACTGATACCTGTAGCAGTCTAGTTACTTCCTTTTCTAAAGTAAAAAAATACACAAGCATAAGGAACCTCTGTATCAGTATAAGTGAACTACATGATGGCAACTGGTTTAAATACATGTATGGATTTAATTAATGTGATAACATTTTACAATGTAAATAATGCAAAAACAATCGATGATAACCAGCCATAATTTACTCTGTAACAAAATAAAAACAGGCAGTAAAACCATGTGCTATTTCAATTACAACTGCTTCTGTTTTTCCTGACGGTGAAGCACTTCATACAAATATTGCACTTTCAGTGCTCAGTGTTAAGAGTCTATAAGGGAGGATCAAGACCATACAGCAATCTGACTTTATTCTTCTCTTTTTTCTCTCCCTTGGAGTCTCTTTGTGAAAGCAGTATTCTCTAAAATTGTTTCACATCAATCAGAGCCCATGGTTTGCAATCTATACATCACATCCTTTTTAAGGCATGACTACTGTAACTTTCTTTAGATCTTTAACACTGCACTACACATCCACAAAGTCTACATTATGATCTAACTGAACACCATATCCATTTTTAATGGATGGGCTAACACCTCTCTTGCCTGTTTTTCTTCTTACGACATACACAGTGTCACTTACAGCTTGTGTCCAGTTTATTACTGAGTGACTGGGGATGTTTTCTGCAGCCGCAGGAGATTAGCATGTGTTTGGCATTAAATGTGCGAAGGGATTTGGGTCTAGCAATACTGAGGGTCATTACTTCTCATCCTAAATGCCTGGCATCCAGACGGAGCCTCTCAGGATTGGGTTAGATGCCTGAGGTCTCTGCCTGTGAGAGAATCGGATGCCTCGGAAAGGAATTCAGAGCAGACAGTAAGGCTGAGCGGGGAGCTGTTGAAACTAGCCAAGAGAAACACTAAGGGAAGGGTGTGCCTCAAATTCTTCTCCATTTGCAGCTTAGGTATCTTTTTTATGGCCTGCAAGGCAGTGCCTATGTCAGATAGGGTTTCAAAGCCCCAAATCCACCCTAACTTGTTCAAGTGCCTCGCTTCCTCCTTTCACAACCAAAACACAATAGATGCCTACTCTTTAAATACTGCTGTAGGTTCAGAATACAGAGGATGTGGGATTAATTCCTGGTTTAATGCCTTCTCTAGCCTGGCATGGTTCACACCTACACTTCTCACTTCCCAGCAGAATGTTCCAACCCCATTACGCTGGCGAAAAAACAGAGGTGGGAGAGAGGAAGGGGTTACTGGCCCCTTTCTGTCTAAATTGTGCCAGTACTGCAATGAAGGCAATTTACTTAGTTAAAGCAAAAGGCAGTTTACAGTAGCCTGTCGCTCTTTGGACAAAAGTCCGAAGTGTATTGTTTTTTAGATTATATTACCCATTACTTTCATACTCTTATTCCCTTGCTATGTGACAGTCTCTTGGGATTCTTCACAATTCTATTTAAATTCCAGGGACACACTGCTTAGCAGTGACATTCAATTAGTTCTCCACTTAATAAATAACTGTAAATAATTGAATATCTTTGTAAGTATTAAACATAGAATATATTCATTGTTAAAATTTAAAATCTTTAGTTATATGCTTGGAGCCAGTGAATGGCATTGTTCACATTAAAATAAAATCAAGGGATTACAACACGAATGCTTATGTTTAGAAATGGATCATTTGCAATTTCAGAAAATAGATAATTTACAAAGTTTGAAATAAAATGCATGATTGCATTGTTCTAGGCATTGAGGGACTGAACAAAAGGCTTCCGCTTTCTTATCAGCATCAATTATGGCATGCGTATGAATAATATGAATTGTGATTGAATCATTACTAACCATTTTTGCATAAATTTCCACTTTCACTTCACCAATATAACATTTTTATAAAAGATAAAATTATAATTCTTCTAAAAGCCATAAAGAAAAAACCACAGAGCTTGATCTGTGACAATTATTAAGAAGCAGATACAGATGATCTCTCTATCCCCAACAGTTACGGCTAATAACACTCCTGCGTCCTATTTCCCAGCCATCGCTCCCCACGCAGAAGGCCTTCACCTCAGTTTTGACGAAGCCAGAATTGGGACAAAGTTTTTCTTCTGCAGTCTCTTACGCTTTCAAGACAGTCAGAATCAGGGGACCAGGTCTGCCACACAAACTGGGTGCCAGCAGGATTTGTTCGCTCTTTCGAGAAGCCACAGTAGGTGCAGAAAGAGAAGCTGGCTTGCTTTTGGCCTGTGTTACAGGGATATACCCAGTTACACAGAAAACTGAATAGCATCTGGTGGGAGGACAGAAACTGTGGTGTTACGTGCGTGTGAGATGTAACCAGGCTGGGCACTGCAGCCTGTTAATGTAGGGAGGGGATGGGGGAAGAGTGATCAATCCTGTGTTAATTACGGAGCCAGCAGATCCTTCAGCAGCTAATACTTCTTTTGCCTGGAAGGTGACTTGAAACGGTGACAGCAAAAGATGATTACCATATAAACACTATAGATTTCTATACCTTTCAAACGTAAGCCTTAATTTGGACCAGGAAAAAGATGAGATTAAAAGAAACTTGCACTTAAAGCATATGATAACCAACCATCCAGAAAAAAAGTTTGATTATATGTATTGTGTTACTTAAGTGCTCTTTGAAGGCAGATGAGATGATGAAACATATGTTTAAATATGTCAAACGTGTTCAAGGAATATTTTAAACAGCTATTGTACACCAAGACGTCTTAAGGGATAAGCTCATGGGACCACAGACTTGGGCCCTCATTTCGAAGTGGGATACACTGAGAGGCTGGACTCTAGGTTGCATAAATCACTCCAGATATGCACATATGGGGACCAGGGACTCTAGCACAGCCTTTTTGCTACATCTTCAAGCAAAATTATTGTTTTTTCCAGAACTTATTTAACACACTGAAAGAACCCAGAGAATGCAGCAGGAATCAATGTAATACTGCATTTGATAGTGATTTCTCTCCATGTTTGTGCAGTTATCTCTCTAAGGATCATCTTTTGTGAGGTTTTCTTTAGGAGCGTCTGGATTGGTAAAAAGCTTTTAGTTTTTCTGTTCTCTGATGGTTATAATTTTTGTCATGTATCAAAGGGACTGCTGATGCATATAAATCATTAAACAAAATTTAATGAAGGACAATGCAGATGTTTAACTGTAAACACCTGCTATAAATCTTTGAAGGAACCCTGGGAAGTAGGGGGCACAGAGATTTATCAGGGTCTTACTTGTGGAGGCATCTTCATTTGAATAAAACTAAGCGAAGCATAAAGGAAAGATTTGTGAGACAAAAAAACTGTGTTATTACTACAAGGAGTTTTTTCTATCACATAAAAAAATGAGCAACAAGTGTAAGCTAGGTTTCCTGCTTTACTCAAATGAAAACAAAAAACTGCACAGTTACTTAATTACCTTCCAAAAGAAATTTTATATGAAGGTTCCAAATTTCTTTGTGCCACACAAAGGATAAAGCAGCCTAGGTGAACATTCAGACTTTTGGCACTCCCTGTAAAAATTAACTGTGTTAAGATGAAAACAGAGCCCTGCCCAGTAATAATGCCTGAAGATGCTGCATAGCCAATTCCAACCTACCAAAAGAGAAAAGAAATCACGTGTCCAAGAAACTTGCAGAAGACAAGGAAGAAGCTGATTACGGAGAGATGTTTTACAGTCCTGTTTTACAACCCAACAAGGACACTAGAAGGAACGCCTGATGATTGGAATAACTGCATAAACAAACACACTGATAATCAGTCAAGTTAACAGATAAATGAGTATGGCTTTCCTAGGGAATTCAGTTGTTTCGAAAGCTCAAATTATGGCAGATGGCTGTAGGATGTTCTCCATTACAGACCTGTGGTACCAAACTTAAAATATAACCTACTTATTCTACACCCTTGATTTAGGTGGATCTACCCTAGGAGTTGGATGGATTCCCCTTGAACATCCAGAGGTAGTGACACAGGGTCTTATCATCCAGAGCGCTGCCCTGATGTATCTGGGTTCTATGGTATTATTCAAAATGAAACAAGCGCTTCCTAAGTTTCCTCATGTTTAGCCATTCTGTATGACATTTGCCTTCTGAGCATTGCTTCCCTGTTGTTTTACCATGCTCGTGTGGTTTTATGCAGACGTGCTCATTTGCGCTGCAGCCTTCTTGTAGAGCATCTTTTGTAGGGTAGTATGAACGGCTGCTATGCAAATTGGGAAGCTCTTTATGGAGGACACCCCTTGTGATACTGCTTCCCACTACTTTCTGTGCACACTTCCGAAATTACAGCCAAGCCCTGTAATTTTGTATTCAGAAGCTACGTGCAGAGCTTTTTCCAACTCTAAGGATTCACTCCTTCCTGGAACTTGTAAGAGTATTAGCTTCTTAAAACCACATTTTTCAAAACAATTATTTAAGAAGGCCATTTTAGATATTGCTGTGGTGATTATTATGCCTTTCCATGAAGGTGCTGGCAACCAGCTTCATCCCATAGCGTATCAGGACCAACCCCACTGGCACATGCAGGCACAAATACGTACCTACACAAAGACACCTACAATCTCGGTAGTCCATGAAGATCTCTCCCTCCCCATGGTGCCGAGTATAGCCATCACCCTCAGAGGACCCGGGATGGGGAAGGGGTGTAGGTGCCATGACCCTTCAACCTCCCTATTGCCAAGCAGGTGGACCAGGTCCATGGAGCCCCAGGGAGGCACCGTACCCTGCCAGTGAGTTAGTGTGGGCCGGTGTCTTAGCACTTGCTATGGTCTCTTCTGCTTTTCTAGGATTTTTTATGGCTTTCTCCATGATGTTCAGCTCAGTACTAAGCAGGGACTGCAGTGAAACTTTTGGTGTGAATTTGTGGACTTCATTTCTTAGTTGGAGCGTTCTTCCTTTTGTAAAGGTAGTGCAAAAACCACGCCACATGTATGTAATGCTTTTTTTGGAATAGTCTTTACTAATCTTGAAAACGACTGCACCAAACTTCCTCATCACTGTTTTCTTTTATGGACACCATGCCCTACCAAGATGTAATTTGGTTTTCTTTTATATCCATTTTTTTCCCATAACTTTTTTACTGTAATGCTCAATAAATACTTAAGTGCCAGCATGAAGTGGATTATTGTTAACATGTTGCAAGAAAATTGCACAGTGCTAAAGCTTGCAATAAAACTAAGCAGAACGCCCACTGTTAATACACTGTAGTTAAGTGTATTAGCTGTTTTCAAAAGCATTAACTCCCACACAAATAGCAATGCTATTTTGTCCAATATATTATTATCAGACAGCGAAAATCAGTTGGGGACTATCTAAAGCCTTTATGCCCATATGTATTAAAACAAAATTGTTTCACAAAATTAGGAAATTGTGTGGGGACAGCACTTAAGATTTTACTAGGTGTAAACAAATAATAGTAATAAAAAATTATGAAATTACATACCAGTCGTACAAATGACTCTTCCCTGTTCCCCACCTGATATTCAAAATCATTGAAAAAAAATCTTTTTTTCTCCACCTCTCACTTTTTATTGTATTTTATGTCTCATTAGCTGGTGAGACTTCATAAATTTTGAGCTCTTGTACTTCTCCCTTCACCGGAGTGGGAAAACTAATATTGGATAAAAATGATACATAAGAAGAAGCAATTGTTAATGATCCTAACGCGGCAGTGGAAGCTCTTCATGAATTTACTGATCATCCTTTTGTTTCTACTTCCTGTTCATCTGTCTCAGCAGCGACATCATGAAAATAATAATAATTTGCACCCAGATTCTCAAAGTGGTTTGCAAATATTAATTAATTGCAAACCTAATTAAGCCTCTGAGACAGATTTTATGCTTCTATTGCACTCCAGAGACCTACGTGCATCTCTCCTTAAAGCGTATTTCTTCTCCTTATGGGGCTATTCAAACCCCTCTGAAGTTAAAGGGAAAAAAAAAGAAGAAAATTAAGGGCCAGGAGAGGGGGAGGGAGAGAAGGGGGGAGCAGGGGAGGGAGAGAGGGAAAGGGAAAGATAGATAGAACAAACCCCCTCTTATTTTACTAGGTGCTGTACTGGGCTCTACCTACCTGATAGAGGAAAAATGCTATGTTTTCATAGCATTTTCTGTTAGCAGTAATAAAGATGTAAAATAAAGCAGTAAAGATGACTATGTTTTGTCCTGAGGTACTGTTATGTGACAGAAGGTAAAAACATGACTAAAATGGTAAAACCTGTCAAACTGTGTCTTAATTTAACATGTTCTCAGATGACGACCATCATCTGGCACCCAGCAAGCTCTGCTTCACATGTGGCTGTGGTTTTGGGTTTGAGCTGAGCTGCAAGGCTGTGCTGTCACGCAATCGGGCATGCTGTCACATAGCAGGTGTAAACCCTGCCACATCCCCTTTCTGGTGTCAAACCATCACAAGCTCAAATAACAACTTTTCAACAACAACAACAACAACAACAACAACAACAACAACAGAGAAACTCTTGAAAATGTATCTTTTGGGGAAGCTACTGAGGATTTTCCTTTCTTTTTGGGAAGCATACTTTGGTATAAAGCCAGGATATGTGTCCCTTGGACTAACAATTATAAGAAATGCTTCTTTTACACCTCTTTTTGTTATGGTGGTCTTATTTCTCTTTCAGAAAATCCCTCATCCCTTTGAGGGATCAAAATATAGATAATACTGCTGGTTACCTTTTCCTCACTTTAACATCATAGGTAGTCTAGTCAGGTAATTCTGCCCTGCAAGCACTATTTTTCTGCCTTCAAAAATTAGGAAAGAATTATTTCAGTCCTAAAAAGCTGCTATTTAAGTCTCATCCCCTTACAATAAGAACAAGTACAAGAACAGGCCAATCAGAGCCAGCAAAACAATTAGCTTCAAATCTCAGATTGTTACCAAAATATCTGTTTGTCCTAATGGAAATACACATACTTCCACAACAGAGGTGGTTTACCAAAGGGAACAAAACTATGCAGTCCTCCAGATGTTTTACCAAAATTAAATATTCTCCCTGTAACAGCACACAGGCTGATGAAGAGCAACACAAGAACTAGAGCTCAAGCAATGTTTAGGACACTGCAGGAGTGCAGAAAATTCAAGTAAAACTGGGATGACAAGTTTAAGACATTTTCTTTAAAACTGAAGTAATTAAAAGTGTTTGAAATCACTTATCCTGACTAGCAGAATGTGAAAAAGTGAATACTCTTTGAAAACCTCAATCTTATTTTTAAAATTATTTTTTTTTTCCTTTCTTCACCTAATAGCCTTAAAGTGGACTGTGTAGTGGTCAAAAGGATTTACAAATAATCTATTCAATTAATTCTACCAAAAGCACACTCTATAATGAATATCTGACTTTTAAAATGAAAGCAACTTCTCTTGATATTTTGGTCAAATGTAGTAATTTGGTTTACTCATTTTGTTTCTGAGAAGAGTAGTTGAACAGCTGACAGCGGTTCTGCTCCTCCTAGCATTTCCACATTTTGGAATACAAAACCATGGATAATGTTTTAGAGGTGAAATTCATATGAGACAAAATAGCTGAATGCATTGAAGGATTTAATAAGATGATCAAAAGATAGAACAAAACAACGTGTAGCTTTTCCACCCAATCATTCCCTAAATCTGTAACCCCATTTTTTTTAATAAAAAGCAACTTACAGGCTTACAAATCAGAACATAATTCTTTAAGAAATTGAAAGCCTGAGATGTGAAGCTGTATCAGAGTCTTGCAGAAAGGGAGTTGTAATATGCTGGCAATGATCTCTGGAGCAGCAGATGGCAGGAGTAACTGTCTCTTACCTTTATTCACCATATGCCATTTGACTGATTAAACTGTATTTATGTAGCAAAAAATAATACAAAATAACACATGTAACTACAGCTCTTCAGTGCACATCATCCCACTAATTTTTTTGGTGTTCTGGTAATCCATCTGCAAACCTCACGCATTTTTGTCTAGGTTTCCCCTCCCTGCATGAACTTGCTTTATGTTTCTGCACCCCTGCAAAATAACACATACTCCAAACTGTTAAAGCTGTGACCTTCCTATCTGTCTGAGTAAACACAGCTGATTCTAGAAGAGGAGGGGAAACCTGTAGAAAGGATTGAGGCACTTCAGAAGGTCTTGGTAATTCAACAGGTGGCAACTTTCTTTCTCGGCAAGAATCTGTAGCGCCAAATAGTGTGGGATGAATACCACCGCATCTTTCATTTGAGAATGAGTTTCTTCTATTTTGACTGATTTGATTACCGCAGGGACCAGCCAGGTGAGCATCAGATCAGCTCGCCATGCACCTTACACATCCTTACATGATGGCTTTTCCCCTTCTCCTCCGGCTACCCAACACCTTCACTCCTCTTCCCCTTCTCCCCTGAATACCAGCCTTCATCCCCCCATCTCCTCCAGCAGCGGTCCCGCTCGCCTCCACGGCTAACACAGCACTGTCTGCCCACGACAGGCTCGGTGCTGCCAGGCACCTCCCGCCCCAGCCACCCACGGTACCACCGCGTACGTCAGTAAGACAACAGCTGTCAGGAGTGAAGAGAGAAGTGGACGTGTGTCACTGCTTTGGGTCAAAACTGTTGGTGATGCGCTCTAACTTGCCTTAATTAACACGCAGTCATCTGTTTAGCCAAACTCTGCCGAGCCCGGCAGGTAGTCTAGCGCATCCCTGTGGCTGCTGCTTTCGAGCTTGGTCCTGGCACATGGGCTAGCCACACCGTCCCCTGTGGAATTCACCCCAGCTAGGTCTTTTATTTGTAAAAATGGCAATTTTGGCAACTCTATAAGAAAACCGTGAATGGCCTGTAGATATGACGTGAAGCTTAATTTGCTTCGCTCTGACCTGATTTTCTCATTTCCCTGAGTGAGGTGAGGATCATTCCCACCTTGCTGATGAAGGCTCCACTGATGTCAGTTATAGCCTGGAGTCAACTGGGCCAGACTGACGTGGCTTGGTAGTAAAGAGTGAATATAGGAAGATTAAGCAAAAACTAGAGACCACCAGGACTAATGCAGGGGGAAGGCAGCGGGCCGAAGGAAGTGTGGGAGAAAGACATCAGATATCAACCCAGCCGATTCTATTTAAACCGGGCAAAACCTCATTCTCAAATAAGCGTGCTAAGACTTCTCTGCAAAACTGACAGAATCAGCAAACTGGGAACAACTGGTTCCAGTGATTGCACCGACTGAGAGCTCCTCCGTTTGACTTCAGCAGGGATTTACCATCTGCATCAGTTGACAATTGTAGCCCATTGTTAAAGACCGCTTCTAATAGCTTCGGGCCATTATGCTTTGTCTTGATATCCTCCCAGACTGGGAATAATTCCTTCCTTCATCTACACAGTTACTCTGAAAGTATTTATAGATGATAATTGGGTCCCTTCCTTCCATCCTACTGAGTTTTCTCTAGGCTGTAGGACTGTCTTATCATTTGTTATATTATCCTATCCTTCAATCACAATGCTATTTAAAAAAAATGCAGCTTCAGATATAAAGGCAATCAGAACCATGTAATTCTTCTGATGCTGCAGGATCCAATAACGTGAAATACACATTTATAAACTGTGGAAAACAAAGTCTAAAAAGAGAAAGTGAAATAAAGTAGCTCTCTCCACATTCAAAAGATTCTTTGGATGGGGTCTGTGAATATTCATTATACAGGTCAAAATTTCTGTTAGTTAACGCCAATAAAATACACAAAGGAAAAAATAACAAAGATTTTAATAACATTCAGCAATCAACTCAGTGAAGCTTCTGCTAGTTATTAAATCAGTTGCGGACTTTTTATAAAATATTCCAAATTACTTAAACATACAATTGAAATGGTGAATCAGAATGTCTTGCCAAAATGTCTTTAAGGGTACAGATAATTTGAACTACACACAGATCTTGTTTTTTCAATTCCAATATGTTATTAATTCTCCTTCCTCTGTAAGTAATAAATCAGATTCTTATTTTAGCTAGCTCTGGATTAAATGTGGAGTATTCTCATTGAAAAGTAAAATTTTAAAAGAAGGCCTAAAGTACTCTGATTAAAAAACCCGAAGTATTACCATTTTGCATTTGGGGTTTTTTTGTTTTGTTTTGTTTTGGGTTTTTTTTTGGCATTTGGTAAATAAAATTTTGACACCATATGTAAGGCTAATACAAATTTGAAAGAGGTGTACTAATCTGAAACAAGTATTTAAAAACTGGATTAATATTTCCCTGGTACATGGAAACCAACACAAACTAGCAAAGCTAATTAAACTGTCCCTATAAAAAGTTCCTCATTTCTATTTAACCCTGCCAATTTTCAGGGTATTCATGAACTATTTTCAATATTCCCAAAGATGGTTTCATGTTGCCAAGAGTTTTTCATCCTCCCCTTTCCAACAAATGAAATTATACTCCTTTCCATGCTGACTGTCTACCAGTTTATTTGGTGACAGATTATTATTAACTGTCTTCAAAAGAAGAAAACACTGTTTTATTTGCATACATCTGGTAACGATATTCCTGGGTCTAGACAGGTGAAACAGGAGTTAGACAAGATACGTTAGTGAACCTCGTTCTGTATTTTCAAAAGAATAAAAAGGTAAAACTTGAGAAAAGTGATGTAGTTCAGTACAGTTAAAAAAAAATTTAAAATGCTACTGAAATGTTTAATTCAAGCCTTTGAAAATTCAAATAGGGATTCTTGCCATCTATAGTGATTCAGTAAAATAAAACAATTCATATCAAATTAAGCATTAAACTGAAACAATACACCCACTCTAGTTAAGTGAAGGAATAAATAATGACAAACCTGTTTCGTTATAAAAACAAATAGAAAAAACTTCGTTAACTTTTATTCATAGATCTAGCAAATATAACATCCTGCATTCAGGAACGTTTCCCTGTCTCCACATTATGAGGCATGAGATTATTTCAGTAAGATTTACCCCTGACAAATCACAGACAAATTCCCAATCCACTTAAACTATTAACTCCATGGATTACATGTGTTATGTGAAAAAATTTAACAAACAAAACTGAGCCCTCCTGAACATAAATATAGTATTTTTTTAAAAAGCCCCTGACAGTTCTATCAAGTGAAAGAACAATTTGTCTCAGAGTGGATCAGTTTTGGACATAAAGCTCTTTATCCCACATAATGACAAAAATATTAGAGTAAGGTGGTATTATTAGGTATTGTTCTCCTTATTAAAAATCATCAACAGTCTGTTTTTATACCTATTGTAAAACTATAATGATCATACAACTATCTGACTAAGAACTTGCTCTTAGCTATCACTGTTTGGAATCTGTAATTATCTATTCATTTTTGATGAGCTGTACAACATTTAATTGATTTCATTATTTTATATACATATATTATATGGCTTTAGCATACCATACACTAGAAGTCTATTTATCTATAGGATTTATTTGTGAATTTAAGAATAATTGTACTAGATCCAATGCAATTATAATCCAAATTGCTAATTTGATAACAACTGAATTTATATAACATCCCAACTGCACTGAAGTCAGGTAAATACAACTTACTTATTTCCTCCCATCTGAGTCATGGGTCCAGTGACAGCTCAAACTGTGCAGAGACTTGTCAGATATAAGTCTATTCCCACCAGCTCCAAGTAGGTCACCTGCATAAACCCCATTTCTTAGGATTTGCCAAGGCAACATGGATTTTATCATAATATTTAGAATTAAACTGATTATCTTTAGAAATCTCCCCAAATCCTTCCAGCTAGTTACATGAGACTGTCATTACAGTGTCCTTCTTCCATGGAGGACTACGATCTTGTTTCTGTTTTTTTCAGTTTAGAAAAACCTACAGTGCTTTATTTCATTTACTTTGCTCCTGTAGTTTTAAATGAAACACTGCCTTGGGCTAAGGAACTTCTGTTAATGATAACACAAGGTTACAAAAATTAGTCCAGATAGTAGAAACCAGATTAAGACTGTGTTAATCTAAATACCAGACTCCAGATTTCCACCATCACACATTTTTATATGTATTTATCTCAATGAAAACAAATTACTATCATATCCATTTTTCCTGGAAAACAGATGATGCTCGGTGTAATCAACCCAAACTTCTTATTTACACAAATCCTCCAAGAACGATAACCCTGTAATTTAAAGTAAAACAGAGACAGTATTATTTATGTGTCCTGAACTGAGTTATAACCACCAGGCAAGTAGAGAGAATATTCCTGCAGAGTCTGGATCACACCAGAGACTGGCTGTGAAAGCAGAACGTGGAGCTCCAGCTTGTGTTAGGTTGCTGAGCAGATGTGTGCAGTCACTGAGCGGGGCCACGATACAGATATGGGATGGGGGAGGAAGGGGCAGGGAAGCCCAATGAGGACAGCTATTACTCTTAAAGAATCTTGCTAGGAACTTCTCAAACTCGTCTGTAATACGGACCTTCTCTAACCAAGCACACTGCAGTGAGGAAAGCCTGCATATTGCATCAGTGGGAACCAGCCTATGTCCTCATCTCCTAAGATGCGTAACACCCACGAGGACATTACTGCAGCTTTTGGAAAATGCACAATGTCTTAGGGAAGCATATATGTATTTTTAATCATCTTTCTATGCATGTTAGTAGGGATCAAAGCCAGCTGCTCATGAGTGGCAATGTCCATTTGGAACATCGCAAGCATTTCATCATTAGGTCTGGGGGCCTGTTTTCAATTTGATTAAGTCTTCTGGAGTTTGTTCAGCATGGTGATATTTTTAATAGAATCCTGTAACATTACATATATCGATGTACAAAACTGGGTAAGAAGATCTCAAAGTCAGCCCCTAAAAGTGATGTACCATGAGAGAGCATTTGGAGCGAGGGGCAGAATTAGTTGCTTACTATTTTCTAACTATAAGGCATTACATTCATGAATATGAATGATATTATTCTGTATGGATCATATGAGGCTCAAACATATCTGGATTCAGTGATCAGCAAACAAAACGGCTGAGCTAAAGAACAAAGATAGCAGTTTGTCTGTGAAATAGAAATTTCAACAGTAAGGCTGTAGACTCTTGCAACTGAAAAGTGTGCAAAATTAAATTAACATTCCTAAGCCCAAACCACTGATTTATAGCAAATTTTATATGTTTTATATAACTTTTATATAAGATTTTTATATAAGCTTTTATATATTGATCTACTGTTTCTCATGATTATATTAATATAGAATGATAATTCATTACAGGAAACAAGGTAATTAAAAAATGGTCCTAGAAAGTGTCTTATTTACATCTCATTTTGTTTTAAATCTGCCTCTCTCAGTCTAATTGTTAAGCGATTTTTCTATCTTATATCCTTTCTTTTTCCCCAGAATATTTTAAAATGGTCCAGGAATAAACAAACAAACAAAAGAAAACTACATGGCCAAAAAGAAACACATTTTTAAAATTTTTGACTCATCTTCAGCTAAGTTCTGGGGAATTTCAAGCACTCAACAAACAGTATGCAGGAAGAGGCCCATTGCTCACGTTTGGCTGAAGACTGCTCTTTGCCATCAACCACTTGATCTATATCTCTTCCTTTTATCATTTCTTGTCTGAACAAACAAGCTTTTCAGGAATGAAATTATTTTTGCACAAAACAAAACTGCACTCAAGATTTAAGTTATACAGCGGCACTTTCTTCAATGAATCAGCTTTAGCTTCTTTCTTCAACTACTTTACCATTTAAAAAACCCACTTCTTGTTGCACAAAGATGTTTTTCATGTAGTACCATGGATATCAGACTAAGCGAAATATTCTGCTGCCTGATAATTATCTATCTTTAAAAGATTAAATTATTTATTTGTACCTTCTATGGTATCCTGCACTTTTTCTCCTAAATACTTTTAAGGTCCCTTAAAAAAGCAGTAATTTAAACTTCTTGTGCTCCTTTTCATTTGTGGCACAAACTAACAACTCTTGTAAAGGTAGCTATGTAAACTTCCTTTGTGGTTATTTCAGTAGTATTATAAAAATAAAAAGCAGCTGACTTCTGTATTATTGTAATTGTGCTCTTCTTCATTTCTTGTAATGCCAAGTTACCAAATCGGTTGTGGTTAGTCTGAACTATTGACACTGCTTGCTTCTGATGACTCTGCACTAGAATTTGTTATAAAATGTTTGTATTTTTTTCTCTTTTTCACATTCTCAATTTATATAATTGAAAAGGTAACAATTGTAATTAAATTGATCATGGTATCTTCAGTATGCACATATAGAACTGGATTTTCAAATAAACTGATATTATGTATTTTAGTTTTCATATTTTTCCCAAGGCATTAAGAAACAGTGATGCTGATATTCAAGTACAGCATCTGTATCAACTGGGGGAACAGAACCTACCATTATATCAGAAAAGACTGTAATTTTCATTAATAAACAGTATCTCCTTATTAGGTATGCTAATCAGTTTCACATTCACCCATAAAGTAAGCATGAGGAGAAGTACCTTAATTTCCTTAGTGATCATAAATCATAAAAATGTTTTGTAATCTGAAAAATGAAATATGCCATTGAAGGTAAGTTTTCTTAACTAAACATTAGGTTACATGACCCCTATTTTTGTAAGTATACGGTTTATTAGCTCATAGTATCAAGGCCTGAACAATACAGGTATTGTAAAATGAAGATCTATGTTTAGACAGGTGCTATACTTTTTAATCTCACTTGTATATTGCTAAGCATATTTGAACAATTAAAGTAGCATTTGCAAAGTAATACCAAGTACTAATTTGAATATGACGAAATTTGGCACTTGGAGACATTAACACAGTCATTATAATATTGTACAACCTCACATTTGCTTTAAAAATTCATAGAAAACCTGTATTAGCATAAGCTTGCTTTTCACTGTAGTGGGGACTAAATGATCCAGCACTCAAAAAGCCTTTCTTAGTGCATCATTCAGTACCTAAGTGTGCATGATCCTTGGGTAGGTCCTTGACTATTTCCCTATCAGACATGGTCAAAGAACTCAAAACATAAATAACAAGGCTGAACATTTAACCCACGTGATACTATGCTAAACATATTCTGAGTGTTTCCCCAAATGGCAGTTATGGTCTTGAAAATATTAAATCAGCATAAAGATTGAAGTATGTCAAAATTACTGACAGCTAAAATTGAAACCATATTAATTTTTGTTTGCAGTTAATTGGGCAATAATTTTGAAGATTGGATTTTATTAAATATCTTGGGAAATGGTCTTTATCTTTCTCTGTAATGATGAGAAACATCAAACATAGTAAATAAATTTAAGAAATTTACAAATATTTCTGCAATATCCAACAGGTACAACTGAAATACTTCTGGACTGAGAAACCAAAGGAGTGACTCTCCAAAGAGCAAAACACAGAGTTCTAGGTACGTGTTTCTTATTGCATTTAGCGCTTATGGGTAAATACACTCGATTAGACAGAAATGCAGAGCTCAATATCAATTTATTCTCTTGTAAAATTATTTATTTCAGACACTCTCTACATATTTCCTGTTTGCTGCTGTAAACACATCATCTTTACTCTCCTGATACTCAGAGACTTCTTTACATAGTGATCCTCATGAGTAAGCTTAAACACGTTATACTGAAGATTTTTCTGCAAAAAGGAGCTTTATTAAATTAAATTGCTTCAAAATACCATTTTGCCAGAAACTTAAACTCTTTTTTGTGAGATTTAGATAGTTTTCATCCTACGGATGAAGCCAATAGCTTCCTAAAGCTTTTAATAGTAGTTGCAATTGAAGCAGAGTCTGCCAAACTCAATTTTCAGGCTATGAAAGCAATAGGGCTTTTTCGTCTGGATTTTTAAAGATATTCAGGCATCAATGGCCAAGATAATTTCAGTACCAAAGTTCTGTTTTCAAAAATGACACACGCAGATATCAAAAAAGATGCAAAAAATGACAGAGGCCTAACCTCACTGAACGTTATAAACCTTCACTGCTGAAACACTGTATAAAAAGTTAGTAAGGCTAAAAAAAAGCAGGACTAAATATTTTTTAAAACATGACAGCTTACTTCAAAGACGGGATTACAATATCTGAACAACACAGTTCAGACTGTATGGCTTAAGAAATTGTGTACCCATAACAAGGAACAAGACAAACAACTGCACAAAAGAAAACTCCTGCATGCATAAACACTGAAGAAAATAATTGTGTTTAAGATGCCTAGACTTAGTGCCTACACTTCCCTGTCCCCCTGACAAATTCTTTTTCTTGCTTTTTTCAATACTTCTTAATAAATGCAGTGGTTATGGAAGTCATAATTGCTATTTGGTTATGTATTTTACCTGCTCACTGTAGGCAAGCACACAAAGCTACAGAGATGGGCAGCGTCTTTATAGTCACTGGATACCCAGAAGCTTAGTTCCCCTCAGCTTCCAAAATCTGTGCTACTGAGAATGATTTTTTTCTCAAGCATCCTACTAAGTAGACTTGACTGACATCTTTGCAATTCTAACTTTAAATATTTATATGACATATATCCTTTTACTAACACCGACTTATCACAGGGTAGTCAAATAGGTTTAGTGCCTCATCTGTCCAGTAACTAGGGCTAAACACACTGATCTCACCAAATCCACGAGAGCTGCTTATTATTTTTCATGCAGCAATGACAAGAGGTCCAAACCAAAGGTCAACATCCCTTTAGGTAATACAGCCATTGCATTTAATGAAAACATGGTTCCAGTCCAAAAAGATATACAGTATTTTTCTAAACAAAGGAATAGTGAATAATACTAATGTGAATAAATCTTGATGTAAACTAATTCAAAGAAGCCAGTGTAAGCACAGGCAAATACAATTTCAAGAAAGAAAGAATTTCTTTCATTAGATCAACTGATGCAGGTGGAGAGAAAAGGCATGCTTTTAGATATACATGCTCTTCTTTCCTCTACACACACACACGCACATGCTTACCACAGGGCAAGGCAATTGTAAGTTATCAGGGATCTCCTCTACAGACACAGGGCAGGTAGAGCAGGGCACTGTAGGAAGTCAGCCAGTGGAGAAAGTGAGTGGACATGAGAGTTCAAAGCTCTCCTGGACAGGGTCACCATTCAGCTGCTCACGGCAGACCATGTTTCAGGCAAATGAATTTGGTTTTTGACTACAGAAACTATATCAAATGTACTTTAAACACTACCTTACATGTGCCCATTAAACTGAAAGAGGTGACACAATAAAAGGTTATAGGACTGCTTTGACAATCTTTAAAAGGTCTTATCCACTACACATGACATCTATAGAGGAAACACAGTGATACACATATCACAAGGACTAGTTTTTTCTGACCGTATTGTATTAATCACAAACAACAGTTACTCCAGTGCCTCTAAGGCTCTCATTATGGCAATTTCTTTCGTTTGGTAAAGAGGTGACAGATCTTGGCAACAGATGAAACATCAGACTGTTCATTTGCTACTTTAATTGAAACTATCACATCTGATATAATTATGATTTCCTTTTCCCAATCTATAACTGAAATTCAAGATCATAGGCATTGGCCTTTTTCTTTCCCAAATTTTAAAGAAACTGGACTTTTTGTGGTTTCCCTTGACCACGTTGGTGGAATTTGATTAGACACACTTACCAGAAGTCATATTTTTATGAGTCTATGAAGCTATGAAAGTATTTCTCAACCTGCTTAATGAAACAACTGTTAACCAGCACAAAGAAGATAGCTGTTGAGATACAACTGTGGTTGGAAAAATGACTAAGTAAAAACAACAATATTTTTTCCCAGCAGTTTTACTATCTGAATGAGTTCGCAATTGGTTGGGTTTTGCAGCAAAACTACCATCTTTTTACTGCACTTTATTCATTGGTACTGCAGCATCAGCACAGGCGTGAGAGACAGGGAGCAGTAACTATTATCACCTCACATTTTAACAAGTAGGTGGCAACCATTCCCCAATATGTCTTTGAACCAGGAAACATGAAGGTGAGGAGAATACTTTTAAGTGTTACTATCATCTTCTCTGCTACATCCCACAGAAACACTTAAGATGAAATGAGAATCTCCACAGGAAGGGTGTAGTAAATATAAGAATAGCCTTTTTGTTTATAAACTGACTATGCTATTTTATAAATAAGTAAAAGTTGGCCATTTTGAATTTTTAGAATACTGTTTTTTTACACTTACAACCACCACTGCAAAACTGACATACTCAGAGAATGTCACAGGTTTTTTTTAGTGGTGTTTCCGCACTATTAATAAATGTTTTGTGGAAAGAGATTGCTCAGCTTTTTTTGGTAGTACTTTTCAAAATATGCCACTTTTATTAAATTGACCATGGGTAATTCAGAGCAGACTAAACAATGCTCAACTACTTCCATTCATGTTCACTCATTTTCTAAAGGTATCTTAAATTTCATTTGCAGTATTTTTCATCAGTTTTTCTCCTCCTTGGACTCCCAGTCTAATTTGCTGACAGGTCAGTGATCTGCTTCTAAATGCTAACTACAACACACCTACACCCCTCCTCCCCCCCTTCCTGCCTTTTCAAACTTTATTTTATTAGGCTATCTTCAGCTGTCTTTCTCTCTCTTTTGGCCGTCGCTGAGGCAGACAGGTAGTGTAAATCTGGCAAATGTTCTGGCTGCATGGGTAAGCTTTTAAAGCTGAAGTTCTATAAATAACATAGGAACATTCAATTTAATGAGAAATGACAACATAAAAAATGGTAGATAAATGACACATTCATTTTTTACATGAGAATTACAGATCTCATTTTTTTAGAGATCAAGGAAGTCTAATGCTTCACAAGCTTAAAAAAATAGATGCATAGGGATGAAGGGAAATCTCATTTGTCTGTTGTTAGTCTTCTTGTGCCTTTTTTCATGCATCTTTCAATGCAAAGCATTGGCCTCCCAGTATGGCTGCTTACATGCTTTCTAAATATGCATCAGAATTAGATAGCCAGAATAAGTGCCCTTAAAGATTTTAAATAGTACTGGGGTAGTGAGGGGCTCACCAAGTTCATGAATCTGAATTATTTTCACTCAGTTTTTTACTATGTGATAATATCTGCAGATTGACTTGGAAATCCACTGTGGCAGATGTTATGCACACAGACAGGACAAATTGCTTCCTCTTCCAGGGAGTTTATGGTTGCATTTTGAAATTAATGGATGGTCTTTCTGGTCCTTCTGAAAAAAGTAGCAGCTCAAATGAAATAGGCATTAAAATTTCAACAGCTATGAAAATCAAAACATTCCTCCATAATATTTACTGTCATTGCTATATTATTTAAATATTTTGTTTATTACTTGATTGGACTTTAAGGTTTTACCTTTTCTCCTCAGGGTTAGGAACTACACACATTTCCTCCCAACAGTTTGGGCACAAACCATCATGTTCCGCTAGTCCATGTGAATATTAAGTATCCACGGGATTCTCTTTCCTTCACTTATATTTCCCTCTGTCCCTTGCGGCTTATAATTTTAAATAAATTTGGATAGAAAGCTGGGAATGAATAACACTATTGTTGACTAGAGTAAGACTTCCTTAAAAAAAAGCAAAACAAACTGCCCCCCAATATTTCATTCCTCTTGCTGCACAGTGCAGTTCGGATAAGGTCACCCTGGGATTTCTCCCTCTGCAAAGTGACAGCAATAAGGAAATGACAGGAATAAGGAAAATGTCAGTAAAGCAGGCATCCAGCTTTTTGGTTTTTAGATGACCTGCCTACCCTGGAAGGATGGATCTTTCTCTTTGCTTTTCTGCAGCAGCACCAATCAAAAACAAGTATATGCCTGTATATGAAAAGGGCAACTGATGTATATAGTCATAAAAAAAAGGTTAGCCAAATACCTGTGAAAGCATCCGCTGAAATCAATGTACTTAAAGATGCTATAATATCTGCCATTTACAGCATCCTATAATCCAGTTCCTAATCTATGAAATATTTAGTCTACTAATAAGATCTCAACGCCATAGTTATCTATTAATTAATCCATTTTAGTATCTTGATTTCTGCAATAAGGAAAAAAAACCCATTGCTTGCTTGTGTCATGTGATACTAGAAGCTTAATTAAAGCTCTTTAAAAATAAAATCCATTGGATGCCATAAAAGTGCCAGGTGTACAAGTCATTATCTCAGGAGAGAAAAAGACACATTTTACTGGCCATAAAAGATATATTTTTCTAATACCAGCACCAATAAACCTTTCAGTTAATCTGAAAATGCACAGTGCTTGTTAAAGGTAAGCACAATGAAAGTATTATCTAGGACAATTTTTCTTCTAATGAACAAAAATGTAAAATTAACTGCAAGAGATCTCACAGTATTGACTGAACATGAACAATTGGAGACTGTGGCTACTGCATAAGTACATACATTGTGGAACAGTCGGTTTAAATAACCCACAAGTTTATCAGTTCTTCTAGAGCAATCTTACACACTTAACAAGTATTAAGAAAAAAAAAAAGTAGTATCCCAGCCCTTTTAGTAAAAGGCAACTTGGGATACCCAGTGAAGAATGATGGTAAGAACTCAAAGTCTGTTAGTATAGGTAATAAGTCTAAAGCAATTACTACCTGCTACGGAAACAGTCTATTGATTTGGCCACTTAAGTTTGATAAATGGGTGTCATATAGCAAAAACCATAAGAAGGAAGAAGCTCATAATCCTGGCACTGAATCTTAATTTATTGCAAGAATGTCAAAGTCAATATTTTAAAAAAATACTGGTATTTGTGATAATGCAGACTGCTTTTCAGATGACACCCTCTTCCCCTCAGCATGCCAAAATGTCGCAAGCATTAATATTTCATTATAAACTGCTTCTTCCATCAGAGAAGTTGCAATATACACCACACAATTGTCTGCAATCCAGAACATAGAAATAATACTTGTTCTACTTATTAATAAAGATTATTTTAGAATTTTTTGTATCTTCTGCTGGCAACAACAACATCCTTATGCCATTAGGATTTTCACATCTTCAGTTTACTTCTCCCTCTGTGATTTACTATATACATTTTACATGCCCAAAGCACTGCACCACAGGACTGGTAATGAAAATGCTCTGCATGTATAGAAACTTGTTCTAAACTTTAACAGCATATTGAAATACCATGCCTTATTATTGGTGTAAGTAGTTAATACCTGTAAGAACCATTTTAAAATGTACATACTCAAATCACTATTGTATGCAGTTGCATGCTTTAAGAATTTTTGCAAATTCTGTGGAGAACTTCCAGGACAGCAGTTTGCAAAACCAGAATAAATAATGAATTCATAAACCTTTATGAGAATAGGAGATTTACTCCCTCAAAAGGGACTAGACAGTTTCTAGATCATCAACAGACAAGCTTGGGATGGAAATGGTGGGAAAGTGCACTGAAACAGAACATTTGAATAAATTAGCTAACGGTAGAGTCCTACATCTGTGTAAACTTCTGGTTCAGCTGTTAATTTAACTACCTCCCAAAACATCCACTAAAGGTTTTGCATTCACATAATGGCCATGAATGAGGAATATCTCATGATTAAACAGGTGTTTCTAATACTCTTTTCCAGGAGTCAGTTCTAGAATCAACACTATTCGATCATTTTCATTAGCGATCTGAAAGGCGATTTCTGATAAAACCACAGAATGCCACAAAGATTGGTGAACCACAGTAAAACGTTAAGAGGATATTGCAGTCACACAGGGCTTGTCCACAAGGTGCAGTGATGGTGAGAGAGGAACCCAAACTTCATGAAAACCTAACGGGAATTGGTAAGTATTCCTAGCGCATTGCAGTGTGGCGAGGACTGAACAGCTCAGATCTCGGAGCGGCACGGTATGCTGATGCCGACTCAGCAGTGCTAACTTTTAGATTGAGGCAGCTCGCAGGACTCCAGCTTAGGGTTGTCTAATGCAGACACAGCTGAAAAGTATTGGGATCTCTGGTGTAGAAGTGACTGCAGAGCAATCTGGATTATATCATAAACTGAGTCCAACCACACAGAGTGTATTTTAACACACTGAAAACGTTTAGGGACACATCATGCAGGCCAGGTCTTCAAAACGGGAGACTGTAAAGTCATGGTTCTATAAAATTACACTGGATAAGCAATGTTGCATCAATATTCAGTGTTGTGCAGTGGCAAAAAGGACATATAGTCAATAGAGAAATAACTTTACTTATATAGATGGTGTTGGAATACTATATAGTATTCTGGTGCTCATATTTTCAAGAGATATTGGAAAATCTGGAGAGCGTAATGAAAAGAAACATATATATGAGTCAAGGTCTGGAAAAAATGCCTTATTGTGAAAGATATAAACTGCTGAATACTGGACTCTAAAGAAAGCTTATTTAGCAAAACAAAGTACAATATGTATGTCAAAGCTGAAGCCAGATAATTCAAATTGGAAAGAAAACATGAATTTTTAGTAGTGAAAGTGGTAATTCACTGGAATAAACTGCCAAGGTAAGTGGCAGATTCTTTTGATATCTTCCAATCATGAGAAGATCTCTTTCCTGAGGACCAAGCGGAAGATCAGTCATGCAGTAAAGGTAAATGGTGGAAATGAGGGTCTGTGATAAACAGGAGGTTAACCTGCCTCTTAGTCTCCTCTGTCGTAAGCCCTGTGAATCTAAAAAAGTGAAAAGCAGGTAACAAGAGCGTAAGATTCTCCTGTATCCTTTCATTTAACAGTTATAGTGTGAGGTATTGATCCCATTGTCCTCTGGAGAGAAACGGATCAATAGAACAGGCACACAAAAAGAAAATGAAGTTTGGCTCCAAAATTGGTAACTACATCTTCTAAAAGTAACAAGCTGGCTTCTGTGTTTTGACTGAGAATACATTCTACAAACAACTGTAAAGTCTGATAAAACGGGAAGAGATATGAAACTTAGGGCTGATATTTTTAGGTAACTTGAGGCAAACTGGGGATTTTGAGACCTATCATTGATGCAGCTAAACAGTTGTATACAGAATTTATTTGCTATATCAGGAAAAAGAACATGACTTCAACCTGGTCATTGAGCCAGGGAATTATTTCAGTGGTGCATAACATTGTGAAGGTTGCCTAAGAACTGGTAAACAAGTACTCAAAATGAGAGAGGAAGAATGGGCAGATATAGCAGTGAGATATTTTTTCCACTGATAGCCAGAGGTCAGTAATTACATGGAAAATCTGTAAGCAATGTCACACAGGAGGTGCGAGAGGAAATGAAATATGATTAAGAGTCTTATTTAGGCACGCTGTGTGAAAGGCATGTCTGTTTGCCACCTCAGATAAAGTTGTTGAGGATATCACATTATAGACAGGCCTTTTTAGAAAAATATTCTTCGGATTCATATCTAATTGACTAGTGTTCCATATGCCTGTACTAAGTATATTATGATCTTTTGAAATCGGGTCATGTTAACAAGTCTTGTAAACTTACCATCTCATGCGTGCCTTTGTTGACCATTGATTTTACCACTGTTCTTCCATACAGATTAGCAGGAGAGACATCACTGCATAGCAGTTTTCAGATGCAGAGAGCCATTTTGACCAAGCCAATGGTGGGTACTGGGGCTGCCACCGCTCCGTGACACCATGTGACAGCCAGAGGAGTAGGTGGACCTCAAACCTGTGCCCAAACGATTCCATTTCTTCCCAGAAGTACATAAAGCTCTGTATTAAGCTGCTGGAACAGTCAATATAATTATATATATATTCACAGTGAGATGAACAGTGCATGCACCTCACCCTAAATGTATGGACTCTGATTTGCGTATCAGAAATATTGATGTTCTCCTAAAAGCACTTTATTTGTAACTCGAGGCAGCAGATTAACATGCCAAAATTTAGACGTGACTTATTTATTGAAAGGTGGGCAGATTTCCATACTCATTTCAGGACTTGAAAAATAAATTTCACTTTTTAAAAAGAAAAAAACCCACAACATGTTTATGAAATTCCTGTGGATTGTTTTCTTACCAGTGTAACACTGAATAAGTTCTTCCATTAAAGTGCTTTGGTAAAGGAAAAAACAGACTGACTTCTGCAGATTTTGGGCCAAGTCTTTTGCCTAAATAGTACATCCATATTTTCAAGTGGTTTTCCTAACAGACTGATCTAAAGCTCACCAAAGTTCATCAGATTCTTTCCTTTTGAGTACAGTGAAGTTTGAATCCAGCCTATGGAGTAATCACTCCACAGGCTCAGACGCATGTCTGAGAGGAAAGACTGCAAGTTTCACTTTAAAACTATAGGAAGAGTCAACTTCTGTCCGTAAGAGCGCTTAAAAAAGAGAAGTAGAACCATTAGACTACAAAGAGTGGTTGAACCCCCAAAAGCCTGGCACTCCTTACTACCCACACAACTCCTAAAAAGTAACTAAAAAACCATGCAGAAAGAATACCGGAATTGCTGATTTCTTTGTCTCATGCTGAGTCCAGCATTCACCATTGCTGGCCAAAATACAGCGTGTATCTTTGACAGTGTCGGCTACAGTCATGCACCTTCAGCCACAACGATTTTCTAAGTGACAAAGCAAGAGCAGGAATGTGCATTATTTTTAGGTAAAGCAGCCTTAAACGGAACTTTCAGGCCCTCACCTGGGTCAAACACTTCCATAGAGGAACTGAGAAAGAATTTCCTTAAGTAGTCATCAACATCAGGACCCCGCTGGGATAACCAGATTTAAGAATACACAATCCTGCCACACACACCACCACCACCCTGGTGTAAAATACATGATGTTAACATTTACAAGTTGATTCATGAGATTCCTCTAAATATTTTTCTTTTTCAGCCATGCAAAATGGAAGGTCAATGAAGACAGATATCTTTTATTAGATCAACTGATGCATCTGGAGAAAAAAGACAAGTTTCCAGTCACTTAGCCCCTTTTTTAGTTTTCAGTTAGAAGCAGTCATCTTCAAAATGAAATACAAATTAGGGACAACTGTTCTAACTAGATATATTGATCAGTCAGAGCACCCAAAATGAAAGGGATACAGTATCTGGGCAGTAGATGGAGCATTAGCAGAAAGAGGGCTGATAAGGTGCTCATCTCTATAAGAAGGAAAGAGGCAGGTAAATTATCAGGCACATGGTTCATTCTTCACTGTTTGAAGCTTCTCTATTTGGATGAATGGCCAAGACCTTGAGTAAGAGATACTACGACTGCTTTTTAGTAACATATGCCTTCGTGATGTCTATACATGCACAAAGAATCACTTCAAGAATTAATAGTTTATAGCAGCTTGGAGATCTACACAACATAATGAACACAAGCAACAAATCTGAACTTGAATCTGCTACAGCTGCAGTGCTCCATATATCGCTAAGCAATATACTGTTAATTTCATAGTAGCCTTTTTAGCTTGTTTTTTCAGTCTTAGAAAAGGAATGTAGTAAGAATCTTTGGACATTGAGAAACTGTGCCTCACTTTCCTGGATAACTTCTCTGGGGCACAATGTTACTGCAGAAATGCCTCTCTCTGTGTTTCAGGCTGAGAAGTTGATATTTGTACCTTAAAGGACACTAACCATCTAGGTCCTGCACCCAGGCACTAAAAGCACACTCATTTCATCAAGAAATGTATCACTGCAATATAGAGGAATAGGAAAGCTGTGCCTTTTTTTCAGTAAGAATCAATATTAGGATAAGATAGGCCTTTCTTTAATGTTTTTACTCCCAGCAGGAGTAGTAGGCAAGGTAAGAACAACTATTTAAATCCTGAAAGTTATGGACCTAAATCCTAAATTATCCTAATCCTAAATTATCCTCAACAGTTTAGGATTTGATTATTCCTTTTTATTGTCTTTCTCAATTTTGTTGGGTATTTTTGTCCTAAAACGTTCTTAATCAGAACACAAAGCATTGTTTAATTCTTATTTAGATTATTTTGATGATAACACTCTACCTTTTCTATTGAACTTACTCTGGTACTTGGTGTAACTGATACACTCCATGATATTTAAAGGATAGCTTTTAGAAGTTTATTAGATGATTTCCTAATTCAGATGTTTTGCCTAGTATTTTTCTTTCTGCATAACAAAGTAGATCATATCCTCACAGGAATTCCATTACTTCCATTCCATAATACGTCAGCAGTAGCTTTTAAAAATTATTTTTATATGACTGCAGCTTCTCTTTTTTTAAACATATGATTTTCACTGTCAAATGGGAAAAGTGACTGAAATAGCACAGACTTACTCTCATATCTGTTATGCTATTTTTTCATGCTTGGAAGTATTTTAATGTTCAAGGGAGCAATTAAAATTGTTCCACTGTGTGGTAATAAAGAATATGATTCTCAAGCCAAGTGCCAGCCAAGAAGGTTTCGTAAACTAAGAGAACACTGAATTTCTGGATGTTATAATATGCTATATAGATATTTACTCTGAAATTAACAAACTTCATTATAGTTCCAATTTTTTAATAAAAAAGTGAGAAAATAATTTAAATAGTGTCCACAGCATTACACCAATGCAATGGACCACTTAGAAGGCAAACCATTTGATCAATAAGATTAAAAATCTATAAATATAAATAATATTGTTTTATAACTGAACAAACATTTTCTTTCAGGAATGTTTTAATTTTGTATCACATACCATAAAATATATTTGGTTTCACCGTAAAATATATTTGGTTTCAGTGGCTTCACCAACCTCAACATTGCATTTTTCTATTTAGAGAGACAAACTTAATCCTATTTCTCCTTCTATTATATCTTAATGTTTACAAAAATATTGTACCCATGAAAGTTATATTTCTAGGATTCAATTTCAGTACTTGAAACAGCACTGATTCAAAGGCTTTTATAGAAATAATAGGTGAAAGCATTTCAATGAAACATAACTGATTTAGGATTTCCCTTCAGTCCCTTCATGACACACTTAACAGTATTTCTCACACTTTCAAAGAGATCTGATCTCTTAAGGAAAATACAGACAAAAACTGTAAAAAAAAGGAATTTTGACAGGTATCAAACTTAAAGCAAAGTGCAGTAACATTAACACATGGCAAAGCATACCTCTTTACTATGCACAAATCCTTTTGCAAGAAAAACAGTAAGAGGTTAGTATAACTTGTAACACCATCCCTTCCTCTCTGCCTTTTAATTATTCCCAAGCTATCAATTTTATGCAACTCCTGAGCCACACGCTCTCCAGCTTGGCATTACACACACACCTGAGACTAGGTATTCCAGATAATTACTCTGGGCTGAGCAGGCAGGACTGCACAAGACCTTTATTCCAAACTAAGCAACTTGCACACATTAAAAACAAAAGCTTTTCTAACTGTGCAATTTCAACGCGATGAAAGATGTCAGTGGACATGGATAACAGGGGAGCTAAGTATACATCAAAAGCTCCAGTGCCATTAACTGGTGTAGTGTGTCTAGTGGTGGCAGTGGGGTGGTCTAGTTGCATCATATTTCTTCAGCAAGTCTCCTTCTGTCTCCTATTTTACATATATGTCACAACCATCTGCAAGTTACAGTTTCTTACCCATAAAATTAGGAACGGCTTTTTCTACATGGGTTCTTTTGGTTGTCATTTTATATATGTATATTTATTATGGACGTACTGAGAACATTGCCAGTGTAAGTCAGATTCAACGTAAGCCTAGACAGGCTACCCTGGAACCACAGAGCCAAATAACTCACATATTACATTTTGCACTGAAGAGATGAAGCAGCACTGTTCAGAGTTATCTCGTTCAATTAAATGCTCCACCGTTCTAGCTTTGTAAATTTTATAAAAGTAATTCTGTTCTATGTAACTGTGTCTCAGAACGAGCAGACTAGGCACAGAGCACACTGACACTGGGATGGTGGATCATTTTACTTACAGTAGATATCCCTTCAGCAAGGTACTCGGAACATACACTTGTAGATAAATAAGCAAGGCCTGAACCATATGCTGAACAACTATAGACTTAATCTGTGCATCAGGCTCAAGACTCCCCCTGCCTGGGTCTGGCAGAGAGATCCAAATTTTAGGTACCTCCACAGAACTGCACATACTTCTACTGCTCTCTCCAACTTCAGCAATGGAGAAAAAAAGGGACTGGCCTGAGGAACGCAACCAGTTGCTCTGCTCTGTTGTCTTTAAATTTGTGGAGCAAGAATCCCTTGCAGCGAGTGTGAGGTTGGGCACTGAAGTATGCAAAGGGATGGAGAGGTATTACACAGTAAAGAAAAAACTCGAGGAGGTTATCTTTCTTGTATTTTAGTATTACTATGTTTTGAAATAACAGTACATAAATGAAAGTTTTGGAGAAGTATCTTTCCATATAAATAAAAGGTAATATCCCAAAGAGATTAATTTCTATTTAAAAATTTAAAAAGTAAAGATGAGGGTATCAACAGAAGGATCTAAAGACAGCTATAGTATAGCCATACTAAGAGTACATATAAATTAATACTACAGAGTCAGCACACGGCATTGTAGTTTGGCAAAGAGCTCAGAATTCCTGAACCCTGGCCCAGGGGATCAAAAGGTGAAGATCTGAACATCTGGCTGATGGTGGGAGAGAAGATAGTTTAAGTTTCCAGTCTCTTCAAGCTGGCTAATATGTCAAGCTGCATTTTCAGCACAGTAATTGATCTCTTGATTAAAACAAAGTGTTCCAGATTTCAAGGAAAAAAAAAGCAAACACCCATATTTAAAAAGAGAATATTTTCAAAAAGTTTGGAATCCTCAGAGCCTACAAATCTTTTGTGTCTAACCAAGTTCGACTTGAAAATTAAAACGAAACTTCTTGTGAAGTTCACTGTATAGTTTTTTTTATTTAAACATTTGAGGTAAATTTAATAGGTATCCTTTGCTTCAGAAACATTAAAGAATAACAAGTAGTATTTTTGCATACTAAAATAGCTTTGTTTAGTGTTTGTAAATGGCATAGAGAAAACTCAAACTGAATGTACATTAGGGCAATTTCACACCATCTTTTTATCAATTTTACAGTGGGTCAATGTAACAGTGGGTGAGCAAGTAACACCTACAATGAAAAAATCCAGTGGTAATGAAATAACCATAACTTTTCATCTTTTCCTTTGTAATATGCTTGTATGCTTACACAGAAAGTGTTACTCTGTGATTTGAGTAATGACTGCAAGACGGAGGTGTCAAAATAGTCACTGCCTAAACCAAAATAGTATCTAATTTTCCTTCAAACAAAACAAACAAGAGTTGCATGAAAGAAAGTATCCTATGCTGTGGATGATGGCTAAAATGGGATGGGAAAACCCAAGCATTTAAATATCTTTGAAGATATCCTAAGAATTAAAAATAGAATCGAGTTGGCATACAAATAAAATTCGAGTGCTAGACTAATCACTAAGAGCACAGCTGGAACAGCAAGGACAACAAAGATCTGGGTCTCTGCCATTCTTCATAAAGTAATGCTTTCCATGCTTTTTTAGCCAAGGTTCCCATGCTTTTTGAGAGCTGCCTTACCATTATGCAGAGGGCAACCAATGCAATAAAAGATCCTCTGACTTCTCTAGGGTCATGTAACCAACCAGTTAAAGAAAAGAAAAATCCATCCCATATCTCTTCTTGCCTACTCCCGTGCTCTCAGGTTGTGTGCTACTCCACCCCACCTTTCAACACACGTTTCGGTTTGCTTAAACTCATTTGTCAGGGCAGCTAGAATGAAGTCTTTGGACCATGCCGCTACAAGAATGTGAGCTTCATAGCCACAAACACACTTGAGCAATTAAAGACTGTATAAGTAACACAGAAATGTGAAAACAACAAAATAAATACTAAATAATGGGCTAGATTAGGTTCTGTTGCTGGAATTTTAAGCCTTTTTGGGCTCTTTCCTCACTGGCTGTTTCAGAGTAGATGGAGTTCTACCAAAGTCTGCATTAATTTCCCATGCTTACCAAAGCCAGGGAAACACAGCGATAGAAGAAAATTGCATTCTTTTAGGACTGAAGTATTCAAATGGCATAGCAAATGCCCAGGGATTGGCTCTGCACTTCTCAGGCTTACTCAGGCTGGCAGAAAGGAGAGGTTCAAACTGGGGATCAAAGGGATGATTTCATCTGAGATGTGACAAAATGCAGAGAAGGGTGCACCTGCTGAAATAAATTGTTTTGGTTTGTGTGTGCTGTTTTGTTTTTGTTTTTATTTAAGAAAGTAAAGCTCTCATTCAAAGAGAGGTTTTCTTAATAAAAATATTTTTTATTAGGGATAACTGTGACAAGAGGGCTTTCTACTTTCTAGATGTAACTAAGATCTCTTTGATTTATTCAGCTCCTTTATTCTAACCTTCAAATGACTCCTGCAGTCTTTTTTGCACAGTCTGAATACAAGAAATGGAAAGCTTCACAAATAAGAATAAACTGTCATCAGATGAAACTGGAAATTTGGAACTCAAATTCCTCGGACTGTAAATGGCACAAAAACTCAGCCTCCCTTATCCTTGGAGACTCATTTGTGTAGCTACAAATCATAGGAAAAATCTTTCAAGATGAAATATGAAAAATGATAACAGAAAATAATTGCTTAACACATGCATAAAAGTATGACCTGAGCAGTAATGCTGTGATTACATTTACTACCTGAATAAACACTTGGCTTTGAGGAAAAGAGATTCTCTCAAAAGACATATCTATAATTACAACTCCTTTGAAATGAATGTTGTACAAGTCCTTAGAAAACATTACACACCACTAAACAATTTCTGTAGCTAATATACAGCAGAGCCTGAAAACCCCCTGGTACATGTTACATGAAAACACCAAGTTTGTCTTGTTGTGAATTCCTTCTAAAATTCTGTACCCCTCTGGGAATGATCCTCTCTTTACTTCATTCTCTTTACATACATAAATACTACTAGAAAGAGGAAAAGGTGGGTGGATACCTTTGGAGTATATGAACGCTAACTATCCATAACTTTGCTAAAATTTCTGTAATAAATGACTGAAGCTATGTGAAAAAATTTGCATCACTTTATGCTGCCTGTGCAAATACATCTTCGTAACTGGTCCTTTACTATAAACGGTTATGCATTTGTTATTTTTAGTTAACTCTAAGCAGGATGCCCTCGGGAGGCACAAACTCCAGTTATAATAGCAGCTACAGTTTTGAATCTATCTTCTCATGTGTACAATGCCTTACACTGACCATCAAACAGAAGTCATATACAGAGATTTCTCATATGCTTCAACAGAGCAGGGTGACCTCTGCCTGGTAATTAATGTAATTCCACCGTTATTGTAGGCTCTGCTTGTGTGTTTCTTTGTTTAGTCCTGTCTGGCTGACTGGAGGATGCAAGCCCTCACGTAATCCTTCTCCACCTTTGAGTAGTCCACCACCTTTCCCACTGAGTACCTACCTACTCCTTCATCGGACAGCCGCATAGTCTTGATTCTTGGCAAATGTGGCAAGAATTTGTTTCTAAGTTATATAATGATCTAAAAATGTATCTTACTGGTTGCTTCAAGTCAGCTGGTATTTCACAAAATAAATTGTGTGGGATATGCTGTGAGGAGTCTGGAAGAAAAGAGCAGTAATGCCTGAGAAATGCAGAGAAAAGCTGCAATACTTAAGATTTTTAAGTATTTGGGGGGATTTTCAGTCTCCTCTTCCATGATGCAACTTTTTCATGAAGTTGTAAGTATTTTCTCAGTTCTTAAAAAATGACCATGTTAAGTATGTGCATTTCTATTTTACACAGATGTAAAAATCTCTGATATATTGATATATAGGTCATTAGCAGTGTTTTGTGGTATTCAGCCTATTGCAAACACTAACTGAGAGGAGAGTTGGTGCTTTCTGAAAAGACGCTGTGGTCTAATCCGGCCAAACCCTTCTGACACTTAGGCAGGATCTGCCACTTTTTCTGCACTTGGACAAAATCTCCTACATGCTTCTTTCAGCCTGGCATGTACTCGTAAAGAAACCACTCCTATTAATGAAATGCAGATGAAATGCAGAATAAACAATATACTAAGTATTAAATACAAAGCCATTTCAAGTAAAATATTCCCAAATCTAACACCAATCCTATGATCGTTCCAAGCTCCTTACAGCAACTACACACACTGCACTCTCTTTTCCACCCTTCATGTGGACCATCCAGAGTATTTCCATCAGAAAGTTCCTATGCGAACCATACACCTCCTTCTCTACAGATTTGGGAGAAATCAAGCCTTGGTTACACCTTCAGAGGGAGCACTCCTCATCCCCTGCAGACCCTGTTTCTGTAGCTTCCTCATCTATGCTGGTGTAACTGCTTGACACAGCTATATGATGAACTGATACAGCTACAAAACAATAAGCAATAATAATGGCAATGACAAGATTGAAGGTGAACTTAGTAGATAGAGGCTGGAGGTGCTGTTGAAGAAAGACCTGGATAAGTCTGGTCATAGTGGGAGAACATCTGCAACAGTTACTTGTGCACCAGCCAATGCAGATAAATCACACACTCCAGGTGTACACAAGTATTTGCAAGACAGCAGCAAATGAAGGTACCTAATATATTGGCTTGTAAACTTGACAATTCTGAGTATAACCCCACTCCCAGCTCCTACTACATTGATTTTTTATCCACATTTCCCTACCACAGGATCCTAGCACTTTCTTTCAGAGGGCACAGCTGGAGACAAGGAAAATGCCCGTGAAGCGGGACCCAATGTGATTATTTCATTCTAGTTTCATTCCAAGCTGGAGAGTTGTAATTTTACTGATTTTCAGTTAAAGTCAAAATCAGAAGGTTCTCTGACCTCTGAAATGTTACATGGGCAATTTTTGCTAAATTAGGACTCAAATCTCCATGAGTTGGATGCACATATGTTGTGCGACAGGTATGTTTTACGACTGATAAATTACTTAAAACACACGCAGTATAAAATATGGTTAAGTATTTCAGCAAAACTTAAATAACAACCACAAAGCACCAGAAAAATGCTGTAAAATACCCATAAGGGCTTGGTTCAAATAACAGAAAACAAGAAATTAGGGGGTTGAGGCCTGAAACTATCAGAAAATGCCTTAAAACCACATGAATTTCAGGGAATTAAAAGATGGTTCCAGGCTATACTTTGAATTTGGAGGCATCTATCACTATGAAACAGGTCATTAACAGTATTTAAAACTAATCTTCATGTGAACGCGTGGATGTTTTCAGTTGCATAACATTATATAAACAAAAACAACCAAGGGCAAATTTGATGTTTTAATTTATGAAATGGTAGAAATCCTGCTTTGCTTATGCACCTGACCTTGCTATGCTCATGGTGTCTCTTTGCAAAACTGCTGAATGCTAATTTTTAAGCACGTCGTTCTTCAAGTGCTGTTTTAAGCACCCCCTACTACATGAACAGATGAAGCAAACTGCCGACAAGCTGCAATGCATGTAATACACACAGTGTGGTTTAACAAACAGCGTTCTGTAAAACCACAAAGACCAACTAAGTCTCTGATTAAGTCAAATGAAATCAGTATTATTACGCCAGGATTACATTTATATCTAATTTCTTAAGTTTTAGGCATCTCTATCTATTTAAACACAGATGTCTTGAAAAATTTCTTACCCTCTCTGCGAAAATATTAGACAAAACTAAGCCTGACCTTGGAGAAAATTTGTAGAAGGGGAACAAAGCAGCAATTAACCCCTAAGACTTGCACTTCCATTTTCTACCCTCCCACTGCTGACTATGTCATTCCTTTAACAACATAAGGATTTTCCAAATTTCTAGTCCATTAACCAACAGCTTGTGGACACCAAGAAGCAGACGGGAGAAGGCATATTAAAATTAGGTTTTGTTCAGGAAGGTAAAAATAGAAAATGCTGCACATAACTGTACAGAAAGGAAGATGATATCAGACCAAGTCATAATCTGAAGCTTTTAAAAGTATTTAAGGATGTTTCTATAGCTTTACAGGACTCAGGCTTTGGAGTCATGTTGATAACCAGGACTACTTTCTGCAGAATTTCTACCTTTTTTACCATGAAGAGATAAAATATATTATTCAAAATCTTTGAAAAATAATATAGAATCAGTCTTAACATCTGATACCTTAAAGCTAATTAATACAGATGTACTGAATTTTATAAATTAAATGTTACTTTAATACTTTACTGATTCAGTGTGTAATGTGATGTATCTATAGATATTAAATTTTACAATCAAATGCACTAGAATAATTAATTTGTAAAAATGCCATCCATTTTCATGGCTTTATTTTATATATTTAACTGAACTTTCTACATTGTAAATTACATTCTTAAGGGACAATGTCTTCCATTTCATCAGATTAATGCTCTGCCAATTTAATATGCTCACTAAGAGTAGTAGTTTTCATAACAATCAACTAGCTCTCTGAATCCTCTTTTGGATGTTAAAAAGACATTATTCCTATTCTTAAGATCTTTGCTATTACTCTCTCCAGACGTAGCCTTGCTCATAATATTAGCTATCAGGAGATTAACATAATGTGCTAAACGCTAATAGAATCTTTTATATGTTTTGTATTTATTATTTGAGAATTTCTACTTTCTCTCTTTATCAACCCAGTGCTGTGACAAAGATTTGGACAGCGATTCTATGAATTGTCATAAGTTTGTGATGAAACATTAACCGAGATCTGTGTTCAGGTTATACTTTGACTCCACAGAATGTTCTTCTTGAGCTCCCTGTATGGAAATGAGAATGAAGAAATAGAAATTCCTCTGAGGTTATAAAGTTTCTGGTGTCTGATAGAGGAGAGAGGGAGAGAACAAGAACTGTTCTTCTAACCCCCAAGTCATTTCACACACACACACACACACACACAAAATCAAAACACACACACACAAAATCAAAGATAGGCAGCCCTGAAATGCCGAAGCTCCATTTCCTGCTCCAGTCAAGGAGTGATTATTTATACAAATCCAAGCAGCACCCCGGGGATACAGCAAGGGTACACCTCCTTGGAATATGCCATAGCACAGGATTTCCCCAGTCATCTTCACAGGAAAAGTCAAGTCTACTCAGGCCATAGAGGAAACTGCTCAAGGCTTTCCTGCATCTGGATGCATTTCTCCCTCCTAAGGGATGGAAATAACACCAATTCTCCTTCTTCCGCTTTTATACATATACTCGTTCATTTTTTTGGTTTTCTTACAATTTCATGAGGGCAATTTTGAAAATATTTGAATTTTTTTAAAGAAAAAATGAAAGGAAATCAAAAGAAAATGGAAAGAATCTGAAAACTTTCAAGTTTCTCCCTCTCTGCCTTCCCAAACTCTCTTCTCCTGCTCACATTTTGGTTCGCATGTGAAATTACAGATTCCCAATCAGATTTCCCACTGTATTAACTTCAGCATCAAACATTTTTGAGTGGTTGCATTCCCTGCATGTCAGAGTGCAGCATGAACACTATAAGCCTCATCCAAAGGCTCATAGCCCTAGAGTTCAAGTTCAGAACTTTATTTTTCATTTAAATGACCAAATATGTTTTTGTCCCTCATTTACAAGGAACCTGCATTTCATGCATTTACATTTACACAAATCTACAAAAAGTCCAAGATGACAGCTTTCTGGATGTTAATTCCAAAGCCCAATGCTCTAGGGAATCCCACTAGAGCACAAGCAGGGGGCCAGACATGTGCCAGGAGATTAAGTAAAAAACCCCTACTACCTATAGCTGGAGATACATTTCAACTAATAAGTTAGCATTTAGAAGGTTTCTTTTGCAGATGTACCTGCTTAAGGAAATCTGCTTTTTCCAAGGAAAGCAGACTATTGCTCTATTGGATGTTGTTGCCACTGCCCCCGCCTTCGACATCAAGAGTCTCACAGCAGCTCTTGGATGATTTACAGAGCCATGAAGCAACGGCTGGTCTTAAGACTGCCTTAATTAACCCTGATTCCCCTCACCGCTTCTTTTACCTTTGTGATCCACAGATCTGAGAAAGCACTTCCAATCCCCTTCCACACCTTCAGAAGTCTCTTTTAAAGGTGGCAGCTGGTAGTGTCACTCTCCTCAAATTAATCTAAATAGCTTCATGGGCATATCCATCGCTTGGTCTTGTGACGGCAATGGTCTCATTACTGCAGGACTGAAATTCCCACAGCAAAGTGCAATAATTTTAGGAGGAACCACTCTCAGCCTCTGAAGTATCTCTCGCTGTCGCAAGGACACAAAGCTACACAAGACAGAGAGAATCGCCTTCCCCCTCCCCAATCTCTGTGGTAGTTGCTCAAACAGGAAAAAGCTCACAGATCTCTTCCTCCTCTCTTTATCAAAGCAGAAGAGAGCAGGATACATTTTTTGCTCCTTGCACATAGTTGAATGGAGAAAAAGCATCAGCTGGATCCACACAGCTCAAAACCACTGCTAACAGCAAGAATGTTGCTGGTTTTCTCAACATGAGACAACCACAACCTAGCAGATTAATATTCAGACAATACTTAACCAGTGAACCCACAGACCAAGGGGCACTTACCTAACTACTTATCCTCTGCATCAATAAATATCAGAGGCTGTATCTCCCCACAACAGACAGTTTTTTTCCATGAAAAGATTCATGTTACTCATTTAGTCACACATTTCTTCAACTTGTTAAATTCTATGAGGCACTTACACAGATGCATACAAATACGCCATTTATATATCAACAAAGGACTAAAGCAATTACAGAGTGTTTTTAAATGTTATAGCACATACTGTATTATGCAAGTGAGGAACAATATATCAGTCTCACTGTTCTCCTAGTTGAATATAAATGTAGTATCTGTATAATCCAACCATTCATATCTCAGACAAATATTGTAATTACTTACTTTGTCTATGTTGCTCTGCAATATCTTATAGCAGGATGGTATCACTTAAAACAAATGGCAGGGTACAGGCATTTATAAACACCAGCCTTGGAATATGTACATATAGCATGGTTTGGGGAACCATTCTTAACATAAACTGCAGGACATGTATGGGAAGATCACCTGCCAGATTATCCCAGGGGGAAAGGAGCTGGAGTACTGTAGATCATTAGATATGACATACTCATCACCATTACAGCTGTGAAGAAAATGAGGGGAGAAGAACTGTCACAGGAGATCCTACAGAAAGAACTCAGTAATACAGTATCATATATAGGCAAAGGTAAACAAGAAAGAACCACCCAGTGTTCAAAGAATCCTAATTAAGTTAAAAAATCAAGTGCTTGAAAGTTTGGGAATGTCAGATTTACAGTTTTCTGTGCACTTGTATTTTCTACTCATTGTGCAGTTGTCTTCTGTACTATGTAAAGATAACCCACCCATCTCGCCACTTTATTTACACAAACACACAGAAGAATTATCTCAAGTACTTCTTTGTTCACATTTTCAGTGCATGGTTATCGGTTCCACTGAATTTATTCTGCATTTACTACTAATTGACATGAATGTCGCATATTCACCAATTTAATGATAATCTAAGGACTTTTAGAGATAAGGACAGGAAAGAAACAAATGTAAAAAATACACGCACAATCTCAGAAGCATTTCTCACTTTCTATTTTCTTTTTTCTCTCAAGTGAATTGGAACTGAAGCAGAGTAAGGATTTACTAAAGACACTCACTGTTCTGCTGAGATGAATCATTTCACCTCACTCTCAAACTTAATTAGCAATATGTTAGCGGGTGGAGAGAACAGATAACAGGCATCTAATCTGCCAAATGCTGCACCCACAGAGGCCCATTTATCTAACCTGCGTGGTGTTTGGTGAAAATCTGGACAGATTGCTACGCCCTTAGAGAAGACCGCCTTTGTATCAGACGTGACCTTGCAATTTCTGAAACACCAGGTTTAAGTTTCAAGTACTGAATATTTGGGTATAAAATACTGAGCTCTGAGGTAACATGAAAAACTGATTCACAGTGATGCATATTATACTGAAAAAAAAATCTCATTGGTCATTTAGGAGCCATTACTACTATTACCTCATGAAGGTGATTAATCTCTTCCAAAATTACCGGATTTATACTTTGGGACCCATTTTATTTCATATTTTAGTTAATGACCTTGGGATGAAAATAAAGATGCATGAATGCAGTTTGTTGAGGATACAAAGTCAGGAGGTAGAGTCTTCCTAGAGAAGGAGAATTTGAATGTCCTGTGGGGGGAAATGCATGATCTTGAAGACCCCAGAAACAGAACTGGGTTGAAAGTAATAGTCCAAAGGGCACACGGGACTAACAACAAGAATCCCTGATATATACTGGGAGCTCATTAGTTGGAAATAGCAGCCTATTTTAGTCAGTCACAGGATTACTATGAGCCACTAATTGAATCTGACCATGAAAAGGGCAAGGCAAGGTATTTTCGTAAAGAAGACGGAGTATTCATACCACTGTATAGCCTGTACTGAGACCTCATCTGATGCATTTTGTATAATTCCAGTTATACATGTTCAAAAAAAGAGATGAATTCCAATTTGAACAGGTGCCGAACAGGACTATTACAGAGATCAAACATAAACCTATCTATGGGAGGAGACTGAAGGGACTTGGGTTTTTTATGCTGAAAAATGAAGCCTGGGAGGAAAGATGATTGCTTGCAGCAAATGCACTGGGGGCAAACGATTTGTTAAATCTATGAGAGAATGTTGGTGTTAGAACAAATGGGTAGAAACTGGTCATGAATAAATTAAGGATGGAAACTGGAAGAAGGTTTGTAATCATCATTACAGGAGTGTGGTCCTACAACAACCTTCCAAACGGAGAGATTGGAGAAGGAAAAACTAATAGGTGGAACCTAACCAGTCTATGAAAAAGACTGTATAATGTTGCATGCCACAGCAGAGGACTGGATTTGGTGACCTCTGAAGTCCCTTAAAATCCAGTGTTTCTATTGGCTTAGCTGAAAGCCCTCATGTCTCTAAAGAGCTGTTTGTAGATACAAGCACCACAGCCACCACAGCCCATACAGTGGTTAAATTTGTTTTAAACAGCCTTTTTCATTCTGAACTATATTTATACTTCAGAATAGCCATTTGTAAAACCTTAATGAGGCACAATTGCTCAGTCATACTTTCAGCACTCACAGCAGAATTACGGTCATGCAGTTCAAGATCACATTCAGTGTCACAAGCTGTCTACATCTAAAGCGTACAAGTTGGAAGTGCTCTGCATCTAGTGGGCATGTTTGGCTTTTAAATGTGGTATCTTGTTTGAAGTGGCCAGCCCATCTCAGGAAAAATTAAGACCATAAAAGAGAAGCCATTTTAACTTGTAAAAGGGAGGATGCTAATAGCTAGGACAATGACCTCTAGGTATTATCTACTTAATCAACTGTTTACTAAATAAAGCCTCTAAATAAACCAAGAGTGAGAGAAAAAAGAAACTCTTCCAGCATGATATATGATAAACAATAATTCCATATTAAATCATTATCACCAATCTCCTCTTGCTTAACCAACTACAGCAGGTGCGCTTACAGGCTTTCATAATCCAAGCTAAGCAATCTATATATAACCAAAATTTGATGAATGCCAATTTCCAGTACTATTCCTTTTTGTCTCACTAACATAGCTTTTTGTGATTTTCTATGCCTCTGCTATATAAAAGTTCTTCCAGATAAAATATGGTATCTCAAGATAGAAATAGTTTCACACAATTATTAAAAGGAGTCAGTCATTTGCTCAGTTATGAGTTATAATATAGGAGGAAGAAAGAAGCTTCACAATGTCCTGTAATATAAGATTTCTAAATGAGCATTTCCATAATGTTGACTGAACCTTCTAAGTATTTAAAGATGTGAACAGTTAATATCACAATGTCTAAAAGGCATCAGTTAGTCAATGTTCAATTTCAGAGACCATTAGAGAACTGCTTTCTCATGTAGAGGAAGATTCATGGCAGCCTAAGTAATTTCTCAAGACACGAAAGAGTTGTTCGAACTGTTGTGCTGTCTGTACAACACTTATATAAACACAACGGGAGAAGATAAGCACTCAATAATTTAGTTCAACAACAATATAATTCCTTCTAAAATAGCTTGTTGGAAACACTCTGATTTTAACTCTATGGAAAGAGCTTGTCATCCCATTATTAAGGCCTGCCAGAATAAAGTAAATCTGACACAAAAGCTAGAGTTCTTAATATTTATCCAAATGTAAATTTTCAGCAAAATTATTCTCTACTCAGAGAGTAATTCCTCTTTGTTAGAAGATGATACAGCGTTTTTCATACAGCACAAACCACTTTGATTCCTGTTCTAAGTGTAAAGTAAAGCTATTCAGTCAAAGCCAGTTGGTACCTCCAGAATGCAAAGTCATGTCACGCAGCTTCAGAATACGCTTTGAAGGCACATTTGGAGCTTTACCCAAAACAGAACCGCATATACACAGCCTGTGACTCTCTTGCTGGGAAGGCTTATGTTTCCATTCATCAGAATAGAGTAAAACATTTTAAAATACTAAATTACTAAACAAATTTTAAAAATCTAGCTAAACAATATGTAATTTCTTCACAGACAAAGCCTTCAAGTACTATCTGAACCGAGGGCTTGTGTCTCTTAAAAAAGGAGACAAATCATATCAGCTAATTTTTCTATACCATCCAGTGCCCAACACAAATATTTTTATATATTGAAAAAATCTGTACATATGGTGAAACTTCATAATACACATAGGGATGTGCCTGTGATTCTGAAGAACTGGGTTTACTTTTACATAATGAGATCAAATTGTTACATTGGAAAAAATACAGTTAACTTCGCTAGATTTGCTCAACTAAGGAAACTATGGGATCATGTCAAATACATGCCTGTCTATAAAGAATTAAACTGTGAACTGGCAGTAGCAGAGGTTCACCCCAAACTCCAAATTATTTTGCAATTGCAAGGGTCATGTGCTACCCCTATAATCATTACAGTTTTGCCAAACTGTCTCAGCAACTTACTAATAAAGATATAAAATACATTCACTTGACACAGTGACTGATGGAAATACTAATGGTATTCTGCTTACTTATAAAAAAAAAATTACTCTGGCTCTTCAGGCAAGTTGAATTTTATGAAACTGAGGTATCACAATGTCAGTTTACAGTTTACAATTTATATTAAAGGATCCCTCTACAATTAAAGACTACCAAACCCCCAAGTTATTATGTGATCAGTGGATATAAAGAAAACTTGCCCCTTCCTGATATGTCTTATATCCTCCAAAACTCTTGCCGCAATAATCTAATGTCCTGTCAGATGTCCTCCACAACTGCTCTCTGGTTCAGTGCGATACTGTCAGCGTCTCCCCACTCGCTACTCCTCAACCCACCCAGCTTATGCCTTTCAGCATTCTTCCATTTTCTTCCAAATAATTTTGGGCAGGAATATCTGCATGTGCACAGAGTGGCTAGATATTGAATGTGGGCCAAATTAACTTGAATTTCTCAAATTTATGCTGCAGACCTTCACCAAGCAGAAGAGTGGGGGGAGAAGTGGTAAGAGAAGCTCATCAGCAGCTCTGCTGAACTGTTTTTTTCATGAAACTTGTAAAACTGACTAATGAATGTACAGAGAGGCAGCAAAATAGTGTACATCTCATTAAATGAGAAAAATAAAGTTTACAATTGTCCAGACCAACTCAAAGAAGCAGAAGAATTTCTAAGAAGAGTATGCTGTATTTATTTTGCCATTTGTGGTCAAAATTACTTAACCCTGATAACTTAATTTACATTTATTTCTTATCTGTGCTCATTGTTTTTCTTCTCATGCCTGAGCTTTTTTTCTGTGTTTTAATTTTAAGGCACAGCAGGGTTCCTGCTCTGTTCCTAATAGCTCTCACTGACAAAAGAACACATGCCCATAATACAATAGTGAAAAAAATTATAAGCAGAAAGCAACCAAACCAAAGCAAACCAGCACCCAAACACGCACACATATCAGTAGGGGAATTCTCGCCGACTTCAGCTGCTGCTAGCTTTTTCTTTGGCAGCTTTCTGTTCCCCTGCAAAGCTCCAACCTCATTTAAAACCTGGCCGAGTACATTCAGCAATAATTCTGCTTTCTGTTAGTTTTAAGTGGCTAATAACAGGATGTTTCTATACAGATGCCTGGAAACTCTGCAGTGGCCCAAGGCATGATGTTTGATTCAGTTGAGGAATTGGTCCCGGAAGAGTCAAGTTCAAGTCCCTAAGACAGTGGTGCCCCAAACAAATTAAGAAAAGCAAAAGGATAGTCCCTTATTATACCACAGGCAAGCAAGGCCCCTAAAAGAGCTTCTAGGTCAGCTGCCCTTCAGAAAAGAGGATTTTTCTACAGAGGAAGATTCTCCACTGACTCCTCTAGAAACTTTAAGTCCTGTCATCGTGTTTATGCAGTACAATATAGCTACAGTAGATCAAATAGTCTAGTTTCTATACTCTGCCACTCGATAACTGTATATCTACAGTACACAAAGAGCTGGGAAGTTTATATGGCAGTATTACAGACTGACAAGCAAAACACAAATATATGTTTCCATGTGAAATGCATCTATTCCAGTAACAAATTTTATGGTGCATTGTCTACATCAGCCATTTCTCAGTCAGCCATTATAAAAGCACAAACTTAGATTGACTTGAAACACCTGCACTTGAAATTCCATGTCAGCAGCAAGCTGATAACATAAGTCTTTCGTGTTAATAAACAATGTAATGGAACTGATACAATGTGTGGCTATTGTCCTTTCAAGTTGCTTTGAGAACATCTGCATAAATTAAATGCTCCTTTTTTCATTATCAAATCTCTGAGGTTATGATGTGCTGTATTTTATTAGTTCAGCAGTCTCATTCAAATAGTAGCTATCTAACACGATCCTTGCAATTAGTACCTTATGTACATTCTTGAACCAAATTCCTCCTCTGGGATTTAAAGAAAACCCAGGGTCTCATTTGAGTCTCTCTTGTAATTCAGCTACACGCTACACTTTTAAAGCTATGCAAATTAGCTTCAAGGAAAACTGTGATGTACAGCAAAGGAAGAGATCTGAAAATTAAAATCCTGCAGGAGAGAAAATATTTAAAATTTCCTTTACATTTTTTCTTTTGTTTAGCTAATCCCTAAAGGCATTAGGGCAGCATGTTCCATCTTGAAAGTCCCTGTAGAATCATGTACTGTTGAGCATAACTACAAATGTGATGCTTTGAGCAGCCAGATAATGGTTTTTAATTGGCTCATCATTGCAGCTTCACCCAAAAGCACAAAAATGAATTTAGAACCAATATTAACAGGTGATAATTAAATTATGGGGTCTGCATGCTTAATATATTGGAATAAGGCAGATGAGGCAACTAAGACCATTAACTTTAATAATGGAAATCAGTATCTACCTTAAGTAGTATTTTATAGCACATTAGCAATGGTTGATTAGTGTTAAATCATAAAGTAAATTTTGTTTTCTTACTGAAGCTTTTTTTCACTTATTCTACTCTGCACCCATGTATTTAGCATGCACACTAAACTAAGGATGCCCATTTAAACCATTGGGCAAATGGGCAAAACCCACAAATAAACCAGCTAATTAATTCACTGTGATGACTCGAGTACTTTTATTTGTTACTTGAGTAAGTTATTTACTACCACTTAATATTAAAGCATATGTAGATTGAACAATGAGTACAGTGGGAAACCGTTTGGAATCAAATAGTTTTAATAGAAGTATTCATCATTCAGTCAGCAAGCTCCATAACCCGGGTTTCCCGTTCTCCCTTGGTGAAGCAGAAATACCTGGGTGCCCTGTTGTTACCACTGTAAGAAGTGATGCCATGTACAGATTAACCCTGCACTTCCTCAGAGCAACAAAAACAAACTTCGATGATGTGTCAGTATCACTTGAACTCAACAAAAGAAAGTGCTGTTTTCTCTTTTTTCATGTTTTCTTTTCCATGCCTTTACACCTGAGGAAAGAGGCAGGCTTTGAATTTTCCTGTTGTCTTCAGACAGGCAGTCCACTATGTGTCTTTTTCTCCACCTCCACTCTCTCCTCCATTCAATTTACCTTATCTAATACAGCACTATCTCCTCAATCTTGCAAAACTCTGTATCATCACCTATTCTAAGGCTCCCGTGACTGCTGTCTCCAAATTAAAGCTTTCATTCTGCTTGCTTTTCTGCTGCTACCTACACTCTTTTGTCTTTTCTGCAGTCTATCCTGTCAACTTGTTCTTTCCCGTTACACCGAGTGCTAGGGTTCCTTTTTCTACTTCTATGTCTGCTTCTTTGGCTTGAGTTCAGCTATCAGCTTCCCCTATTTCCACTCGTACTTAAAGAGTGTGAGCTATCAAGTGCTTTAGGAAACAGTTTTTCTGTGAGACTTTTCTCCATTTGCGAAGTCTCATTTCTGCTTCTCTCTTCCTGCTCGAGCTCAGTTTTGATCAGCACTTGTACCTTCCATGCTATTGAGGATTTTCCACATTCGGCCTCCATCTGAAGTAGTCTTCTTCAAAACCTAGCCATTCATTCTCTGTTACTTTCTTTTCCTGCCTTTTAACTTTTTCTAACATCTTTCATCTGGATGGACACATATGAATTCCCTTCCTCCCTATAAAAAACAACATAAAAATGGTCCATGAATCTATAGAGTGAACCAGGCATAAAGTTACTACAAAGCTACCCATTCCCACTAGTGGATCCAGTAACATAGATAAATTAAGCCATGGAGGAGAAATATGGAGGTGTAACCACTTGTTTAGGCAGCTAGGTATGAATACAGAAGCCTGGGTACCTAAATCTTTGAATGAAAGCACCTATTAAGCTTGAAGGATTGAAATAATCTGCGGACCATGAACCACAAGGTTATCACTGGCCCTTAGGTAATATATTCCATAACTCTTTTCAAAGGTGCATGGTTTATTAATACATACTCTTAATATCCTAAGTACTGAAGTCAGACTTTATGTAAAATGCAGAAGCCAGAGGTAAGGAGGTGGAAATGGCGCTTCAGAATATGAAAATCAAAATCTTGAAGCAATTACCTAGAAGTCAAATGTGATCCACACAAGTTTCTTATGACATCATTGCCACCCTACGGTTGTTAAGGTCAAATTCCGGTGGAGTGCTATATAAGCAACTGAACAAAGATTGAGCAAAAATCAAACAATTGAACTAAAGAAACAACAATTCTTCAAAAAACAATAATTCATTTCAAACTGTAAGTTGAATTTTATATCCAAATAACATGAAATTGTTGCAACACCTGTGATTTTCACCAAAACCAAAGTAAAACAAATGCTTGATATGCTTAATGCAGCTGTGGTGAAGGCTAAAGATAGACCAGATCTTGAATGAAAATGGAGCTTGTCAGTTACATAACGAAAGTTTGATACACATATGTGACTGTAAAAAAAAGAAAGATTGTTACACTCACCCCAATGAATTGTACAGCTAAGGTTTTACCATAAATGAGCCCAGCGATATTGCCTTATTTTAGTGTAGATCATCCCAAGGGAGTGTTCATAATACCTGTTTTGCACCACCGTTTATCATATTTATAACACATATTTTGCAGACAATCTATTTTAGATCCATGTTAGAGAGATTTACTTTTTTATTGATAATATTTCTTATATATCTACATGTAAAGCCACTTGATTTTATTATCATGAGTTCAACTTTATAGGCCTTAAAGGGAGAATAAAATGATAATGAATATATTTCAATAACCTATGAAAATTATTAAAATATATTCCCTATAAGTCATGGTACTACAGTTTTAACATCCAATAACTCAGAACCTACCATAAATTGAAAAGAATGTCTTGCAATACCAGAAAATGGAATTTTCAGCTCTATTGATTAAGCTTTTAACGGCTTACAAAATATTGGCTCTTAGACCACTGAGTAAGGCACAATAAGACAAAAGCATTTTAGATTTTTTTCAAAATGCATATGGTGCAGGGGAAAATAAATGTTTCTATGTTACAGGGTGATACTTCAACATAACACTGAGTCCAAATCAAAATGAATAGTGATGAGAATGAAGGTGAGGCAGGCAAACATGCATTGTAAATTAAATTTATCTCATGGTTCCACAGTCTGTCACAAAAATCCCACTGTCAAACATACAATGTATGCACAAGGCATGTCCCATTTGCTGACTATCCTTCAAAAACACTGCAATACTCAGCAATGAGATGGCATTTGCATCCAGCATGCAGAGAAACACAGCAGAGAAAATGAATTCTAAAGAAGTATTTATGTATCTTTCAAAATGAACCAGCACAAGCTTGGAAACAAAGTTCATTAAAGAACCTCCAGCTACTGCTGAAGAAACTCCTTTGAACTTCCAGCAGCAGGATTGAAAGGTCTTTCAATGCAACTACTCTGTAGTCATTGTACCATTCATACAGAGTACCTTACATGGTACCATGGTCTTCTGTGACCTGGTAAGAAATAACAGCATTATGGGGCCAGTAATACTTATGTGAAGTGACAGCAACACAGAACTCACTGAATTCTTCTGCAGTTTTCATTGATTTTGACAGCAGTGTCATCCATGCTCCTGAGAGACATATCTATTTGTTTTTAAATGCACTTTTATTCTCACTTTGTAGAAGTCTTAAACACACAGTGTTCAACCCAACATTGCCAACTCCAAGTACTCAAATAAAAATGATAAAATAATAACATGTATTCGGAATTCCATTTATTTAACTTCATGACTAACTTTTAGGAGCATGTTCTTTTGGTTTTCTCCAAAACCATAGGAATTAGACATATTCTTCTTAAACAAAGGCTGAGTTTTTAATGTGTGTGCCTATCTCCAAAAGTACGGCACATGCACGCACACACACAAGAAATATGAGAGTCCCAACGAAACTTAAAGATTTGTCAACATTGTGTAAACATACATACATCTTCTCCAAAGGGAGAAGGTATAATGAAGCTAAATAGTAGCAGAGCTTATATAAAAAGTTAAAAAAAAAAAGGTCAGGCATCATAGCAAGCAAGATCAAATCAGTAACAAATCACGTGTCAAATAATGTGAAGTGTTGTCACTTCTGAAGTCCAGCAAATGTCCTTCCTCTCAAACACTGCGGCAACGGAATCTCAGGTTGTTCACAAATTCCTCTGATTGAATACATTCTTTGGGCTTGCCGTTCAGAAAATATGTTTTTAATTCAGAATGGTGAAATGCCACATTCAGAATTCCTGTTTCATCTATGCCTGGAGCTCACAAAAATGGAAGAGCCCAGGGAGACCCCTGTTTGCATGGAAGTACTCGTGAGTGGAGGCAGGTTTTGGCCACTCGTGAAAACAGGATGTGGGATACTCCATTTGCCTTTTCTGGGGAACAAGGCGTGCTTCTAATTGGCTCCAAAAGCCCTTTGTTTTTGACCTCTTTATTGCAGATTCCTCTTCACAGGACCTTCCATGCAACACTGCAAGGAATCTGGAGAGATCCCAAACCTCCTGCACAGCCCCAGGGCAGCAAATGCTGGAGCAAACGAAACCTAGCAGAGAAGAGTGAGCAGCTAGAAGGAGATCAGAGTAGCAAAGAGAAGAGCTAAAGGATATACTTAGATAAACAGTTCGCAGATAAAGTATCATAGAAGGAAGTCAAGGCTATGTGCCTCACTGGCTTTTGTCGAATCAATGCATCTTGCTGTACACAGCAAACGATTGCCTCCATGCAGCTTTTCACTTCAGGTCTTAATAATGTGAGACTTGTATTCCTCTTCAATTATTACCTAATATTACTATTATTGATTTATATACCACTGCCAGACAGAAAATTTAACAGACGGAGCTGATTTCAATAAAAGCTTTTATTAAAATGACAGTATATAATTATAAAATAAAATTGAAGTTTTAATTTTAAAACACTAAACAAATGGAAAATGAAGAATTCATATTTATGAAAAAAAGGGGATTGCAGTTAATACACAAAACCTTTACAAATCATTACACTCATAAGTTTAGAAATGGAGAATCCCTGGCAGCAAAATTGTGGAGACAGAATGTTTATTTATTAGTGTTATTTTTAAAAGGATGTTCCAAGTGAAATTCGACAGCTTGTTTACAGTGGGGTCCTGCCCAAGGGTGGCTTAAAAGATATTAAACAGGCATACAACCAGAATATCATGTTACTGTACAAGATACCAGTTCGCCCGTGGCTTGATTTTACCGTGACTGCTTTAGCAATTTCTTATTTATTTTTCAGGAAGCACTAATCTGTTCTAGCTTCCCCTCCCTCTGAAAAGAAAAAGAAATGCAAGACAAAACCCTTCAGGTATATAAATATATATAAAATATATAATTCTAGAATCAATAGAATATATATACACACTTATATTTCTATATGAACGAACTAACGGGATGATGCATAGAATCCATGCCAAGTATTGCTGCTGTTTCCAGGTGTTGACTTTCTTCACAGAGCATTAGCTTCTTCATATCTGTAATAATTTTAAGGAAGAACAAGATTTTTTGCAGATTTCTCAATTTCCAAAATGGGTCTTAAAAGGATGGTGATTTCATTACAGAATAGTGTTTGGTAGTCCTTCCCACAATACAGGTTTGAAAAGGAACAGCTTTGAGAAGGGAAGAATTTCCAGCAGGCAGTACTCTTGGTAACATCATATAGGTGAGAGTTATTTTGGAAATACAGCAGCTGTTTCTGAGGCTGAGAACATCAAGTTGGAAACCAAGAGTGGGCTAATGGGAAACTACCATGCCAAACCTGACAGAATCACTTTATTTTAGAAAAACTTGTCTTCAGGGAGTATTTAAGTCATCATATAAATATTTTCCCTATTTTATAAAAATGGGTTTTCTTAAGAGATCTACCAGTTAAAATTCTCAATAGGAAAAAGAAAAATGACTTTGCAGAAGATAGCCCCCTGATTCCAGGATCTCCCATCTAAACTGGCCTCAACTTTAAATTATTTTAGAGCTGCAGCTTCTGAGCAGCGTTTGGCTGAGCAGAGCTTACTAGAGGCTGATTATTAAAATCCCACAATATTTCCCCAGCACTGTGAATGCTTCATCCCAACATCATGCCAGATGCTGCTTGCTAAACCTTCAGACAAGACACAGGTAAAATATTATGGCACAAGGGGTAAGTTTAATGTTAGTACTTTCTGATTTTTTGAGGTGTGATTATGCAAAATGAAAATTCAATTCATGTAGATGATGTTACATGTGACATATGCCAGGTAATTTTCGTGTGCACATATAGTGCATATAGCTACAACATTCAAAACAGGGCTGGTCTACAGAAGAGAGAAGGTGGAAAGGAAACCATGTATCAGAACTTCTAAACCAATACACCAGAATTTCCTCTTTTACTACTGCATTTGTCTATGGAAATAATAGATGTGATGCACAACACAAATCCCTACAGGGCTTGACAATAAAATACTTGCATGAAGCCATAGATGGCACAGATTATATTAAAAGATATGCAATAATGAATGCTTTGTATGCAACGACTAAACTGAAACTTTTCAGACAAAATTTTTGCTCTAAATTATTTTAATCAGCATCACTAAAGTAAATGGGAATACACAGGTATAACTGAGGCATAATATGGCCCCTTGTAGCTATGTTTGGGGTTTCCATTTGAAGGAGAATCTAATTTGCAATATTAAAATAGCATTATCAGTCATTTATGAAACATAACAATAAATTTACCACCTCCCTAACCCAATAATAATGTTTACCAAAGAATCAGACAGTCCAAATTTAAAAAATGAGGTTTGCATTCTAGATCAATTTGTCAAGATGGTAATTTCTACTTTGACAATAACAAAGCTTTCCTGAATTACCATTTAATGTTGGTATTTAGATGGAGCAACCTTTTACACTGCACTGGAAGTTTACATTGAAAACATGGCCCATCATGCCTCCACTTCAATAGTATGCTGGCACTAGTTCTCATTTTTTCCCTACTTTTTTGTTGCTGCCTCCAGTTTGCCAGTATGGGGAACTGATCTACCTCAAAAATAAACTTATTAATTTTTTTTTCTGTAACTTGGCTCAGATGCCTGATCTGGTTCGCTGCATGGCTGCATAAATACTTCTACCAACACACCCAAGGAGCTACATGGGCTGTATAAGCCTGAACTGCAGCCAAAACCAATTACGTGTTAAACTATGGTCTACGTTTGAGCAGACAATTTTAATGTACTAGATATAAAGGATGTTGAGAGGTCTGTAAATGTTATGATTACATAGCTAGCTGATAACATTGATTTATGTTGTCTGCTGTCAGAAGAGTGTAAGGGGTTAATTCAAGTGCATTATTTAAAGGGGCTGGGCACAACAGCTTCACATGGGCCCATTTGAGAAAGCAGATGTCACCGAGTTTTAAGTTTTACAACTATAAATGTTTCATATATATGAACTTTTCAAGTCTGGGTGAGTTCTAACATAGACCATGCCAGAAGAACCACAGCAGCAAGGACTTTTTGTACAAAGACTCTGAGAATGAATAAAATGCCCAGCCTTCAGAGACAATACTAGGAGGCTGACAGTGAACAGTGTAGCATTAGAGAAGAATGACACCTCTCCCACTACTTTTTTGCCTTTTTTTCCTGATCGCAGTTCCAAACTGCTCTCCTAGACCTTTTTTTGAGCAAGAAGCCAGGGTAGAAAAGTAAACCTTTACTAAACTAACTCAAAAAAACCCCAAAAGCAAGCTCATGCCTTACTACCAAGTACTGAAGAATCCACACAAAGAAGAGAGTTGGTTAATGTGGCTACCTACTGTCCTTCTGTCACTCACTTCTCTGACATCAAATCCTCATCTGGAAATAAAGAACACAAAGGAAATGACTTGCTCTTCTCCACGCTCATTCCTCACCAACTCTTCCAGTGTGCACTTACTGTTGGGTCTAAATTGCGTTTTATAAAGGCTAACTTTAGCATACGGAGACTAGTTTTCCTTTTCAATTAGTGGTTAAGAACCTCAAGAGAACAATTAATTTAGACACCTGCTCTCTGAAATTGCCTTTTGGATATATGTCTCTTTTCACTTGTTCTAGAGAAAGACCAAAGGATAACCTACCCAAGGAAGGCTATCCACTAGTTCTACCCATCACCATGTTACTATGTGCTCTGTTACAGAGCAAACTTAGTCTGAAGGCCCAACAGCTTAGCAGTCACAGTTAGCACTTAAAAATAATCTTAGGGCCCAAACCAACAGGAAAGGAATCACAGGCTCCTTTCCCTTGAAACAGAGAACAGCCTGTTCTCTGCAGACAGAACAATGTACAGCTGCTCTAAGAATCGCAGGACGCCGAGCAAGTCCATGCAGGTGGCTGCGCAGTGAGCTAAGGGTGTGAAATTGCAGCGTGCGTACAATGTGAAGTGTCAGGAAATTTGCAAATTCACAACCTCAGCTACTGTGCCTGGGCCCCAAAGCCCTGAGAACCCAAGACGACACGGAGCCGGTGCAAGGCATATAGCCTCCCCGACACCGCCTACTCTGGCAGTACAATACAGCACTTCAGCACTATCTACTTGGGTCACAGCTGACCATTTTAGAGTCTAGATATTGTTAACTGCAATAGCTGTGTTGGCTGCATGTGACAGAAATGGATCTGAACATAGTTTTTTCCTTTTACAAATTCGATCTGTAGTGTGCTTTTGAAAGATATTATTTCCTTAATCTAAAATGATCACAGGTAGTACATCTCTGTTAGTTTCAAACGTGAAAGCCAAAATTCATGACACCATAGTTTAATGCTGCTCTTATCAGAAACCCGTAGAGATTAGAAACTGTAAGAAAAACACTGATGGACGTTTTCAGGCTTTCTGGATTAGTTTGGAATTAACCACCGGTGGCTTGCTTTCTTTGACAACTCTTTTATAATTGGGCACAGATGGATGAAAACACAGTACAAACACAGTGAGATTTTCTTTAATCATTAATTTTCACTTAATTTGCCAGATGGCTTTGGTTTCTAGTATACACTTTATTTGCTGTTGTGTCATTTGCAGGGTAAGTTTTACTTTTTTTGGTTAAAGTTTTACGTCGCCTGAAACCCTTATTTTAGTATTGTCTTCCAATCTCTTTCTAAAACCTAAAGAAGATGAATTTGTGTATTTGATTGTTTTACTGTTAATTTCTTGTAAGGACTTCAGTTTTCCCTCTCAGAAACAGAAGACTTTTACACTACCAATAAAGTTTCAATACTGAAAGTTAAAACGTAATATGTTACTTTCCTAAGCTCATGTATAAAATGTGACTCTATAAGTAGCCTGATTTTTAAAACATACATGCCTTTCCTAACCATACATGTGTATTGTTTGTGAAAATGGGGCATTTTCATTTACACATTTGCATTGCTTTTCCTGGGTACTCTTCTCTCTGCCTTGCCTCACACTGTAATTGTTGAATTCACACCCCTTTGTGAAAGTATGTGAATAGAAAAATTAAATACTCTGTTCAGAAAAAGAGTGTTTCTTAAACCTGCATTTATTCCACAGTTAGGAGTGACTTCAGAAACCATTTGTGTTTCATGCCAATTAATTTTCTGAGGCTTTGCTCATTCCTGACATAAGCCAAAATGCTCCTTTATAAGCTTTTCATTGAAAGTCCTTTTCTTTAACCAGGATGACAAGATGCTGCTGCTCTTTTGGGTTAAAAAGGGAGACAGCTGTTTAAGTAAGTGGAAAACTTTTTCTGATGTTGAACTATGTGTATTGGAGTTTCTTAGTCTTTTTATAGCCCAAGATTTACTCCGAGATGTATGTTGTCATACTTCCCTGCAGGACAATGTCTGGTTCCATGAGAAATGTGTTGGACACCAGAGGGGGCAGCATGTGGAGTGAAGGGCTTCTCATCATAGGTGAAAGCAGCAGAATCTTTTAAGAAGTGTCAAGTCTCTGATAAGCAAAAGGACTAAAGGAAATGCTAAATTTGAACCCGCGCATTTTGCTGCAATGGGGTTCTCCTCTGTGTTTATACAACCTTGGTTTGTTCTTAGCCACTCTTCCTTCAATGAGGCACTGATGAGATTATGTCTGAAGGTCTTTGTTATTCTTTCTGCTGATACATTGGATGTAACATTATTCCAAACTGATGAATGAAGGCAGAAAGAAGAATGGAGAAAGTGTTAAATGGATATGAAATGGAATATTCAGAAAACAGCCCCAGGCAATCAGAACAGGGCAGGGATGAGTGAACAAAAAAACAAGGTTATCTACTCTCATACGTTAAAAATTCTCAGGAGGCTCTATGTCAACCTTTAAAAAACCAAATCAGAACAATGCAGCAACAGAAACAAGCAAGGAAGAAAGGAAAAATTTCCCATTTCTTTCCTGTCTGCAAATGCTACTTTATCTTCCATTGCAGCAATGGATGCCTTTACAAGAACAAAAGGGAACGAAGAGAAGGTATAATTAGACTTTCCAACACTTAAACAGTTACAAAACTCTTTTTTTTTTTTTCCCCCTAGAGAAAGATGATTCAACTTTTTTAATACATGGTATTTAACTTAAATAATATAGGGAGCAATGCAGCTACAGCACAGGCTGAGAGCCAAGATTCTTTGCACATCAAACTGATGGGCAAAGTCATTCTGTAGAGCAGTCTGCCTGCTTAGGTATTGTCCTGGTTTCAGCTGGGATAGAGTTAATTGTCTTCCCAGTAGTACAGTGCTATGTTTTTGAGTTAGGTATGAGAAGAATGTTGAGAACGCTGATGTTTTCAGTTGTTGCTAAGTAATGTTTAGTCTTAAGTCAAGGATTTTTCAGCTTTTCATGCCCAGCCAGCAAGAAGGCTGGAGGGGCACAAGAAGCTGGGAGGGGACACAGACAGGGCAGCTGACCCAAACTGGCCAAAGGGGTATTCCATACCATGTGATGTCATGTCTAGTATATAAACTGGGGGGAGTGGGGCTGGGGGGATCGCCGCTCAGGGACTAACTGGATGTTGATCGGTGGGTGGTGAGCAATTGCACTGTGCATCACTTGTATATTCCAATCCTTTTATTATTACTATTGTGATTTTATTAGTGTTATCGTTATTAGTTTCTTCTTTTCTGTTCTATTAAACTCTTCTTATCTCAACCCATGAGTTTTACTTCTTTTCCCGATTTTCTCCCCCATCCCACCAGGTGCGGGGGGGAAGTGAGTGAGTGGCTGCATGGTGCTTAGTTGCTGGCTGGGGTTAAACCACAACAGGTATACAGGCAGCTCTCAAAGTGAAGCAGCAATCTCAACAGTATCAAAATAAGGAGTGTGCATTTCCACTGAGATTCCTAAGGCTTTTACTGGAAATTCCCCTTTGATATGCACTTATATTTATAATATTAAAACAAACTCTCTTCCTTGATGAGTTAGAATTACAACTATGAATGCAAGTTTCTATTGATTTTCACACAACTCCTATTTCTGTCCAGTTTCTTTTTGACAAAAAATAAAATCACACCAAGAAAACACCCCCCAATATAATCACTAACATTAAAATTCCAGTGAAATAATTCAAATTATTTCTTCTGTAAAATTTAAACAATATGTCAGAAGTTTCCAAATGGTATAAAGAAAAAAAAAAAGAAAAGCACTTCTATGCAGAATCCAAACGGTAGAGGCAGCTGTATCAGTTGTACTAGTCAAACCATGTCCTGCAGAAAGCACCCTGGATCCTGTTGACATCAATGGAAGCTCCACATGCAGAACTGAGTTTTGGCATCTGACTGCAGTTGATGGCAAATGTTTACATCATTTTAGTCACATCTGATTGATACATTCATGGCAGATATGGATTTCAAGGTATGTATAAATCAAGAATAATGAGTGCTGGGCGTGACACTTCAAAGAAGGGGATTAATAAGTATAAGAAATGCGCAACTGAATTTAAGTAGTTTGGCCTTTCTTTTTACTGAGGAGAGAAAATTTAAGGCTCAGCAAACTAATAGAATTTTTATTTGACTAATATTAGCTTTAAATAGCATGTGTTGTTAGCAATAGCATTTAAGAATAGGGAAAAACCAGAGTTAGTGAGGCTTAAAACTAGCAAGAGAGTAGAATATGTTCCAGTAAGAAAGCATATGAATCACAGAGAACTGCTTTCTGTTATAGCAACAAGATCAATTAGATCTGCAACAGCTGAAAACCATTAACTGCTGTTGGCTGCTGTTAGTGTAATGGGTTTTTTTCTGCTCAGTATTCTGGTGTCAGTTTATCACTTTACTAACCAAACAGTTCTGCCTGAAGCCCTGGTAATCTTAAATATAGAATTGTTAGGAACAGAAGAAAATCTCCCAGCATACAAATTGAAGTATTAAATATTACTAACCTGTTTATAGATTAAACACAGCTTCAGCTGCCAAAATTGTTCAGTATAGTGTCAGAGATGTCTTTGTTTTATGTTTTCATTTTTTTATTTTGTGAGAGGCAGAGACGGTTGCCTAATGTTAGTCACGTTAATTAATTTCTAGCCAGACATATAAGGGGGAAAAAAATTGGGGCAAGAAAAGCTTCCTTAGAGCAGCCAGCAACAACATTTCTTCTTGCATCTCCCACTTTATGGAAAATAATCAAAATTAAGTTTGTGAGACTGCTGTTCTTCTCATTGTCCTGGGGTTCCTGCACTGTCCCCAAAGTTGTGTACCTACTGTGCTTGGTCCTTTTCTCTTTCAAATTAACAACACATCGCCTTCTCTAAAACCATGGCATCTTTTTACATAGTTTATCTACAGCACAATTTATTAGTTTCTGATTTTCAGAAGAGAACAATAGTATGTCTTTTTTTATGTTTTCATTTAAATATTCATAGCATAACATTCAAAGTGACAGGCGGTCTTCTTCTAGATGAGGTTTGTTTTCTTTTGCTCATTAATGGTTCAACCTCAGGCAGCATTATTTCTGTAACTTGTCAACTCGTTTTTCTCAGTTCAGTGCTACTCCCTTTCTTCATCATCTTGGTGGCTGCTTTTACAGGCTTTCCAATTGTTGGGTGGGAAATATCAGGAACACCAGTGCTTACTCTAGGCTAGATTAATGCCTCCCATATGAGGAGCAATGTAAGCAAGTGCTGGGGTTTTTTTTGGTAGCGGGGGGTAGGGGAAATGAAATGCCAACACTGATTTATGTTCACAGGGTTCAATTGAGAGATAAGCCTGTCTGCTTCAAACAATGAGGTGTGGTGAAGAGATCCACAAGATGATAGTACTGAACCAAGAGAAATGTTTGCACAGGACACTCAGACACTACGCTGACCTAGCCAGGGGGTGCGAAGTACAACAGAGCCCAACTTTGATTAAGAGGCAGCACAGCTAGCATTAGCATGGTGCCAAACTGCAGCTAGTAAGCTGTGTCTTTTAGGACCCCGCGGTTTAGGTACCCACACTGCCTGCAGCTTTGGAGTAAGTCACCAGCAGTTTGTACAGACAGACCTCTGGTGCCCAACATAGGCGTGCTTGGGTGACAGTCCCCGCAGTAGGGATATGCTTAACACCCCTATCTCTGTCCCAGGCACAACTACATTATGACCCTCTCCGACTAGAGGGGCAATAAAAAGCTGTTTTCTTTATCGTCTTCATCGAAATTCTCTTCACCCTATCCTTGTGTCTCAGACAGACCTCTCTCTTTGGTTAGGACAGGACTGAGAAGTACAAATATCTGAGGTGTGCTTTCAAGCCCTCAATACATAAGTATTTAGAGGAATACCCTGGAGCTTCTCCTCCACTGCACCACTTGGCTGCTTGGCATCATCAGAGTACCTGAGTACCTATAACTCAGCAGAAATTGTATGAAATTATAGGAAATCATGTTGCCAAGAGCCACCTGTAAACACAAAGAGGAAATCGGTAGCAAAAGACTCCACCATCCCTTTTGTGCACGAATAATGACAGACAAATAATAAAAAAAAGGAAAAATTGCAATATTTCATGATAATTTATATAGCAGCTAACCCACTTTTCTTTACTTGTCCTAACTTACATTCAAACTTACAATGCTATAGCTTCACACTTCAATGCCATTTAGTATCTACCCGTGTCTTAGAAAGGAAAACAATTGGGGAAAGTCCTTGTGCAGCTGAGGCAATGGGGTGGAGAGAAGACAAGGTGGAGACGGAGAATAATGCAACCATCTATCTAAGGATCAATTAAATACCAAATTTTGTTTTCACCTCACACATATAGTTGTGGTAATTAGTGAAGTGTGCATTTACAATAGCCAGCCGGAAGTGTTAACAGTGTTTCATTTTGTTTTTCTGCATAGACATGGATTTTTTATAAAAAAGGGAGAGTATTTTCAAAGCTTTCAAGATCCATCTCTCAAAACTTGTCCTCAGTGCACAAGGCAGTCCCGTAAGAAGGGACCTGTGCTTGCTCCAGTGTTAGAAACACTAGGTATGATAATGTGGGCTGAGGCTTGAGCTCTCCCGCATGAAACGCAGGAGCCTTCTGCCAGCTACGAGGTCCCCATTATCACAGTCTGCACGCCTGAAACTAGATGACTAAATAAATGTTTAATATCCCCCTGAAGTATCCTGACTTTAAAAGGCAGCTCGGGAGCTTAATAAACATGCATCCCAGGGGCATTTGGAATTGCCCCAAATGGGTGATTTTTATCTTTTCTGGAAGGCACTGAACAAGGGCTTTTGTAGATTTTATGTCTCAGAGTTTTAAAGTAACAGCATTTGTACCTACGAAAATAACCACAGGCAACTTCATAGATTCTTAGGTGTTCCAATGTCATGTGTTCAGAGATCTCCTGCCATTGAATTCTGCAAAGAAAAGGGACTATACCAGAGAGACAAAATACTAAGCCAATCTTTTTTTTTTTAAACCATTATTAACTGTATAAATTACACAGAAGATAAGCAAGCGGCTGTGTAAGCCTTTGCGGGGGGGGGGGGGGGGGGGGGGGGGGGGGGGGGGGGCTAAGTCACAATTCCCCCCCCCACTCCCAATTTAAGAAAAACTTCTTAATTCAGCTGGTGTGACCAGGGTCTTGAACCACTGCCTAAGACCCTTTTTAAAAAACGACTCCTTAACTGGGGACAGAAGAAAAGTTAATGTAGAAGATCTGTTCCCCAACAGGGCATTTTTGCTGTAAAAAAAAATAACGTATCTGTCTTGTTTAATATTGAAGGCTAAAAGTGAAGAATTTCAAGAAGCGATTGCAACCCTTCATGTGCAGGTTTAAATAAACTTCAATCCATGGTTAAAAACAAACCCCCAAAACTTCTTAATGCAGATGTTACAAAAACAGTTTAATGCTTTCATTCCTTAACATAACTGAATCTAGTCTATTCTAAATTAATCTTGCTTTTTCTACATTTAAATCTGAAATCTAGGAGGCATTCTTTAAAATTCCGATGGTGGGCAGGCCTTTGAACAACATGAACTACTGTGAAATGGCTGACAAATAGATGCTTATAAATTACCATGAAACAGCAAAGAAATCACTCCGTTAGCTAATGCATATTGAGATGTTCCTTTATATTGTATCTGTTAATCAGATACTTGAATGGCAAGGCATAAAAACAGAGAAGATATTGCCCATATAAATTGGCTCATGATGGCCTGTTTTTAAATCAAAAATTAAATCTATATTGACAGAATGGTTACAGATAAAAATACAGATCTCTGGCATTCTAATACAAAATGGTGTGTCTCAGTGAAATAATGGGTTCATTTTTATTCTAATTAATAAGAAAATACCAGTTTACTTTAGGAAATGTACGATCACGGTGCAGAAGTATCCTGCTCTGCAGTAAGCAGTATAAATCCAACTCCTTACAACAAGAACTAAACAACTATTCAAATACCAATGACTGAAGTTTTAGTGAAGACTAATGCATTGTATCACATTTAAAATTTTAAAGTGTTGGCTTATTTTAAACCTAGGCAGAACATTTTAAATGAAAATGAGATAAAAATGGTTTTTAATAGGACCAACATAATTTTCACACGCAGAATCCTAGCTAGCTCTCAGTATCTTCTGGTGTAGCAGTGCTCTATTAGCATGCAGTTAAATATTACGGTATTGCCTGAAAAATTTCACAAATCCTTACTCCTTCCTGGCATTATTAATAGCTTGTATACAGACTTTTGTTTGCTATAACAAGACAATTCATCTAGTAAAACAAACAAACATCTACTAAAACAAATAATTTCATCTGTTAAAACCATCATAAGCAGAGGCAAAGTATATGCCTGTGTTGATTTCTGAAAACATAAAGTGAATGTTGAATACCATTAAGCCCTTGACCTCAGGAAAATTATTATGCTAGACTTTGGCATTGGAAGGCTTGCAATCCTTAAGAAATTTAGATACAGGATGAAAAAAGTGGTCTGTTGTTTTAAATCCCAGCAAATATATCACATTTTCCAAATTTCATCTAAAGAATAAAGTAGGAACCTAGAGCTAAGCTGGAAAATGCCAACAAAACTGCCTAGAGATAGCCAGGTGGATAGACATATACATACGTAATTAGTGTTCTGCTAAACAATCAGGCCTGCATTAATTCTGTTTTAATAGACACATGATAACTGAATTTTTCTTGCAACCCTTCTTTTTCTCAAATACACAAATACTGGGAAATCCTGTCTCATCACAAGTAACACACAAACATTTTCTTTTTTAATTCCTTACTGTTACCAGGAACAGAATAAAAGGAAGACTTTCATTTGGTAAAAGCTATTTTAAGGTTTGCACCATTTTTAGCAAAATACTTCTTAAGCCGAATACTTATATTTTGAAAGCATCTTGTTTGTGAAGCAATGTGCAAGTAGGAAATAAAGCAGGTGCAAACAAGTACATTTTCTCAGGAGAGAGTGTTCAAATTTGAGTCCTGGCCTCAATCCCCCTGGCAGCTCACAGAGTAATGCTGCCCAAGTTAGAGAGTGGTGATGATTCTCGATTGCTCCCAGTACAAAGAAAGAGACGTTACAATGTTTCCATGGACTTTTTACCCTCCTTCCTGCCTCGAAGAACATCCACTGACTGACTAATCTGGTAACTATACAACTTGATCAGCTGTTTTACGTGATCACTAGGTTAGATTAAAATGAGAACTGCTTTGGAACTTGCAGAGTTGGCATCCTTCCATGTGTAGCATTTCAAAGGCTCAAATAAATCGTTCTGCCAAGATAACAACAGCGTAGACTGAATAATAAGAAAGTATTTCAGACATGAATTTAATTTTCAGTTCATGATTAAGCTTCCATGAAAGTTACTGTTTGGGGAGAAATCCAAGCTTCAGGCCATTACAGTGCTGCCTTACCTGTTTGCAAAGGTTCCTATCACTGTATACTTAGTTTACATCATTGGTACACGGTTTGATGAGAACCTGTACCGTACATAAAAGAAAGAAATCACATTAAGGTCTTTATTAACTGCCAACGTAACCAATAATTTCTGTTAGAAATTTGTATGTGATGCCATTAAGGGAAAATTATCTTGTGTTTGCCACTTTGAAGATCTTCTATCTTCCCCCAAAGCAAGCAGTTTTGACTCTGAATGACATGTCAAATTCTACATCCCCATAGCAAAGAACATATTAAGACAGCAGTAGAATCAACTATGCAAAACATAATAAAAATAATTTTTAAAAGTAAGGAAGGGAGAATTAGTTCATTTGATGAAAAGGAGCACACAAGACTTGGGGAGATGATACTCAAATTTACCACTCTGGTGACGGTAGTCTTGCCATCCTATCTAGAACAGCAGAGTAAAGGATCAAGACAACAATTTTACATCTCTCTCCTTGTACCCAAAAGATTATAATAGGAAAGGAAAAAGAGACAAGCTTGTTGAGGAAGGGAGAAATTATAACATAACAAAGAGACAGCCCATGGCTGTCACTGAGGAACCAGTCTGGAAAATGTTCTGGTATATTACCATTTTCTGCAAGGTTTATTTTTGTAAAACTGAGGGTAATCTCAATGTCTATAATACCAGATACAAATACCAGGAATAAAGCATTAAACAACAGCTAAAGTATAGTACCTAAATAAATACCATTTTCAGAAGTACATTCACCTTGTTATATTCACCTACCTCTATTTTTTAAATCTATGCTTCAAATTTAAGTGTAAATAGTTTAAGCACAATGCTGAAGCCCTCCTAAGTGTATATAAAAAAGAAATACTCATCTTGGTTATCAGTCTGTTTATAGGATTTAAAAAATCACCTGCAATCATAAAAGATTTTCTAAGACCTGTTCCATGACAGTTGTATGAAATATCTTCATTCATAACAATGGAATTTTTATTTGAAAACTTGATGGTATTACTTAGTTTTAGTATCTGACTTCATGAAGTATCTTGTGTTAAAAACCCTTAGTGGACTTCAGAAAGCATCACCTAGCATTCCTCTCCTGTAAAAGAAATGCTATGCCAAGAGTGTTCTTATGAATTCCCTCCTTTGCCTGTTAAGACAGGCAGGAGGATTTCTTGCAGGTAAGGGTCTGGGGCGGGAGGGACCCCTGTTACGAACACTGTCTTTTGTGTGAGATGAAGCTTTTTTTGAAGAGAACGGTTTTGCAGATGTTTCCTAAGACTCTTTACATTCTGGCTTCATGTAATTTCTCAGGGATGTTTATTTTTACATGGAGACTGTGTTGGTGGAGGTTCTTCATCCCCACTTCTTGCATGCTTTGCCTTGGATATTGTCCAAGTAAAAACTAATCATTTCACTGTTGATCACTTCATTAAAGCTGCCATCCGAAATAAAGTATATCCATGCTTGAGAGACTATGGCTTTAAAGGAGAGTAAGCTGTAAGAAGGGAAAAGGAAAGCGTTTCCTTGCCCTGGAGCTTACACCAGTGTCTTGGATGGGATACAGCACTTCATCGGAGAGGGAGCTGTTTTCACGCAGTCTAAACTACATCTCAACCAAGAGGTTTTGCCATTGGAGCTATGCCTGGTGGTGGCACAGTATTTTCCACCTTATGACTGAAATAATCACAATGGCAGAACTTGAAAGCATAAACCAGCCAGAGTCCTGTGAATGAGATCAAAGCCACATCTTTTTTTTTCCCCTCTCCCTTTTTTTTTTTTGCTCGAAGGCTTTGTTCTAATAGTAATAGTCAGCAGAAAAGCAGAATAGCCTGATGATTACTCTGTTTTTAACAGATGACTCATCTTTTGATGAATCTTGAGGGAAAAGAGCACTGGGTTTGCTTATGTCTTTCCTGGAGTAGCTTCAGGCCTGAGTGAGTCAAGTCTCATGCGCTTAGAAGCACAAGTCTACAGCATTTGCCACTGTGTTAGTAATGAGCATGTTTTGCATCAGCTAGCGTACATTTCTTCTTGAGGCATATATTTAAACCATATTACTTCAGCAAACATTAGATAATTGGCAGCTCTTAATTCTAGTTTCATTTCTTACCTTTTCCTTTAAATTTTAAAATGCTATCAGAAATAAAAGCTGTTTCAGTGCTTCGGAGTTGTTCCATCTGGCATTATTCCATCAAATATATCTGTCAGGAACCCAGTTAAAATATTTTGCAAGTTCCTCACTGGGCTACAAAAGGGTTAAATAACCAAGCCAAAAAGCCTTTAATGAAAATGCTACAATGACTTTAATTTAGTTTCACAATAAACCTAGATATTTATAGATTTTCTGTGCACTAAGAACACAAGATACAGTTGGGCCAGGTAACAAGTGTGGTTTAACCTTACAGTTCAGTGTGTTTAGCTCTGTAACATGTGCGGGCACACAGCATACAATTGTATCGCTGCTCTCTCTTGACGAAGCCTACGCCAGCTCAGATATGGTTATTAAGTACATGTGGTTTGAATAGGGAACACAGCTTTTTACAGTGAGGAGTTGCTTGTACTAATTAGGCTCTCATATGTTCAAGCCACTTTTGTGATTCAGTTACATAATATGAATGTTCCTTTTCAGATGTGTCCTACACATAAGATCACAGCAAAACAGATGCACAAGAAAAATGAGGAAAGAAGGGGGGGGGGGGGGGGGGGGGCGCTTTCTCGGTCATTTTAAGTTCCTACCATCGCCTTTGATTTTTCAGCCCCAATACCCTCAAGATTCCAAGATCCTTTTTTAATATGTTGCATTACACCAGTCTATTAAGTAATTTTAATAGCAATTTAATTATATTAAGTGCATATTTCAGTTGTAGTGGAATTTTTTCTGCACATTTACATGTACTAGTGACCACTAAAGTCTGCTGTTAAGTATTCTTGCAGAATATTTCAGTTGCTGTTTTGTTTGCTTGCCAACTCTCTTCTTAAAAATGGCAAATAAAAAACCCCAAATCTGTGAGGGTCTAATTGTTATCTAGACTTTAAAAAGCAAACAGGGAAGTATTTGAATATGTTTTTTATATGAAATATTATTGGAAGATAATGTATTTATATGACTTCCACTGTTCTAGCATCATTGCATATGAAAAGTTTCAGGAAATTTATCTTTACAGCCATGCTGCAGGATAGGAAAACTCATTATTCCCATTTTACACATAGGCAATTAAAACACACCAAGACTAAGCAACATGCCAAGTTATGAAAGAATGTGGGACTGAACTTTTGTCTTCCAAATCACACACTAGCACTCACATCATACAAGCCTGATTGCTTCTTTTTCTAGAGATAAATAGCAACCAGCTCAACTGAAGGAGTATATTAGAAGGTTCAACTGCAGAAATCACCTTTCACACAGAATGTATTCCTGACATATTTTTGAGATTTAACAATTCTTAACTATCTTTCCCCATCAACTTAACCCATCCCCAACAATTACCCAAACCTACAAATAAGGCCAACCAAAACTATCTCAGCCATGAATCAAAGTTACAAACTGACCATATAATAACTCGGAATGAGGATGTTAGCCTTTCTAAATGATTGTATTGGGAGTTCAAGTTCAGAAGATCTCCTTTGCTTGTTCCCTCAAAAATGATGCACTGTATGTAAATATTTCACTTGCTCACATCCAGTTTATGTTATCTATGTTGTTCTGCAAGAATAACCCATGCCGTTCATTACCACTCCCCCAATCACTTGTGTGAATCAAACAGTGCAAGTAATTTTATTTCTACCAGCTTATTAATTAAAATGTTATGCAATACAGAGTGAAGAACTGATTCCACAAGATCCCAATAGAAAATGTACCTTGTTTACAGGTGTATTGACATCCCTTCGTTTGCCAATTTCTAATCCAGTTAGAATGCCAGATTGATCTTGTATCATTATGTTTAAATAGAAATGTTAGACAGTACTATTTCAAGCCTCACAGAATTCTTTATATCTTATAGTAACAATATTAGCTTTCATCAGCCAAAGTTTTAATGTAATAAAGACAGATGTACAGTTAAATGAATATTGATTGGCGAATGTTACACCTTTCTCCTTTTCTTTGTATCAATGGAGATCTGCATCAGCCTTTCCATTACTTCACCTCGGAACAATGTCAAGGACAGGCTATAATCACATCAATAATTTTTGTTAACATTAAATACTTGCTTACAGACAAGAGAATTTCAGCTAAATTAAAAAGAGGGGAAAAAGACCTAAATAAGGGCTTGCTGGACTAAAGACTTCTGAATGTCAGCTTCTAATTTTGAAGTAGTTTCCTCATTTTTCCAGGAACTTATGACATGCCTCACACCAGGAAGACAGGGCAAGATTTTGGTCGTTGTTATCAGTCATTTGTGATGCAGCATTTGCCAAAATGGTGCAGGGAATTATCTGAAGAGGGAGGAAAGAAAGAAGAAAGAGGAGAAATACAGAGGAAAGAGGGAGAACAACTTCTTTTAAGTCCCCTCTTTCCATGGAAGCAGAAATACCTCTAAGGTCAGGCTTCAAGAGTTTCAGTTGTGGGCTAGACTGGTCTCCCCATCTGTGAACTTGCTGAGCACTCCCATGGCATTAACATTAAAGTTTGCTAAAGTGGAGCAATTTCAAATGACCAAAAGTCATATGCGCAGTTACTCATTTTAAGTGAATACAATGCATTTTCCTTGTCAACCTTGTTAATGCTCAGTCCTGAATCTTATTTCCCTGTCTTTATGAATATGGTTTCTACATCAAGATTCACGCAGGAAGTAACCCAAAGCAAGTACTGTACCTAGGCTGTATTTTAATTCTCCACAGTGACATGTACAATTCCCAGTTATGCCTTGCTTGCACCCAGGACATGGAAGGGAGGACCCAGATGCATGTTCTTGAACAACTCTGTAGAATAATAAGGTAACACCTTGAAAAAACTTAAGACTGCCTTCAAATCAACTATGTATGCGAAACACATTATCTAGAAACTCCTATACATGGGAAAAATAATTAGGCCTAGTTGTGTTAAACAGAAGATAAAGAAAATACTTACAAGGATATTATTATAAGGAATGTGAACAGATTGTCCTCCTTCATTTAGAGTCTTATCATGGAAAAGAGTATATGCTAGATGTAAAGCTATATTTGGCTAGACTCAGACTGGCTGAATGAATCTAAGCCACCATTTCAGTTTATTTAATTTAAAAAGCAGGTCAAAGTGCTGCTTTTAGCTACCTATTAATATTGAAAGGATCTTCTGGTTATTACAGTTATGCTCCAAAATGTCTTCAAAGCATTACAACTATACTAAATTGTATGTCTTGCTGAACAAAAAGAATGATGACTAAACAATTTTTTAAGACTTAAGAGTGCAGAAAGATCATTAGTAACACTAGACTAAAAAGAACCAACTTATTGCTGCCTGATGTTTTCAACAAAATGTATCTGAAAACACCACTTCGGACTAATCGGAAAGAAATGTTTTCGTTAAAAATAAATTCTCCCTGCTGTTCTGCCTTTTCTCCTCCCCTGGTTGCATTTATTTACTTTGTGAGCATCTCTTTGCTCCATACAGTGAGTCCTAATAAAATTATTAACCAGAGAGCATAAAATTCTGGAAACATTATTTAAAATTACATTCTAACAAAAATAATAACAGCATTAAATTTAACCTTATACAACTAAAAAAGACTGATTGTTTTTTAATTTGAGGGATCAGAGATCAAAACAGGGGACAAGTCGAATTTTAGCAAAATTACATCTCCCATATTACACTATCTATCCTGTAATACCTTGAGTTCCTGCTACTCAATTTCATTACATCCTTCTGCTGTTCATTCATACTTTATTTAGAGTTATGTTAAAATGGGTATAAAAAGCTAGAATACTTCCATAGTAGAGCTTGATACACACTTTGCTGCAAATGGTGTAGGACTGAGTATTATTAACTGAGTATTATTTCAGCTAATTATTAGCTAATCAAAACAGAAATTCCCAGGCTATTTACCATTAACAGTATAAGCAGATTGCTTTGTGGAGAGAAAACCGGACAATCATTCAATATTCTTGTAATAATACTGCAAGTTCCTGTTTCATAACCGCAATAGTCTCATTTGTTCAATTTATAACTAATCAACGGCAATCATTTAATATTTTGAAGTAAAGAATTCTATTAAGAGAATGCAGTTGTGTGCAGGATGATAAAGGCTATCTGTTCACAAATTAATGCTTTGCTTCAGGATTAAATATCAAGAGTTGTCCTCCAAACAAGGACAGATTTGATGGGGAGGCTGAGGGGAGTACAGTACAGCCTGTGTGCTCTAGGCAATTTCCCCATCTGTATCATAGATGCATCCAGCCCTGTCCAACCCCAAACTCTCTAAAGTCTGAAAAAAAAAAAAAAAAACCAAACCTGATCTAAGTGACTTTGAACTTGTTTGCTTTACACAGTTCCAACAAAACCTCACCTATTTCTACTGTAAAGAAAATGACACATTTTTGCACAAACTGTTCTGCCTATTGTAAAAAACCATGTAATAAAAAAGGGGCCATACCAAAATTGGTAAAAATCTGAAATCAGAATTTTACTGGCAAATAAAGAAACAAAGGCCAATCCAGATGTGTTTTCATGCACCTTTGGTTTGCCTGGGCAGATTCTGAGATGCCCAAGCAGTCCCAGAGTTCTTATATGAAACTCAAGTGTGACTATCCACAACTTAAAGCAAACCATTCCTTTTTTTTTTTTTTTTTTTAAAAAAAAAGACAGTTGGAAGAAAATAAAATGTTACAGCTTTAAATTGTTTTCAACCTCTTTTTGTACTAAGTAGTCTCTGTTTCCAGCAAGCAGGACAAACTTAAGTATTAACCGTTCACATGAAAAAAAGGTTTGCAGAAGCAATCTCTAAACTATGTAACTAAATTCTTCTCAGACAACAGAATGAGTATCAAGCATCTTGTTGGACAGCACTGGAGTAAAATCCATCTAATTTAATAACTACAGATTTGTGAGAACTTAGAAGGGGCCTCTAAATATATATCTTCACATTTTCATCAGACTGAAAGGTCTTGGTTTGACTGTGTATTGGGATTTTGCGTGGCAAGGTTTTGGTATCGGGGGGGGGGGGGCTACAGGGGTGGCTTCTGTGAGAAGCTGCTGGAAGCTTCTTCCATGTCCGACAGAGCCAATGCCAGCCGGCTCTAAGACGGACCTGCTGCTGGCCAAGGCCGAGCCCATCAGCGACAGTGGTAGCGCCTCTGGGAGAACAGATTTCAGAAGGAAAAAAATGCTGCGAAAACAGCAGCCGGAGAGAGGATTGAGACTATGTGAGAGAAACAACCCTGCAGACACCCAGGTCAGTGAAGAAGGAGGGGGAGGAGATGCTCCAGGCGCCGGAGCAGAGATTCCCCTGCAGCCCGTGGGGAAGACCATGGTGAGGCAGGCTGTCCCCCTGCAGCCCAGGGAGGTCCACGGTGGAGCAGATATCCACCTGCAGCCTGTGGAGGACCCCACGCCGGAGCAGGTGGGTGCACCTGAAGGAAACTGTGACCCCGTGGGAAGCCCACGGTGGAGCAGGGTCCTGGCAGGACCTGCGGACCCATGGAGAGAGTAGCCCATGCTGGAGCAGGTTTGCTGGCAGGACTTGTGACCCTGCGGGGGACCCACGCTGGAGCAGTTAATGAAGAACTGCAGCCCGTGGGAAGGCCTCATGCTGGAGAAGTTTGTGGAGGACTGACTCCTGTGGAAGGGACCCCACGCTGGAGCAGGGGAAGAGTGAGGAGTCCTCCCCCTGAGGAGGAAGGAGCAGCAGAGACAACGTGTGATGAACTGACCCCAACCCCCATTCCCCATCCCCCTGCACCACTGGGGGGAGGAGGTAGAGAAAATCGGTAGTAAATTTAAGCCCAGGAAGAAGGGAGGGGTGGGGGGAAGGTGTTTTAAGATTTGGTTTTATTTCTCGTTACCCTGCTCTGATTGGATTGGTAATAAATTAAATCAATTTTCCCCAAGTCAAGTCTGGTTTGCCCATAACAGTAATTGGTGAGTGATGTCCCTGTCCGTATCTTGACCCATGAGCCTTTTGTTATATTTTTCTTTCCCCTGTCCAGTTGAGGAGGGGGAGTGATAGAGTGGCTTTGGTGGGCACCTGGTGCCCAGCCAGGGTTAACCCACCACAGAGTGTTTATACGTTGCTGCTTATAGTGCTAATTTTTTATATATCATCACAGCATCTAAGAAACACATAGAAAACCGATTTCCTTCATATATTTGAACTGACAAAACACTGAAACATTAAATACATTATCTGAAGCAAGTTATTACTTAAGCATTAAGCTAATGAGACAGTCAAAATACTGGAAAATTATAATCTTATCACAAATCAGATCACAATGTAACTCTGCTAATTAGCAGCAGAAAAGCAGTAATAAATTACTTGTATTTCTTGTTGTCCACTAAATCGGCTTTCAACATATTCTACACAGTTCTAAATATGAAACCACTGCTTCTCACTAATAAAGAGTTACTAAAATACCAGATTTCTATTGTTTTAAAGTGTTTAGTCTTGGAGAGCTCTATAGAAAATAACAAAGTTTTTTCTGAGGGGGGGAGCAACGGATGCTTTCAGAACATACGGTAATAGCAGCATTTATCTAACATACCTAAAATATGTGCTGGTGTCCAATAACTAAAGGCATAAAGACACTACAGACAACACTTCCCAAGCACTTTGAGCCCAAACTCAAGTGCAGGTCCCCAAGGCAGCATGAACATTCATTCAAAGTTCAGGTCTGGGATAAGGCTGGTAGCTCTGCTGTTCCCATCAGAGGCACTGCATTTCTCATACCTCCCTAAACTGGGGGTTCTCAAATCAAATTACGACTAAACTTCCGCTCAGTCCAATGTTTGGAGGTAATCCAGGGGTTCATTTTCACCAGTTGTCCTGTGTAAAAATTTGTTTCATTGCACGGCTGCAGATTGGTGTGATGACCTGATTACCTTCTTGTTATTCCAGAATACTATTTTTCAGACTTCCATTCTCATTTACTGCTTTTTACATGATGGTACAGAAAATGAGGCAGTAGTCTCTCAAGAGTTAAAAAAACAGAGCAGAAGGACTGTTGCCTTGTGTGACATTCACCCGTTGAAGAGCTGCACTACTATGGATGAAAGCACTAAGCAACAGCTTTTGGTGAATTTGGGGAAGGTGAATGAGTAACAGTCAATGCTGATCCTGATGGGGAAAAAAGTTATCTATGAATTTTATTTAGACTCTACAGGGTAAATAAGGAGATCAGTGACACATACTTCTTACACAGACAAAATATCATTTAATTGGGGACAGGAATGTTCAGAGGAGGAATGTTAGTGTTAAAAAGCCTAGTGAAAGTGGTTGTGGTAAAGAAACAGTGAGAGAAAACGTTTTCACTCTGTACCACATTTCACTTCTTTCGCTGTTCAGCTTCACGTCCTTTTTCATGGGAGCATCTGCCACACGAGATGCACTCACAAAGGGAAAGTCCCTAACCCGAGAAGATCCCTGCGTCAGGACAGAGAGAGACTGGTGAAAGAGGAACAAAGACGATGACTATTACTTTTCAGCAAAGCGAATGGAAACACTTTATGAGGTTGAGTCAGAGCACTGACACACTTTCCAGTGCATGTGTACTCCCTCCCCCACTGCTTCCTACACAGACTCACCCCGCCGACAACAATAAATAAGTCAAAATCAAACCCAGAAAACTGCTCAGTTATCAATTCAAAGTTGCAACTGCCTCCTGAAATCAATTAAAATAGCCAGACTTGCCAACCTTCTGCTTGTCAGTTCAGGGTCTCCCTCTCCTGTACCACAATCTTTCCCCAGTTTGCTTTCTTTTCAGTCACTTCTAGACCAAGCATCCCCAAGTCCCCCAAGTGGGTTTATTTTCCTTTTCTTCTTGCCATAGAGCTGGTATACCCCAGAAGACTTTATTTGCATCTGTAAATGATAAAGACCCTTCAAAGGGTTAGCAGCGGATGGGAAATGAATGGTGGCTGGGGAACTCTGAAGAGGTGAGCAGTGCTGAAAGCAGAGAAGCAATTGGAACAGACAATTCAACAGCGTAGGAGAAAATACTTATTTTAGGCTTTTAAGCTGTGCTGGAAAGGGTACGGTTGCCCCCTGCAAAGGAGCTCCCTGAGGAATAGCTCATTGTACTAGGAGTGGGAAACATGAAGGCAGGGGAAGTATGAGCTCAGATGCAGAGACAATGAGCACAAGGCTCCTTCCAGAGTGACTCATCCAGCCTCTGGGACAGAGGAAACCAATCACTCCATAAATCAGCATCTTTTGCTAACTATCCAAGTAGTGGCACTTGGCAGTAGGGAAAGCAGCTGTTCACTGCTTCTAACAGCACATGGGATGGTGCTGGGAAGCGGCAGTTAAATAGAGGTTTGGGGGAAATGACATTTGGTGACAAGCCGAGAAGGAAATAATACAATAAGATACTTAAAGGAATTAATTTGCCTTTGCATAAATAATAGGCAACTGGATCAAAGTAATATTCCAATAACGCTAAGGTTCTGCTTCGAACTTGTGGGCCACTGAACATTTTTCTTGTACGCAAGAGTTCATTTTTACATAATTTATGTTGCAGTAATGTAGTTTTCTCATAACAAAGCCCAGTCTAATATCTGATAGAAAGGAGACAGAGATTTTGGAAAAACGTGCTTTTTCACATAGTTATTAGATTTTATGTAATAAAACTACATACAAACTAATTGGGAAAAAAACCTAGTATTTATTCCTCAGCTTTACTACTTTTAGCATGGTAATACTTAGGAGTCCACAGGGAGGAGTCCCTTTTCTCATGAGCATTGCTGTCATCTCCTGCCTCAAAAAGCTAAAGAGCTTCTACTCTTACGGAAGGCAAATAACACATCAGAACGCTGAATTAAGTGATGCACCAAATATTACGTTAGTTTCACTATCAATTAATCAGGACCAATGGTTTGAGAATAAGATTTTTTACTAGAAGTGGCTGCTTTCACAGCTTCTCTTACAGCCTAGCAGTTACGGATGTCTCTTCTGAGCAGTTTCTCTCATCTCCCTCCAGCCCCAGAAGGATTGTTAAAAAAACCTCAAAACTGATTGTTTTTACTTACTATCTTCTCAAAACTATCACAGATACAACCTAAAGTATCATGAAGTTTTCAATTATATTAACCAAACAAATCTGATGTAGATAACTGAGCCAGGAAAGCTCACCCCAGACGTTAAGAATCAGGCTGGGTCATCTGTAGCTTACCTATCACCTCTGGCTGCATATAGACCCCTACAACCCAGCTACATATGCAGCAGCTCTCAAGGAGGGCCAGGACTACTGATACTTGAAGTTCATTGCTTCTACAACCATCAGGAGGACCCAGGTGCCAGCTGGAACTGTTCAATCCCCTATGATCTTGTTTCACACGTGGGGAGCTGAAGCAAAGGATAAGTGGGATTCCTACTACATCAAAAGTTTTGAAAAACAGAAATCCTCTCCCTCCCATATTCTTACCAGGGAGCCATAAAAATAATTAAAAAAACAAACCAAACCAAAAAACCAGAGAGAGGTTAGTTTGCAAGCAACGGTCGGTCCTGAAGAACTGCACTCGGCCGTTTCAGAGGTGACTAAATATTCTGAAAACAATTTAAGTGTTTTTGTGCTGGAAAAAGGCAAAGAAAGGCAGGCAAAAGACACAAACGCTCCCTCTCCCCCTCCCTCTCCTCCCCCCCCCCCAGGAAATGCAATTTCCTTTAAAGAACTGGGATAATCTACCAAAACTGGAGACTACTCCTTTAGAAACAGAAGCCTGTGGCTAATGAACCCAAGCCATTTTGGCTGAAATAGCCATATTTACAGATAAATAAACAACTGCCCACCAATGTCACATCCCTGAAACCAAGAGAAACACTCCTAATCTGAATACTGAAATATCTAACTTTTTTCAGAAAAGCTTCCTAAGGCAGCCTTGTTTTGAGAAAGAGAACTCATAACATCATTGAGAAATCTTTCTTGGGCTGGGAAAAGTATTTCTTCAGTTTTGACAATCTGGTAAAACTCTAGCCGTGATAGTAAGCGCAAGATGAAAAAACAACCCCGAAACAAACAATCTCACTTTTAGCCTTTCACACATTCTCAGTGCTTGAATTTCTCCTACCAAGAGTAGAACAGACTTGAGAGGATGAGCAGCAGTGTCTGAAACCATGGAAACTGTAGTTTGCCTGTTTTTCTTAAGAGTTGGGCAACAGGCCCTGTCTGAAATCTAGTTTCCACAAGGTTTTGCAATTAGAGAAGTTGAGTATGAATGCAGCAAGTTAGGGAACAAAAATAAACAACATTTCATACTTCATCCTAAGAGTTTCTGAGTTGTTATGAAAGCCTTTGCAGAACCACCCTTTGAAACTGAAATTACTGAGTTACCACCTGATTTTCTGCCCAAGAGCGCTTGCAATTTAAAGAAAAGCAGGATAAAGAGCTGTACTGGTGTGACACAGGTACTTCGCAAGACAGAATTTATATACCTTCTTTTTTTGGTATTTGACGTCTTTCTTGAAATAAAACTTTTATTGAGACATTATAGAGCAAGAACCCAGTCCTGCAATTTGCCCAGAGAAAGACACACGCAGACCGATGGAAAAGATGAGCAATGGACAAAGCCTTTCAAGACAAAATCCTTCATGAATGTTGACTAGAATTTCCCCATCACCCACACAGAAACTGGTTAGATGTTCAGAATGGGGCACCACAGAAAAGACATCAACTATCGGACAACTACGGGGGTAACCTACATTTTTAGTTCTCAAAATTGCAAATAAATCCTGCACTACCTTTTGCCCTGTCCTTCAACTTCCTACTTTGAATTTTACAGAAAAGAGGACAAAGAAGATAGAAGACATCATTTATGACCTTCAGAGTACTATGGTTTGTTGCAGTTTCTTCTGCACTTCTTTGTATCCTCTAACATGCAGCAGCTGGTAGAGGGTAAGCAAGATTCAGCTACAGAAACCAGAGAAGGACTTCCAGTTTCTGTTTCACCCACAGACCTTAAGTCCTTCTTCAGAGGCGTAAAGACTTTGCTGTGATACTGTCGTGGCTTCAGCCCAGCCGGTAACAAAGGACCACGCAGCCGCTCGCTCGCTCCTCCCGCCCCGCTCCGGTGGGATAGGGGGGAGACGGAGGAGAGAAAAGAAAAAAACTGGAACCTCGAGGGCTGAGATAAGGGCAGTTTACTGGGACAACACAAAAAAAGTTACAACAACGGTACTAATGAAATAGTACACAAAAAGAGTGATGCACAGTGCAACTGCTCGCCACCCGGAACCCGACGCTCGCCACTTCCCCCACCGAAAGTCGAGAGCCCCCTCCCCCTGGCCCGCTCCCCATTTATATACTGGGCATGATGTCACATGGTATGGAATAGCTCCTTGGCTAGTTCAGGTCAGCTGCCCCGGCTATGCCCCCCCACCTCCCAGGTTCCTGTAAAAATTAACTCTATCCCAGCTGAACCCAGGACAGATACGTATACAAGACTCACCACTGTAAGTCTGCTGACACTGTCAGACTGAACAATTTCATCTCTTTGCCTCTGTTTCTTCGTATTTTGCAGCTTTTTAATAGAAGGACTGTTGTTTTGTTTCTGATTGTACCTGAGACTTATTAGTCCATTGGGGGCCCAGTAAGCACTCTACCGTAACAAGAATGGATAGCAGGAGAAAAAGATCAGCTGGCCACTTCCTAATACCCTATGACTCTGCTAATGCTTTGAAACTTGTGTTCTTGTGGATAGTACTGCAGTTTCTTTCCCTCTCAAGAACAGGAGATGTACAGATGTGTAATTTGCTGACCCATTACATCCAATGCATGGGTCCATAAAAAGGAAAGTGGTAAATTGAATACGCAAAACTACAAGGCGGCAGAGTAGCATTGTGGCCTTTCTCTTAATAATTTGACTACTCTGCTCTTCTGTCATAGATATAAGTCACACAAGAAGGTATTTGTTCCCATTAATTAGCCCCCAGACCAAGTATCATGCCTTGCATTTCCACTACTATGGAAAGTCTTCTATGGATAACTTTTACTAATCCCTAAGTAAATTTATAGCAAAGGAAGGAAACTATATTTGAGGTTTATGAATATGAAGTTATTGCTTCACTAAAGACAAAAGCCAGAAGAACAAAGCTGGCATTCTGCTGAAGTACAAATGAATAAAGAAGACTTTTTAAGAAGCTCTGCATGAGCGGGATTATAAGCATTACAAATTTGAAGGTTTACTTTGAATCATGGTGAAGTGCAACAGAAAGCAGATCTACTGAAGAGAAAAAAAGTGCACAAGCCAAACACAAACATAATCACCATACTTATTCCTAAGACCATTTATTTTTATAACACATGCACGGCAGTTGTGCTTATCTGTAAAACTCTTTACATGTAACTTAAAAATTTATGCAAAAGGTATTACTACATCAGTGCTGGATAAAGGAATTCTTGGATTCCCTAACTTGTTCATTAGAGAGGTGCATCTCATGTCTGCTAGAACAGGGACAATAGCCACTAAATCTTAGCACAGACACCCTCCCTTATCAGGTAGAAACAAACTGGAGAAATAGCTGAAGACTAGGAAAACCAAGTTTGAAGTGATGTATGAGAAACTGAGTTTCAAACCATAGGAGTGAAAGCAACAAAGAAAACAGCAACCTCCCCTCTTCCAGCATTTTTACTGCTGCCCCTTCAACTCAGAATTTTTAGAAAACTGAGCAATGCTATAGGGCATTTCATTTCATATATATACCTTAGAGTCAGCTTAATAGACCTTTTAGTCTGCTGGAATAAATAGGTTGCAATTTAGTAAAGATGTCAATTAAGATTCACAGTTCACTTACATTCCTTAGCTGACCAGACCTTAAGTGCCAAACTTTGGACTTTTCACTTTTACTCCCCAAAAGCTTAACAGACAACGTGAAGAACATGCTTGGTTTCTCTTTTCTTTTAAATAAAGCAACATCTTCAGGAGGAAAACTGTTCACAGACTGAAAATATCAGCAAAGATCCAGGAACAACGAGAAAGACTTGCATTCAAACACTGACCTACTTCCTATTATAGCTTTCCTCATAGCTGAAGAACACACAGTGCTTCTTTAGTAAAACTGAAATGCTGTGGCATATGCTTCTGTAGACAAATAAAATGCTGACAGGCAATGCAGTAAACTGAGCCATGCCACTTTTTCCTCCTGTGAAAGCCCTTTAAACATCAGTATTACATTATTCACTCGGATAATGACTGAATACTTTATAAATGGGACAGAAAGTCAATTATTCTACACATTCACCATCACAAGCAACAGTGTAAGATCAATGTGCCTATAACCTATTTTATAAATACTTTAACAAAAAACAAACAAGAGAATTAAGTTCGTAGTTTCTTAACATTTTCCAGAGCTGCTAATGTATGCACTGTAACTCACAAAGGCTATTTATAGAGGCGAGCTTCTGCACAGCATTCTTAGAAAATCGTTTTTATTAACCCTCAGATACCATGTTTGTTGAAGCCCTGAGGATGTGTTACAATTAATAACTGGTGTGAAATTTGAATTTCAACAGTGTTTTTTATTACCCAGACATAAAATGCTGGTTGACACTTTGTGATTAAGATGAAACGCTACCTATTATTTGATTAAAATTAAAAAAAGAGCAATAAAAGCTACCAGTCCTAAATACCCCAGTGTTAAATGCAACACGTCTCTCACTAGGATGTGCAGCAGGCATACTTGTTGAGAAACCTGCACAGCATGGCTGTGACTTGCAAACATGCAAATTTAAAAGATCAGGATTTATTTTGAAGCAAAGTACTATAGGTTTAATATTAAATACCTTTTTCTTCAGCAGTTTGGAAATGAACCCATTTGCTAGCATTCATTGCCTCAATTTTCATTTGCAAAAATAAAATGTTTGGGTTTTTTTGTAGAGCAGAGTGTACCTTAGTTGTGCTATGAAAAATAACACAAATTCTATGGAGATCCATTTGTCGGTTTATCCTAATTATTACAGTAAAACATGTTTATTGTTTTGTTGCCCGTATACAACACATTAAATCTACTTACAGTTGCTAAATTTAGGATTATCCCTAGATGAGTATATTAAGCCTGAAAATGAAATGATTCTAGAATAGGCTACCAAATCTCTTTAAATAACTGAAATGTATATTCATTAAGTATTATGCTGTTCCAATGGATAACTCCTCTATTTTAAAGAAATTAATTAATAAAATATATGCATAATGTTTAGGGGTGCAATTATGAAGTCTAATTAAAGAGACCTTACCAACAGTTTCTTTCTGCAAATTCACACCAACCTTTTAAAGCTAGACAGAGCATAGTTAAATGTATTTAGTAAAGAAACATGCCAGAGGGAGGTTTTTTGTTAGCCTTCTAAAAATACTCTGTGCTAAATATTTTTGCCATATACTTAAATTTCACTGGGAATGCTTTTAAGCAATTTCCTCTCAATGCATTGTCTAAAAATACAATATAGTATAGTAAAAATACTGTCTAAATAATATGGAATATTTAGGAAATTTCGTTGAGTATTTTAACAGTTCATAAAAATCTGCATTAGCATTTTTTGCCATACCTTGCTAAACCTGCACTTAGTCTTGCATATTAAAAAAAGGTAGCACTGAATTCCAATAAACATCCTCAATAATTAAGGACAGATGAACAAATGCTTCTGAAAATAGTTTGAGTAATAAAAAAGACTAAAAGAACATTTATGCAAAAAAAGAATTAAAATACTATTCAAATTCTTGAATATGAAAGATATTCCAACAAGTACTGAAAGATATTCCAACAATTCTGGGCATAGTATATTTTCTCCAGTATGAACACTCCTGCGTAATGGTGAGGCTATCAGAGTGGATTATTGATATATTAACTTCCTCATACGGAAGCACAAGTAGAACCCAAGTATGAAAATCTGTCACAAGAGCATATGAAATCCCAGACTATATTAGTGATTCTATGCTCTGATACCAATAATTAAAAGTGAGAATTTGCAGAACCTACTGCTTGATCAGTACAGATAATGAATTATAATTAGAGAAGTATACTTAAAAAGCATTGGTGACAATGACTAGGTAATTTGTAGTTATGCTTTCAAGGCTTAATTAATAATTTGAACTTCAACCATGTCTGCTTCAATATGCGCCAGCTGCAGCCATTATATGATAAGGTTTGGGAAAGAGGAGCAGGCAGTTTGCACCTGTAAATCTAGCCCCCATTGAGACTGTGCCAATGCATGCTGGAGCAAGTGCTGTTTTGCACACTAGGATTTAGCCCAGAACAAATAGCCTTGGCTTAGCTGGCTACAAACATGCAAGCTGAATCCCAAAATAGGCAGGCCCAAGTATACCATTAATGTAATAAAGTGGTATTTTGAAAACCTCCACCTAACCATAGCTATAAGGAGGATAGAATCTGCTTTAGAAATTCAGTGTAGCTGTATAAATCAAAAGTTAATAGAAGCAGATAATTCAGCCCTTTTTACATTCAGAAGCACTTAAGAAGGTGAAAATATAATTTGTTCAGGAAATAGTTAGTTTAGTTTAGTTTAGTTTTAAACACACCCACAGGGAAACTGATGATAAAAAGCAAGAACAAGTTATAACTGAGTAGACGCATATTTCTTTAGAGAAACAGATTCACTATGTGCAAATATTGAAGGTGGTTGTAGATTGGTATTTAGGAGATGTGCCTTTTTAGGTTTTGCCTTCCAAATGTTTTATGTGGTTTTTTTCAATTAGTCAATACATTTGCTGTAACAACTTAACATCTTACTGTTGCTTTTTTACTAACAAATAACAAACACCACTGTGTTGGGGGACAAATAGCACAGGCACATGGTAGTACAATTCACAGGAGGACCAGAGAATAACTCAGAATCATTGGTATCTGTAATTACTCTGGTGGCCCTCATGGGTTTGGAAACTACTCAGGAAAATTCAAAGTTGGAGGAGTCCATCAGCATCATGCTGTAAAAGAGCTATAATTTCTATAACAAAATCAGGCAGAGGCCAATTCAAAGTGGAGTAATTTCAATCCAAAATGAGTAAGGAGTCAAGCTGCTGGTGATGTAACTTGTGATGGCCAGAAGACCTGAATTTTCTATGTCTCAATAGAAAAAAATGTTTTCACACTATTTGTTTTCCTTTTATTTTAAGCATGACAATATTATTTATTCAATTTTTAGAAGTATGTAACTTGGACTTGACCCCAGTCTGAAATTATAAAAGAAAAAAAGAAATCTGTATCTATCAGTTCACTTTTAAAGGGTAGATACTGCTGATTCTACAACTACCATAGTCAATGTTGTAAAGATTATGAATCTCAATGGAATAGTCTGACCATTATTATTGTTCCAAAGGAAATTTAATAGTAGTAGTAGCCATGTAGAAAACCATGACTCCAGGAATAAAGTCAGACAAACAATTCTTATTTTTTATACTTGAATTTTGTTTCTATATACCTGGCTTTAAATATTTTAACTATGTTATAGTCTTTGACACCCTGTCTCATGAAAGCACCTCTCTTTCTGAATTCTGATGACAGGAGATGAGACTGTGTCTAACAGAATCCAACACCACATCAGCTAAGAACTCCACTTCTACAGCTCCCTGCTTTTATGAAGAAGTAGTGAGCGCTTTGTAAACAAGCTTTAAACGTTAAGCATCAGCATCCAAAAATAAATGCTTCTCTATTCAGAAACAACAGCCAAAAAAAGCTTTAAAAAGAAAAATAATTTAAGGGTTTATTTTTAAACAGTTATTTTTAAAGTGATCAGCCTTGACATCAGAACATTCTTCTGTCATCATAAGAAAAGGGAGTTTAATTCTGAGGGATCAAGCTGCTTGCTTTACTTTGAGTTCCATAATTCTTCCTTTCCAAACTTAACAAAAGCTACCAGAGTGTAACTGCTCAGCAGTAATTGACTTAAACATCTAGAGAAAATAACAATTAAAAAGGTACAAAGGGTTCCCCGCTGTACAAATACATTAAAGTAGGTAAATATGAATTCTGAATAAATGAATCTTTAATACATTCACTCTTTGAAAAGAACTCTTTTATTCTGTATACACAAGCATCACAAACTGTTTATGAAAACAACTGTTTTGAAAAGTAAATAAGACACTGAGTGTGTTGTGTCCTACTTCTGTGGCTGATCTATAATTCACTTCTGTACTTTGTGGTTTCACTCCTTTAGCTCAAGTATTACAGTGGGTGGACTGAAGGGTCACCTTCAGGGAGACATTGTATTCCAATAACTTATTTCAATGTTCATAATATCCAAAGCAGAAATACTGATAGACAATAGCATGTGATGACATATGTCAACCATGGGAGGGAGGTTTAATAAAGCAGGACATGCCATAAGGAAATCTGGCTTCAGTTTCTGGCTCTGATACAGCTTTTCTTTATGTGACAAATCATTTCATCTGCCTAAAATGCTTTTCCCACAATTTAAATTGGATAATATTTGTTTACTTTTCCAGATAATGTGAGAATTAATTTTTTCATACTTGGGAAAGCATTTCAAATTTGTAAAATGGGAGCCTCTACTGGACCTTAGCAGAAAGTTGACCTGGGACTGGGAAGACTTCTCGTCAACAGCAAGCAGTCAGGCTCAGATACCTTTATCACAATTTGAAACCCCCTTCATGCAACTTCTGCCACAACTATTAAGAGAAAATGTTTATTCCTGGCACACTGGCATTAGCAGTCTTAATTATACCAGTCTTATATGTGAACACACAAGAACAGTAACCAAATTAAATTTATTGCACTGCAACTGGATTAAATTTATGGCACCTTCGTGGTCTCTAGCACAAATATAACAGGTCTTTTTAACATCTGGAGAATTTCTCATTCTACTACCTATCCCTACTTCATCCCCACAGTCCCAGAGCTCCTTTTTTGCCTACTTGGTAAAGACTTAAGGCTCAGGTATAATTGCCCCAACATGTGGTACCCCCCCACTAATGGTCTGAGTATAAGCTATGAGTAGTAAAATGTAAAAATACACGTAACGTTTTAAAACTCTCCAGATCAAGGCTAAAGATATTAAGGAAAAAATATATAAAGATACATTTGTGGCACATTGTGGAAACAGAACCTCAGAACTGTCCTGAATCATTGTCAGAACAAACTGTCTCAGCAAATTCACTGGAGACTGAGTACACCACGAAGGTTCCCTACATGCATATCCCATCAACCAAAAGGAAGATGGATTTGCTCATTAAATTATAAATAAGTTATCAGTAACTGAGCTCTCAAGAAAACACAAATTAAAATGATGACTTTTGAAACTCCAAATATACCTAGTTTAACAGCTGCTAAAGAGTAGGAAACATATAAAGAGGCTTACCGTCAAGTGCGCAAAATTACAGAATCTAATAGTGTGAATGGCCGAACAATTCTCCTGATATCACAGTTAGGTGCTGATAAAAGAGACAGTTTAATCCTAGATTAATTTTTATTCCAAATAATTGGAAGAAAGCTCTTGATAACAGTTGTGCATTCCTGGCAATTATCCAGATGGTCCCAGGTAAAGTATTTATCATTCACACGACACTTCTACTATCTATTTAGAAGAAAGCGTGCCTATTTTAATCAACTGAGATTGTATTTCTATACCAGCAGTATCACATTCACTTAGCTTAGAAGCTGAAACTAATGTAAGTTGGTATGAATTAAGAAGGAACCATATGTTCTCCTTGTAAAAAATAAACTAAAAATTTATAATTACAGTCTTTAAAGAAAACAACTAATTTTGAAAACAAACAAACAAACTTGTATCCCAACCAAAATTTCAAATTCTTTTTTTTCTCTCCAATCAGGTACTTTTAGAAAAAGTGAGATAATTCAAATCAGTTGACTCATATTTCATTACCTTGAAAGACCTTGCTTTTGCCACTGGTTAACAGCACATATGTGGACAGATCAACTTGTGTTCCCCATTTGTTTATCTGTCTAAATCCACAAATGAAGACTAAGAAAAAGAAATAGCCACAGCTCCAGTGTGCATGAGTTTTAGCCAGTCTGCCATGAAATATGGGTTCAAAACTGTTGCTGCTATTCCCTATTCTCCCTAAAATAGTAAATGGCAAGAAGTGTCAAAAGAACGAAGTACTCACTGAAAAAAGGCCAGCCCTGGTGCAAATCCAATGCTATTAAATTATGGAGTGGCAGTAATGAAGTACAGATTGTCACCTGCTGCTGTTTTATTCTTAAAAACTGAAAACAAAAATTAATTAATTCTAAATTAGAAATGGATGTTCCAGTCACTGAAGGGTTGCAAATATACACACCACAGAAAAGGCAAAGCAAAAACATCAGCACAAGATGGGATCCTACTAGTTGCTGCTGCTTTTGGAAAAAAGTGGTGTTTCTTCAGAAAGAAACAATGGCCATGAGCAGCAGAGGTATCACAAGATGTGCACTAACAGATGCTAGTGTAACTGCTGATCAGGACTGAATGACAGAAAAATAATCAACCCTTTCTACAAACTTCAGAAGAGAGGGGGATACAGAATGCTCAGCAGGACAGTTTGCCTGAAAAGGTCCAGACCATTGAGTCCCAACAGAGATCATGACAGTATGTGTACCTATTTATCTTTTTTTGTCTACAATGGAGACATACAAATCCAACACAGAGCATTCCCTATGCTGTTCTTTGGTTTGTTTGGTTAAAAAGTATGTTGAATTCTGTGTTAGACTAATGGTGATTTGTAATTAGTATTTTATGCCGGAGTAGGAGTACGGTACCTGTAAGGTATGCTGGTCAAAACCCCGTTTCCTGTGCAGCGGCTGGTGGCACAGAGTCCTTTAGAATTCAGACAACCAAGGAAGCAGACCTCTGTGAGATGTCCTGCTCTGAAATATCACTAAATAACTCTAATACTCCCAAAATGAAAAGATAAATTCATATCTAACTATCCTCAAAAATTTTTTTAAATGTCTCTATATGATTATCTTATCCAGCTAAGAGCTCTAAAATTCTGAAGAAAAGAAGAAATCTTTGGCTGTGTATTTATTATGCTTATAAAATGTGATGGGACAACCTTTATCCAAAGGATGATGTTGGACATCCTTCACTGTGCTGTGAAGCAGCAGCAGCAGAGTAGCTCACCTTCTACCTTGAATTTAACCGGCACACACTCATTCCATAGGGAAACACACCTAAGGAATCCATATAGTGATGGAAGTGGGCCAGGGCCTAATCATAAAAGCTGGGAGAGTATTCAGTTTAAGGATCACACTCTCATTCACTCTCTGTCCTCCCTTTCCATTATGTTTTCTATGGCTTTTCTCTACCATCAGTCCAAGTTATTGCTAGGCAATAATAAGAAAAAAGAAGGACATAAAAATACTTCAGCTGATGTTCTCCTGCCTTGGATTCTGAACAGAGCAAGAGATTCTCATTTTAATTTAGTGAAGTAGAATTTATATAAAACTTCAAACACTTAGAGTTATTTGACCACATCAAATGCCTAATCTGCACCTAACAGAAAAAGTCCAAAGCACAGTCTTGATGTTACAAAGAAAACTGAGTAATTTAGAGAAAGTACTAGAACCCTCTTACATTCTGGAGAGCTTTTTAGGATGTGGCAATGCTGGGTAGCAGGGATTAACCTGCACATTTTCCTCATTAGATCACCTGCTTTTGGAAATTCTGTCATTTACAGAGCTCTGTCACCTAGTAACCCCTCCCCCCCCAAACTCAAAAGAAACCCTAGATGATTTGCGTCATTTTAATTCTTTCTAAAAAATCTCCAGAAACTTATCAACTCATTATGGATTTAAATTGTCCTTAGTTTTAAGGGCTATGCATGCTGGCAATTTATGTTTCATAACACTGAAGAAAAATAAATGTACTATCATTTTGTTACTTTCCTTCTGTAGAGTATAACCATCCAAAAAAGACTATACTGAGGAATTTTTTCCTTGTTTCTTAATGTAAAATACTTCAACTGTTTTCTCCCCCCAAAATACCAATACATAGGCAGCCAAACTCTCACGCACAACCTAGATGCAACAAATCCTTATATAGGCAATATAGGGGAAGCAAAAAGATCAGGGAAATATTTCAGTATTAAGCTTTTGTTGATTACAACAGATGACAAAGTTTTGAATGAGTACAAAAATAGTAACTATGTCGTGGTTTGTTAGAACAACAAACTCCTAAACAATGATATGTTTTCCGAGTGCCTGAGCTAGTGATACCATCAGCTGAGAATCTGATGACTCAGAACACTGTCAATTTTGTTTGCCGACATTGTTAAGCTGAGTACCCTATGTCACAACCTCTGAGTAGTTTATCTACAGTAAGCCCAAAGAATGCAAACTTTATTATTCAAAATTAGTTGCTGTGCCTAAATATTTAGGAAGAAATGCCAAGTTTCAAACACACCAGAGTATTTCTCATAATTTAAAATTAACCCTACAGCTGGAGGCCATATAAATTCAGTACCTAAAGTAGAATTACTTGCATGAAAGATGCCTTATGTCATACACAACGCAGTGGGTCTGGGCTGACCCATCTGAGCAACTGCTGCCTTGTCCCGAACGCAGCTGCTCAACAGGTTCTGCCGGCCTCAGCGGAGCAAAAAGAGGGAGCCCAGCTGCTCCCCTGCCTCGCAGAGCACCAAGACACTCACTGAAACCACCACTTGCTTACGGCACGTGCTACCCTGCCATGAGTTGTTTCTTATTTCACCCATATAGCCAGCCTAGCAGAAGGCCAATGCAGAACCTGGGAACCAAAAAGCATTGCCCCCTCCTCCTTTCCAGGCAGGCCATACAAGCAATTATTTTACCTTAGGTCATCAGAGAGCTGTGGATAAAACCAGAGATGCTCTCCTTCCACAGCACCCCAGGTTCTGCCTGCTTCTGGGTTTCAGCAGTGTTGCCTCTGCACTGCTGGGCTAGCTATCCTTGTTGGGGTCTTTGGTGTAACTCGCATTCCTTTTATATTTTGTGTAAAAAATAAGGCAAAACATGGGAGAGAAAGCATGTCAAAATATACTTTGTGGTCTCTTAACCTTTCGCTAAGAGGAGTACGTTCAACCCTCAGGCTGCAAACCATGAGCATCACTATAATATATGCTTCACTGATATATGTGATAACATTCTCCCTATGCATCACTTTTTATTGTAGCTAGGGAAGGGGAGGAAGCTAAAGAAATCCATTTAAAAGAATTGCATATTTCTTTTAGCTGCTGATTTTCCTGACAATTACTAATGAAATACTTCACGGTCCTGTTCTTTTTATGTAAAATATACTCCCAAATACAATCTCTTTCTTCTTCAGCCTTCTCATTTATTTTATACACATGGACAATTACACACTTACATCTTCCTGGTACCTCACCATTTTCTCTATCCTACCAATTTATGGTGAAAAGCAAGGTTGTTGAGATAACAGGGATGGGGAAGATGGACAGATGAGTATGAACTGTATATCCAGCCTTTCACACTTTCATCCACACACACCTCCCCAATCTCCCTCTCCATCTTCTAATCTTTGTTTCTCTTAAAAAATAAATGTCACACATTTTTCATTACGTAGTATAGAAAGAAACTTACCCTTCCACATCCACTTGTCTCTCAGAATACTTTCCTCCACAATGATAAACTGACAAATGACGAGTCTTACAAGTAAGGAATCTTCCTGCCACTCTTACAGTATAGATTTGCATTCTGACTTTCATCACCGCTAGCCTCCACCACTGTCAAAAATGATTGATTGGCTGTTGAAATATTAATACTTTCATCTCCTTTTCCATTTTGGTCGTTTGAACTGATGTAAAATGAGATCACAGCCCAATACTGTAGGCGACACGTGACATAAACTGTCACATCTTCCGATTTCCTACTCCTCCAATCAATCGTTCAAGCATCTCCTTAGGAAGAGCTTCTCCATCTGGACTTCAGAACTACCCTCTTCAGGTAGAGAGGACAAATTCTGTAAGTCTTTTTCTCATTAATTCCCTTCACTCTCTGCACATTATATCTAGATAAAGCCAGCACCAAACTCAACTACCACTTTTCAAAGACCACTCAGACATCTGCCATTATTTTGGATACACTGCATTCTCTTGACGAAATCAAAATACAGCTCCATCTCTCTAAACATCTGCCAGCTCACATCCAGCCACCAGTCCTGTCTCCTTCCTTTACCTCTCCAAGCACTATCCTCACCCTGCTATTACGCAAGCTGATAGTTAAGGCGATGTTTTTTTATTTAGGTCTTCTGTCGTATTTGAATCATATCTAAACGCTTCCTTTGTCACTGCCCCATGACTTATATTTTTCCTACCCTTCACAAAGCATATTCCTATTTGGGATCTGATCATGTCACATTTCTTTATTGCACCTTCTATTTCTCTGGCCTTTTTCTTTCTCATTTCTTTAGCAAATACATTTTACCACATTCACAACTGCTCAGAGTGCACCTGCAAGGATCAGTTTCCTAAGCTCTTTGAATCACCATGTAACCCTCTTTGTAAGTTCCTCCCACTAACACCTGCTCCTCCATCTTATTAAATACAAACTATTTGCCTTCACTTCATGCCCTATTTCCACTTGACCATTTCTCATTTTTATTAGCTCTCACCTCCAACTGGCCAATATTACTTCCCTCCATCATTCTCTTGTAAAATTCCTAAGTGCTGTTGTCTACGGTGCTGGTCCACGCTTACACTGACCAAGTACTGTGGTAAAGTTAATAATGTTAATTCTATGGCATCCATTGAGCATTGTCATGCAGAGGTAGTAGAACAGATCTCAACCTAATTAAAAAAAAAAAAAAAAAAGTCACATTTACTGTTCCTTGCCCATTTCTGGGCAAATATGTCCTGCTCTTCTTTTTTAAATCTGGCATTCCGACCACTGCTGACAATCATCATTGATCATTTAAATGTTCCCATTTTCTTTTGCATCATAGGCAGGTATGCTGTATTTGGTTAGGTGACAGCCTGTGCTTACCTGAGGATGGGTTCATTAAATGTTAGTCATTCACCCACCTCAACACTCTTTGCTTTTATTATAAAGCCTTTTCAACTGAAATAAAGACAAGCTGTTTTCAGTTATGTATTGAGTTTGTGTGGTGGGGTTTTGGTAGCAGGGGAGGGGCCGCAGGGGTGGCTGCTGTGAGAAGCTGGTAAAAGCTTCCCTGGCTCCAAGTTGGACCCACCTCTGGCCAAGGCCAAGCCCATCAGCGACGGTGGTAGCGCCTCTGGGAGAACAGATTTAAGAAGGGGAACCTGCAGCAGAAAGGGGAGTGGGATGTGAGAGAAACCCTTGTGCAGACAGCAAGGTCAGTGAGGAAGGAGGGGGAGGAGGGGGTGCCCCTGCAGCCCGTGGTGAGGCGGCAGGCTGTCCTCCCCCAGCCCATGGAGGGGAGCGGGGGAGCAGAGGCCCACCTGCAGCCCGGGGAGGACCCCACGCCGGAGCAGGGGGATGCCCCCAAAGATGGCCGTGACTCCATGGGAAGGCCCACGCTGGAGCACCCTGTGCCTGAAGAACTGTGCCCACAGAAAGGACCTGTGCCAGAGAAGTCCATGAAGGACTGCAGTCCATGGGAAGGACCCACGTTGGAGAAGTTTGTGGAGGACTGTCTCCCATGGGATAGACCCCGCGGCAGAACAGAGGAAGAGCGAGGAGTCCTCCCCCTGAGAAGGAAGGAGCGGCAGAGACAACGTGTGATGAACTGACCCCAACCCCCATTCCCTGTCCCCCTGCACCGCTGGTGAGAGGAGGTAGAGAAACTGGGAGAGGAGTTGAGCCGGGAAGGAGGGAGGGGTGGGGGGAAGGTGTTCTAAGGTTTGGTTTTACTTCTCATTATCCTACTCTGATCTGATTTGTAACAAATTAAATTGACTTTTGTTTTTTCTCCCCAAGTCAAGTCTGGTTTTTGCCCATAACTGTAATTGGTGAGTGATCCCTCCCTGTCCCTGTGCTGACCCACAAGCTTTTTGCTATATTTTCTCCTCCCCGAGGAGTGAGCGAGCGGCCTCATGGTGCTTTGTTGCTGGCTGGTGTCAAACCACAGCAACTTAAGAACTTGAAAGTCACATTGTAAATGACAGCAAATATTTTAAAACACTTTTATATCTTGTTATATACAACATCCTATAACCTTATGGAGGGTTTTGTTTACAATAAACTATTAGTCTATCTGTACTCAATTATTTTTAAAGATTTTCAAAGATTTTCATAACATATTCTACTGCATTCCCTGCAGCAATATCTCAAAATCTTTCTTTCAGTCTTAACTTTCTTTCTCCATTATAATCTCCACTCAAACTTACATCTTTGCAGAAGAAAATGGTTGCAATGATCTTTTCATTTGTTACCTCCAAATAGCCTGGACTATTGCAATTCACACAAGCAAAGGCAGCAGAAGGCCTGCATGGATGAACAAGTAGCTCCTGCCAAAACTCAAGCACAAAAAGGAAGTGTACAAGAGGTGGAAGCTGGGTCAAGGTGACCAAGGAGAAATACAGGGATACTCTAAGCTTGCAGAGATGGGGTTAGAAAAGCCAAAGCAACCCAGAGTTGAGTCTGGTGAAGGTACATGGAAGGCGAAAAGGGCTTCTACATGAGCAGCAAAAGGAAGACAAGGGAAAATGTGGGCCTGCTGCTGAATGGACACGGGCCCTGGTTGCAAAGATATGGAAAAGGCTGAGGTACTCAATGTCTTCTGTGCCTCAGTAAAGAAGGTAAGACCTGCCTTCAGGAATATGAAGCTCCTGAACCAGGGGGAGAATGTGGAAAAATGAATATTTTCTCTTAGTGGAGAATGATCAGGTTAAGGGACACTTAAACTGGACACACACAAGTCCATGGGACCAGAAGGGATGCAACAAAGAGTGCTGAGGGAGCTGGCTGATGTCGTTGCAAGGTCACTCTCAAAATTGTCTTTAAAAAGTCACGGCAATTGGGAGAGGTTCCTGATGACTGGAAGAAAACAAACTGCGCTCCTATCTTCAGGAAGGGCAGGAAGGAGGATCTAGGGAACTACAAGCAGGTCAGCCTCACCTTGATTGCATCTGAACACAAGAAAACACTTTTTTTTACTGTGAGGGTGGTTGAACACTGCAACAGGCTGCACAGAGACATTGTAGAGTCTCTATCTTTGGAGATATTCATCTAACCGGACACTGTCCTCAGCAAGCTGCTCTAGCTGATCCCGCTTTGAGTGGAAAAGTTGGACTAGATGATCTTCAGAGGTGCCTTCCCAACCCAGGCAGGCTGTGATTCTGTGAAATACTCATCTTATTTAAGAGTGAATACTGAGTCCCAAATACGAGCCCTTTTCCATACCATCTTTCTATATAATAATCCAGAACTATGCTATCTTCCATTAGATGCTACTGGTTTTCATTTACCAAATCTTAGGCCAAGTGTCCTTACTTTCAAAGCCCTCAGTGGACCTAACACTAGCTACAAAGGTATCTGCTGCTACCAGAACAAAACATTGTGGTTTTCTTCAGCAAACACAGCTAAGAAAACTGGCACAAAACATGGGACAGCAAGTGAAGACATTCACAGTGGAGGGAGCCTGGAACAAACTTGCAAATCTAACCAGATTAAAAATGCCTCGTTAGTTTTAAAACATAACAGAAAATTGCTCCTCTGGCTACAGCTTTCCTAACATTATGAAGAAATTATACAAAAGAGAACCCTATTTAATTTTTACTTACAAAAAATACATCAAAAAGATATTCAGAATTGGAAAAGGCACCATTCCATGAGAAAACCTGCTGGTATTCCAAAACTACTTAAACCACAGTATGAAAGCAGCCCAGAAGGTACTTTAAGGGATTTGATGCTGCCTGCTGGCAAACAGCTATCATGGTGGAACAGAAGCTGGTATGGCCTCCACAGCCGGCAGCTCTGAAATTATCACTGCAAGATTTTATCTTCTTCATCAGGGCAGATTTTGCCTGACTCAGAAATCTGGGTTTGTTTTCAATTAAAGCATTAAAAAATGAGGGCAAAAATTTTAATCAAGAAACTTATTTATCCCATAGCCAAAGAATACTATGTGGATTAATCATTTCTGTTCACATGCTTTTTTTGTTTTTGTCAGGGGCAGGGGAGTTAATAGCATATTTGGGCATAAACAGTGAGCACATGGCAGTTGAGATGCTCTAAAAGACAACTCATGTATGACCTTATTTCAGACTAAGACTTGGATCCATTTAGCAGATTTAACAGTGCTACAATAAACATCATGGGTAATTTCCTGCTTTGTCTTAGGTAGGAGAAGCTGGCAGCTATCTACAGAATGAATCAGAGATTTTTCAGCCTTACAATTTGGGGCATAACAAGTGCAGCAAGTATGATGGAGCTTGCTTTCCCCTTTTATAAAGCCTTAAAAAATTACTGTAAATATTTTTCAGTAAATAGATAACTAATGCTATTGTTATTTAATAGGCCTGTTTTTCAGACAGTTATTTTTATTTTGTATACCTACACAAAAGAAATCATTATTGAAATCATGTAACATAATAAGCCAATGAAAACAGATACTGTGAATTTATACTTCAACTGAGTACAAAATAACAGCATCCAGAATAATGATTTAGCAGTCTAAAAGGATGTGATATTTCTTAAAAACAAAGCCCCCATACCCTGATAGAAAAACCTATCAATATGTAATGCAACATTCTCCGGGCTTCTTTTTTGTCAAACTGCTAAACTTTAATAAAACCAAATTAATATTTTCAGCGAAATAAAAATTATCTGATATTACTGTAGCAGACACTTAAAAATAGTCTAAATGAAATTGGCAGCTGTGTATAAAAACTCATTTAATTTTCACGAAAGCTTTTAAGTACTGTTGCAGTGAGAAATCAATATTACCTAGCTGACATAACAGTGAAATAGTTGGGTGCAAAGCAAAAAAAAAAAAAAAGCGCAATCAAAGTAAATGAACTGTGATCATACCAGCAGGCCTAGCAAAATTAGCTTTAATCTTGGGAATATTTATGAAGTCTATGTGTAATTTTTCATGATAAAATTTCACCTATGGTTCAAAGCATACCAATAAAACACTTTTTGATAGGTACACAAAACAGTTTGATTGGAATTACTTATCTACCAAGTGAACTTACACTAGAAAATAGACAAACTTCACAACCAAACAGAATGTTTTTGTCTCAGATTCTGGTTTCACATCTGCTTATGAGGACTGTCTCCTCAGTGAATTAATTATCATTAAGGAACCACACACATTGTATCCAGTCCCATTAATAATATCTTTTAAAATAACCCTTCAGGTGTCTTGGCAGGCATGGCAAAATTAGTATTTAATATTTCTCCATCGAACTAATTAGGATGAACATAAAATATGAGATACAGGATTTGTAAAAATATTTTCTTATGAAATTACACATAATTATAGTCTTTTTCAGCTATGTGTGCCTTTTAATATGGTACTTAATCTCTCTTCTGTTCTATGAAAAATGTGAAATAATAGCAGGACCTATAAAGCTTTTCTTGTATCAATGAGCTGAAGAAAACTCATCTGTACTTAATGCAATATTCCCCTTGTATTTGTTATTATGAACATATTTATAGTATAGAAGTTGCACTAAATTAGAGGTTGCATGAATATTTTCTATACATTATTCACTACAGTTTCTGTGTGCCAGTAATTTCAAGCCTCACCAAATAATTTTGTGTCTGTTAGAATCAATTTGACCTTTCTGATTCCCTCTTTCCCCGATTTACTTCATAAATAATATAATCATATTGGCTAACTACACTGCCATTATATTAACTTTTTAAATAAAAATATTTCTTTGCTGAAGACTAGTGATAGGCATTCATTCTGCAACAAAGTAAAATGGCCATCACAGCAATAAAAAAAGCACCATAGCCCTGTGCATCTTCTTTGCTTTTTCTAGTCTTCTTTTCACCCACCTGACAAGCCACCTGCCAGCGGAGCTTTGTAGTGGAGTACCTACAACCCTCATGACTATTAGACAAGCAACCATTTTTCTCCTATATAAACGTTCCTACTTCAGTAAGAACCATACAAGTCCTCAAGAAAGCATTTGTTGAGAGCAAGATTCACTTCAGGGAGAGATTTTGGCAGTGGAAGTAGAAAATACGCTACCACATATAATGAAGAACAATGCAGGGAGTAAACTGATGAGATAGACAAACAGACAAAAGTAGGAAAAATTTGGCATTTCCTTGGAAAAGAGGGTTCTGGTTTACTAACAAGGCGACATACACCTTGGAATAAGCATCTGCTAGTTATAAGTGCCAGTAAAGAGAAAATTGAGTAATTAAACTATCTACAAACAGAATGTAGAATAAATGTGGGAGAAGAAAACACGACTTTTTCTGGTGTGGTACTACACTATTTAAATTTACAGTTTCGGAAGTACCTGTTCCGGTGTCTGGCTTTTGGTGTGTTAAGTGGCCATGCAAAGGAGGGCCTCTGCATCCCATGGGAGGCACAAGTCAGGGCAGCTTGGCTGGAAGAAGAACTGAAGCCCTCAAAAGAAAGGTCTGGGCCAAAGCAACTCATTTCACAAGATGGAATGAGAGAGACTCTCATAATGATTATTTGCTGACACTCGGTTCTGATTTTTTTTTTTAAATGATACAAAAGAGCTGATAATGCTGTCACCATGGTAAGTCTACAATTGTTCCCATGGTATTGCTGAATCACCTTGTTTGCTCCTTCTGAAAACCAAAAAATGATAGGTGATTCTCACTTCAGACAGCAACCCCTTCTCTTCTTGCAAACTTCTCATACGTTTGGTGGCCTTTTCTCCGCCAAAACCATACTATCTCCATACATGTAAATATTTTTCCCTGACTGTGAAAATATCATATTACCAGATGATCAATTTAAGCGGGAAGATATATTGTTAAAACTGCATCTGGTTGTAAATTCTTGGTGTTCTTTAAATACAAAATTCCACCTAAATTAAATGTAAAGTGGCAAGTGGAAAGATACGTTATGTGAAGAAGAAATGTTGCCTTACAGAGCAGAGGAGGAGATAAAAATCTACTGTATATGTAGAAGGTGATGTTCTGGTGCTAATGTACTCTAATGTAACCGAGAAGCAGAAAGCAGGGGGAAGGATGAAAATTCCAAACTCTCCAAAAATTTCCTCTGTTCTGATTACTGTTGCCTGCTCTAATTTCAGTAAAGCTTTCATTTTGAGAAGGCGGGGGTAGGGAGGAAAAGGAAGGCAAAAAAAAGCAACACAGCAAAAGAAGAATTTAACTTTCAAAAATTGCAAAATCATCTACTTTTCATTTTTTGCAACAGATTCTGTAAACCTAGCCAAATTCTGTGCTTAGTTAAAAACAGAACAAGTAAAAATAGATGCTAGAAACCAGGCAAGATACTACAAAAGTGAAGCCAAACAATGAATTCGTATAAAATCATGGGATATGCTTTGTGAACGATAACACGGTGGAATAACTCAGGATGATTTATCACCAAAATAAAGTTGGTCTTCCTAGAATGCATCAAATAATAGTGGTTGCTGGTAGTAGGATGAAGTTGAACTTCCTCAATGGTTATTTTCTGTGGTTAAGGGAAAATGTTTGCATACCCTATCAGTAACTCATGCAGGCTATCAAGTACCTCACTGTATTCTAATATTTCATGACAGCAGATTTTAAACTAATCCTCGTGAGTGTCCTTGATGTTAAATTTTATTACTGCTATCAACCTGACATTAACATTGTCACTAGGCTTTTTGAGATTTTGCGAACTATGCTTTGATGGCAATAAATTATAATAGAAAAGAAATTCAAATGGTCAAAGTAAGCTTAAGGTACGAGCTGCTTTCTGTGTTTTACTTACCCTCTCTTTTGCCAGTTTTTCTATGCTAACTTCCTTACAGATTATTCTTTCTTTTGGTACGTAAACTGAGCTTGCTTCTCAAAAATAATGAAAAGCAAAACTAAAAAGATATCCCTCTTTCATACAAATGTCTAGAAGCTGTGCACTATTGGTAACCACAGAAGGCCCATTTAGATACACAGTTGTGAAGAGCTCTGCGCAGCACTAGGTCATTCCACCTGGATGATGGAAACCTGATTCAGCTGCCGTGGCTGTTTGCAGGTGGGGAAGAAGGGAGCTTGCAAGCCTCCAGAAATACGGCAGAGAAGGAAAGCTCCAACGTTAAGTGCTGTACGAGACAGTCTAAACATGCTCCTGTATTCATATACACATAATGCCTTCCAGTCAATTTTAGCATTTGTTGTGTCACTGGGATTTAAATAGGATACTTAGTGAGGACTGTCAGGATTTTGCTCTGCTCCCACTCATGCCAACAAAAGGCAAGGCTTAGGCCTCAATTAAGCAAATACTTACTACAACTTCTATTTTAACTACATCTCCTAAGTTAACAATTTGTTCCACATTAAATGACAGGTTACATGCTACTATGCAAGACAACACGATAAAGGTTTGCTGTATCAGAAACCACACAGGATAAGCTCATAAAAGTTTCTGCCCCCCAAAACGTGAATCAAAAAACCCCCAGAACTATGGGTTTGATTTCATCCACCAAGGTTAGTATTTTCTAGGAAAAAGCAATCTACCAAATGCATTCAAAAATGGAACATGGCTCTCAAGTTGTAGAGACTACTACGGTCAGCAGTGTCCTTTCTTCCCAGTTAACCCACAGAATTTCCACTGGTGTTAATGTGAGCAGAACAATATTGAACGTACTCTCACCTCTACCTATGAGCATAAAGGCAGCCAGCCTAGGTCTGAATCTTGTTTCTGACAGCGGCCAAAAGGGACGTGCACATAAGAGATCACAGCAGGATCACTATGTAAAATACATTTTCCAGTGCTTCCCATTCTGCAACCGAGGGACCTTCTGCAGCTAAGGCAAATATGGTTTCTATATGCATCATGGATGTAGCAAGAATTTCTCTTCTGGGCACTTTTCCAGTCTCTCCTTGATTCCACGTGAAGTTTTAGCATCCACAGCAACTGCCAGAAAGGACTTCCCTAGCTTAAATAGGTATTCTGTGAAACCCTCCATAAATGAGTCAGCTGTTAATTTCACTTGTCCTTAATTCCTGTATCTGAAAATGTGGAGAACTACTACCTCCTTGTGAAACGCGTGATTTTACACAACCCCATAATATCAGCTCTTTGGTAGTCCTTATTTCACACTGAAGAACCTTATTCAGGTTTTGTTTAATTGGGAGAAACTGTTCCGTACTTTTCCAAATACATTAGGAGAACTTAGAAATCTGACCTTAATTCACAAACATCACAGCACATATTCACTTGAGCATCTGCAGAGGTGGAAACATGAAGTTTAAAATAATAGTTAAAAGTTATATTTTAACAGTTGGTATGTTCGAAGTTTTGAATCTCTTAAATCCTCCAAAAATATCAAGTCCAATTTATATTAGTGCCAAAGAAATTAAACTGAATTCCAAAATGGGTGATGGTTATTCATAGCAATGCAAGTTATTGGACGTGGCATCACAGAAATCTCTTGACATGACTAAAATAGAGTTCTGTACTACACAAAAAATGGTAAGTAAGGGGGTGTTAATTTTCTTGCTGTATGAAACTGAACTGAAACTAAATGATACTTTCATTATTTTTTCAGTTTCATTATTCTTGCACCAATAATAAAATTAAATAAAATAGTTATTGTTGCTATTTCACAAGTTAGTATGAGAGCCTGTCTCTCTAATTTAATTCTGGAGGACAGAGGATAACAAGCTTTTTCAGTTCTGACCACAGTTCTGATTATGAAACCCACTTCAGATGGCCTTACAAACCCAAATATTAATATAAACAAATCATTTCACTTCCCTTGGGTCACAATCTCTGATGTGGATCTGTTAAAAATGACTAGCACTTTCATGAAATTTTTTTCATGCAAGCTGTAACCCAAGACAAATTGAAATCTTGAAAACTTCTCAAAATACACAGTAAACCAGATATATTTCTCCATCTGATGAATATGAAAAACATGAAGCAAAGTTTAAATCTGGAGACTGATATAAAAAGAAGAATAAATAGGGTTAATACTGGTGTAGACAGCAGCTAGTAGGTGAATAGTCTTGTAACAAACTCAGAATATACCCAAACCATGAGTAATTGCTTAATGGCTTCACTATTTACCTCATTCAATTATTTATTCACTTTGCACTGAAAGCATGGATGTTGCCTAATTATTAAGAAAGCAGAGACAAGCAGCACACAACATCAGTTGATTATATTTTATATATCCAGTTGCATTCGTTACATAAATATAAATTGCTTAATTGGCTAATTCAGTAGACCTTAATGTGCCTTTGTGCTGCAAAGGCGATCAACAGCAACCTTCTTGGCAATTATATGACAGAAAAACAGAACAGGCTGCAAATGAAGCATTAATCATTTCAGTTTATCCTTTTGTCCTGTCTGCGTTTGGGGGAAACCACTAGAAAGTTAAATACGATGTTCTGAACTTATTTTAATAATACCATTTATAATTTAACATGATAAGCAGTAGTCGCTTTTCCAACTTAAAACTGCCTTCCTTGAAACTAGGCTTTGAAATGTTCATGTATTTTCTTGCTGCACACTCTGCACAACTGCCTCTCTCTTCTGTAAGGTTGCACTTACATATGCAGAAGACTATGTATATTAGAGAAACAATATTAGCAAGAGTATCTTATGTATTAAAACAATCAATTGTGAAATAAGTTTTTTTTTAAAAAGCTAATAACATTTTATGACAGCAGATGATCTGATGACATGTTGGCTTGGCTGCAGGAACCTTATCAAGTGTAGCAAGGGAACAAGAGCTGAACATAGTAGAGAAATGATGCACTTCCCCATCAGGGGCAAAATGAGAAAGCCAGTTGTCCATAAAGCAGTAGTAGACTGTCTGAACCATACTAGCCTTACGTTAGTAGTTTTTCTAAATTTCTTTGCTTGCTTATCATTATAGATGAAGGAACAGTGCTATGATGCAGCCAACCAGGAGTAGTGAAGCTGAGAAAATGTATGCCTGAACATACATCAATGCCACAGTATGACAGCAAAATTTTCAGAGCAAATGAAATGACTGGAATTACGCAATCTATCCTCTTCTTTCTTTTCCTATTTTGATTAGTAACCTTCTGCCATGTTTATTGTGAACCAGAAGACTTCTATAATCTCTGAGGGATACAGATATTCTCTTTATTTGAATAGATTTTGTCTTGGAAAAAAAGTCAGTATTCCAGCAAAGGTGCATAAATTTCTTAACTTGTTTTTCCGCAAATACAAAGTTTGGGCTTTGGACTAATGATACAAAACAGCTAAATGCCAGAAAATTAGATAGGTCATTTTGTGTGAATGAATGTTGTCACTTCTAATAGAAAACCAGAGGTAAATCCCTAGTGAAGGTCTAGCTGTGTATGTGTTAACAAACAAGCTTAGGTATATTTAGTAGAAAGAGTGTGAGACAAACTCATCCTCAGCTCTCTGCCCACCGATCAATGCCACAGGAAAACAGGGCATGTGTCTACGTACCAAGTCTTGCATTTTACACCATGGCATCATGGTGAAAAAATAATTTTTATCAAAGGGCAGCCCTCTCCCAGGTAGTAAGTGCCAGCAGAGAGATCAGAAGCATCTGGGGATGGTAACACCTTAAGCTGTTGCGCTACGATCTGCCAGAACTCATTTGTCAAGCGTCCAGAGGCAGCAGGAAGCTGCTGTCGTCTCTCCAGATGTGGGTCAGATGAAATGTGTATAATCCCACAGGCCTGAGGGATGCAGCATCCTTTTCCAGGCTGTTTTTCCCCCTCAACCTCTTGGCTTCCAATGTCAGTTGTAACTAAAGGCAAAAGCTAAAGATTAAGTCCCAGTAAAAGGGTTTGTCTCAGCCAGATTCCTACCTCCACCCCTAAATAGAAAAGGCAACCTAATGCAGTCCATAATAGGTCATTCACCCCTTCCCTCAGAACTATTTTAATTAATTTTCATGAAGCAGAGCTGGTTTTAGAGGACCAGCTGGGAACACTGTGGCCCTGCAGCAGGGCACCTCCTCCCCGTTGCCACCCCTGCGCTCTGAGCGGCGAGGGAAGCAGCTGCGGAAGGGGGCCAAGCCCTGCAGCCCTGCCGGAGCCCAGGGGCAGGCAGTGGGGCAGGCAGCCCCAGCAGAGCTGCCTGAGGAGCAGAGAGTGAATGGGACCAGCCAGAAAACACCCACCACCACCCTGTAACAGTCTGCTTCACCAAACTGTCTAAACCAGCATCCTAAAGTCCCCAAACACAGATTTATGAACATCTAGTGTGAAGGTGTGAATATTTCAGAGGAACTGAAGTCGAAATCTCCATAAATGGTCTCTTCTTTTGATGGATTGCATGTATTTATTTTTTGTAAATCAACACCTGTTAAGAGTTCTCTGAGAAAAGCAGGGGAATTACAGCAGATTTATTGTCAGAAATCAGAGGATGTCCACTTCAGATTCAGAATGATTGTCTATCATGCTACCGGGCAAGTAGGATAGATTTGCTTTCTTATCATAAATAGAACAGTAAATTAATATTACAGCATTTTAAATGTGAATTTTGTAAAACACACTTTAAATTATAAGGAGCATTCACAAGCTCTATTCTGAAGTTATACCCACGTAACCAAAGATTAAAAGAAGAGAAAATAAAGTACTTCCACCCTAAGCTGTCTTTTTGAAAAACTATTTACCTTGTAAATCCATACCCTTAAATCCCTCGAATTTACACATTAGAGATTTAAGAAGTACTAGATGTTTAAAAGTCTGTTTCAGTAGCACTACTAGATATATACACAAAGAGGTTCCCTGGTTTTGTTACCCTAACACCTTCATGACAAAGAGAGGAAGAGACTGAATGACTGGTCACAGGTCTGGCAGAAATACATCATCTTTAAATTACACCACTTCACATCGTTGTATTTTTATTTGCCAAAGGGCACTTACTGCACAAATAGCACCTTTGAAGATGATTGTGCAGAGAAGGTAACTGAACAAATACTTGACAACTGATAAGAAATTAGGTTGTTTGATTTAATAAAGCTTCCAACTACAGTTTTGTAATACAAAGCCAAACAATATAAGCCTGAAACTTGCAACAGAGCAGGTTAATACAAAGGTAAATTAGCAAAGCAGATTTTGTAACAAACTATACCTAATAGCTAGAGTTAACTAATATACTAACTATAGCTAATGCATTTATTACCTGTGTGCAATAAATACATCAGCAAATGAGCCGCTGAGATACGTGTATATACATATACGCATATACACGTGCATGCAGTTATCAACAGAATGGAGCCTTGAGAGGGAGCTTACCATTCTTGGTTCCCTACTCCAATGAACGCCTTTAATACCGCCCAGGGCTGACGGCATTCACCAGTGTACAGGCTCTCTAATGCACCTGTTCAGAGTAGCAGAACAGTAGCACGCAGATTGGAACAGTACCTTCTTTACAACTCTCCAGCCCAAAAAACATATCTGGAAACTATTCTGACCTACAACAGATGACAAGCCCCTGCCCTTTTCTTCCAGTCCTTCTTTTTGTACCAGGCAGCTAAAATCAGAGGTCAAAAGCACTATAGATACATTTCCACCACGGGGACCATGGGGTAGGGGAGCAGCTTTATAGTCAATATGAAGTTTTCTTCCTCTAACAGTGTAGGCAGAATTTGCAGCCAGGCAAAACAAGCCAGATCTTGTGTGTCAGGGGCAATAATCCTGCCTTAAATTATTAAAAAAAAAATGTTAATAGGAAGAAAAATAAATGTCTGGACTGGAAAATGATAAAACCAAGGAACGTTCAGCATAGAATTTGTAAAGCGTATTTGAAGGCTTAAAGCAAAAGGCCCAGTTATTTTTTTAAGAATAAATTCATTACTTTTGGGATTGAAGAATTGATACAAATCCACATTTATACAGACACACTACTGCAGAACTATGCATATATATCACTATAAGTAGAAATAGTTATACTGGAGTTGCCTGTACTGAGAAATTATGCAAACATACAACAGTTCATGTGCAGTCATTTTTTGTTTGTTACTTGAGGAGTGATTCAAATCAGAGTTAAAATTCAGTGCATTATCTGACATTCGTGATTGGTACTAAAAAAAGTAAAATCTTCATGGATTAGTTAAGCAAAAAGCCAGCAGCCTGGAAGAGCAAACAGTGTCACACAGAAATTGAGGGAATATGTGTTTTATCAGGTGACCCATCTCTTTTGTATTGACAATCCAATCCAACTGCAATTTTGCTTGCGAAGTACAGGTGAAGTTAGAAAGGCCTGCTTAATCATCTAGAGAGGTGCCATAAGCCAAAAAATTGCAAAAAATTCAGAAGCGATAGCTAGTTTCACAAGGCAATGAGGGAAAGAGCAGAGACAACTACAACAGCATACTAAGTCCACTGTTGGAGGCTCTCCTGATCCGTGTTACTCGTCTGCTTGCTGGCCTTTGTTTCGATCAACTGCTTCCACATTTCAGCCCGGTCTTGTGAAGGCTGTAGGCTCTGTGAGAAGGGGTGACACAAGCTACTACTGCACTGAGAATGCTCTCGTGCATGCAATCTTCTTTCAGGTAAGAAAGAAGGAACTACTTCACACCAGTGTTATGAAAATTCCCTTCCCTAACTATTATATCAATCAGTCTTTATAGTATGAAAATGTATTAACTTTGTTAATATATATATTAGTTCACATTATACACTGTCATGTAACAAAGTAGTGGAATTTTACTGGAGACTTTGGTATTGTTCATGCTAAAGTGAAACAAACTAAAGAACAGCCTGGCCCTGGAAATAAGGACTTTGCTTCTTGGAAGCTTAGAGCTGTCCATGAAGGATAAAGGATACCTCTGGACAACCAAGATAACGCCACCATCCTAGCCCCTCTAACACATCTTTGAAACCCTCCCAGCATCATCTGGTGTCATAGATAAGTAACTCTAGCAAGACTGACTCCAGGGATGTCTGAATCAATAGACAAACAGCAAGAATGCTGCAGAAACACAGTTGCTTTGCAAAGTTTTACTATGATTAGTAATCACTAGTGTGAGTGCTAGTAATTAGTCATCACGTTTGAATGTGTAAAACCACATTTGGGGTGCCCCAGTTTGGCTGGCACACCTCATGTGCATGAATAAATATTTACCCTTGTAATTTTCTACTTTGTGCCCTAGCCTCTCTCCTCGGTTGGCACTGGCCAGTTGTGAATTTTTGTAACACCAGCCATTGCTGTACCTGCTCCACAAGGAGGGAAAACCCCCCACAGGGATGGGATGCTTCCCATTTTCTGTGGCTGAAGGCTGCTAATGGGCTTCCTCCCAGGTATTACGCAAGTCCACAATATCACGGTTATCAGTATAGAGGGAAAGTATAAAGTTATCAGTATAAAGGAAGAACAGGTGATATTACAGATCCAAGTGTTTGCCCATGATTCATGAACTTCATGTGTGAAAGACACAATTCCTATTTCCTCTCACAGGACAAAGTACTTAGAGAATATTCGTGCAGACTGAAAATAACCAGTGTTAAAAAGCTTATTATTAATTCACACTACCTGTGTTCATTTTTCATTTTATATTTACAGAAGAAGAATAAAAGGCCCGGTAAATACTTGCTTAGAGTTTGTGAAAGTTGTTTTATTGGGCCAGTTAACGACAGCTAACCTAGTTTGTTTACTCTAGCCATCTACTTTATTTACATAATACCAAAGCCTTTTTTAAATTCTTGGAATACGTTAAGTAATTTTGTTACAAAAAGTCCTTAGAGAGAATTTGCAGAAGCCATTTTTGAAAACAGGATATTTCTTTTCTGTGTTACTTTCCTGGAGATACTAAGCAAGAGAAATTCACAATATCAATACATAAAATACCATGTATGCTTTTAAATCACAGTACCAAAAAAAAAAAAAAAAATCATAATTGAAAAAAGATTTATGCTTTTTTAACCCAGCCTAAAGCAAGGTGAACAGCTGAACTGCAAGCCAGTGTGAAAATGCAACGCAAGTGTACAATACTATGTATTAATAACTATTTTAAAAATAAATATGGTAAGATTTTAACAATATGGTACATTTAAGGACTATGTTTTTTTATTGGAGACAAAAAAAAAAAATCCACCTATGTAGAATTATAGAATAGTTTGGGTTGGAAGGGACCTTTAAAGCTCATCTAGTCCAACCTCCCTGCAGCTAGCAGGGACATCTTCAACTAGATCAGGTTCCTCAGAGCCCCGTCCAACCTGACCTTGAATGTTTCCAGGGATGGGGCATCTACTACCTCTCTGGGCAACATCTTCCAATGTTTCACCACTCTCATCGTAAAAATTTCTTCCTTATAGCTAGTCTGAATCTATCCTCCTTTAGTTTAAAACCATTACCCCTTGTCCTACTGCAAGAGGCCCTACTAAAAAGTCTGTCCCCATCTTTCTTATAAGCCCCCTTTAAGTACTGAAAGGCCACAAGAAGGTCTCCCTGAAGCCTTCTCTTCTCCAGGCTGAACAACCCCAACTCTCTCAGCCTGTCTTCATAGGAGAGGTGCTCCATCCCTCTGATCATTTTTGTGGCCCTCCTCTGGATCCGTTCCAACAGGTCCATGTCTTTCCTGTGCTGGGGGCCCCGGAGCTGAACACAATACTCCAGGTGGGATCTCATGAGAGTAGAGCAGAGGGGCAGGACCACCTCCCTCAACCTGCTGGCCACGCTTCTTGTTATGGAGCCCATACCTACATACATTTTTCCATTTTTGTTAGATAGTAGTAACACGTAGTACTACTATTTCAAAATTACATTCCTGCTGGTCTGAGTCAGTTCCTACCGAATGAAATCTAAGTGCTATTATAAATAGACAATTATGCTGTTAATATTGTCTCAGAAAGTATGACTGAATCCAGTTACCTAAGTATGGGAGCAGGGGCTTTAGTCCTTTGGTTAGATCACTTCTCTCAAATGCACTAATTCTGTAACCCCCGTTTGTTCAGGCAGTCGTTTCTCAATCCATCCGTTCAGAGAATATACATACGTATAGGTTGAGTTTGGCATAAAGATTGCATTTGGCACAAAGCATGCAATTGCTGCCTCACATTTTGAAACTCAAGTGCATAAACGCTACCTTTGACACCACATAACTGTGTATTCAGAGTTTGAACAGTCCTTTGCAAAACTGGCACTGTAATTTTAATATCTACATTTGTCCCCTATATCTTGTTTCATTTTTGCGATACACTTAATTTAAGATGGAGTCATAAAATGCATGCTACTTTACAAGGGTGCTTAAACCCCTGCCTGAGTCTAAGCTTAACAAGAAGCAAGAAAAATAATGGCATACTCAATAGAATAACTCCAACTATTGATTGCAAGAACATAGCTTTTTAAAATGGCATGTTTAGCATATTAACTAGGATGCCATTACTGTTTTGTTGTGTTGAAATCCAGTTGAATCATCAGCAGTATGACCTGCAGAAGGATCAAGCTTAACATTTCATTTTTGAAACATCTGATTTTAGTGTGCTTAGCGTATGTAAGAAAAGAAGTTCATGGCAGTAAGCAGGAACTTCTTCCATCTGAAGGCATTGCTGCATCACTAGACAAATAGATTACTTTGTTGCCTTCAACTATAATGGCTATGTTAATTATTACACTCTAAAGACATCCTGGCATGATGAAAATCGGGTAAAATCTTGTACGAGCTGGTGTGCAAGGCATACTCTCTTTATCTGGAATAAATATAAGAGATAATTAGCCTTCTCGAAGTGAGCAATTCGAGAACAATAGGAACCACTGGCTCAACCACAGCCTGTGAAAAGCTGACTAGAGGTGGAGCTGCATAGGCTTTTGCTGGAGGTTGAATGCCACCTTAAGGATCGAGGCGTGGTTTGACATTCCTCTGATACTGTGGTCATTGGCAGACAAAAATGTCGGGGTGCGCAGGATACTCTCAGGAAAGCATAAATAGTGTGCTTCCCATAGCCCTAATAAAACTTTCCTTGCAGCTAGGACCGTGCGCTCTGGCCTACAGTATTGATTCATCCTCTCTGGCATGCTTCCTGGAGACACAGGCTCTATCTGAAAATCATTCAAGAAAAGACGACCTTAGGTGCTGGCTCACAGATGCTTCAGCAGTCTAATCACACTTTTCCAAGATTCATCCTTGAGGACACTGCATTTATAGCTCATGTCTCTTGAGACACGCACGCACAAAAGTTAAGCAAATGGACATTTTGGGCACTATACGGAGCCTTCCAGAAATCATTCTGCCTGTATTTTAAGCAGTACAGGATATGCACAGCTCTAGACAAAGCAGTTAAATGCCCACTTCGCCACTTCCCTGCAGGTTTCACTATTTCCCAGTTGAATAATTTTAAGGTTCAGAAAACAGGATCCCATTCTATACACATTGCTTTTTCTCTCCCCCTTTCTTCTCAGCTGCCAGTTTTTGTTGTGATTTGTTATGCAATTACAAGCACTGATCTGCAAAGAAAACATTCCTATCTGCTCCTTTCTTTTGTCCATGCTTTTTCTGCCTCCTGTTTCTTCCAAGATCTATTTTCGTAGCTGAGTCCCCTGACTAGCCTGAGTAATCAATACTTGCTTTTGTTACTCTCCCTAAGGATGAAACTTGAAAAGTTGATTTGTACAAGATAATTGACATCCTTTTGTCCACTGATATTCCATCTGAAACAGGATCAAAGTTTAAAAATTAAACTAAAGCAACTCCACCCTCCCCCGAAACTTTGTAACAGTATCCATCACAAAAACTTACCCTGACACTGTCTTGCAGTTTGTATCTAAACAGAGAGACAAAATGCAGCAGGGGATGCAATCTGCCCTCTTAATGAATCTGTTAGTGAAATTTGCATGCTAACCCAGGGAGACCTGGGCAATCCTCAGTACTGAGCAGAATAACAATTCTTAGGATTGCCACAGTAGCCTAGAAAGTCAAAGTAGAACAATTCTGTGGAAAATAATTAAATAGAGAGAAACTTGTAATTATTGAAAATGTTTTCCTCATTGTTGAAATGCTTATTTAGAAGATTCATAAATAAAGTGGTATCAAAGAAACATGAATTTTTCTGAAAAGACATCTTGGCAATGCTGAATACTGCCAATGGTTTGAGTAAAAAAAAAAAGGGGGGGGGGGTAACAATGTGATTGATAAAAGACTCTTAACAGTCAAAGCCTCAAACAATACAGTATTGGTACTTAGAATGTTTAATTGAAAAAAGTACTTGAATCTGGCTAAAACATATTTTTAGAAGCTGTAACTATCTGAAACACTGTTTAAGCTACTTAGATCTGCATCTGTAGATGTTACTTTTTGGTTTTATTAGTGTGTCTTTCAGTGTATGAAAAAAAATCAACGTCTTAACATTTTCAGATGACTATTTAAATCTTTGTTTATTTTCTTCAGTACTTAAAGTAACAGCATATAAAAGCCGAGCACTGTAGTTTTGAAAGTTAAATAAATAGCTGCAATATAAAATTACATAATAACTATGTTACATGTAGTAAGCTACTTAAAATTGTCCAAGAATGAATATGCTCATTTAAGATAAATTGTTGATTAAAATATGATCCTGATCAAGAATTCTAGAACTCTGACCTGGAACTTCACAGAGCTGCAGGGAAGCCAGCTGAGATTTGAATTAAAAAGGGATACACAAAAACCCCAGAAGTGATACATATATTAGACATACTACAGTTTTCATTTCTTACTATGGTTTTCATTCTCTTAAAGCACTTTTATTGGTGTAAATTTGGAGCAACCAATATCAATGTGTTAATCAGCCACCCATGCCTATCTCTCCCTGAATCCTTGTCTAGCTCCATCATTTTACATAAAAATGGTGATTGCTTCCTGGATGGACACGGTTTTAGTTAGTTTTAGTTCTATGAGAACCCTCAGGAAGTCCAAGATTGTTAATAAAAACATGTAATGAGAAGTCCTCAATGTTGTTGCAATCATCTTGCCCACACAGTTCTCCTGTTAGCTGTTTATTTTGCCACAGTTGCAATCTTTCAAAACATAATTCTCTACAATGCTGAGATCAGATCAGCTTACCCTCACTTAGAGCCAGCTTCCTAGCCACTGAAGGGAGGAATCAATTATTTAGTTGAGGTAAAATGCCACCAAATTCTTGATACATTTTCCCAAGAGAGGAACAATTTAGCACTTTTTATGATAATACAATATAATTCCAATGTCCTTCCTGCAAAGTTAATGGATATAGCGCACCTTGACTGACATTGCAAGCCATTTTCTCTCTCCTTTTTTTAATAAAGCTTGAAGAATACAGATTTTTTTACATCCCATGACAGAACTCTTCTAATCTGTGGTGACATTATTCCCAAGGATCAGTAAACATGTGAACAGATGCATAATCGATTTTGCTCTCCCGTACATTAATGGATTTTCAATAGTATTCTAGAAAACAATTAACAGCTGCTTTATTCCAAATGAAAATTAGCATTTGAGCTTCAAGACTGCCACACTATCAAAATAAAAGTAATCCTCTCCCCCTCCAAACAGCAGAAACCTTTTTCACTTTTGTTCAGTGCCCAAACTTGAGGAACAATGTTTGACACAGTAACGATTGCTCCATTGTTTCACAACTTTAATGTGGATTAAAAGTATTTCTAAAAGGATATTAAAATTAATAATTCAAGTGCAATGACCTGACCCAAATTACTAGAAATTATTTCTAGTTATTTTAGAGATATAATTCATAGCAAAAGGAAAACCTTTTCTTTTGATGCAAGACCTACTCCCGTAAGTAGATTGTCAATGTATCTCTTATTGTGTTTCCTTCAATATTGGAGTGAAAATGCCACTTTCTTTAGAGGAAAGATGATCTATTCTACACATCTACCAGCATGCTGAGTTCACTATAACACATCTATTGATGAGAGCTGTTTGCTCTCATTCTTTGTCCTTTCATATTCAGTTATTTTTTCCCTGGATTTTATACAAGAGACTACTGTTGCTTTCTCTGACAATTACAAGCTTTGTCATCAGATATAAAGTTCTGCTATTTTTAAGACACTACATAAATTGAGCCTTCCATCCTACTAGAAAGTGTATGATCTTTTATTTGGGATTACATTTCCAGGATTTATTTGCCCTATCTTTGAGTCCCAACTCAACTGCCTAGAACAAAATTTGATGGTCCATGGCAATAGGGCTGTAAAACCCCAGTCTTCTGAATAGTAGCGACAAGTGGAAAATGGTTTATAACCCACCTTGTCATCTAACTCAATAATTGTTTTTATGAAAAATAATTACATTTTGCAGCAAAAATAGCTTCCTCTTTTTCTAGGGTAAAAATGTAATTTTCCAATTATGAACTTAATAACCAACTGTAAACCAGTAAGGCTGTATTCCCAAGTCTAAAGAAAATTCTATCTTGCTGCACAGAGGAGCAGAATGAAGATTAACTTTTTTTTTTTTTTTTAGTGATTCCCTTCTTCAGTCATATGCCAAAACCAAACTAGCAATAAGTATGTGAATCACACTCTACCAGTGAAAAAAAACCCCCAAAAACTTATCATGAGTAGTAGCAATGACTCATTGGAAAGAGAGATAACTCCAGATAACCCTGATAACCCTGGGGAATGGTGTGAAAGACTTCAAAAATCCCCTTTTAAAGCAACAGCAGGCAGGCTGCAAAAGAAGCAAGCGATCTAATCCTAGCATTCAGCCTCACAAGCTCCAAAATACTTTGGACAGCCTGTTCCTTCCAGCTGCTAGAGGCAAGTGGAGCTTCAAATTTGTAAGATACTGTGTATGCAGAGACTGATAGAAAAGGCAAAAATCCTTTATAAAAATCTAAGCGGCAAGGGAGGAAAGTGTCTAGCTGGGCATTTCCCTAAAATCTGTTTTAAGTACAGATAATACATTATCTTCCAGTGATTTTAAGTAGCTGGTTAGTTATTTGGCTGGTCTGATGCATACATGAAATTCTTTTTTCAATAATTGAATTCATTGTTTTATTACTGACTTGGTTTTTTAATTTATCGTGGTAATGCGATTTATTTTATTCTCTCCAGAGCAGGTGCTAGTCATGGGGACATGGTGCAAAACACCTACCAGCAAGTAGAGAACATGACTAATCCATCTTTGCGTCCCATACGTTACGCTATTAAGTAAGAAGTGAATCTTCCCTGTTCTCTCAGAGAATCTGATCTTTCTTCTGCCTTACTGATGACAACTGAATCCATGTTACACCACACTGGATTATCTGAACCCCTTCAATGTAGCCTCCTGTACTAAATTAAGTAAGTTTGACCTGATAAAAATACCATAAAGATACTAGTGAGGAGACCCTAAACAGTCAGGGCTATTCAAGTCTACCCTGAACAAGTCAAAATAGTAACTACAAAAACTGGAAATACCAATTTAGGTATAGCAATTACATAACACTGTGTGAAATATGTCTGTAAAAGGTTTGTTTGAATCGCCACTGTTATTTGTATTGTTATTTTTTTTTTTAGTCTGAGGACTCAGCCTGATCCACAAGCCAGTTTAATTAGGCCTTAAGTAAAACTGAGAATTAAGACATGAAACAACAAATGAGAATTGTAAATAATACACTTTCTCTAGTTCACAGTAAATACATATAAGCACTCCCTATAGGGCTCCCAGAACAACAGATTGGTAACAATTTTATCTATCGTGCCATGGAACTGTATTTTTCTGTCACATGCAAGGCAAGTAATCTGTAAAACAATGTCATCCAAAAGCAGTTTCAAAACACCTTCATGATCTGCAAGGCAGGCCCAGAGGTACTAAACTGGCAAACAAGGGTGGATGTGAAATGAAAAAACCCACAACAACAAAAGCACAAGAAGAATAAAAAAAACCATTTTTATGCACGTTTTTATAATCTGCTGCCTTCCTGGGCAAGTGCTACTTAAATATACATTGTCATAAATTACATGACTGCCAGATGCCAATGTCTACTGCAATGTTAGTAACATTCTGCTTAAATATTTGCTTGTTTTCAGAAGCATTTCCTCTTTGTATCTGACATATTCATCAACTTACTGTCTTTCCCACCACCCTCCCCCTCAAGTATGCAGAAATACTGGAGAACTATCAGCATTTCTGATGGTTCTTACTACATCTTATTGAAATCACAATATTTATTAACTCCTCAAATGCTAGTTTAATTTGTCTGCATGTATGTTAATACTGATTCTCTTTCACCTATGCTATAGTGATCAATACTCATCTATTTCATAGGTCTCTGACAGCGCTCTCCTGCGTAACTACAAATATATTCAAAACAATTTCTCTTTGCTTGCTTACACTATAAAAATGGAATTTCTCTGTGATATATAATGAAGCACATACAGTTGTTATTGCCTGAGATGTTTCTATTATAAACTCAGCAAAGCAGCAGTATGATTGCAGTAGTTGTAATATCACTTCAGTAATCATCACTAACATTTGGAGCGAGAAATGTGGTATTCTGAAAAAAAAAACTAAATTAGATTTCCATAAAGTAATTCACATATTTCATCACAATTTTATTATTTATGAGCACTTTTAATAATTTCCTCACCTAACTTAAAACCAATGATTTTGTTGTTTCAGCAATTATATTCCAGGTAGACATGAAACTCTCTGAATATGAAGATTTGCCAGATCATTGAAACATAAATAAGGATTTGTCCAAGAAACAGTTAATTGCCTCATTCCCTCTTCTGTAAAGCTCACTCATGTAGCACCTATTACCAAGAATCTGAGACAGGAACAAAAAAACAGATAGGACACTGAAGACTCTACAAATTAGAGACTAACTTATTCTTCCATTTATGTATTTAGCAATGTGAAGGCTATTTATAAATAATTTTCCACAAAATTTGAAAAAAAGATTCTAATGAGAAAATGATTCTTTAAGCACAGCTCAGTCTAGCATATCAGCTATGGGATGTTAATCATCTAAGACTTGCAATCTGGAAGACGTTATGAGAAGAGGAAGGAAGAGAGAAGAGGCCATACTCTTCCAACCCTCTTGCAATATAAGAAATGTAGAAAATATGATAGCAGGGCTTTTTGCTCAGTCAGAAAAGGAGGAATTGAAACAATCTAGGAGCAACCAGTAAGATCAGGTCTTGGTGCTCTGCGGTTTCACATTTATATTCATGACCTGAAGTAAACTAAATCATCACTGATAAAAATTACAGTTTCAACAGAGATGGAGGAAATGGAAAACACTGAATTGCCTAGGTAAAGCAACCTGAACTTCTGGATAAGGTAAGTACAAGCAAATAGCAGGATTTGGAACATGAAGAAACACAAAGTCTTACATGGAAGATACAAAAAATGCAGGCCATACTTTCAGAATAACAAAAAAATCTGATTTGGGAAGGAAGACTCATAAATGTGCCACAACAACCAGCGGAACACAAGCACCTTACATGGTAATAGTTAAAACCTAAAAAGCTTACTTTAGAACAAGAACACTCCAGGAACTTGAATTATTTTGCTTTCAAGGAGAAGGTTAATGGAGAAACACAAAGCATGGAAAGTTAATAGAAAACACAAAGTACCAACAGCAGAATCAGCATTTAACTATACTTTAAAGAAACTTTAAAGTAACTACAAAATAACAAACAGTAGCATATTTCTACTGTATTTTAACTATGGTAGGAAGGTAGAATGAAGTGTAGTATCTGGAAGTTAAACAAATCCAGACTGCAATTCACCTGAAGAATAACTAATTGCTGAGACAAAGAGCCAAGGACTGTGGTTGTCCCCTTCATTAATTTGTTTCAAGCAGAAGTCAATCTTTTCAAGAAGAGATGCTTTAGTTCAAACAGGAATGAACTCAGAAAAGTCTTAATGTCACGCAATAGGCAGAAGGTCACACTTGATGATCACAGTTGTCCCTCCTGACCTATTGATCTATGAATGAATGTTACATTAACATCTTTGAGGCCTGCATTTTATTTATTAATACTATGAGTATTCTGCATCAAATGAAACTAAAGCAATGTGTCATAATATGGCATTTGACTTGAAAAGGACAAAGCAGAAAACCCAACTATCATTACTTTGTCACATACACACATGCTTAAATCTGTAGCTACAAAATGTTTCTATTATTTTTCTGCTTAAGTCATTGAGTCCCAAATGATTTATTGGTCTTCGAATCTTAAAAGAAATAGCTATATTTAAAATACACTCCCATTAACTACCAAAGCAGAATCTGAAGAAGGTCAGTATTTGGAACTGATGACAACAGAAAATTTGGGAAAGCATGATCCAAAAGAGACCTGAGATTGTGTGAGCAATGTGCAGGTTTCACTTCTCATTGCATTAGTACTAGAAATAATGATAATTTTTATGGTACATTTTTGAGTTTCATGTTTAATACAGCTTATAAAAGAAGTTCAATATTACTCCCTGATGTATTACTATTCTGCCAGTGTACAGCTGCCAACAGTAGTTAAATCTGATTAAAGCCCCCTGCCGAGTTAATCAATCTGATAATGTCAGACATTATTAAGGAAGCATACATGATACGGTCACACTGTCTATTATCAGTGGCATGTACACCAGTGCCTTTGTCTTCACAGAGCACTGAAGCTACTTAAGATAGATAAGCATAAAAAGGATAAAAGGCATTATAAACTTTCAGTCTCAAACATTTGTATGCTAATTCCTGCTAAAATACAGCTATTTAATACAAAATACCTGCATTTATTTTCAGGGTTTGGGGAATAACAAAAAAACCTTAAAATTTTAGAGCAACAAAGTGCAGCTTAAGAACACATCATTCTGATCAATGCAAATTTGTTTCTAAATAAGAAAGTCTTTTCATTTTAGAATAAATTCATTTTACAGAAGCTATGTCTCACTTTGAGCCATACTCATGCACAAAACCCACAGGTCTTCAAAACACTTACATACTACTTGACCTACTCAGAAGTCAGCAGACATTGCTGCTACACTACCATTTCACTAATACATCCTAATGCTGAAATAATTTGCGTTTTCAAAGGGAGCTGCTTCTTTTCTGTTTACATTATATTAAAAAGCAAAGTCATATCTATTTACACTGAGCTGCATTTAGTCTTTGGAGTTCAGCACTATCAGCAAAAATATCTATCATTAGCTCTAATGCTAATCAGCCCCTCAACAGATGAAGGCTTTGTAACACCTCACCCAGTACAGTTCCTCTGCAAAACGTGTGAAAAATGGCAGAGGACAGAAGGACACACCATGTTATTTCAGAACAACAGACAGCATACGTTCATGGGATGCGGGGGCAGAGCGGGGGGAAATAAGGGCAAAAGCAAGGTGGCCAATGAAACACAAGCTGCAACTCTAAGTATTCAGCAATTACATGTAGCATAAAAGAGAGGTTGAGACAAATTCCTCTCCTACAACTGGTGGAAAGGCAATTCCTGCAGTGGCTTACAATCCACGAAAAGTTGGAGGCTGATCCCTATTCTACCTACAGACAATTTCCTGGGTACCCAGCTGAAGTGCTAGAGTCCCAGATAAATACCTGTAATGAAATCTATTCAACTGTTCCTGACTTGTTCAGTACTGTAAGTAACATCAATTATCCCCTCTATATAGCTATCTATCTTATTGATATCACCTGTCAATCTACTCTTCAATCCAGAATGAAATAATCAGTAGCTCGCAGGTCACCTACACCTGAGAATCATAAACGTAGGCCAGATCTAGATCTTCTAGTCAAGAAACAGACTGCCTAAACCATTATTGAGGGGGGGACGACACACATGACATGACAGACTATTGCATCACAAACTTGAAGACTGAGCATATATAGTTTGGTAAAAATTCTATACAGCATCTTCCTATGCTCCACTAGAACCAGAAATTATTTAAACAGTGTTATGTAATGTACATACAGGGGTATGTGTCTTTGGTAGGGTTTTGGGTTTGTGTGGCAGGGGTTTTGGTGGCGGGGGAGGGGCTGCAGGGGTGGCTCCTGTGAGAAGCTGCTAGAAGCTTCCCCGGCTCCAAGTCAGACCCATCTCTGGCCAAGGCCGAGCCCATCAGCCATGGTGGTAGCATCTCTGGGAGAACAGATTTAAGAAGAGGAACCTGCAGCGGGGGAGGAGATTGGAATGTGAGAGAAACCCCTGTGCACATACCGAGGTCAGTGAAGAAGGAGGGGGAGGAGGTGCGCCAGAGGAAGGGATGCCCCTGCAGCCCGTGGTGAGGCGGCAGGCTGTCCCCCCCCAGCCCGTGGAGGGGAGCGGGGGAGCAGATGCCCACCTGCAGCCCGGGGAGGACCCCACGCCGGAGCGGGGGGATGCCCCCGAAGATGGCCGACTCCATGGGAAAGCCTGTGCTGGAGCAGTCTGTGCCTGAAGGACTGCAGCCCACGGAAAGGACCCATGCCAGAGAAGTCCACGAAGGACTGCAGCCCGTGGGAAGGACTCACATTGGAGAAGTTTGTGGATAACTGTCTCCCATGGGATGGACCCCATGGCAGAGCAGAGGAAGAGCGAGGAGTCCTCCCCCTGAGGAGGAAGGAGCGGCAGAGACAACGTGTGATGACCTGACCCCAACCCCCATTCCCTGTCCCCCTGCACCGCCGGGGGGGGGGGGCAGGTAGGGAGAACCAGGAGTGGAGTTGAGCTGGGAAGGGGGGGGGGGGGGGGGGGCGGGGGGGGGGAAGGTGTGTTAAGATTTGGGTTTACTTCTCATTATCCTTGGTTTGATTTGATTGGTAGCAAATTAAATTGACTTTTGTTTTTTCCCCAAGCTGAGTCTGTCTTTTGCACGTGACTGTAAGTGGTGAGTGATCCCTCCCTGTCCTTGTCTCGACCCACGAGCCTGCCTTTACATTTTCTCCTCCTCATCCCACTGGGGCTCGGGGTAGGAGTGAGCGAGCGTCTTCGAGGTGCTTTGTTACCAGCTGGGCTTAAACCATGACATTCAAGATCCCTGTGCATTAAGTCAACACCTGGACTAGGAAGAAGCTCTCAGTTTTGGTGCAGGGCAAGATAGTCATTACAGACCAATCTGAAATATATCCCTATGTTTATATGGATATAACCAGCACTTTCCATAACTGCAAATCACAAACATAGGATTTAGCAGCATAGTATTTCTTTCTCCACCATTTTTTGCTTTAGAAGGTTTTTCTGCCCCATGTTTGTTTCCTAATATTCAGCTGCACTTTAATTGCAGTATTTTAATTTTTTTTTCCCCATTTAAGAATAAAAGAGAAATAAACCACAATCCTGCTTAACTGCTGGATTAACTCTAGTTCAAGAACTGAGATGCAACAGGTATTTCCAGTTACAACTGTCAGAGAAAGGCTAAAACATAAGCTTTTTCAAATAAAAGACCGCAACCTATGTTTAATCAGGGACATCCAATCCTTATCATATTGCCTTTTAGAAGACAAGGCAGATTTAGTCATGTTAGTTCTTTAAAGAACAGCAATAACATTTTCAAAACTTGCTACAATTTTAAAAGAAACAGAAGTGCAACAGTTCCTTATTTTTACAGAGCATCTTCTTTTCCTCATTTTTCCCCCCTGCCCTCACAAAAAACCCAAACTGGAGATCAACTGGTAAAAAGAGAAAACAAGCAAGATAGTGCCAGTAAGCAACACTTTATTATGGGTTTGTGCCTCAAGGCTGAGTTCCCATGTGGATTCTCTAATGTCTAACATGGTTTGTATTTGCATATTAATATTTCCACAGGGCAAAAGTCTCTTCTTTATCAGGCATCTTATTTTCAGTAACCTCATATGACTTTAATATACCTTAAACCTCTTTCACTCTGTCAAGTTTGGTTGAAATTTGGCCAGTGATTGGGGCAAGGGACAATACTGAGAAGAAAGGAGCAGCTGACAGGATTGACAGGCATATGTAGGCAAACTAAGTGTGTAAGTTGCTTTTCACAAGAACACTTACCCAAAATCACATCATTTGAGCAAGACATTACAAATTCACACCTCTACACAGACCAAAGGTAAGAAAAGAAAAGCAGAATTGAGGACTTCCTTAGTTTAACACCAGTAAAACTGATCCCCTCACAACAGGTAGATTAACTAGGAAGTGTATTCTGAAATTCCAACTTCCTTTATAATAGTAAGCACCTTGTTGGCTCTTCTTCCTTCTCCGGAATGCATGAACCACTGCAACATAATACAATTTTTTTTTTAATTCTCTGTTCTACCATTAAATGTGGTCTATGCTAAAGTGATATAGCTGTATGACTTGGAAGGTGAATATTCATTCCACACACCTGACAGCTAAATTAGTAACAAATGTGGTTTTGCACATATGCTCAAATACAGGGAGAGTATGCTATTAATTCCAGTCAAGCTTTCTGGGAAGTATAAAAATTGTAATGGAGGGCACTTTTACCTCACTGGCTACAGCATACCAAAACGTATTTCACTATCTGTCAATCCACAAAGATACTGCCAACTCTTTTTGTCCAAAAAAAATACTTACAGAACTTACGGAGTGATGACAGTTCTGCAAGAACAAATATCTTCCCATCCCTGTTGACCAAAGGAATCATGAATCTCACCTGAATCAGGCACTTCACTGACAGTCAACTGCCTTACCAGAAACCAGCCCAGAGACCACAGCCCCTCACAAAAGCACACCTTTTCTTAAAATTATTGCCTGCATAATAACAGCCCTATCATACCTCTGAAGGCTGAAGTTCAAGTAAGAACTTCATAACACCGAAAGAACACCAGTCAGCTTACTGTCCTCCCACAATACCTGGTATTTGGCAGCCTGAGGCACAGAGAAAGAGAGAGAAGGTACTGGGAAAATTGTCTGCTCTAGCTCTCTCCAAAACAGCAGATCCCTCTTAATATTATGTGTGGTGAGCGCAGATGGAGGTACTTCCAAAACCCAGCTCCCTCTTAATATTAAACATGTCCCTAAACAGGAACTTTCTGCCTATCCAAAGAAAGTTGAGAAGCGTGTTTTGACCCTTTGTGTTGCTTCTGAGCTTATTTCACTAGAGAAGCTGTTGGAAGAAATCAGCTCTCTTGTTTTCCGGACAATCCATTGAATATGTGATGAGAGGGAACATGTTGCCCCCTGGCCACTGGCACACGAAAGCAATAGCTGCAAGGATTACGTGTGGGCTCTGGGCCATATGGTGTGTAGGCTTATTGTGGGAATTTAGCATTTTTTAGACTCCTACTTTCCTGTCAAATTGGTTGAAATTAGCCACTGAGCTTCCTCTCTAAAAACTTCAGAAACAACACTGTGATTGTATAATCTTTTGCCATTGAAAACCAGATTAAAAGGTAAATAAAAATAACATAAAAACTGTATTTCTGTTCTTCAGAAAGGCAAGAAGGAGAAGTTATAGGAGATGCTTTCACAAACAGGGATATTTACTGGAAGCTGGAGCTTTAATAAATGTAAGCTTAGCATTACAGAAATGAGTATATATTACAGCATACAAGCTTACTGCTATGAAGGTTTAAAATAAGAGTTCAGAAGCTAAGCCAGTTTAAGCCACAGAGTAGTATTCCATTATCCTTCCAGAGAATAGTACAGAGTATATATGACTGACATAGAAAAACATCATCTTATTTGCTATTTAGCTATTTCTAGAAACTCAGTATTGTGCTTGGATGTCTGCAAATACTACAAATGCTGTTTTGTGAATGAAACAATACATCAAGTAAAATAATACAGTATTGAGGTCTATACCTGATGAAATGCTTCTAGCCTCCAGATAGTCATGTTAGAAATTAATTTTTTTAAAATGTGACTACATCTATTCAAGATATTTATGCTTTATTGATACTCAGTCTGGAGAGAATATACACTGTCAATCGGGATTGTAGACAAAGTTGAATGAGCGTAGACAGGCGTGGGGCAAGGTTGTTTGTTTTAAACAGGACACAGTTCCTTATCCACTGATGCAAACAGCACATGCTTGGCATTTCATTTTAGTTGAAAAAGTTTCATCATGTGGCAATCAACAATATTGTCTATTCATCTGTGCCAGTGTTCTGAATTATTTTAAAGGACCTTCAATTGTCTACCAAAATGCCTTCCCATCCTGTTCCCCATCAAAAGGTGAAGTTCAACTCCACAGATTTTTCATTAATAAAATCCAAAACCTAATCCTGAAGTCAAGCTTGTTTTGGCTTTAACAAAAGTTTTGCAATATGCCCTAGTATTTCGCATCCCTCACGGTGAAGGGAGGTGATCAAGCCATCAACCCGTTCAGATTACAAAAAATTTATGTACTACCTGTGCACTAACCTTCTGGCCTCTACTGGAACACACATAGGCACAACAAATTTAAAGCTACGAAGAGGAATAATTTCTGGAGCATGGTATGGCATTATACAATCATTTAAGACCAACTTGGCAATCGAAGATTTCTCAGTTAATGTATGATGTGTAATGCGTATAGCAAGTACGCGCCTGTTGCAGGCAGCTTATAGATGCCAGGGATAAAAATACTCTCCTTTGAAGATAGTTTGGCCAAATGGAAAAAACCTACAAACCAACCAAGCAAAAAACCCACAAACCAAAAAAACCCAAAAACACCCCCAAAACAACCACACAAAGACAGAAAGATACATCAACAGGAGGGTTACAGGGACAGCACAGAGGAATTGATGTCCAGGATATTACTCCCTATTGCTGATGCTCAGGAGAAAAAAGGTCCTGCAGTGGGAAGGAAAGGGGACAGGGGACTAATTATCAAACGCACAGCTAGCTTAAGGATGCCAGGGAAGACCATATGATGACCAGCATTCTAAGCACCAAAGTAGCAGACCTGACATGGTATCTGTGTGGTATGCCAGAGAGTGTTTGGGGTGAACTAGTCCCCACGGCTCCTAAGAGTATCAACAATGCAGGAAGGGCTGGGAGAGATCTGGAAGCAAGATTTAGGAGTTAGGCCGAAGCTTGGGGCTCAAAGTGCAGAGCTGTATGCTCTGGAGTGTTCCTAGCACTATACCCTGGGCTATAGACACACAGCACAGTGGAATAACTGGTGTACAGAAGAGTTCAGTTTTCTTTTTGAGAGGGAGAACTTTTGAACTGAATAAAGTTGATACAGAAAGAGGAGTCGGGGGATGGAGAGGGGGGTGGTGAGTGGAAACCACTCCATGTGCAACCTTTTGGAACATGGAAGAAGCCAAGCTTTCCATTCCATGTCTTCAGGCAGAGCTTCTCTTTTATGGGAAAATACCTAAAAGGAAGTCAAGCTTCCACTATAATCCCTGATCAAATCAGTTCCCAAAAGTAATAATAATATATTCTGTCTCAAAGGAGAAAAAGGTTGTTCAACTTGCAATTACATGACATTATCACTGGCTGATCTATTTTAGGTTAGGGGAAAGGCTGGTAGGGCAGAGATAATACTTACCATGCTCCAACCCTATTCAGGGCTCAGTGAACCCTGAAAGGAAAGTGATATAAAAAAAAAATCTCCAAGGAAAAACAAGCAAGAAATATGGTGGATAGAAATGGTTTCTTGCTCTCCCTGCACACACCCAAATAGAGAAACATCCAACAATATTTTTATTGCTGGACATCACCATACACAAAGGTATGTCTAAGAATCAAGCAGAGTCAATCAGAATTCCTATTAAGACTGAAGATGAATAGAGAGTGGAAAAGACTCCAAGCTGATGAATCATGAATTACAACTGAGGCAAAAAAGAGAGAAAGAAAAAAAAATGGTAGTTAGGCAGAATAAGCCAAATTTAGCCAAAGATATTTATTCTTATGTCAAGCAAAGACACACAGAAGAATAAATGCTATTATAACATCTTAATTTATTGACCATGTCATTTTACTATAAAGCATTCATCGTAATTATTAGAGTCAAATAAGCTCTTTTTCACCACACGAAATGATCAAATACAGTTTGACTTCAGAACAGTAAATACAAGTGTAAATTTCTTTTAAAGCTAAACTACAAGAAAATTAAATTCAGAATTAAACAAGTGAGTTTCACACTCTCCATGTAGTAAATAAATAAATAAATAAAATCAGTAAAGCCAACACTGGAGCTATGTAACTTGCATTGGTTATTTCAGGCACAAAAAGTTTAATAATTACCTTCTAAGCATGTTTTTGGTTCACACACAGTGAGAGGACAAATATGCTGTGGGATGGTCAATAACTCAAATTCAATTTTTACACATGGTAAAAAGTGACAAGATTGATAGCAATATGCCATCCATTCTCATCAGTCACACTTAGTCCTCAGACCTCTATTATCCACAAATCCTGCTATACAATCAAAGAGAAAGAACTACTGAATTATTTATTAAAACTGACACCATCAATTATATTCCCATGTAAAAAGTCACTGAGCAGCCATTTAAAGAATTAGAATGCACATTTTGGTAACTTTTGACCAGGTTAACAACTGCTCTGCTTTGGGAGAGGATGGAAGCTCTTCTCAGACATTTTACATCTGAGAAGTTAACTTGCAAAAGCATAATTTTCTGCCATTGCAAATTGAAGTCTTATATTTCTGGCCAACAAAAGCTGAAAGTGTGATACCAATACTCTTTTTTTTCCCTCCCTCATATCACCTTTTGACATAATCTGAAAAGTCAACAGAGGCATACCTGAAGTGACAGCCTTGAAACAGTCTTCCCACATCGCAAGGCCAGCAACAGCAACCATCATCAATGCCAACAGCCCCAAATAATGAAATGGGGTATGGGTGATATTTCTTGGCAGTCAGCTGGACTCACACGCCAAACTTCTGATCTTTCGGTACAAGCCAGGCATGCAGTTGCCTTGTTCCCTTTTGGCACATGGGGTCCTTTTTAATTCACACACGATTTTCATGAAATTTCTATCACCTTTTAATATCAGTGTCATTACATTCATGTTTTAAGAGACATGAATAACTATATTATTGCTGCATAGCAATACCAAAACACTAACACAACATTGCATTCAGAAGAGTGGGTTACATTCCCAAAATATCCTGTCTAGACAATTATGCAAAACCACGGCCCAAGGTATTTCCCAGCATCACCTGGTGGCCCTCGTTCTGAGTAAATACAGCCCAATCATAGCTATGAAAGTCACTCTTTCAACACCACCCCGCAGTAAGGGGGAAACCTAGAAGTAATCTAACAGACAATTTGTATATAACCCCTCATATATATGCCCTCAGCATGGAAACATGCCCAGATTTGCACGGTTTCTGTTCATGATGGTGTATAAGACAAAGACTGTGCCTATAACAGTAAATTAAACATGCCAGGACTGTCTGCTGGCACTAAGGCCAGCTGGCACAGAACAGACTGTGTCCATACTCCCTTACCCTTCAAAGTATGCAACTGTTGGATGGGAATGTCTTTTAGCCTTCCTTCTCCCTAGCCATGCTCAGGATTTGCTCAGGAGAATACTGGTTGATGCTGTCCAAAGCCTTGCCGGATTGTTCTAATAACTAAGTAATACTAAAAACTGAGTTTCATAGTCCAAGAACACACTCTGGTATTGTTCATTTTACCTGTATAGACCTAAGTGACAAGTCGAGAGGGCTTGCCTCCCCTTTGTAACAAGAAGTAGCAGAACATAAATAAACAAATAAAGGGAGGTAACTGAAGTGGCTAGAATAAACCATGAAACACCACAAGGGATGGACATCTTGTTACCAAAAACATTAAACAGCTAGTTTTCCAAGTACTTCGGAAGAAAGAACGGAAGCTATCAGAGTAAGAAAGATGCTCCAAGCTTTGGGTACCCAAGCTATTTTTCATTTGTCTTAATGCCATTGGTATTTTGGGGAATTACATTACAAGGAGTATTTTTCCCAAATTCTGCTGCAGACAATCTACAGTCTAAACGCAACTACAATTCAGTGGTTGATCTAGATATAAATTCTTGCCATTTTCATAGAACCCAGTGAAGTCCCAATGAATACCCTCAGTTTTCCCCCTAATTTCAACTCCTATCCAGATTACTTGGTTAATATAGTTTCTTCCAGTTCCTGTGGTATGAAAAGGCCACTGCTATGTCACACGCACTGGCATTTTTAATGATGAACAGGTTCACTAACTACAAGGTCTAAATAGAGTTCTTTCTTAAACATATGACTATTTACAATATGAATGTTTATACAAGAACAAATTGGCAGCAAAGGTATTCTTGTTAAATTTATCCTCTGGATCGGCTACTTCAAATTGGATAGCAATTTAAAAGCTATTTTCAAAAGGTTTTTTAGGAATCTTTACTTCTTACATGAGGAACCATGTGGCTCTTTAGACAGGGTTAACTCAGGAAAATATATCTTTTAAGGAATACTTGGACTGTCAGCAACAGCACATTCCTCTCTCAGTGTTACCCTTACATAAAATAATGTTGAAGTTACTCTGTCTGCTCTCCATTAAACTGTAATTAAATAATAAGATTTCAACTTTAATAATAAAATTACTGGGAGCATGACACAAGCATTAACTGTTAAGCCTTGAAAATTAGAGAACCAAAGCTTTGCAGTAACAAGAATGGACCAAGTTGTCCACAAATGAAATCCAAGTGGTTTATAAAGTTAATGGACTGTAAGGAACAACTGATTTTTTGTTTTTATTTGGTTAAATTAAGTTGAAGGAAGGAAAAAAAAAAAAAGAACACCAAAATGATGCAAACACTGCATTCCAGACTGATCAATATACCTAGCCTTAAAGTGCAGCCCTTCAAAGGGACCCTTTAAAAGATTTAGAGTTTGGTTTTGTTTTGTTTTTTTTTTTTTTTAAACAAAAAGTGCTGAAACAGAAGAAACATTGTTTTTAAAAAAATACATGGCCATCATTTTTTAAACTTTATTCTTAGACTTTGTGAACTTTTAAATAAATTTCAACCCCAAATCATATGTATATTATATTAATCTGAAACAGTCTTTCAAATGAATGTATGCGTGTTATTTGTCAAAGAAAAAATCATTGCATATGTGTATTTTTTTAATGTAGTCTGCATGCTAAATTAGTGTCTCCCAACCTTACAGAAGGTGAATTTCTCCCTACAAAATCAGTAGTGTTCCACACATCCCTCAGATCATTTCTTCTTCCTCATCTTTGGTGAAAGATGCTTCTATTTGCCATCTCAGGAATGCCACTCCTGCCTCTTAAGAATCATGTTCAGAAACTCAGTACAGTGGCACATGACATGACTCTGTACAGAGCCAGTACAGGTCCAGACTTTTTATTTGCTTATTCGATGCCAGTTCTTCATCTAACCTACAAGATGCTCAATGTCTCATCAGCAAGGACTTTTTTGCTGATTGAATGCCATTGTAAGGCAATTAAGGTTGATAATTTACTCCTTTTTTTGCTGAGCTAAACTAGAATGTTTACTGTTCTGATATAACAGAACTTTTTGAGTAATATGGGTGGGGTTTTTTTAAACCACTTACTACCATTCCGGCATGCCAGCAAGAGAGTGTTAGGGCAGACAGGGATCCTCTGTCATGCAGCCCAGGAGCCACACCACTGCTGGTAACAGGGGGTTGGCAATTCTGCAGGATCCCTCTGAGGTTAGTTGTTGATTGATCTCTTCCTGGAGGAAGATGTGTCTGAGTATATATGAAACTGGTTACATGTTTAAGAGGGATTTCAGCTGCATGGATTTAGAAAGCCTTAAGGAACTGGCTGGCTCTTGGTTTTTGATTCAAAAGGAAATGCAATAAATGCAAAGGAGTCCAGTAACTTTCAAGTGTGGGAAAAAAAAATTGTTCAGGATAAAGAACAGAGTTCTTCATGACTGCATATATACTTCATTGAAACAAGCAAGCAAAAGCACTTAACAGCATTAAACTTTGCTGTTACAAGACAACAGTTGGCCAATTTCATTTATTAGAATCCTAAATATAAAATAGTACAATCCAGGTGAGTACAGTAGTTGCAAGTTGCTCAAACAAAACAGTTCTGCAAAATTTTCAAAGATTTAATTAGTGAATTTAAGTGTCAGGCAAAAAAATTAACAGTCAATTCGAAAAGGGCAAAAGTTTTGCACATCCATTCCATGGCTTCTCTAAGTCCATCCTTTAGTTGTCTGCAAACACAAGCTATACTCAGCTGTAACAAGAAACACTGCACAGGATTTCTTAAGGTACAACAAAAGCAAAATTTGCAATGAACATGTTTATATACGGAGTAAAGCTAAACTCACAGAATGCAAGCCAACCACCATGCACAGTCTATTTTTAAACCCCATCTCACCCTCATTGTTTCAGTCAAAAAAAAAAAAAAAACAAACTGTCCCTAGTTTTTTTAATGACCTGTCAACTCAAAAATGCTGGAATATTCATGCTTTTCAACAAGAAAAAACCCAAACAATGTAATTATCACAGAATCACAGAACGGCTGAGGTTGGCAGGGATGTCTGGAGGTCATCTGGTCCAACCCCCTTGCTCAAGCAGGGCCACCTACAACCAGTTGCCCAGGACTGTGTCCAGACAGCGTTTAAATATCTCCAAGGATGGAGACTCCAGAACTACCCTGGGCAACCTGTGCCAGTGCTTGGTCACCCTCACAGTGAAAAAGTGTTTTCTGATGTTCAGATGTGGAGCCTCCTGTGTTGCAGTTTGTGCCCAGTATCTCTTGTCCTGTCACTGGGCACCACTGAAAAGAGCCTGGCTCCATCATCTTTACACCCTCTAAGTATTTATACACTTCAATGAGATCCCCCTGAGCCTTCTCTTCTCTACAGAATGTCATTTTAATGGCAATTGTACAGCAGATGCCATTAAAAATGATGTTGTACAACATATGTTGACCTTCCCTCCAAAAAGTATCTTTTGTGTTAAAATAAGGCTCCTGTCAAATAGAATCATTGAAACCAATAAAATTTGTAAAGATGAAGAAGTTAGCTATGGTTAGTTGACATTTCTCCAACACACTACTTAGTTCCTGGACTTTCTGTTTTTTCTTCAGAAAGAATTAATGAAGAAAGAAGCAAAATGGACACCTAGCTGAAGGCTTGCCTATGCATAAACTGGCACCGTTCAAGAAAAACACATGACTTAAGACTATTTCTAGCTAAACCAGTCAAAAAGCTACAGGAACATTTAGAAACAAGGTTTACATTGATTCAGTTTAAAATCAATAGCCTTAATATAACCCTAAATAAGACAGAAACTAAAGATTTCAAAAATCTATCTGGACACTTTTTAATTAAAATCAGTTTAAAACTAATTCAACCAATTCATCAGCTTTCATAGCCTGCATATTTAGATAAAGCTGATTCAAGGCACTGTATCAAGGGGATGAAAGAACACGTAGCAGAAGCTGGAAGAAACAGCATGAGGCTTGCAAGCCAATTGTTTTGTTAAAGGGTGAGTGAAATTGTGAGCAAAATTAATCTGTAAGCTCAATGGAAATTTTAGGATTGAATGGCATTTACTCTTGAAAAACAGACACTAATATATTGTCTCTCCACAGATAACAGCAAATATACCTTTTTCTATTCACTATACAAGCATTCTATATTTGATACCGAATTCTCAAGAGAATGACCACTTTCTAGGACCTAGATGAAGCCAGGAATAACTCACAGTGGAATGCTACTTTCAAACCTGCCACAGAAAGACACAGAATGATATCTGAAATAGTTAGGGAGAATTAAAATTCTGAAGTGAAATACAAGAAGTTTCATATTTATTCAACTGACCAAGCAACAGCACAGTTTTATGAATCAAATACATTCGGATTCTTGCATAAACTCAGTAACAGTTTGGGGTTTTGTTTTGTTTTTTCTTCCTGGTTGTGTTTTGGGTTTTTGTTTTGTTTTGTTTTAAAGCTTGCTTCCAACAAATTCAGCAAAATAGACTGAAAAGCAGTAAAAACAACTATTATGCAATTGAGTCTTCCCTTCATTACTTATCACACTGCATTGCTATTTCTGATTCCATTTCTTTAGTTCAATCAATACACTGTCAGAAAGGATGCTCATTTGGCAGCCTTTGTAATTGCTACAATGCAAATCCTGAAGTTGCTTATCTTTGATAAACATCTGATAAACATTTTATTAAGTAACTGTCTTCCTGCCAGATATTTTTCACCTTCTCATATTTGCGTAAAGTAAGCTCTAATCGGTTTGGTAGTTTGTACAACATATAGCATGTGCTACTCTTCTACAACACATCCATTTATCCAAGCAAAAACCCCTTTCATTTTTCTTCTTAGTAACTCAATGTAAAGGGCTACTAAAATTAGACATTATCAGTGCCCCTTAAGTATTTATATGAATAACCCAGCTAGACTGCTTCTGTAGTTGGACAGTCTCACATCACTGTGGTACTTACTAATCATCTCCGCGTGTTTTCTCTTTGAAACATTGTTCTATTGCTGAGCTATAACAAACAAACCGTGTATGCCTGATTATGCTACTGCACTAACAATTACAAGTTGGCCCTTTTCCATTTTGTTTGTTAAAATCTTCATTAGTCATGTGGAAAGCTACTAAGCAATACAGAATCTAAAAATGTTACAAAAACGTATGGAACTGTTTAGGAGTGAAACAATCCATTTAAGAATTTATGCTTCTCAGCCGCAGGACTATAATGCATATTAAATAACAGAATTAAATTAACAAGTAAGTGGTCTCTTACCAGTAAGTAATGAACTGTCCTCCTACAAAGTAATAATATGCAAACACCTTCGCCAGGAATTTATGGATGGTCATGGCAAAAATCATTCCCTCTACATAAACCACTAAGGTAAGTTTATTTTATCTTTACTTCCTGAAGTCTTAAAAGTAACTATTCTATCATTTTACTGTGCTTTGTGCAATTTTTTTTCATATTTACAGCGTAGTCTGTCTAGTAGAGTTACACCAGTTATTAATTTAGCCCCAAAATTGCATCAAATTAACATTCTAAATAATAAAAAACCCTAAACAAACAGAACCCACTTCACTGAAATATTAGCAACAAACAAATCACTAAACATAAACCAGAAGTTTCCATGTGAATCAGGAAAAAGTCAGTTCAGCAGTGCGGAAAAGAACAGCAGTACAAGTATCAAGATAAAGCTACTACTGCACCAAAATAAATTAAAAATTCTCAAGGCTAGGAGACCCCTGCAGCTCATAATTTTTAAACAGCACAGGGGGAAAAAAAAATCCTCCAGGGTAGCAGCAGGTGGAACAAAGCACATGCATTCTATTCAATTAAAATATTTCAAAAAGAGGGAAAGCTACACAGTAAAGCCTTAATTTTGAAGACCCTAAGGTAAAAGAGGTTATGTAAATTGAACAAAGCCAGTCCCAGATTTTGGGACAGCCTCATGGCTCTCTGGGATATAGGACTACACTGTTGCATACAGCTGACCAGCTCTCTTAAAAAGTTGTGCAGCTACTAAGAAAACCCAACCTGGCAATTTACAGTCATATTTGCATGTTTCTGCATTATTTCTCTGGCCACTGGGCTGCTTACAATTCCCCAAATCTAGAGGAAAAAATGTAAGTTATCTTTAGAATCAACGATGTGAGATATGTGGAGCATGGAGTAACCCTAAAAACTTGCAAGGCATAACACAAATTGTAAACCTCTCAGATGAGTCAGTAAGGTCAGGTCATAGTGCATAAGGAGTCATACATAAGGTAACAGAACAACTGCTAAAAGCAACCACAGACATAAAAGAATTAGGATGTGTTGACAAGAGGAACTCAAGCTTAAAGTATTTCCCCACAGCCCACACGGGGGGAAACCCACTCCTTGTAAATACTCAGCATGTTTTTACTACAGCGTCCATTAGTGATATTTATACATAGTGATGACCTCATTCTCTAGCACAGTGAATGAACATGAGACAAAAAAATAAAATATTTTGGGTGTATATTTATCAGCATTTGGGCTCATTTAAATACTACTTGAATAACAATTATCTTTCTCAGCTGAGCAAAGCATCAGGTTGGCAGACTGTGCTTCACTTCTTTTCAAAGTGACAATTAACCTTGATATCAGTCTGCAAAGTGCTCTGTACTGGCAGCAGAATAAAATTATCATTATCATATAAATCATAAAGATTCTACTGAAACCGAGATAGCTGTCATCCCTCCGCTATTTGTATTCAGTAAGGAGCAAAGCAGGTTGCTGCAGAACATCTTAATAATGCGTCACCCTACAGCCACCACGCTGTGGGCTTTTGAGGCTGTATTTGTGGCTACCTGAAAATGTATGCCACACATACATGCCAAAACACTCACAGTTAATATACATTATTAATTAAATGTCTCTCAGGGAGGTTTGCAATGCAGGAGGTCATTATACTTGAATCATGAATTTAAATCTGATTTACACTACAGTAATTCCAGACTCAAATGAGATTCTTGAGTTGATCATGTGGTGCCTATCAGCTAGACAGTTCCCCATCCCAATGACACTTGTGATCACCTGATCTTATTCTTTGAAGACTACAGTTTACAAGTTAAAAAAAAATCAAAATCACAACAAAAAACCCAAAACTATAATTCAGTTAATGCTGGATCAAAATTCAAAATAGTCCTCTTGCACTGATGCCTAATCGCTGTGTTGATAGACTGTTGAGGAACATACTCAGACAACCAGGATTATAGTAGTCGTGCCCACAACAGCCCATTGAAATGCCGTATTAAATAGATGCTTCTTCCCTTCTAGGCAGCCCAGACATGCAGGGAAGGAAGCAAATTGAGTCATCTTCTCTAAAAATTTCCCACCTTCAAACGTGCAATGACAAGTGACTGTGAAAATGTTTACAGCCATTTTTGATATGACACTTCATTTTTGTAATGTGCACACTGTGTGTCAAAGTGTTTTACTGTTCTTCCTGCTACCGACAGGACATTGCTGTGAATAAGACATGGCAGCGAAGCAAGCCCTCTTTTAGAAATATTTTTATAGATCGACAGGTCTTATTTTATCTATAACAGAACACAAATAAGCAAACGGCTAATGGGGGGGAATTGGGTGTTGGGGTTTTCCCCCCATTAGAGCTGGCTATTTTCTCTGAGCCAAACTATGGCAGATCTTACACAAGTACCTCAGGAAAGGGAGAGGCAACACAAAGAACCTGCTCTTTGTACCCTAGTCACAAAGTGATTCCAGAGGACTTTTTTTGGCAGGCAATGTGGCAGACTGTATACAGGAGATACAAGAAGCCATGACTGTGTTTCTGACCCAGCCAGCAAAATCAGTCCTTCAGGATGGGAGAGGTACTGTGCCGAGAAGCGCGCTCCTACAAAGTATTGTGAATGAGCAAGCCCGAGTGTCTCCTATGATGCCGGCTGCAGAAAAATGAATTTACTCCAACATAACCTGGATCAAGGCTAACGCTTATCCAGCAATCAAAAGCCAGATACTCTTCTGTAAGAAGTCCAGTCAAGAATGCCCTTCTTTTCAAGCTGTCCAACAAAATCTGAAACAACGGCAATGGTCCATTTTCATGCTAGATACTCAGTCAAAATTCCTGTGCAACATTCAAGCCCAGTTAACTCCAGCCAACCAGTTAAACTCCAGTTTAACCCAGAACACTTAACGGATCCCATCCACGATTACTTTATGTTACTGCAAAAGCTAGCACTGCATTTACCATAGCGGTTCTGAAACTGTTTTCCTGTGAACCCACCCTGGTTGCAAGTCCCAAATTTGAAACTATTTTTTATCCCTGGTTTTCAACCTTAAATGCCACAGCTATGAGCTTAGCAATCAATTATTTATATTAACAAATCTGAAATTGCATGCTAGGCAGACATCTAATTTTTCAATCACAGACTTATCTGAAAATTAAATGCATTCCATTCCATCCATCCTCTTTTGAAGGGTTATAACATGCCTAATTTTATAGGTAATACACATATTTATCCTATTTAGGCTACCTAAGATACCAAATAGTGAGACTGTACAGCATTTTTAAATTCTCTGGATCACATCTTTAGTAAAATGACCTTACAGCTGACACTGTATATTTATTCTAAGCATACTGTAATTATCTTAGGAAAAAAAAAAAAACCAACCTATTTAGCTCTGAAGTATAAATTCTTTTATACTGCCTTCTTATGTGTAAACAGACTAAACATAAATTAGTGTAATAAAACACTTATTTGTCATTTTAGAATTACAACACCTTAAAATGTAAAATAAATCCGATTTGTTACTACAGGTTTCTATACATTACCCATATTATTATGACTGATGCAGAAGATACTGCACTGGTGTCATAGAAAGAAAAGAATTTCCTTTGACAATTTTGAAGTTATAATAAGAAGGATAATAATTTCTGTTAGATTTATGATGTATATTTTTAGCGGTGATTACTGTCAATACTTCCCAAACAAAAGTTAAATCGAACATCAGCTAATCTTGCAGAAGTAAAAAGCCCTCCTCCCTCAAAAACCAACCTGCACTAAAAATAAGGCAATTGTTTTGAAAGAATGAAATCATTCACTATTTCTCTACTGAACAACAATATTATTTTCTGATAAAGAAATTTCATTATGAAGAGTCACTACTGAATTTATACAAAAAGACTGTCTACAGCCAGACAACACAGAACAAATGCCTTCAAAAGCTCTAAATTTCATAAAGGCTATACTAAGCTCCAAATTTCATAAAGGTTATACTAAGTTTTAAATTAAAAAAAAAAAACACCAAACAACAGAAAACAAACAACACCCAAACCAGAAAAAACCTTGAGAAATTTAAGCTTTAAGTTGTCAGCTGTGTCAAGTGTTACTCAAAGAGTAATTGCTGTAACTGTGTACTGCTTATTCTTGAAAAATAACTCCATCTCCTAAACTAAGTGCAAACCCTTATATTACAGTTTTAGCTACAGAGTCACCATCATGGCCTCTACAATATTTACAACATTAAAAGGCTAGAAGTGTCAAGAAAGTATATTATCACTCACCTATAGCCTTCTCTAAGCACAGTGTGCATCTCAAGTTAATAAAGGCCACATAAATATGGCTTTTGTGCAGAGGAGACAGTAAATTATGTATTTAATTACATATTTCTCCCTAAAAAACAGAAACAGTTGGCTCTCTGCTATTTTTGTTAACATTAATCAGAGGAAACTTCAGATTCTGGCATAAATTTGACTATCGTATAAAAGGTAATATTTAAAATACATAATGCCTTACCACACAAACACGAGCTGCCATATGTGAGGCACTGCTAAGCATGGTTTCTATTAAGCCCATACACAGTAACTGGCTTCTTTCCAAGCAACATGGAAGTGTTTAAAAAACCCTGTTTAATCCAATTCCACAGCTTTGAAACAAAAATAAATTAAAGTGCTGCAAGAACTGTTAAAATGAAAAATTAAAGGCATGTAAATAAGTGAAAAAAATAAATTGTCAGAGAAAATGAAAACAAAGATTATTTCAAGTAGATATCTTAATTGTAATTAGCAACATTTGGCATGTGTTATGATATGATTCAAAGCTGCAGCCAATTAGATACCCCAAAAAGCTTGTAACAAAGCTGCAAATGTGTAACTACAGCATAAATAAGTTTTATTGCACACCAAGAAACAGCACCCAGATCAATTTCATAGTTTGTTTCTGAAACACTGTAAAGCGTGCTCTGTTATTAGTTTGTAACTTCTTAGTCTTAAACTGCAGCTTTTCTGCCAGGAGATTTTGGAAAACAGTTTCAGTGAATTCAGACTATTAACTGTAAATCTGTACACATTCTGTGTATACCAAGAATAAAAGATAAATTACAGCATTGCCTTAGACTGTCATGCTTATGTAAATCCAAAACAAAACCAGCAACACCAAAAAGCCCCCCAAAAAAGTGCGTAAGTTAACAGCTGTTAAAAAGCTATAGAATTGTGGTATTGGAACTGAGAAAGATTTTTTTTTTTTAATAGATTTCCAAGGAGAGAGGAAAACACTATTTTTTTCTATGGAAGGAATAAGAGGTACACAATGGCATTCAGGAAATAACATGAATTCATCAGACGCTTTTAAAAAATTTTCTTAAAAAGGAAATAATTTGTAAGTATTACATAGACGATCAGAGTTCAAATTATGATCAAATATGGATGTACTGAAGACGACAGCATTAGGCACTTCTGAGATTGTGCCATTTATTTAAGGAAACAAATACTTCATTATCAGTAATGCTGTCAGTCCCAACCAACAGACAAAGTACCTTCCATTTCCCCCATTTATTCAATAATGAATAATTTACTAAAGGGTAATGAGTTGCTAATAAAAGCATGTTTCTTACATGATTATCACGAAATGGCAGTGATTGCTTGTTCAGTGCAATAGTACCTACTACAGTCACACTTTCAAATAACTCTGCTCTATCAAATTTCTGTAAAGAAATTGTTCCTTGTGTAGTTTTTATACAAGACATTAGTCTACATTTAGGAAAAAAAATAGGACAAAACCCCCACAGAACTAGCTAACTAAATTTAAAAGCTACACATTTAGATATTTCTTTGCAAAGTCTCCCAACAATGATGCAAAGTCTCAGCCAACGTGGTCTTGTTTCCCTCACTGGCAAGCAATGACTGTTTATTTAACACACTTATTTTAGGGTTTGGTGGGGGAAAGTTTTTTTGGGTGTTTTATGAGGGCTGTATTGAAGAGATTACCAAAACATGCATACATAATATCAGTTTTATGTTATAAACCAAATTCAGGCTCACAGGGAAAAAAAAAAAAAACAGCTTTGTTTAGCTATGTAGATGAGAACAAAATAAATGTCTATGGAAGGTAGTCCTAAAAATTCTGGAGCTGAAAGCATTGTGGATTGCCCTTGTACTTCCTAGGAGACCGACTTACAAAGAACAGCCGCAACTCAATGAAACCACTGGAAGAAAATTTATCTGTTCAGAATTCCCCACACTTAAAAGCATCAAAGTGTTTCTTTTTACCCTTGTTACAGTCCTCCACTCTACTTTGCCCACACTTGCAATTTAAACTAGAGCTTTACTAATCTTAGCACTAAGCACATTGCAAATATCAATGATCCCTTCCATGTCCTGTACAGGCTCCTTTTTTGGGCACTTTTCTGCCCTGTCCTGCTTCAAGGAATGTGTGATCATCAGGACTCCTCCTTATGTCCCCATCTCCACTCATTTCCCTGCTTCAGCTGTCCCATGGGACGTGCTCTGGCATCCCCCTGACCTTCCAAATCTGCACTCACAGAGTGCTTGCTTAAGTACTCTTATTCTTCTCTAATACTATTTTCTCTTTTCTTTTCCACCTGGGAGGGGAGTTGTCATAATTCAAAAACTGGGAGAACTGGCAGAAATCATGTGGAAGTATTGTTATGCTGGGAGGTATTAATGGGTGTTGTCAGCCAGTTCCTTACTTCATCATCAGCGAGTGAAGTTGCTAGTCCTGGCAAGCAGCCAGTGCCAGGCTCCCTTTACTGACCCCCCCCCCCCCCCTCCCCCCCGTCTTCATGAAAGTTGCTAAGGTTTCTAGCCACCAATGCCTGCAATGCAACTTGAAGCTTTTGAGTGCTGCATCTAATAAATCCTAAAATCATCCCACGACCACAAGCAGAAGTGGAATCAAGTAGATATTCAGAATTCAGTTTATTCAATAATAAAAAAAAAGCTCAGTGCTTTCATGATAATCTTTCATATCAAACATACATTTTCAAAGATACCATATCAGTAAAGAAACATCAGCTATACTTCAGATGGCCTACCACGTACACTGCATCTTCACGCATGGAAGACCCATGAAAAGAAATATCTGTGTGTTATTTTTTAAAAACAGATGCTTTGTGAACAATATGACATTGTAAGGTGACTTTTACAGTGAAAATAAACAGGTATTTAAAAAAAAAATATCTTCTAGTACAGTTACATGCTTCAGACCTTAAAACACAAGTGACACCGTCCTGCACTGTCTTAAAAGAAAATAGCAGAAGGAATTAAAAGATTACACATTAAAAAGTAACCTGACACTTTTCATCTGAGGTACTTCAAGGTACCAAGCTAATAAATCTAAAAAACTCACCAGTTATAAAAAACAGGCAAGCTAACTCAAGTGATAAAATATAGCATAGTTGCTATTATAAAATATAATCCCAGTGCGATCGTTAACTTGCATGTTTTTGGGACATGTTTCTTGCTGCTTTTCAAGCAGAAAGGGAATCAAAATTAAAAAATAAAGCAGTTGCAATGAGCACTCAAATACATTTGACATTCATTCTTATCCTCAAATGAATGTTGATACATCACAGATTTAAAAACAACAGGATTCTGCACATTAATATCAACCGCTTCTATGCATATCTTTTTGATTAAGTTTTGCTGTTTGCTGTAAATTCTCAACAAGGCCTAGCCAGGCAAAGTTCTATACAATTTTCTGTGTCACATTTTCTCTAGAAGGTTATAGAAAACTAGCAGCAGATCAAAGGAAGCCTATAGAGGCAGAAGGTAAACTCCATGGGTAACATAATGTAACGGGAATAGAGCCCAGATTCATACTAAGGAGGCTGGAAATGTTTGTGAGGAAAAACGTTCAAAGAAAGCATTCCTTATTCCGATTTTCATCCCGCTCACACATTAGCATCGCATGCATTGCAGTCATGTGCCTATGGCAACAGATTGATGCATCCCTAACTCAAGCAATCAAAATCACTGATCACAGTTCCTTTTAAAATAAAAATATAAGCTGCTAGACCTTGGGGATTTTTTTCCAATTGAATTTTGTGCCTAGGTCCTCCTTTGGTGAAATCCCTATCAGAAGAAATAGGATTAAGCCTTTCTTTAGCCAGAGGAGCCACTATACACCTATACTCCTAAGTGATACAACAACCATGAGTATGATGCTGATCACCCTTTGTGCTTCCAGAATTTTATAAAGGAACCAGCAAATAAAGACACACTGTTCCGTGCCTATGCTGCCTTGAAGTTTCTTCTTTGGTTTCAGGTCAAGGAAGCACCTCACTGAAGTAGCCTGTGTGTTCTGCACAAGGGCAAAAAGAACTCAACAAGCATATAAAGGCAGTGAAATAGGTAGTGGACACTACCTAAGAGGATGCAGTGTTACTGAGCAAGCGCTTAATGCTACCAAAATCATTATGTAAATTCTCTGTGCAAGCTAAAGGAGATTAACCAAAAGATAAGCAAATTTAAGTTTAGCAAATTGCTTTAAAAACAGAGTCCTTCCAGCTCCCAAGAGGAATTGTTTTTGCGTTTGGAGAAGACATTGCTCTGCTCTCTCCAAATATTTTCACATTTATTCAAATATTTTAAGGAAACATACATAGCCAAAGTATTCAGACCCCCCCACTCCCAAGTCAAACTGATGCCATGAGCATATGATCTAAAAAATGGCAAGGCATCTCCTTGCTCACATCGGAAAGCTACGTGAGCGCTCCTGTGCTTGTGTGTGTGCACACACACAGGGAAGAGGGGAAGAGTCCTCAACAAGTTCCTCGAGTGAGAGGGAAGGAAGGCGACTCGAGTACACCAGGGCAGCACGATAAATACTTGCTGCAGCTGCTGCTCTAGGTCCCTACACTTCCATCGCTCTGCATCCTAGAGCAAGGCTGACAGTCTTCTCCCTCACAGTCTTCCCATGAAATTGTGCTAACATTTTTCTGCTCCTGACACTTGTGCCATCTTCTTAGCTTTAAAGTAGCACTAGGCAAGAGTTTAAACAAATGGCCCTGAGAACAATAACTTAAATTGATGGAGTTCACATAATCCCTTAAAGTTGTGAAGATTCTGGCCTCACCATTTCAGCAAAAAGAGAGTCAGAGCAATATTGAACAGGAAGGTCGGATTCCATACAGTCGTTAATAGCGCAAGAGGCATCCATGAGGCACGCTGACCTCTCTCCCTAAGCCAAGTTGAATAATTTGCCATTCCACTTGGCTCTTCTCTACATCACCCTAAAGAGAACTGGTTTTAAGTCTTTTCAGTGTAATTACTTTTCACAAGCAAAATACTAGGATCAGGTATGTTGGTTGTTCATCAGTTTTGCAGATAGTATAAGAAGCAAGGAATCAATGTAGTGATTCCAAACTAATAGAAGAGATAAGACTACATGCAGGGTTTTAAATGGATTGTTTTGGAACGAGAACCAGTCAATTTGCCCACTAAGCTGCACAGCCCTTTAAAGTATATTTCTGAGCCTCAAGCATCACCCATATTGCTACAAGGAAAAAGAAACAAAATGTATAACACATAAAAGGAATTGCAGTAAATACACAGAGAAGAGAAGAATGGTGACAAATATGCTACAGAACATCAAAAGAAAACATGAAGAAGAAGATAGGTAACAACAGTGACTTAATAGGAAAATTTTAAGCAGTTGCTCCAAGCGGTGTCCACAGAGAGCTGCTATTCGCTTTGTGCTGGCTCTCCTTGTTTCCAGCTGCTAAGTTCACATTGAAAGAAGCTAAAAATACATTAAATACTTTCCAAATATTTTTTTCCCATGTAAGCAATTGGTGTAAGTTGCCACAGAGATGTTGTTCTCTTGCCAGTGAGAAGGGAAATAGTACACAACACTGACAATAGAAGTTGTACTCTATGAAATCTATTGTCTTGGACAAGACGCAGTTCAAAATATGGGAAAATTTGAAAAGGCATCATTTTAGCTACAAGAATTCCCAACTATTACCCTCTTCCAGCAAAGCAACATATGAAAATGATACTTAAAGATGAGGTTTTTATCACCCATGAGAAAAGGTAAACTCTGCACTACTCAAAGCTGTAGTATGTGCAATATTTCTAGCAATCGAACTTTGGTATTTCAATGAGGAGGGAAAAAAGAGAAG